>NC_066883.1:18249059-18906559 GCF_022985175.1 Labeo rohita | reverse complement strand
TATTATTATTAAAGGGAAAATCAGATGCCCATTTTCCACAAGTTAGTATGATCCTTTATGGTCCTCATGAAATGTCTATAACATGCTAAAAAAATTCCTTAAAATTCCTCAATGGTCATGTAAAACAACATTTTTACCCTGTCAAAAACAGCTCTGATCAAAAAAGCTTTTTTGGTGCATGTCTCTTTAAATGATAATGAGCTACTGCTTACTCCACCCTCTCTGCTGTTTTTTGTGTATTCGGTGGCACATTACCGAAGCCACTAGAAGGCAAGCCTGCAGCCATTAGCTGAAAAAGAATAACAGCTAAAGCTAACACTTCTGTCTGGTAGTACTTGGGAAAGGAAACCAGAGGCTTTTTTTTCTTAATGGATGTCAGTGGAAGAGGGGCTTTACTACGCTGAATAAACAGCTTTTTAGAGGAAACGGCTTATCATTTAATGAATCCACAGCTTATCTGGTAATCTTTAACGTGTTTTACACTAAACAATACTTTTGGATTGAACTATTTTTAGAGTTTACCACAAAAAATGCTGTTTTAAAAGAGAAGTCACTGACTTTTTGCGACAGGTGGGATTCAGCTTATGACATTTCTCATTCATTCCTATGGTATCCGTAAATGGTGACTGAGTGTTGCACAACTCTGACTGAAATTCAGTGACATCAAGGCTTTAATGTGACTGGTTATTAAGGGACAAGTTAGCTGTTACGCTAAGTAATACAGATGCTCTCATCTCCCTATAGTAAGACAATCTCTGGCATTACCATCAAAAACAAAACTAATCCACTGCGTCCATAGTGACTTTGATGTCAGGCGGAAATTAAATCTTATGTTCATTTTTACATCTGACTACAAAACACCTGCATTGTTTACAAGACGTTGTTGTCACTATAGCTGCTTGAGAAAATGACGAACAGTGAACTGGCTGAGGGCATACGGAACAGTGCCGTCAGCCGTCGTGGGCGGGGCTTGAGCAATATGACATCACACTTCTCAGAAAATCAAAACAGCTTGATAATTATGACTGTTTAGGTTTTTTGTGGATTTAAAAAAAAAGGAGTGAATAGATTTTTATAATTGTAGAGTTGTTGTGTTCACATACTGCTAAGACACATTTATATGCAAACGCCTTGTAAAACTAAATTATGTATCCGATGTCTCCTTTAATTATTAGAAGAATATCAATGAATACATAACTTTTTTAATTAAAAAAAACAAAAACAAAAAAAAAAACAAAAACAAATCTTATCCTACCTCCAGCAGAAAACACATTTGTTGGCACAGGCCAGGCTTGGCGTAGTCTCCATACAGCGGTGTGATTCAATCCCGTAGAAGGTGTGTTTATAGCAGCCTCCTCTCCCTCTCAGCATTGACTAACAAAAGAAAGGCAACATAAGTTCCGTTTAAACAAAGACAAACTGTTCCTGTCTGAAAACATTGTGCTGTTGTAAAAACAGAAGCTTGCTAAAGACCCTTGACAGCAAGATCAATTAATGGAAACAACCTACCTTGGTCCAACGACACAGTTTTACCCCAGAGTGACTTCCTATTAGTTTGTACCCTGCAGACCACAAAGAAAAAAGAAAGTTTTCAGAATACTGATCGAGCTACACTACCAGTCCAAAGTTTTTGAACAGTAAGATTTTTAATTTTTATTTGATCCAAAGTACAGCAAAAAAAAATTCTATCTGAATATACAGTATTTTGTGATTTCAAAGTTGAATTTTTAGCATCATTACTCCAGTCACATGATCCTTCAGAAATCATTGTAATATTCTCATTTGGTGCTCAAAAAACATTTATTATTATTAGCATTAATATGTTGAAAACAGCTGAGTAGTTTTCTTTATTAAACGCCTTTATCATCATTTAAAGCATCCTTGCTAAATAAAAGTATTCATTTCAACAATTTATTTCCTAAATAAATAAATAAATAAAATAATAATAATAATAATAATAATAATAATAATAATAATAATAATAATAATAATATTATATATATATATATAGAGAGAGAGAGAGAGAGAGAGAGAGAGTATGTATAGTGTATAATGTTACAAAAGCTTTGTATGTCAAATTAATGATCTTTGGATCTTTCTATTCAAAGAATAGAGAAAGGAAAAAAAAAGTGTACTCAACCATTTTAAATATTGATAATAATAATAAAAATAAAAATGCAAATCAGCACATTAGAATGATTTCTGAAGGATCCTGTGACACTGTAGACTGAAGAAATGATGCTGAAAATTTAGCTTTGATAACAGGAATAAATTACATTTTAAAATATATTCAAATAGAAAGCAATTACTTTAAATGGTAAAATATGATTTCACAATTTTACTGCTTTTGCTGTGTTTTGGATCAAATAAATGCAGGCTTGGTGAGCGGAAGAGACTTAAAAAAAAAAAAAAAAATCTTACTGTTAAAAATTTTTTACTGACAGTGTACATAACCTCAAAAGACAATCATACCCTGCCTCTAGTTATGGAAATCAAATCTAAACACACTTGTTGAATGCCAATATCTAAAATGCTAAAACTGATACAGTACAAAAGCTTAAAAAAGGACACATTTAACACGTTCAGTGTCAGAGAGAGTGTAAAAGGTGATGCACTGTACTTCAATGAAATAAACAGGCTAAAAAATAGTGCATTTATGATGTACACCATGTACTAGCACAGAGACAGGCCTCTATTTTCCATTTCACAGTCTGCTCAGGATCTTTAACACCTAGCAGGAGAAATGATGCAGATTTTCCTACAAAGCTCCTCAATACATCTAAACAGGCTGGAAGGCCAAATATGCTTGAGTCTGAGCATTTCCTGTTAAGCACTTGAAGTCTACCCATTTCTAAGGTCCATAGCTTTGTTCTCCCACAACTGTGCTGCGTTCCCTTGGGGAATCCGACTCAATTTAGACTTTAATCCACACATAAGGGCCATCACTGGGGCAGCCATCACTCCTACAGCAGTCTTAATAAAACTGCAGAATATAAAGGCACAGCTCTGTGCTGAAAAGGCTGGTAGAGTTCAAAACACAGCTTGTATGTTGGTTAGAAGCAATCTCAATTTTCATTTTTGGTGAATTATTCCTCACTTTTTCTCTTCCACAGTTTATCTCCTCATGCATGAAAGAGTGTCGCTTAAGTCTAACGGGAAAAAAAAACAAAAAAACAAAAGCAGTAGGAGTGAAGCTCCATACTAATGATCCCAATTCTAGAGCCGCTCTCCCATGTTCATTAGCTAAACTCCACATCAAACATTTTCTTGTCTTTTATGTCCGCAAATAGCTCACTGGGGCTGAGAAGGTAGGGGAGGTGTTCGCTCATCTCTGTTTGAGGAACAGCATTTATTTGGATTGAGTCTGGGTCAGAGAGCAGGTCTGGTTTCAACTGAGTGAAGGCTCAATATTTGGGAAGCAGAAAGTCGAGACAGAGGATTCCCTGCGGTGGTTCATACTGACTGTTCACATCATGGGGATTCAAGAGCATGAAAATAAAAAATGAACTTGTCAGTGAGCTTTAACAAAAAAAAAAAAACTCACTTCATAGTTCAGTTATGTAAGTGAGAATAGCAAAATAGTGTCCTGCACTAGTTAAAAAAATAAAAATAAAAATAAAAATAATAATAATATATATTATATAATTATAACCAATTAGTATGGAGTATGAAAGACCGTTTCCACCACTGAATAAAAAATAAAGGTAATGAGTTGTGAGTTATCATCTCACAATTCTGACACAAATGTATAATACAAACTCGCAAATCTGACTTTTTCTCTTAATTGTGAGATGTAAATTCGCAACTGCAAGTATAAAGTCCAGTTGTGAGGGGGAAAAAAAGACTGATGTTCTCAGAATTGCAAGTTTATATCTCACAATTCTGACTTAACTCGCAGCATTCTGAGAAAAAGTCACAACTGACCATATGCACAGAGCGCATAATGATAAGCCAGCTCGTAAACTTCCAGTGAAGCTCATTTTATATGTGCCATATATAAGTGGAGACTCTTGAGACTCCTCTCCTGCCTCGTTCTTATCAGAAAAATAATAACTACAACATCGTAAATAATGATAGTGGCATGAACGTTCAGTTTTATCTTATTTAACAACATATAAAGAGCCTGGAAATCCCAGAAGGATACCTAGACACATAGTTGTACATTTAAATGCTGACAGCTAAACACTATCACAACTGTTCAGGCTAATGTTACATAAATAACAATGCTTGTCTTCAACGACATCTTGATAGCGTTGTTGATAATCAACTTGCCTTCATAGTCATGAACACATTTTTAAAATCTTGTAATATTTTAAAGCCTTTATTATTTTTCAACTCTACAGCTGTGCAGTGAAACTCACTTCAAAGATTCACTTTTCATTCATGCAGAGGAGATGAAAAATGTCTTATGGAAAACAACGACTTTTTAAGACGAAAATGATATGAAATTACCCTTATAACCAGAAGATGGTAGTAGAAGATCACTCATTGGCTGCAACTGCCATTTTTAACCCTCTAGCTCTGCTTTTCGATTTATTATTAAAATTACTAGTATAACAAATTTTAGTACCTTTACCGCACTTAAGTATATTGTATAGCAAGTGCAGAAAGTCAATAAAATAAATAAATAAATAAGCTCAGACACAAACGGCCTATAAGGGTGAATTAATTAAATACTTATATACAGTTCACTACAAATGAAACAAGTTAAATATTAATGGTTTAAGAATTAAATAACGCATTCAATAATCAATATAAATTTGAAATATTTTATATTTAATTTAATAACTAGATCTTTTAAGTTTTATCTTGAACTGTAAAAGCTATTAAATAGCCTATATTCAACCAGCACAAACGTGTTACTGCTGTAGTTTTCTTACTCTGAATTTAGACATCGGCTTGTAAGATGTTTCATTCGGTTATTACTGTCAATCATATTAATGACTTGCGCATATTTAGTGGATTTACTCGCATAATTTTTTACACTTGCGTTTGTCATTCTTGAAACGGTATACATGGACATTTGGTCCTCTTAGACAAACAAAACTTTTCTTTGAATTGTGAATAGATTATGTAGTGAAAACGAGCAAAGGACACGCCTGTTACGACACAGTACAGTTGACCGGAAATTACTGAGCTGGCTTGTCCAAAACACGGAAGTAATCCGTGCATCTGGTCAATTGCGAGAAATAAACTCAGGGAAAAAAAAACTCTGAATTGCGAGGAACATCCAACTGCAAGAAAAAGTCAGAACTGTGGCATAAAAACTTGCAATTACCTCTATTTTTTATTCAGTGGAGGAAACAGGCTTCCATAAATTAGATGTAAAAATTTGAATGCAAAAAAGTAAAATGCTGAATGAAATATTGGTAAAATAGTCACACAGCATGTTTCCCAAATAATTTTTCCCTACTAAAACAATAAAGAACAATATTTGATTTTCACTTAAATGCACTAACATAAAACACATTAACAACCAGTGATATTTAGTTATATGTATTTTTACCAGATCATTTGAATGGGCTTGTACGAATGCTGTTTCTGGGTCCAAACCCCAACTCATTTCACTTGATAATACCATCTCAGTAGCCGTTTATGAGGACTGTTTATTCATATTAAACATTTAAAGGGGTCATCGGATGCCCATTTTCCACAAGTTGATATGATTCTTTAGGGTCTTAATGAAAAGTCTCTAATATACTTTGATTAAAAATTCTCAATGGTTGTGTAAAACAACACCCTTTTGCCTTCCCAAAATCAGCTCTGCAAAAATCATCTCATTCTGGTCAAGGCTGCTTTAAATGCAAATGAGCTTGTTTACTTTAGCCGCATTTAGCCGCATTTAGCTGCGTTTAGCTGCTAAACTTGCTAACTAGCACATTATTAAGAAAAGGCGATCGCAAAGATTCATAAAAAAACCCTTATACTCACTTCTGCTGTAAGTGAAGCTGAATCACGAATGATTCATGCAAGCGTTTGACCTGGAAGTCACGGAAGAGGTGACGCTTGACGTTAGACTTAAGCGAATAGAGTCACAGAAATTAAACTCAACAAATCTAAAAATTTCTCTAAAGCTTACTCAAGTTTAGTCATTTTTTTCACGTTTTGTTATTTTGCTGCCTTATGTTGAACTGCTTTAAATTACTTTTTCCCCCCACATCAATCTACACTCCATACACCATAATGACAAAGCACATAATGACAAAGTTTTTAACATCTTTGCAAATTTAAAAAAAAAAAAATACCTTAAATGATTCCACTGCATAAGTATTCATACCCTTATCTGCGACAGTTGAAATTGATCTCAGGAGCATTCATATCACTTGTAGATGTTACTACATTTTGAGTGGAGTTAAACTGTGGCAAATTCAATTGAATTAGTATGACTTGGAAAGGCACATGTCTAATAAAAGGTCTAACCGCTGAAAATGCATATCAGAGCAAAAACCAAGCCCTGAGATCAAAATAACAGCCTGTAGAGCTCAGAGACAGGATTGCATCAAGCCATATATCTAGGGAAGAGTTCAGAAAAAAAAAAGTCTGCTGCATTGAAGGATCACAGAAGCATGTAGTCTCTATTACCCTTAATGGAAGAAGTCTGAAAGAACCAGGACTCCTGGCCAAACTGAGCAACTGATGAAGAAGGGCTTTGATTAGAGTTGTGACCAAGAACCTGATAGTCTCTCTAGTTGAGCTCCATGATCATATATGGAGATAAGAGAAACCTACAGAAGGACAAACATCACCGCAACACACCGACATTCTGGTCTTTATGTATGGCGATGTGGCCAGACTCAATCCTCCTTAGTGAAGATACATGAAAACACACTTGGAATTTGCAACAGCACCTTAAGAACCCTCAGACTGCGAAAAACAAGATTCTCTGGTCTGATAAACCTCAATTCCAAGCATCATGTATGAAAGAAACCAGGCACTGCTCATCACCTGCAAAGTAGCATCCCAAAAGTAAAGTGTGCTGGTAGCAGCCTCATGCTGTGGGGGTGTTTTTCAGTGGCAGGGACTGAGAAAAGATCAACATTCAAATTCAAAATACTGAGACAGACTTTATGAAAACCTAGTCCAGAGCATTCAAAACCTCAGACTGGACAGAAGTTCACCTTCCAACAGGACAATGAGCCTATAAACACAGTGAGAGTAGCTTAAAGACAACTCAGTGAATGTCCTTTAGTGGCCCAGCCAGAGCCTTGGCTTGAACGCCATCAAATATTTCTGGAAAAACCTAAAAATGTGTACCAGCCCCCCATCCAAGTTGACAGAGCTTGAGAGGTGAAATGGTGAGGCGAAGAATGGCAGATTATTGCCAAATACAGATGTGTAAAGCTTGTTGCATCATACCCAAACAGACTTAAGGCTGTAAAGGTGCTTCAGCTAAGAGTTAAGGGAATGAATACTTATGTAATGTACTTATTTCATTTATTTTTTATTATTTTTTAATAAATTTACAAAGGTTGTGACGATTCTGTTTTTGCTTTGTCATTATGGTGAGTGCAGACTGATGTGGGGAAAAAGTAATGTAAAGCAGTTTAACACACGGCAGCAACATAAAACGTGAAAAAAAAATGAAGGGGTATGAATACTTTCGCAAGGCACTGTATATCACAATCTTAATGCTCTTATGCTTGCAAGTCACGAAAATCAACATGAAGCGTTCTTGAGAAGTCATTTTTAATTAGAAATTTAATTATACCTAAACGTGAACTAAGAGTGTGGAGAAAAAGATAATTTTACCCCAGCAATACATGGTTGAAACAGAAGTGCTGATGTAAAGATGAGTTTGAAGTTCCTAATAAAGTTACTCAAATTATCCCAATTTTTTTTTTTTTTTTTCCGAAACACATTGGCATAACCATTACATAAATTTTAGGCTGCATTAAATTGCTAATTAAACTACTGGCCCAGTTTTAAAAAGACTACATTAACTGCAACAAGTAGCCTAAAACAATGACTTGACAGCTTCTCGGCTAAATGAATAACGTTATTTACTGCATTATTGCATTAGCACAGTTGAAAACTTAAGTTGTTTTAGAGATAAGTAGCCTACATTTTGATAGAATAAAATGCATAGTGAGACCAAGAGTGTGTTATACAGTAAATGGGATAACAGGTTACTATGCTGAACAACATCTTGCTGAATAGTTGTGAAAATATCCATTAAGATGAGTTCTGTCCATTCTAAATGCGTTTCATCAATCAAGGTTAACCAGACATAAACAAGGGCACAGTGCATGGAGAGTCTGCTAGTCACTGGCTATGCAGCATTTCCTCACAGTTCAGTTCTCTCAGGACCGTAGGAAGTTGACGGGAACAAAAATTGGCATCACGTTGATGACGAACAGCACCAAAACAGAACTTCACAAGATCAACGACGCACTGCTATGGGATGATTTTAGTTTCATTACTCCAGGTTTCTATTTCAAGCTATTATTTATGGCATGAGGTAGGTGCCTGAAAAGAAATTTCAGGGCTTTAAAAAAAAAAAAAACTTCTCCAGACTCAATCCACTCTGACCAAACACATTTGCCCTTTTTTTTAGCTCTAGCTGCTGCACATCCTCTGAAAGGAAGTGACTTGTTTCAGAGTTCTTCAGCTCTCCCTCATTCATCTTTAAATCATTGCTAATAATGCCGGAGGGAATCATTTCAGTTTATCATTAAAAGAGCAAAAATAACAGCGAGTGAGAGGAGGTTACCAGTCGGTCCCTCAGGAAATGGAGTGTTATATAATGTCACATCAGAACCTTCTCTAGACTGCAGGCGAGATCAGCTAAATTACACACATTTGTGCGTTCACAGTTCACAACTCAACCTGCAAAACAAACCACAGAGAGAATACTCCAGTGAGGGCGAATCTTACGAAGAAATTTCTAGGCTGTATTTCACTCAAAAATAAAATGAAAATTGTTTGGTTGTTCATTTATAGCTTCTACTCCATGCTAACTAACACTGCTATATTCATGGCAGGAATAGGCCAAGGCTGTACAGTGCCTTGCAAAAGTATTCACGTTTTGTCATGTTGCAGCCTGTTAAATTGCTTTAAATACGTTTTTTTTTTTTTTTTTTTTTTTTTTTTTCACACATTTACACTCCATACACCATAATGACAAAGCAAAAACAGATTTGTGACAACTTTGCAAACTTATTAAAAACAAAATACTGAAATAAGTACACTGCATAAGTATTCATACCCTTAACTCAGTACTGAAGCACCTTTACAGCCTCAAGTCTTTTTGAGCATGATGTGACAAGCTTTGCACATCTGCATTTGGCAATAATCTGCCATTCTTCCAAATCATACTCAATCAAATGAAATTGCCACAGGTTAACTTAATTCGAAGTGTAGCAACATTTACTAGCGATATGAGTGCTCCAGAGCTCAATTTAAAGTGTCTCAGAAAAGGGTATGAATACTTATGCAATGGAATCATCGTTATAAATTAATAAGTTGTTACAAACCTGTTTTGTGCTTTGTCATTATGGTGCATGGAGTGAAGACTGATGTGGGAAAAAAGTAATTTAAAGCAGTTTAACATAAGGCTGAAACATAAAACGTGAAAAAAATGAAGAGGTTTGAATAATTTCACAAGGCACTGTAATATGTAAATAAACACTTATACTAAAAAGAACAACTTTAAAACAATTTTCACCCAAAAATAACTAATAAACAGAAATATCAAGCAAAACACTGAGGTAAATGTGAAATTTTGTATATTCTTGTAAAATGTACTCTAACAATCTTTGCTTTATTTACAACTTTGAAAAACATTTTTATGTAATATAATGTGATTCATAATCATCCTGACAGGGTTAATTTTGTGAGAAGGACAAGCAAACTCTGGATTTATCATCTTCTGTAAGAAACAATAATAAGTATTGAACATGCCACCATTTTTCTCTGTAAATATGGTGCTGTTGACAATTTTCACCAGATGTCGATAACAACCCAAACAAACATACACACACACACACACAAAAAAAAAACTAAACAAATAATTTCAGAAATTGTGTGTAATAAAATGGAATGACACAGGGAAAAAGTATTGAAGTACTGAAATTTATTTAATACTTTGTACAAAAGCCTTTGTTGGTAATGACAGCTTTAAGACATCTCCTATATGGAGAAACTAGTCACATGCATTGCTTAGGTGTGATTTTGACCCATTCTTCCACAGAGTCTTCAAATCTTGAAGGTTCTGCGTGCCTCTTCTATGAACTCTTATCTTTAGTCAGGTGATTGGCTGAGCTATTCTAGCAACTTTATTTTCTTTTTCTGAAACCAATCGAGCTTCCTTGGCTGTGTTTGGGATGACTGTCTTACTGAAATGTCCACCCTTGTTTCATCTTCATCATCCTGACCTTGTAGGTGTTGGGACTGAACCAGCTAATATTAATTTCCACTGACAAGGGGCAGGATTGCTTTCTAATTACTGATAGATTTCAGCTGGTGTCTTGGCTTTCCATGCCTTTTTGCACATCCCTTTCTAAATGTGTTCAATACTTTTTCCATTCACTTTGTCATTCCATTTTATTACACATAACTTAATTTCGTATGTTGTTTTGTTTTCTTTTTATGTATGGATTTCTTGGCTTGTTACTGACATCTGGTGATCAACTGCACCTTTATTTACTGAGGAAAAATGGTGACATGTTCAATACTTATTTTACCTGCTGTATATGTTTTAGCGGATAACTTTTAAATGGACTATATCAAATTTATGCAACCGTTTCAAAATGAATTAAAAATAAATTGCAAGTTGCTGGTTTTTTTTTTCTCCGCAATTGTGACTATTTCTCACATTTGAGAGTTTATATTTCACAATTCTGATATATATCTCTATATATAAAATATTATATTATACTATACTACATTATATTATATTATATTATATTATATTATATTATATTATATTATATTATATTATATTATATTATATTATATTATATATATATATATATATATATATATATATATAGATAGATAGATAGATAGATAGATATGAAATTCTGCTCGTTCTGCTCATGTTTCATGAATGAGGCCCATTTCAACAGTGTTATTAAATTATTGATGTTTTTAAAGATGAATTTAAACTAGGTGAGCATTACATTTCATAGCATTACTGTCATCTAAATGTGAAAGTACGGGAAATTAAATTCTAATACTGATTGATACCGATCATTAAAAATAATGATACTGACATCCCTCGTTGAAGTGATGAAGTGTTGAGAGAGAATTAAACTAGCAAAAAAAAATTGTCTGCAGAATGCTGAGACTGACCAAATTGAACGAAATAAGCTATAATGAAATTTGTTCTTTGTTTCTTATAAATTTGGGGTAAAATACAACATTCCAGACTGGTTTGTTTATGATCCCATGACAAACAGCACATTACTGGCTCAATGCATGCCTCACACTGCGGATCTCTTAGTCTCTATTGACTGCAAGTTTGCTGTATCAAGCATGTTAAACTAACAACATGCTCAGAGGTGTTGCCGGTTGCCACAAGCACAGAGGACACTGATTGGTAGTATACACAACCTCTGTGGAAATGTGAGAACGGGCCAGCCTCTGTCGTGCACTGTGTGTATGCGGCTAGAGGCTGGCTGGGCTAATGAAAGGTGTGGAGTGAGAAACTCAAGGGAACTCCAGCAGCAGGAGAGGAGTAATTGGGCTTTGCTGCATCATTAAGCTCCGTTAGGCACAGTCACATCATCAGAGGCTCCATCAGAAACCAGACAACGAGGGTGAAATTTGTAGCAAACAAAAGGAGAAGAGTTGCAGCTCCGCAGCCGGTTTATTAATAACGAAGGTGAGACACTGCTTATGGAAAGAAAAAACTGTCAAAAGCGTGAGAAGTAATCATAATTGAAAACTAGGTTTACTATAACGCGGCTGACGCTGCCAGCGCCGAAGACATAATTACCATCAGGGCCTTGGCATCCGGTTTTTGAGAGATGAAAAAACACTGAGGCATATTCAATTAAAGCAGCTGAGAGAGCAGGAAATGACTGTCCATCATCAGGGAAATGGGACATAAAAGTAATCAGTGAGGGGTTTGTGTAACTAGTGTGCTTCAACTAATACAGAAGCTTACTTAAAGATAGCTGTCGAACTTTGCAAAGCTAATTTCGGGTTTTCTAACTGGTGCATCACTATGACAATTACTTAAGGTTAAGGTTTAAAAGTTTGGGGTTGGTAAGATTTCTTTGAAACGTCTCTTTCGCTCAAGGCAGCATTTATTTGATCAAAAATAAAGACATTTAAAATGTTCTACTGAAAAATATACACTGCTATAAGCATTTAATGGGTTATCACTTTTGACCAATTGGTCAAATCAGTTATCAAAACAAAGTGGTGTGTTCAGTGTGAAGTGACAATGACACACACAAAGTTTGGTGTCAATATGTCAAAGCTTTGCAGAGATAAAACTTTAGAATCATTTTGGCATCATTGCTTAAATTTGTTGTGTTGCTATACAAAAACGATCTCGTCTATCGACACAATTGTTAACCAATTGTTGTGGCGTGGTCAGTGTGAGGTGCCAATGGCACATACAAAATTTTGTGTAAATATGTCAAAGCTTTGCAGAGATACAGCCTCAGACGCACTTTTGCATCTTTCCAGCAAATTCGTTAAGTTAAAATGAAAACCGCTTCGTATATCAATTCGAAATCCATAACTTTTCACCAGCATGGTCTAAAGTTGATCCGAATTTTGGAAAAATCGGACCAATGGTCTAGGAGGAGTTCAAAAAAGTAGGTTTTCAATATTAATTGAAATGGTGGACAGGAAGTTCGGTCAATTTTGGTATAATTGGATCTATGTTCTCAGCATGACCCAAAGAATACATTGAGACCAGCTTTATTACAATAGCCCAATTAATTCAAACGTTATTAGCATTTTTGAAAATTCATTATAACCTTTGGCCACAAGGTGGCGCTGACCCAAAACTTTGAGTACTGTCAAAAACATAGCATTTTACGACAAAATTCAAAACGTCCGATACCCAAAATGACTGAAATGGGAAAATCAACCTGAATTCCATAACTTTTTGCCAGCACAGTCTAAAGATGATCTGAGCTAATTTTGGTAGAAATCAGACAAACCGTCTAGGACGAGTTTGAAAAAGTACCTTTACGTTTTTTACATTTTGGTGTCCATTTGACTCGGCATGAGCCAAAGAATCAGAGGAACAAAAAATTTCCTTATAGACCTTATGGTTCGAAAGTTATTAGCATAAAATGATTGAAACTTTGGACAAGTGGTGGCGCTAGAGAGTTCCTTAACCTCACACTTGTTATGGTTAATGTTGAGACTGTTCTCTATCTGTGTGCCAAATTACACAACTTTCCTGCAAGCGGTTCTACGGGCTGCCATAGACTCAAGAGCGGAAGAAGAATAAGAACGCCAAAGGATACAATAGGTGCTTTCGCACATTCGGTGCTTGGCCCCTAATAACTATTTTCTATATTAATATATTGTAAAATGTAATTTATTCCTGCGATGCAAAGCTGAATTTTCAGCATCATTACTCTAGTTTTCAGTGTCACATGATCCTTCATTCTAATATGCTGATTTGCTGCTCAAACATTTCTTATTATTATTATCAAATGTTGAAAACAGTTGTGCTGCTTAATATTTTTTTTATTCAGGATTTGATAAATGGAAAGCATTTATTTGAAAAATAAACCTTTTGTATCATTCAAGCGCCTTTATTGACTTAGATATCAACTCAATTTAATGAATCTCTGCTGAATAAAAACAAAATTGTAAAAAAAAAAAAAAAAAAATTATAATAACGATAGTGTAATACATGATAAAATGTTCATAATCTTTATATTGTAAATATGTGGTTTAAATCAGCAGTAGGAGCAATTAAATTTTATGAAAGGAGTTTTGCAAGCTAAAAGCTACAAACACAAATTTAGGCTAGGTGCCAAATGACAAACAAGAAGAGGAAATGACAGCACAGCAGTGTTAATTTTGACAGCGAATTCTGATTTAGTCTTAATCATAGTCTTTTGGCTAAAACGCCTTTTAGTTTTAGTCATATTTTAGTCATCTTAATTGTTTTAGTTTTAGCTGACTAAATAACATAAAATTTTAGTCGACTAAAGCTTCAGTAGATTTAGTCGGCTGAAATCTAATTGGTTTAGTTACAGTGTACAGTGCCAAACTTACTGTATAGGTTTGATTTTAAGGTTTTATCGTGATCGACACATTTATCTGCTGTGACAAGTCACATGCCTAAATACTAAAATTAAATGAAACCACTTCCCATAAAGAAACAAGAACTTGGTCTTCTCTTCAACGAAATACCAATGGTTATATAGGCTAATTATGCATTCTTTATAGCAACTCGTTTACGACACTCTTCATTCTTTTAAGCAGACATGTTTATTTCTATGAATAAATTTAGATTAAACTTTATTACTAAAGTGATTCAATCAAGAGCAGTGAGTGATTTTCTGTCTTTGTTTTGTTGCTTGATTAACATCAATGCCACAAACAATAGCAACTAAATTAGGCTGCTGTCCCTTTAAAACTGAAAACGCGGATGCAATGTACTTATGGCCGATATTCTCCCAACCGTTTACGTTCACCTAATATGTAACCGAATGTTTACATGAATACTCATCAAAATGGACAATTCGACATCATTTTGTGTGTATTTTTCCATTCATGAGATGCAAAAGAGTATTCATGCACTGTGCGAGAGGCCAAACTGAGTTTTTTTTTGCGTCGTTAAATTTATCCATATGTCTGCTCTTCTCTTATTCACAGATATTGACATTTTTTTAACATTTTAAGAGACGTGCAGCAAATGTACACTAGCTTATGTCCTGCCAGATAGATCAAAAGGCTATGATACAGTTCAAATGTACGTCTCAAACCTCCCAACCACGCAGCAGATTTGTTCTGAATGAATCTCTTCCCATATCGTCCCTCTCTAACATTTTTATTCGTCAACAAAATTGTCAATAGATTTTCGTCATAGCTTTTTTCATTCAAAACATTTTTGTTTAGTTATCGCATCATTCTCGGTGTAAAAAAATATTGTTGACAAAAATTATTCAGCAATAAAATTAAAACTGTGGCACAGCAGCCACCCACAACAGCCTAAACATTATAGGAGCGAGTATTGCATAGAAATATTACATGAAAAGCACTCACACTTTCTTCACAAAAATTAGTCATAAATATAACAGGAACTGGGAATGTACAAGGACATTCTAATTTAATAAAAGTGAATCAAAAATTAAAAAGAAAATGAAAAACTGTATTCATTTGCACAGATACCCTTGTACAGAAACTTTCATTTCTGTCACAGACATCTCTTTTTTTTTTGCGTGAGTGAATAACACGGGCGGGTTGAGGCCGTGCTGTACCTTGTTTAGTCAGAGCGTCTCTCAAGGCTGGAGTGATCATCTCTCTCCGCTCCTCCTCTGACTCGCTCTTCCTCACTCCATTCTGCTTTGACAGCTTCACCCTCTGGGAGTCCTCTTCATCTCCCTCCATCTTCTGCAGCACATACAGCCACAAAAAAAAAAGAGAGAGACATGAAAAAACTCATTCATTCATACAACCTAGCCACAGTTACACAACCAGTGGCAGTGCGTCAGAGGAACCAATAGATGCTAAACCTTCAACGCATTATTCAAAAAGTATAGAACTAAAGTGATTAAATTTGAGGGAAAAAAAATGTATTAAAGATGCAATATTTAGGGGGGGATGAAGGATACCATTTATCATACATCACATCACAAATTTAAAAACTCCACAGAGTTTAATTTCATTTTGAACGGTAATTGATTTCAGAAATCGAAGGCTAGGAAACAGATGTGGCTTTGAAAATGATGGCACCAATGGGAGGGTTTAAACAGAAATGACACTCACAGCCATATGGATCTGATGAAACACTGATGATGGTCTTGGACTACCATCACTGACCTTCAAAGCTCAAGCGCTCTTATGTGAACAGACTGCATTAAACTTTATTGGGATTCCATGCTGCACAGGTTCCAGAATATACAATCAGCTGGAAATCAAGTCTGACTTATAGTTCCTGCTCTTTTTCCTTAAATGTCCTTTAGGGAAAATGTCCTTTCCCTAAATTCCATATTTCTTCCCAAGTACATATGGCAGTATTAGCAATTTTTTCCACACTAAAAGGTCAGAGACAGTCTGGCTTCAGATTCAGACACAGTGCTGTATATGGCAGATGAAAGGAATCATCAGGCAAGCTGGACACCATAGGTCACATTAGATGCTCTACATAGGATACTCAAAGGATGTGTAAGAAATGCGCAGTATCTAAAACCAAAGCGTGTCACAAAAAAAAAAAAAAAAAAAATTATAAAAAAGAAATAAATAACATATGACAAATGTCATGTTCTTACTATACATGAACAGATTTCACTTAAAATAATTTTTTAGGCATAAAAAAAGACCCCATCCCCATCAAAAAAACACATAAAAAAGCAAAACAAAAACAAATCCAGACAACAAAACAAAATCAAGTAAAACACACAACTCCAAACATAAACACAAAAAAACCAACAAAAAACACACACAAAAAAAAATCCAAAGACCAAAAAAGAAAAACCAGCAACACAAAACAAAAACGAATCCAAACAAAGAAATCAAGTAAACCTCAAACATCACAACCCCCTAAAAAAAAAAATGAATTAATAAAAACAAAAAAAAAACAAAAAAAACGTAATCAAAACAACGAAAAAACAAACAAAAAAAAAACAACACAAAAACATCCAAACAAAACAAGTAAAACACACACACAAAAACACACACACAAAAAAACCCCCAAAAAAACTAAAACAAACTTACAACTTAAAAAACCCTAAAACTCAAAAATAAATAAAAATCCCAAACAAAGACAAAGAAAACAAAATAAAAAAAAAACAAACCAACAATACAAAAAACTAATTCCAAGTAAAACACAAAACCTAACCTAACAAAACTTAACAAACAAAAAAAACAAACAAACAAAAAAAAAGAACCAAACCAACAACAAAAAAGCAAATCCAAATCCAAAAAATTAAAAATAAATAAATAAAAGTTAAAAACCCAAAGACAAAAAAAGAACCAAACCAACAACACAAAAAAACAAATCCAAACAAAACAAAATCAAGTAAAATACAAACAATAAAAACAGACAACCCCAATAAAAATCAAGAAAAAAAACCCCCAAACAAACAAAGACAAAAAGTAACAAAACCAAATGCAAACAACAAAAATAAAAATAAACACCAGTCCCCCACCCCCTCACCCCCAACAAAAAAAAAAAAAAAAAACTAACACAAACCAACAACACCCAACACCAAAAAAGCAAACTTTTCAGGCTGGTCTAATTAATCTGCATGCAAACTGGAATTTATTCCAAAAACGAACATCTCTGTAGGGCTTCTATTCCTACAGCTATTTTCTATATTTTATTTTATGAGTGTAACATCTCTGCCCCATCAAACTGTCTCTGCTTTGTTTTGCTTTCCAGGACAAAACTTTGGGGTCCCTTAACATCCGGGCTGAGAGACAGGTGCTAAACCAGTCGCCGTTTCAGTGTTTGTTTTTCTGTGACTTTGTTCATTTGTTCCAGAGTACACAATGTCTCTTGAGCAAAATCCAACAACAAGAGCGGGTGGAAGGCACCAGGTGGGGTTTGGATTGGCAAGCGGACATTATGCCCTTTCACAGCGAGATCTGTCGTGGAACTGCCACGCACAACGTAGAGTTGACTAGGCTGCAATCTGTCACCCAAGATTCATCTCGTCGTCGCTGCGCTTTCGTCCCTGCTGCAGCGCGGCGGCTCTCCGCACCCCTCCTCCTTCAGACTGACAGAACCAGAGCAGCTCTCTTCAGCTGGAAACGCTCCATTTCCCACAAACCACCCATGCAAGTGACAGCGGTGATGCAGGCAGTGGCCCTGCAGAGTTCAGCCTGAACAGATGACACACTGAGACTGACAGCCAGCCAAAATGACGACAAGCCGCTCCGGCTGCTGCCCGTCCCACACGGGCCGATGTGGCCGAGGGACAATGCCTGTCCATGAGCTGTTATCTCAATTTCCACCTTGCTAATACTAAGCAGTGAAAACATGGCCTCAATCCACACCTGCACTAAATCTATGAATGAGATTAAAACATGTCTACACACTCCATTCCAAAACACTTTGAAAGCACGTTTCTGCCACTGAATATAAGTCAGAAATGAGAGATATAAACCAGCAATTGTCAGGAAAAACACCAGAACTGGGACTTTATATCTCGCAATTCTGACTTTATTTCTCAGAAGTGCAAGTTTATATCACGGAAATGCAAAAAAAAAAAAATTTCGTATAAATAAATTTGTAACTTTATATGTTACAGCTCTGACTTTTTCTTGCACTTGCTAGATATAAACTCGTAATTGTGAGAAACAGTCAGAACTGCAAGATATAAAGTCCTAATTCTGACTTTTTTTTTCATAAAATAAAAATCAGGATTGCAATATATAAACTCGCAATTGCAAGAAAAAAAAAGTTAGAACTGCGACTTTATATCTTGCAATTCTAACTTTATTTTTGTTCCACAGAACAAATTAATTTGTACAGATTTGAAACAACATGAGGGTGAAGGGTGACTTCATTTTTGGGTGAACTATTCCTTATTTGGAGAAGGTAAGAGGTTCTTAGGAAGTGGCTCTTGGTTTTGGGATGGGGACTGATCGGTTCTCAGATTATTACCAAACTGGGTTTTCGTAAGAAGTCAACAGTCACTTATTTGGTTTTAAGAGGTAAGGATAGATTATCATCTGTAGAGGATATTCACTTGTAAAGAAATCTCTATAGTGCAGGATATAATCACCTACAATTTGAAAATTCAGCTTTGCATCACAAGAATAAATTAACACATTAAAATAGAAAGTAGTTATTTTAAATTGTAAAAATATTTCACAACATTACTATATTTACTGAATATTTGATAAAATAAATGCAGCCTTGGTGAGCATAAGAAAATTCTTTCAAAAACATCAAAGGAAAAAAAAAAAAAAAAAAAAAAAAAAACCCCCATACTTTTGAATAGTTGTTAATAATAGTCAAAAATAAATCTGTGCCAATAAGGGGCTTTTTACAAGAACAATGTGCAAATTTTACACCGCCAGCAGCACCATACAAAACTGCAAAAATAAAAATTAAAACGTTTTCAAAAACATCTGCTATTGCAAAAACCTTCTTTAAACTCACACCAGTGGTCAAGACAATGTAACAAAAGTAGAGCCACTCCAAAAATGCAGAAACTGCCACAGAGCCATACATACATCAAATGAACCTATTACGCACCGTATCTGCACATCAAGCTGGGATAGAACCAATTATTTTAAATTACACTCATTATGTTTAAGGTCAGAAACACATAGGGGTAGGAATCATTATTGAGTTCAAAAATAAGAAATGCACATCTATTTATAAATCACAACTAAAGCAGTGCAGATCACACAGTAATGCAAGGTCAGGTGTCTGCATCAGTAAAGCCAAGATACAATATGTCTCTGATGCCATCTGGAGCCAAAGCGGAGTATTTCTACATACGCAAGACCCAGATCTACACTAACTTGACACTTTCCATTTTACAACAGTTGATATTCCAGTGTGATTAATAAATTATTATACTCCACTAAGAATATGAATAATGCATGCATCTAATAATGTCTGTATTACATATATAAATAAATAATACGCTGAGCAACTCAAACAAGAAACTCTTTTAAAATGCATTGACTGTTCTTACGTGATAAAAATGAGAAACTACAGCAAAAATCGCAGAGCAACTAAATATGTGAGTGACTGACAGACAGAATCTAAGTGATGTAATGTTTCCCCTCCAGGACCTTTGCTCCTGACCTTGTTGAACATGAAACAAATTCTGAGCCAAATGAACCAGTTTAGCTGGATCAACAAAAGCAACAACAGTTTGCTGACACCGTGTTCTTACATGTTTGTCATTTTGGCTGGGCGTCGAAAAAAGTGACTTGAACTTAAAAGTAGAAGTCAGACAAACGACACTTTAGTCAATAAATCAAAAAAAAGTTTAAGTGTCTAAGTTGAAGTACCATCTTATCACAGCTAATTGTGCAGAAACAAATATAAGTGGCAAACTGTGGCATTTAAAAAAAAATGATTGGTTGGCTTAACCAACAGTGTGAGTGTGGGGGTGGGACTATCTGATTGGCTAACCAATGGCAGATGGGGTGAGCGTTCAAGAAACCTGTCTGGATATTCTTCTAATCTGTTTGGTGATGTTGACAGGACAGTTCCCCAAAAATTTAAATTCTGTCATTAATTACTTTGTTTCGTGCCAAACCCAAAAGACCTTTGTTCATCTTTGGAATATAAATTACGATATTTTTGATGAAATCTGAGAGCTTTCGGACCCTGCATAAACGGCACCACAACTGACACATTCAACACCCAAAAAGGTAGTAAGAACATCAATAAAATAACTACTGTATGCATTGTGGTACTGTCATTAACGTGTCGAAGACTGACATGGAAAATAAATTGTTGAATACAGTCATTCGTTTAGTTTTCTTTGCGTTATTTTAGTAGCTTCATAACATTACGGTTAGACCAGTGATGTCTCATGGATTATTTTAACAATGTCCTTACTACCTTTCTGGGCCTTGAATGTGATATAGCTGCATTTCTGTCGATGCAGGGTCAGAAAGCTCTCGGATTTCATCAAAAATATCTTAATTTATGTTCTGAAGATGAACGAAGGTCTTACTGATTTGGAACGACATGAGGAGTAATAATGATAGAATTTCTCTCCTTAACAATACTAATGACACACTTCATCTATAAATTATGGTTGCACATTCATAAAAGGCATGAAATGGATAACATTTAATCTGTGAAACATGATGGTTAGAGTAAAACAATATATTCAGCAAAAGTTCGGGATTCAAACTCGGGATGCTCGTTGCGCAACACAGCTGTATGTCAGTGCAATGCCCACAAGGCTATCGGCGCCAAACAATTTATTCACTTTTTAAATGTCAAACGCTTGTCTTTTCTTACTCTGCTTCACTTGTTTACTCTAACTCTACTTTGTTTTTTTTCCCAGTTCATGACAGTTAGGGTATGTCTAAAAACTCCCATTTCATGTTCTCCCTCAACTTCAAAATTGCCCTATATCGCCATTTTACCTTTTTTGTTAAGGGTGTTTGATCTTCTTTGCATGTTCACTTCTGCAGCAATGTAGGAAGATTTTGAAATGATTTTTGAAGTTGAGGGAGAAAATATGATCAGTTTTTTTTCGACATACCCTAACTGTCTTGAACCACAATACACAGAGTTCAGGCAGAGCAAGAAAAGACGAGCGTTTGAGAATAAGAAGTATATTTATGAAAATAACCGATCATTTTGCTATCCTCGGCTGTGATCGTTTACAACCGCATTTTGGATCGTTTGAAGCCGCATTTAAACTGCATTTTGGAAGTTCAAAATCAGGGCACCATATCAGTCCATTATATGGAGAAAAGCGCAGAAATGTTTTCCTCAAAAAAAAAAAAAAAAAAAAAAATTTCTTTACAACTGAAGACAGACATGAACATCTTGGATGACAAGGCAGTGAGTACATTATCTGTGAATCTTTTTTTTTGGAAGTGGACTTCTTTAATTACACTGCCCTTAATAATCAAGGTAACAGCACGTTCAGCAGATGGGCCAAATGTTTGGCCACTGCATCCCATCTTATGTTTTCTTCATCTTGCTGGTTTATTCTCAGTGTTTTTGGGGGGTTTTTTTTAGATTTTATTTTTGCTGTTTTTGCCTTTACTATTAAAGGACAGTATAGAGATGACAGGAAGCTAAGTGAGACAGGATCGGATAAAGTCCTTGAGCTGGGATTTGAACTTGGGACACCCATAGCGCAACGGCGCTATATGACACCACGCTGGCCACAAGGTTATTGGCACCGACTTGCTTAGTGTTTTTAAAGGGGTTTTACATATAACACTTTAAATGAACCAAACGTAAACCAGCTACAAGTGACTTTTTTATGGCTCAATCGAACCTCAAAAGGACTCAAAATGAACCGTACTTTCTGTGATAAAAAAGTACAGTTTGTTTGATCATTTGGGGTGTTCACATATGGGTGCTCAGATGAACAAGGTGTGAAAACATCCTAAAACAATGCATCAAAGGATCGAAGTAGTTAAGCTTCGTAAAATGTATCTTAAGATCGCTGCATTCCCGGTAGCCTTGCCGTTTCTGAACACTAATGCTTTTATTTTTGATAACTAATTATACTACATTAACACATTAAACTGCCAGCCCTAGAAAATAGATCAATAATGCTATTAAATCCATCGTGCTTTTACAAAACCCCATTTGCTCTCTCTCTTCTAATTATCTGCCAGCTGATACACACTCACAGCTTCAGAGATATCGTTTGATCTGCGTATCGGGAACATCACAATCAACTGATTGCTTGAGCTGCAAGCCACATTTCTAAAAACATCTTCTGAAGCCATTTAAACATGCATCCAATCCTGATGGCATCCACAAAGGGCTCTTACTGGATTAAAGGGGGCTGGGATCCTCTCGGCTCTAGCGCTAGCAGCCTCTCTGTTTCGAATAGGATGCGAGAGAGCATGTATGCGTGTATATGGGGAGATTTGTCTGCGCTTCTGTCTCATGAATCACTCCTGCGCACAGGCCTGTAGAGTGGGCGTCAGTGATCACAGTTCACGGTTACGTAAGTCCTCCCAGCGCCTGCTGGAGCTGCTGTCTGCTGTGGCAAACCATCTGCCACTCAGTGTCCTTCAATGGAGCCATTGCTGGTGTCTCTCCAGCGCTCTGTCCTTTTAAAGGAATAGTTTGCCCAACTCTGTCATTATTTACTCACCCTCATGTCAGTACAAAACCGTTTGGTGTCATTTCTTATGTTTTCATGCCACACAACGACAACTCTGAGATCACAACATGCTCTAAAATAGCAAAATGGTCCATACTAGGCAAACGCTACATTCGACCCTGAAGTCAAACGATAGCTTTGTGTGAGGAAAATATCAAATTTAAAGGAACAATTTAACCAAAAATGAAATTCTCATTCAAGACTTTGGTTAATCTTCACTTGTGTTTCGAAGATCGAAGAAAGCCTTAACTTTTAGAAACATGAGGGTGCAAGTACACGATGACTAGGGCTGGGTAAAGAATATTAATTTCTTGATTTTAATAATTTCTCATTTTTACAAAATGATATAAATTCTTAAATTCCAAGAATCGATTAGTCTAGCCCATTGTAAGTTAATAAACGTAATGTGTTAGCGCACATCCCATCCAATAAATGCACAATAAGCTTTATGCTTTGTTACTTCTGATATGAAACAATGTCTCATATTTCAAATTCTGTCCATTTTATTACAAGAGTCAAACAATAAATGCTGATTTGGTGCTGTTTAATGTGGATTGACAGATTGCTGTAGCCCCTCAATTCAACAGAAGCAGCACGTGAACTGATAATTTCCTCCACTTTAATACCGGTTCTAGCATGAAATAAACACGAATAAACATCCGAAGGTATGTTAAAAGAAAGAGTACAACTTACCAAAATCCAAAACATAACATCAATATAACAGCTTGTAAACAATGTCACGTAACAACATATTTACTTTATTTAAAAAAAAAAAAAAAAACATATTCGGCGTCCAGAAACTCATTAGTCAGCTAGAAAAAAACTCTAGAGAGGAGCATTTCACGTTTTAATCACGGTTTAATTTGTTTAAATAATTCTGTTTTAAATATTTATACCCAGCCCTAACGATGATCATTTTTATTTCTGAGTGAACTATCCTTCAAGCTGATTTCCCTAATGATCTTGTCCGTTGTCAAAGCTTATGCCTAGATTTGAAAATACTATGTGGACACTGACTATTAAAAATGAAAATTCTGTCATCATTTGCTCATTCATGTTCCGAACATACACAAACTTCTTTTGCCAAGCACAAAAGATGAAATTTTGAAGAAAGTGGGAAACCAAACAGTTGACAGTTCCTACAGTATTTTTTCCATACTATGGACTTCAGCGGAAGAAAGAAATTTGTATGGGTGTGGAACAACATGACGGTAAGTAAATTAAATTACCGAGTGAGTGTAAACAGTGGAGATGGTTTTGTTTTTACCTTAGCTTTCTTCATACGATTCATCACATTCCCAAGGTCTTCCATGTCGATGACGGAGCCATGAGACTTCTCTTCCTCAGCGGAGGACTCTGCATCACTGCTGGACTCCATCAGCTCCTCCTAAAAAAAAAAATAAATAAATAAATTAAAAAATAAATAAATAAATCAAACAGATCTGTAAGCTTTGTGGGGGGAACGACTATATTATATCCAATCCATGAAAAGATCCATACGCATGGGATAAAAGAGCATGGGATAAAGTAGATAATCATCTTCAACTGAAACAAAAGTGTACTTTTTGAGAGGTAACTTTGAAAAAATTCACACAAGTAGTTTAGTGTTCTCCCACTCCATTTTTCAGTTTTTCATCATTTTCCTATGTGAAAATGCACTACAAACCCTCACCTATCATTCATCAACCTCAAATATGGCTTTTCATTTGAAAGATGTATGTAGTAGCAACTTTAACATGGCAACTCAATCTGATGTTAACCTAGAAAAATCTGCGCTATTCATGTGTCTGTGCGGAGTGTGGGAGCTGAATAATAGCAGGCTCCCTGCATGACAGATGGAGGCACCGGTGCGATCACTTGCATTTAAAATCCTTCTTCATTTTTGATCATACAGATAAAAGTAATTCATCCTTCAAATCTGTAAAGACATTTATTTGCGTGCACTCATAATAACAATGAAACGTGCTTTTGTAAAATAATGAAAGCAAACAGGATGCGCTTTCTGTTGTCTCAGTCTCTGTGAACTTGAGCGCAAAACTTTGAAACTCTGTGTATACTTGTCTTACAACAATTAAAAATATAGAATATCTATAGAGAGAGAAATGTCTATTTTTAAATTAACCAATTCAAAAAAAAATATTCTTAGATATATAATCCGTATGAAACATGCATACAGGCACATACACTACGGCGGAAATGAGTCAGTGCAGCCGACTTGATCTCTTATGTCAAAAATAAAGAAAGCGCTAGTTTATCCATAAATTCTTAAAACGTTAACAGCAAGGAGACTGCATTTTTACCTGAAACATTCAGAATTATTATCTCCCGGTGTGCCGTGGCAAGCTTTTTGCATGCACTTGAGCGCTTATTAGGGTAATTAAAAGCTCATTATTATCATTTATATGGTTCATTAAATGTGCAATAGTTGACTAATGCTTAAAATTAACGACTACTAGTCGAACAGAAAAATCGTTAATTGAAGGCAGCCCTATTAAATATAAACCTAAAATCATTGCATGAGTCATTCATTGAACAGATTCATTCAAAATGCTGATTGATTCAGTAACAAAACACTCTTGTGTGCTGCTAAGCGATGCAAAACAGTTCTGCGACTTTGTTTGAAACTATTTTCACTGACGAAATACAGCAAAAACAGGAATTTGTCCTTAAAATTGAAGTCAATTAATATTAACTTCTTGTTTTTTTAAAAATTCAAAATTTCATTTTCAATCATGCTGATATTTGGAGGAAAACATCACTCTGCATTTGATATTAACTATGTCAGATGATATACAAAGTATTATGGGGGCATATTTGCCACGTATCGTGAATTTGGGGGAAATTCTAAATGCACTTTAATAGACTAAATCATGCAATGAAAGCCTTAACTCTAAACGTGTTTGTGCACTCTCTAGGAATGCATTTGTTTGTTTTTTGTGATATACTGGACACATCGTACATCATTTAAACAACAATTATGATATTATTGTAGACGATTTATATCGCACACCCCTACACTATGCTATGTTTATTTGTGTGCAAGTTAGGCATCAGCAACCATTAGTTTCATTTCGTTTGGCTCTCCAGCAAGTTCTAGAAGCATTCGAGTTATCCCTTTTTGGAATAAAACTTGGAGCCAGTTCAGTGGGAAAGGGGGAAAATGGGGTCAGTATTAATTTAATGTGCCTTTAGGATTATTAAATGTTATTATTTAAAGACTCAAATGAGCTAAACTGCATGAGAACAAGGTTTCCTAAAAGAGTTCGTGTAAAGAACATAAGAGGGACATCTAAGAGAATAAAATTTCCTCCGAAGTCAGTAATGTCACCCCTGCTGTTCAGATCCCATTTACATGAGTGCAGCACAGACTGCAGGGGAACAATCTGCTCTCGGGATGTGCAGCGCGAGAACCGTTACCATGACTACATGTGTTCAAAGACATCAGAGAGGAGGGCTGGCTTGCCTCAGAGTTGTTCTTCTCAGCGAGCGAGTGGCTGTCCTCTGCCTCCTCCTTATGTTTCTTCTTATTCTTGCAGCTGCCATTCTTGCACTTGCCAGAACAGGCTTTCTTCTCACCCTTGGCTAGAGCCTGCAGTCGGTTCAAGAATTTCGTTTTCCAGGCCTGGAAATCAGCCTGCACGCTGCCGTGTCGGCTCTTCACCACATTGCAGTCGCCTTCTCCTCTGGTCATGATTCGTGCAGCGCTCAGCATCCACAACCACTTATCTATGTTCTTACTGACCTGGATACATAAAATACAGTTAGTGAAAGATTCAACACAATCCCATCAAAAAAGGAGTGAAAAATGCAGGTGTGTCTCACAGTGTTGTAATGGCCAACATAAACAGAGTTCCCCAGCCCAAAGACGGCGTATCTCATTCCCTTCAGGTAAGTTTTCCCATATCGAAAGTCTGTGGAGGCTTCCTCAAGCCATTTACAGAACCATTCGGCACTCTCAGTGGGCTGCCCGTCTGTGTATGTGGCCACCAGGAAAACACAGATCATCTTGCTTGTGCACTAGAGAAAAATTATACAAAAATATTAAGAAATATTTAACATGGTGCTCATGGAAGCAGGTCTCTACTAAAAGCACTGAACACTAAAAATGTCTGGATCTTATTTCCATAAAATCAAAAGAAAAAACTTGTGATCCAGACTTTTCTAAAAACCATTATAAATAAATAAAACTATTACTTAAACTAAAATAAATAAAATAAAATAAATAAAACTAATAAATAATAATTCAACTTTACTGAAATATTAAATATTAAAATATATTAAATAAAGTGAGATTTTTTTTTTTAATTCTAATTCTAAAGTATTTTTAAAAAAACAATAGTATTTTAATACGATACTGAAATAATACTGATTTTAACACTGTATAACTGCTGAAAGGACTAAAACTCTGGTATTTAAGACTGTGCACTGTCCTGTGACAATAGATTTGTCTCAGCTTTGCTTTGGTTCAGAAAGTAAAAACAGACAAATAAAAAAAATGTCTATTCAAAAACTCATTTATTCAATGCATTTTTCTCAGTTTTAGAGTTCTCCCTTCATCTGGTACAGAAGTCATTTAAGGAAAACATTATGTCACCTTGCTCTTAATACTCTGCTCTGGTGAAATAAAAGGCTGGTAAATCATTTTACATTCTGCTCAGGGAGAAGTGTTGCGATTAACTGCCAGCCAGAAGATCTATATTTCCTGTAAAGTTATCGTGGTAAGTGGTAATTGAAAGATAGGAAGCTTATAGTAATTCCTGAGATATTCCTAATGCTAAAAGTGAAATACTTATTCAAGCATGACAAATCCTAAAGTTTAAATCATCCATTTCTACTTCCTCGACTACATGCGACTACAAGATGGAAAAAAAAAAATTCTAAAGAAGTTGAAATTGATCAGCCTGTATGGGGTGACTGAAAGGAGAAGTCCACTTCCAGAACAACAATTCACAAATAATTTACTCACCCCCTTGTCATCCAAGATGTTCATGTATTTCAGTCATAAAGCAGTTATGGTTTTTGAGGAAAACATTTCAAGATTTTTCTTCATATAATGGACTTGATTGGTGCCCCGATTTTGAACTTCCAAAATGTAGTTTAAATGCAGCTTCAAAGGGCTCTAAACGATCCCAGCTGAGGAAGAAGGGTCTTATCTAGCAAAACGATCTGTCATTTTTTTCGGAAAATAAAAATTTGTATACTTCAAGCAAAAAGCTCATGAAGCACAGGTTCTGGGATGCACGTTCACGTACTAATCATGAATCATGTCAAAAGGTCACGCCAAACGTAGGCGGAACTACAGACCCAGTGTTTACAAAGCAAACGCGCAAAGACTAAGAAAGTGCAAGTAAGTCAAACGCTGTTTGCAAACAAAAAGGTACAACGATGTCAGACAATTCTGAAGTTATAGGAGAACATAAGATGGAGTATTTCTCCATACTCTACCTTTTTTAGCCGGAGTACACAGACAGTGAACTTAGACGTGATTCGTAGTAGTGATGGGAAGTTCGGATCATTTTACAGACTCTGACCTTTGAGTCTCATTCAGCAAAATGAACGAATCTTTTTGAGTCATTTCGTTCATTGTAGCAAAATATAATTAAAATGTTACGTGTTACTTCCCTAACACATCTACTGCTTACACAAACGTTAATCACACTACAAACAAGACAAAACTGTAATGCTATAAGAAACAGAAAAGATTAATTCATTGTTTACCTGGGTCTTTAGTCTATAATTAGCTCACCTCACCTCTTATTTCATAAGTTTTCAGGTTTGAGTCGTTTTTTCATCACGTGACAGCCCCATAAGATGAACGAACGACTCAAAAAACCTGAAGACTCAAAACAGGTGAACTAATTACAGCACAGAACCTGACAGGATGTTGCGCATGTGCGACTGAACGAATCACTCCCAGAAACGACTCGTTCTTCCCGAGTATAATTAAAGATAGGGCTGCACGATTAATCACATGATATTGTGAGGCGCGCTTAGTCAATGAAGCCGGTACTTTGATTAGTAGTAAAGCTCCATCACGTGCGTTCAGCGAATGCAAATTTTGAGCGCGATTTGGCGTAGCTTGTCAGTGATTTACGGCTCTGTGTATTAATTGCCGCTCCAGCTGAACGCACGTGATGGAGCTTTACTACTAATCAAAGTACCGACTTCATTGACTAAGCGCACCTCACAATATTGTGCGATTAATCGTGCAGCCCTAATTAAAGATTCGTTCAAAATGAATGAATTGTTCAAGAACGACTCATCACTAACTCATAGCAGCGTGAACGCGCATCCCAGAGCCTGTGCTACACAAGCTTTTGTGCTTAAAAAGTATACAAATTTTTATTTTCAAAAAACGACCTGTCATTTTCGCTAGATAAGACCCTTCTGAAGTCCATTATATGAAGAAAATCCTGAAACGCTTTCCTCAAAAACCATAATTTCTTTACGACTGAACACAGAAAGACATGAACATCTTGGATGACAAGGGGGTGAGTAAATTATTTGTAAATTGTTGTTCTGGAAGTGAACTTCTCCTTGAAGCACATGATATGCTCACCTCCTCAGCCAGTCTGTCCTCCGGGTCGTACTCTTTCATATCTATAACCTCACACTGGATCCCCTGAGCGGTGATGTCTCCAGCAAGCTCTTTTGCAAAACCCTAAGCAGAATTTAAAAATAGCAGTTTACAACCACATCACAAAGTTGCACGCAATTCCTACAAATAAATAAATAAATAATAATTACATTTAGAACTAAAAACGTAGAAAAAAAACTAATTTAACATTTTTAAACGTTATACATTTTTCAGGACTCTTTGATGAAACAGAAATCTTTCTGTTCACATTATAACATTTAACATTATTAATGCTTTCCTGTCACTTTTTATTAATTTAATGCATCCTGACTATTATATATAAACTCATATATAATAAAAAAAAATCCTACTCCAAAGTCTTGAATGGTAGCATATTATGGTTTCCACTAAAATATTAAGCAGCAAAGTTGTTTTCAGCATTAATAATGATAATAATGTTGCATGAGGAATAAATGACTTTTTAAAGTATAAAAAAACTGTTTTTTTCAAATATTCCACAATATCACTGTTTTACTGTATTTTTAATCAAATAAATGCAGAATTTGTGAGCACAAGGTATTTCTTTCAAAAACGTCCTAATTATTCCAATCTTTTGACCACCAGTGTCTACAAACCTTTGCTGTTCCTGTCTGTGATCCATAGAACACTTTGACCCCAGAAACATGAATGACTTTTTCTGTTTCAGGTGAAACTTCCTGCTTTTTCACAGATTTGTGAAGCAACGGACTTACAGGGTCAACCACTTTTTTCTATGAAGGAAAAACACAATCTATTAAGTTGTGTATTTATTAGCAACCAAGAAACTAGCTAACAAATACTTAAACAGCAGAGAGGCTTTATGAGCAAACACACTTCATTACCTTCTTGAAAAGCATGTTCACAGTAAACCAGACTCCTATGAGAACAGCAGCAGTAGTGTACACATATAACCTGTTCTGCCACACAGTCAGCAGGTAGCTCTCAGTGAAACTTAAAGCACCTGTGAATGCAAGGGAATATAGTTTGCACACTTGACGTGTCGGGAATTATGTAAACAAACAAGTGACATTGGTTACTGAAGAGAAAGACAATCGATTTAATGTCTTTTAACTTAGTGAGCTGCCTATCTAGTCAGCATTTTTACTACTGCATCAGCGTTTAAAAACACTGGAACTGCGAAGGTTCTCTAGGTAGGAAGCTCACAAGGTTTTGAAACACAACCTAACCGCGAAACTCCAATCCAGAACACTGATAGTACCGTGCAAAAATGACTGCATGTGCATTTAAAGCATTGCCGTACTATCAACCTATGATCTATAATTAGCATTCGCATTTAATTTAACTCGTTGTCTATTAGTTCTGCTTGTTATCAGCCATGCGTTGCAATATAAACCCACCTGACATCTCAGCGCCGACTGCAGAATACAGCAAACACGATAACAACACCGCTAAAAACATCTTCCGTGCTTTATCAAACAGACGGCACTGTTTACAAATTTATAACAGTAGTCAGTAAAGGATCTAACTTCATATGTCGCACATAAATAACTGGCTAACTTTAAGGCTGCATGTTGAAGGACGCCGCCATATTGTTATGACAGGAATGCTGGGAAAATGAGGTCATCTTCGGTTATTTAACCCTATCTCTTTTTAAAGAGATGTGTTTATTTTTTCGGGAAAATTTTATATTCATAAATGTACATTTTCTTCAACATTACCCACATTACATAATTTTCTTTGTGACTTACGACACTTTTGTTTTGTTGATCTTTTGTTGTCTTCCTGTATTATTTATTTTATTTATACTGTAATCCAATGTTGTATTTAATTGCTGTAGTTATTTTTGTTTACACTTGCACTAAAAAAGCGAGTCTTTAAAATACGTACATAATTTATTTAAATAATGTAATAAACAATATTAATACGACATAAGTAAACATTATTATTATTAGTGAAATAAGTTAATTCATGTGTTAATGTTCAATCTTACTGTTACTAAATTAATTTCGCATAAAACAAATAAAAAAGGTCATTCTTATAGTTTATTCAAGTTTAGAAATTCCACTTAAATAGAAACAACTTTATTTCAGATTGTTCAACATCCCACTTTGTACTTCTTTATAAAAAAAAAATGCATTCTGCATTGAAAAATAATAAACAAATTAAAGATGGATTGCCACATGTTAACCTGAATCTGCATATTTGTGACCGTGGACCACAAAACCAGTTATAAGGGTTAATTTTTTGAAACTGTCATATCTGAAAGCTGAATAAATAAGCTTTCCATTGATGCATGGTTTGTTGACTAGAATAATATTTGGCCGAGATACAACTATTTAAAAATCTGGAATCTGAGGGTGAAAAAATCTAAATATTGAGAAAATCGCCAAATTAAGTTCTTAACAATGCATATTACTAATCAAAAGTTATGTTTTGATATATTTACGGTACAAAATTTACAAAATATCTTCATGGAACATGATCTTTACTTAATATCCTAATGATCTTTGGCATAAAAGAAAGATTGATCATTTTGACGAATACAATGTATTTTTGGCTACAAATAGCTACAAAAATACCTTTGTTACTTAAGACTGGTTTTGTGGTCCAGGGTCACATTTTGTAAAAATATCCCTGTTGACTTCATTGACATTTTTACACAAAAGTTCTTGAAAATCACAGACTCTTGTTTTTTTGCTGGCTTTTGCGCTTGTGACGGACGACCGCAAGTGTAGTGAAAAAGTTTCCCGCAAACAGAACCAGAAAGCAGAAGCCACACATGGACACCTGCAGCAAAAAGAGGACAAGAGGTAATCGCAGCTTCAAGATCACTGTCTTAATTTATTCAGAATCTTACGTAAGTGAGTGGACTCAACTTAAAGATTTTTATTCTGATGTTGTGGAAAGGTCTACAAAACAACACTGACCTGCCATTCTTTACTTTCAGGCATCTGAGTCATTCTGAAGAGAGAAATACTGTTCCAGAGCTGCCAGAACTGTGTCACATTGACCAAAGCATACAGCAAATCATTAAAATATGACAAATTGGGATTTGATTGATTTTATTTGAAAGACATATACTTACATGACCCAGGAAGAGAAAGGGAAGAAGAAATGTCAGTCCCCGCCACATCCACGACTGAAATCCCTCTGTGCAAACAAAAAGCCATTTGATATAAAGCATTACACTGTCAGAATTTCTTCATATGGTAAACTTAGAAATCCTTACCAACAGTCAGATCTAAGTTGTGTCTTTCCCCCAGTGCTTTTAGTCTGTAGAGACACCCGCTCTGATAGTAGTACTGAAGATACTGCACAAAGCCTGCATGAGAAAGTCATACGTTTGCCTTCAGAATCTCTCAGTATTGCAGTGTTGGTATTTTTCCCACAACAGATGTTTTACAAGGTGGTGTATCCATGAAGAGTTTGTAACTTACTTTGATACAAACAATAGGCCAGAAATTGGTTCCTGAAAGACTGGTATGTTTCACCATCTGGCCTACATAAATAGCAGAAGTGCTGTTTGAGGGCAAACCAATTGCAGCAATTCACTGATTCATAACTTTCTTTTTTCTTTAATTATTTATTTTAGCTATTTTAGTATCACTGAGATACTAGACTTTTTTATATGAAGAGTTCATTTGCAAAAACTGATTCTCCGTTTTTAATTTTCAGAAATCATGTTTTTTCATTGTGCATTCCAATTCATCTTAATCAAACTGCAGTTGGAATATTTTGATTAAGTAAAATAACTAAAAGAAAATACAGCTAACACAATAAAAAAAAAAAAAAAACATGATAACATAATAAAAAACAAGATTGTAAAACAATTTTAAAAAAATGAGTTAATCGTTTTTGCAAATAAACTCTTCATATAGGTTTTAAAAAACATTATTTTAATATAAAATAATATAAAAAATTATATTTCCTGTTTTCATTTTAATTAAATTTTATTTATTTATTTATTTATTAAACTAAATGAAAATGGGAAATGTTGCCTTGGCAACATTTAAGTTTTTTTCTTTAAATGGTATTTTATTTCTGTTTTATTTTATTTCAAGTAAAAAAACATGTTTTATGTTTTTTTTAATGTTAATAACACATTCTAATAACTCTTGTCCTGATGGATTTAAAATCTACATAAATTTGTGCCTATTTAAATTGTATTTCCTAAATGATTTACATGTTAACGTTATTCTAATTATACAAACAACTGCAGTGTTATTTTAGCATTATTTTTATACTATTATTGTATTTATTATTTTATTAAATTTGATGATTTTAATTTAAGTTTGTTATGTACTTTTGTCAATTTTATTAGTTTTTGTTTTTTAATATTTCTATTTAGCTTTATTTTATAACTAATTGTTTGTTGCTATGTTTATCTAATATTTATATTTTATTTTATTTTTCAACTTAATATTACAAATCTTGCAAATCTTTTGGTAACACTTTACAATGTGTCATTTGTTAACATTAGTTAATGTATTAACTAACATGAACAAACAATGAACAAATGTATTTATTAATCTTTGTTAATGTTGTAAAAGTATTGTTCATTCTCAGTTCATGTTAACTAATTGTAACCTTTTATGTAAAGTGCTACCCAAAATTTAAGTAGTTCTATTTTTTGTTGTAGTTAACAGCAACAAAACTGATGTTTTTCCTTTGTAATATTTAATTAAGATGTAATAACTTGCTCTTGCACTTAATATCTGTCCTTTTCCATTGGTGTCACTTAGGCTATTGGATAGTATGGGAACGTCACTTTACACCAATATACACATTTTAAAATTTACAACCCAGTTTCACTGAAAAGTACATCACACTACAAAAACAACACAATATTTGTTGACTTAACTTGAGTAGGTACAGTAGGTCTGAAATGAATAGTGTGAAATGACTCACCAGGTTAGCATGACTCCAGACAGAAAGGTGGAAATGTAATGGTGGACAACCCACCAGCCTTTAATCCTAAAAAATCCAAGGTTGTAGAAATGGCACAAGCCAGAAAGAGAAGGGCCTTCAGACAGCGTATTAAACCCATTACTGCTCAAACATTTCTAGCACACATATCATATCTTCAAGCCTGAAAGTCTCTTATATGTTTTTATCTCTGACAGTTTCTGACCTGGATCCATTGCTGATGAGGATGCTTTCACGAATCGTCAGCGTGCAATAGTACCAAACCAACATGAAGTTAAGAAGGGCATCCACAACTCTACAGACACACAACAAAGGCAGGCATGAAATGTGATGTGAGGGAAAACTTGTCAGTCTTTGAACTCAGTGAACTCAGTCTTACCTGTAGCTGATGAAGAAGCGACAAGCGAAAGTCAGCAGGAACATAGTGACAGTCACGTACAGCTTGAACCTTTCATACTCATCTTTGTATTCAGCCCTACAATAAAACGATTATATGTATAAGATGAGCTGAAAGAAATAAACTGTGAAGCAAAATTAATTTAAAAGTTTAAATGAATGTAAATGAGCTATTATTCTATTTAGTTGTAAATCTTTGTTTAAATAAATATAATGTTATTATTGTTTTAAAAAATTATAAATGTACAGTGCCTTGCAAAAGTATTCATACCCCTTAATTTTTTTTCATGTTTTGTTATGTTTCTGCCTTAGTTTTTTCCCCACATCAAACTGTTTGATCATTAATTTTGAGATGTCCTTAATGAAAACCTAGTCAAGAGCATTCAGAACCTCAGACTGGGCAGAAGGTTCACCTTCCAGCAGGACAATGACCCTAAGCACACTGCAAGAGTGGCTTACAGACAACTCTGTGATTGTCCCAATCAAGCTTTTCTGGAGAAACCTGAAAATGTGTCTGCCCCCATCCAACCTGACATAGCTTGATGAACAAATGGCAAATAATTGCCAAATGCAGATGTGCAAAGCTTGTCACATCATACCCAAAAAAGAAAGGGTATGAATACTTATGCAATGTACTTATTTCAGGTTTTTTTTTGTTTTGAATACATTTACGAAGTTGAGACAGTTGTGTTTTTGTTTTCTCAATACGGAAAAAGTCATTTAAAACTGTTTAATATAAGGCAGCAACATAACAAACTGTGAAAAAATTAAGGGGTATGAATACTTTTGCAAGGAACTGAGAACCAGAGAACCTATTTGCCAATGGGTCAATAGTGTGCATAAAGTTAACATAAAGTTACAAATCTATTGATATACACAGCATTTAAATATATTTTAAGTATATTTCAATGTATCTTTTTGGTGCTTACTTAGCCTCTTTGCTTGGAAGGTTGACATTCATACTCCCGAGGACAAGACTGAGATAAATCCTTGAAAAGATAAGCAAAAATAACGCTCAACATGTATCCACAACTTCTGATAACTAAGCTTAGTTGAAACAACCTTCCATTTGAATAATCTTTCAGTACCCGTTTTTCTTTGGAAGAAATGCTTCCATTTGAAAGATTTGGCTTGGCATATTTTGGATGTGATCTTTAGCCTCCTTAACCCCATTCTTCTCTTCTTCTGTCAGTCCTTTATTAAACCTTTGATTGGGAACAGAAAATGCACATTAATGAGCATCTATCAGTCAGTAGGGATTTAGCATACCAAAAACACTTTGTATTTACTTATTCAAAGTCTTTAAATTCTCCTTTAAATTCTTTTTTTGCCGAGCTATGGAGGCAGCAAAGCTCTTCTGAAGTTTGGAGACCTCCTCTAACTTCTGCAGGTAAAGCCGATGGGTCTCCTGAACACAGAAATGCTTTATTTAGTGAAGGTCTATTGTGTGGACATTCAGAACAAATTGAGAAAGATCATTTACTACCTGAAGGTGCTGAAGGTCTTTCTCCTGAATCTTCCATTCTTGAAGGGCCGATGCAAGTGCTGTCGACATGTAGAACTTTATCAGTCACTACTACTACTCAGTTTAATTATCCAGGTTCCTTGTTCTTAGATTACTATTACTGTGATGGAAACACAGCAATGTTTCTAAATGCCAATTTCTATGCCGTGTTTAAAGAGAGCGCCAGTTTACAAGCAATTCAACTGACAATCTTTGTCGTATATCTGATTTCTTAGTGATTGCAATGCAAGCTTGAACTTTGTAGTGAACTTTGACAGACCAACTTGACTGACCTTTGACACACTTGGTTGCTTGCACTTTAGGAAGGGCTACATATTTAGAGCAACACCGTGAATTCTGACTTGTGGGGTTGGAAATGTGTTTATTACTGGCATTACTTCAGAGAACATAAAGTCTAGTCATTCATTCTGAAGTCTTATGCTTTAGTTGCATAATCTATTAATCCCTCATAAATGCCACTGATGTAGAAGAACGCTTGCGGCGTAAAAAAACAGCTGAAAGAATGAGATCTTGAACTTTAGTCGAGAGATAACAACACCTTTCATACATTACATCACGCCAGCATTCAGTTGAAATATAGAGAATTAGGTTTTAACCTCTTTAACTGCCTGCTCATTTCAATTAATACAGTAAGGTCCTGTTTATTTAGTTCCCATACTTCCATAAATGGCTACAAACTTCTTTTGTGTTCAGCAGAAGAAAGAAACTCGTACGGCTTGAGGGTGACTAAATGATGACAGAATTCAAAACAGTTTTTCACTGACCACTTGTAAAAGAAAGCAGGTTTGTATTTGTTTGTTTAAAGCGGAATTAAGACACGAAGGACTTTATTTGTCCATGAGCATCCTCTTGCGTTCACTCGCGTCATTCGACGCTTGTACTGAGCATGCGCGTTTCTGCGACTGTAGTATTATTATTGAGCCGAGCAATATGTAAACTGCGCAGGGGGATGGCCTGTCATGAAATATTGGACTGCAAGCCCATGGGTGGGTTTACAGAGAAATGCATGACGGTGCAAATTAAGAAGGAACTTATCTGACTGACACTATATGCTCTGCCTTAAAAGCTTCACTCGGCTTTCTTCTGATCGCTGTTGAAGCGCGACAGCAGCAGCGGCGGCGGCTGGCCAGCGGTGCTGGAAGATACCGGCCGGTGTGTTGACTTCTGCAGAGACTGTCGCGTTTCACGTCACCTTCTAAATGAATTGTATTGTAGTTATGTAAGTGGCTTTACAAGACTGACTGATAAAAGTGAAAATGAGCGCCGCGGTTTATGTTTTATCCACGGTTACCGGATACGTGCTTACCTCGGCGTTACTGCTCAAGTGTCCGTCACTGCTGCATCGGCGAAAGAAAGAAACCTTCCGGAGCAGACACATCTCACACCGCGGTGGTGAGTGACAACGCTGCTTTCATAAGTTACATCAGCTGTGTAGCAGTGTGAGGCTGTTCATTTTCGTTTATACATGCACTCTTTTTCTTTGTAGTCTAATAAAACCTAGTGAGCTGTGATGCTGACTAGGTAGGACGCTCACTAGGTGTTAAGACACAGTCAATGAATGCATCTGGGTTACATTCATAAGATATGTAATATATGTACAGTCTTCATAAGACTGTAGCCTGAAGCCTGTTTTTTTTACATAATGAAAATCTTGTTTTTAGTCATATTTCATAATACCTTAATGTTGGGCCAGTGTTGGTTCAGAGAGGCCATCATTGACTTTATTGACTACACACAGGAGTGTGGACTGTGAACTCAGGAATACTGTAGAAACTACATACAGTCAACATAAACATTAGCTATTTATTTGACTACCAAAAGCAAATACCAAGCACTGCTATAAAATGCATTTTTGGTTTGGTTAGGGCCCAAGCACAGATTGTGCGAAGACCCTATTGAAATTGCTCAGATACTTATTCTTCTTCTTCTCCAAAATAAATCATTTTTGAGGGCATAAACATTCTTGAAAACTCATGAAACTCTGCGCACACACCAAAAATTTACATCTGATATGGGTTTCAGAAGTGGGTGTGGCAAAATGGCTCATCAGCGCCACCTATAAAATTTCAACGAAGTGCTACTCGAGCTATGTTTCACGTACATGTACGAAATTCAGTAGACACATGTAACACACCAATACCTACAAAAAAGTCCCCCGGTATGAAGTCCAAAACCCAACAGGAAGTCTGTTATTTTGATTTTTCTTAGGAAGTTTTGTGCCGTTTCTGCCATTTTCGGGTGTTGATTTAAACAAACTCCTAGAGATTTAAACAGATCATTGTAATCTAAAGCCCTTTGTGACGTAAAATTTTGAAGATCTTGAGTTTTCGTTGAACAGCGTGTCCGTGGCGGCCTGACAAACTTCGATGTTTCGCCATCTGTACTAAAATTAACATTTGATAAGAGTCCTGTCCTGAACACATGCCTATGACCATATTCAGTTATAGTCATAGCGCCACCTGCTGGCAACAGGATGTGGCATGTTTTATGCTTTAACGAACTCCTCATAGAGATTTAATGACATCAACATTATATTTAATCAGTCTAATCTAAAGGCCTTTGCCAATGTTAAATTGTAAAGATCTTGAGTTTTCGTTAAAGGGCGTGTCCGGGGCGGCCTGACAAAGCTTGATGTTTCACCATGTAAAAGGAAGTTGTTGTAACTCAGCCATACAGTGTCCGATCTGCCTCAAACTTCACCCTTTCGATAAGAGTCCTCACATGAACACATCTAACTTCCACCTGCTGGAAACAGGAAATGGCTTGTTTTACACTAACTTAAACATGCAGTGTCCAATGTGCACTAGACTTCACATGTTTGGTAAGAGTCCTGGCCATCTACATGACAATATTCAGTTATAGTCATAGTGCCACTAGCTGGCAGTAGGAAGTTTGCCATATATAAATGACTTTGAAATATTCCTCCAATATTTACCACTTTAAATGCATATTGCTCACCGTTTGCTGTTTACCAAAAGCCACTGGGTGGTGGTGAGCCCAGGTGTGAGGGCCATTTCAAGGCTGCTTGCAGCTTTAATTCTTACTGTTTTTTTATTCATCTCCAGGAGCTGGCGAGAACTTGGAGAACACAATGGCAGCCTTCAAGCAGTGAGTTTCTCAATAGGTCGCTGTTTATTCCTTGGATTTGCATTGATGAGTGTGACTGTACTAAAACCTAATATGCTTAGTTAATTTTGTATACTTGACCTTGAAGAATTCAGAAGCATCTGAAGTGTTTCTTCAACATTCATTCAAAGTGGCATTGACAGTTGATGATAAAATTGTGTATTTTGTAAGGATCTGGATGAAAATCTTCACAGACAGATGCTTCCTTAACCCATCTGTTGTGCATTTTCTTCTTCCACAGTGCTGTTCAACTGGGCACTGATATGTTGGAGCTGGACTGTCACTTGACCAGTGATGAGCAGGTGGTGGTGCTGCACGATTCCAACCTAAAGCGGTCGACTGGCATTAACACATACGTTTCGGATGTGGCTTATGCTGTGAGTGGAGAAACTTCAAACATTCTGTTTTCGAACTTGCAGTCCAAATGCTGTATTGTAAAAGTGTTTGTCTTCTTAGGATCTTCCACCATATCTTTGTAAGCTTGGGGTGACTTTCAAACGAGGTGAGTGTTCAGTCCAGGTAATGTTCAAAAAGTTTGATTTAAAGGGATATTTTACCCAAAAATGACAATTACCCTTTTATTTACTCATCCTCAAGCCATCCTAGGTGTATATGACATTCTTCTTTCAGATGAATACACACTGAGTTATTTAAAAAAAACCCTCCTGGCTCTTCCAAGCTTTATAATGGCAGTGAATAGATATTTTGAAGTCCAGTAAAGTGCATCCATCCATCACAAAAAGTACTCCACACAGCTTCAGGGGGTTAATAAAGGCCTTCTGAAGTGAATCGCTGCTTGTGTGAGAAAATTAGCCATATTTAACAACGTTATAAATCTAAATCTCCAGCTTCTGCGAAATGTCGTTCATGTATTCACGAAAGAGTGGCGTTATAGCATGTACTTCCATTATGAAAACTGAATTTCAGTTCATCTTTTCACACAATTGAAATCCAAAACCAATGCACACGTGGTCTTGGATTTTAAGCCACTGATCTGATATTTCAAATGTTTTGTATACATTGAATGGTTACTTATACATGGATGTTCAACTATTACATTATTCCTGTTTGTATCAGAGTGCTACTGTGAAGGAGGAGATGACAAACGCATCCCTCTGCTGAGAGACGTGTTTGAAGCCTTCCCAAACACCCCGGTAAACATCGATATCAAGGTCAACAATGACATTCTAATCAAGAAGGTTTGTGGCGCCCTGCTGTCCTGCTCATATTTCAGTTCCTCGAATCCTCTGTCTGTGCAGCTGCTTGTCACCACTAAAATTAATCAGGTTGGTGAGACGAGTTCAACAGGAGCCAACTAGAGTTTTACCTTTTTTTCTATCAGGTGTCCGAGCTGGTTGTGCAATACAACAGGGAGCATCTGACCGTCTGGGGAAACTCCAGCAACGAAATTGTTAAGAAATGTAACAAAGAGGTGATACACTGGTTGTAATCAACATAAGTAAACTATTAACTGTCTGAAGTATGCAAAATGTCAATATCTGGTGTTTTTCTGTTTGTTTTGTAGAACCCACAAATCCCAATCCTGTTCAGTTTGCACAGAGTCCTGCTGTTACTCGGTCTTTTCTATACAGGCCTTCTGCCCTTCGTCCCGCTTAAGGAACAATTCCTAGAGATTCCCATGCCTTCAATAATTTCCAAGTGATTAACATAAGCATTTCAATCATACCTACATGCTCCTATAGTTCTTTAAAAAATCTTTAGATTTGGCTTTTTGTAGATTCAGGCTCAGCACATGAACTTTGTATGCTCACATAATTAGTGCTGTGCTAGACATTTTCTATAATAGATTTTAATGGAAACCTGAAAAGTGATAAAGATTTTGTCTCTTGTAGACTCCGAGATCCTGAGCATCAGACACGGAGTCAGCGTTTCATAACATGGCTGGCAGACACGTAAGTTTATGTGGCCTTAATAAACATTTTATGTAAATATTTAGTTAACACAGTTTATGTGTTTCTTATGGGAAAGTAGTTAACTGATTGCTTCAGAGTTTTGGCACGCTCTGGTCTTAGTGATAAAGTAATTACAAGCATAAAGAAATGCTTAAGCTTGGCCCATGTTATTCTAATACTTAAAGGGACAGTTCACCCAAAAATGAAAATTACCACATGATTTACTCACCATCAAACCATCCCAGGTATATATGACTTTTTTCTTTCAGACAAGTACAATCTTAATTATGTTAATAATGTCCTGACTCTTCCAAGCTTTACAATGGCAGTGAATGGTCTAATATAGTGCATCCATCCATCATAAAAAGTACTCCAGAGGGTTAATAAAGACCTTCTGAAGTGAATTGACACATTTTTGTAAGAAAAATATCCATATTTGAAACTTTAAAAACTTTAAACTCTAGCTTCTGCTACAAGCAGATGACATGGGATGTAGACACAGCATAAGCTCCGGTGAGAATATGCTAGCCTCGTGAGAACTAAGTTTTGTTTGCAGCAAAAGAAAACCTCCTTATGGCTTATATTGAAATCCACATTTTGTACTTCTATTTTGTGACCAGTGTTTCGTTTTGCTCTCTCCACTGCGCTTCCATGTTCGTCACTTTTGATTTTTTTTACACAAACTAGGGCTGCCTGCTAACAGTCAACTTACCATTAGTTGATGAGAAGAGGCTTGGTTGACCAAAATTTTATTAGTCGCAGAGAAAAAACCCACAGGAAGTGGCGAAGTCAAGCAGTCCATGACGGACACATCGTAAACAGCTGGTCTATGTGGTTATATAGTACAGTATCAGGCAGGACATCCAAATGCTCACCTATCATTCATGGACCTCAAATATGGCTTTTCATCTGAAATATGTAAGTTTTACATGGCCACTCAATCTAATGTTAATGTAGAAAAATGTGCGCTATTGAAGTGTCTGTCCGGAGTGTGGAAGCTGAATTGTACCTCGCTCACTGCATGACAGGTGGAGGCGCCAGTGCAAACACTTGCACTTAAAATACTCCGTCATTTTTGGTCATACAGATAAAAGTAACGCATCTTTCGAATCTGTAAAGACTTGTTTATTTGTGTTAGGGCTGCACGATTAATCGCACGATATTGTGAGGTGCGCTTAGTCAATGATCCGGTACTTTGATTAGTAGTAAAGCTCCATCACGTGCGTTCAGCTGGAGCGGCAATTAATACACAGAGCCGTAAATCACTGACAAGCTACGCCAAATCACGCTCAAAATCGCATTCGACTCTGTGTATTAATTGCCGCTCCAGCTGAACGTGCCTCACAATATCGTGCGATTAATCGTGCAGCCCTAATTTGTGTGCACTCACAATAACAACGAAATGTTACACTTTTGTAAGACAATAAAAGCAAACAGGATGCACTGTCTGCCATTTCGGTCTCTGCAAACTTAAAGGAGAAGTCCACTTCCAGAACAAAAATTGACAGATAATGTACTCATTCCTTGTCATCCAAGATGTTCATCTCTTTCTTTCTTCAGGCATAAAGAAATTGTTTTTTGAGGGAAACATTTCAGGATTTTTCTCCATATAATAGACTGATATGGTGCCCCGATTTTGAACTTTCAAAATGCATTTTAAATGCGGCTAAAAATGCGGTTGTAAACAATCCCAGCTGAGGAAGAGGGGTCTAATCTAGCGAAACGATCGGTTGGGATTGTTTACAACTGCATCTGGGATCGTTTGAAGCCACATTTAAACTGCATTTTGGAAGTTCAAAATCGGGGCACCATACCAGTCCATTATATGGAGAAAAATGTTTATGAAACTGAAATGTTTAACGCAAAAAAACAATGGATGACAAGGGGGTGAGTACATTATCTGTAAATATTTGTTCTGGAAGGGGACTTATCCTTTAAGCATGAATACTTGTCTTACAGACATGAAAAATATATCTGTAGAGAGTGGAAACTCTACTTTCAAATGAACCAATTCAAATAGAAAACATTCTCAGATTGTGTAATCCGTGTGAAACATGCATACACGCACATTACTAATAAATCTTTTTATGGTGGATGGATGCACTTTATTGGACTTCAAAATCTCAACAGCCATTATAAAGTCTGGAAGAGCCAGGACATTTTTCAATATGACTCCGATTCTGAAAGCAGGAAGTCATATAAACCTAGGATGGTTTGAGGGTGAGTAAATCATGGTGTAATTTTTCATTTTGGGGTGAACTATCCCTTTAAGTTCGGAAATATGCTGGACTAATAATATGATTGTATTTTTCAGGCTTCTCATGAGAAAAGCATTATTCGATCATCTGACGAGCAGAGGAATACAGGTGAGTGCTAATCTCCAAATGAGATTTAGATCATACACCACATGTACTTTATGCGTAAGCATGGCTTTGAGTGCTATGATGTGCATGAGCAGATGGCAGGAGCTTTGAATGGAATTTCACTCTTGACTGGAACGTCATCATGGGACGTTGTTTTTTCCTTTCCAACCGCAGGTGTATATCTGGGTGTTGAACGACGAGGAAGACTTTAAACGTGCCTTTGACCTTGGGGCTACAGGGATTATGACAGACTATCCCACCAAGCTAAAGGAGTTCATGGAGAAAAACAACTACACTACCACTCTTAAATAAGACTTATCGGCCAAAGTAAACGATCAATATGCTTTTTCACTGATCTTTGGCTTTTGAACGGGCCTTTTAATTACTCAACATTTTTTGATGTTAATACCTGTGAGTGTAGAAGTGGCAGCTATCAGTTCTGCATTCACATACAATCAGCATCAGAGCCATTTTAAACCAAACAAGAAGTCATGAAATCGTTCTGTAGCTTTAAGTTCATAGCAATACACATTATCCATAAAAAGCTGGAGGATTCATAATGAATTATCAGTCATGTGGGGGTGATGTCATGAACATTTGACCATGACATTTCTGTGACGTTTACTCTACAGGCACTTTCATTATATTGTTATTACAGTGTGAGGATGTAAATCCCACAAGTACTTGCTGTGCATCAGTTTCTGCAATAACATTGAACTCACTAGAGTTAATCGTCTAAATGATGAGACCGAAGCTTCTGAAGTTTTTTCAAGGCACTAAAAATAAATACTAGTTCCAGGGGTGATCTATGGGATTTTTGAGAGACCAATAATCAGAAGGCATTAGATATTTTCATGTTTACTGTCTGGTTTGATTTGTCATGTGTATATTTTGTTTTTGTAAATTTGTTTCTTTTGACAATAAGAGATTATGTCAGTTTTGAGATGAGCTGTGGCTTGCTTGAACTGTTAAGTGTAGTTTAATATATGGCCAGTCAGAAGATTTGACACACCAAGTCAAAGTTCATTATTACTATGTCAACCTGACGACGCCATAATATTAAAGTAATCAAGAATTATTGAGGTATGGAAATTATGTACCATTAAAACATGCAAAACAAGTCAAAACTCATATTTGAGCTTTCTCAAAACCTACTTCTGCTTTTCCTTTAATATCTATTCCAACTCATCCATATATAATAATGAAATAAATATAAAATTTACCAAACAATTTCATGTATAAGGTAAGCTTATATTTGTCTTTTCAGGTTTTCAAGTTGTAGCCTTTAGTTCAAAAGGTTTTGTAATCATGAGAAACAATGTCAGTCAAGTGTGTCCAAGCTTTTGACTGGTTGTGTATATTATACGCTCATGACAGACGTTGTATTGGTGTAACTGGGTCACACAGTATAGTGGTCATGTGACATTTGAATGTACTTTTGGTAGGACAGGAAAAGATTTTAACTTAAACATGATGGCGGTTTTATGTTTTACTTTACTGTAAGGAACTGGTAAAGAAACCCCCCCCCCCTTTTGTGAAGTGTATATGGATACAGTAACTCTTATCTTTGTGCTGTGTTTGTTTTTCAGGTTAATATTTTCTCCAAGCCACTATCATTAGTTGTGTATAAATTCACTGTTTTAATTGTAAATGATAGTACTGTAATTCAAAGATTAGTTGTTACAGAGGGTATTTGTTATCAGCAGCACAGTTCTGTGTGGAGTTGTGAATATACTGCCATTAAATATATTTTATACATGAATTTAAACTTTGTCTTGCCTTTGTGTCTTTATGCACTCAAAGCAAATAAATACCTCCATAACACTATTTTGGGCCTGTGGGTTTTTACAGTATATCTGGTCCCACTTTTTTTTATTAAGTGGCCTTACTTACATCAAAAAATAAGTACAAAGTACTTAATGTGGTCATATTGTATTGCAAAACACTTTTGCTGCTATTGAGGTGGGATACAGGTAAGGTTAGGGAGAAGTTTGGTGGTATGGGTAGGTTTAAGGCTGGGTAAAGGTGTAAGGGATGGGTCAACAGTGTAATTATAAGTGTAATTACAGAAATTAATTACTGATGTAATTACATGCGGGTATTTTTAAAATCTAAGTACAATGTAAATGCATGTATGAACACAATAAGTGCACTGTATCAAATGATTAATTTCAGTGCAAGTACATAGTAGTTAGGGCCACTTAATATAAAGTGGGACTGTATATCTTAAAGCACACTTTCCAAATTGTTACTAGTTAAATTTTTTCTACAAAGTTCAACATTGGAGTGAGTAGTAACTGATTACATGTCATCTAGGTTCCAAAAATTAAGTACTTGCAATTAGATTAAATAACATTTTAAAATACTCGTTAGACTACAGTTACTTTTATATTTATTACATATTATTCACACAATAGCAATAAATGTTTCTTTCTAAAATAGCCTAATGCTTATATACACTCAGAAAGTCAGTTTTCTGGACATTTACACTCGTCATTATTAGCCAGATGGTGAGACAGCATTTGACCCCTGGATTTACAACAGTCATTTCAGGTTTTAAAAGTGTTTCAACATTGCATCAACTACTGATGAACATCTAACTAACCAATGAATTATCACTCAGTAGGTTATTTAACCATATATTATGGTCCTTTGAAGGCTTTGTCTTTCAAACTCATTAAAATTCACGTTATTTCTTATTTACATAAAATACAGACATTCCCAAACCTCTTGTCATATGGACCTCATTCTCCTAATATATTTATTATAAGTACCCCTTAAAAGTAGATTTTAAAATAAATATTAATAATTAATTTGAATAAAATAAAAGTATCACATTTGCATGTTCATGGTTCTCTGTAAACATTTATATTTACAAACAAAATATTTATCTTTTTGGTAAGTGTTTTGGTAAGTGTTTTTGATTGCTATTTTAAAATGATTTATTTTAATTTTACATTTTTATGATTTAATTATTAGCTTTTCGTTAAACTCATAAACCCCCTGCAGTTCCTTTACAAACCCCAGTTTGGGAAACCTCGATTTAATATATTTAATGCACTTCATGTGCAATGAATGGAACATACTTTCTTACTCTTTGTATTTTTATATCATTATGGTACAAGATTATCCTATTTAAATCAATGTGATAAAGTAATCTAAAAGTAATCAAAAAGTAGTCTGGTTATTACCTAAAATGTGTTAGTAATGGATTACGTTACTGACTACAATTTGGAATTTGGAATCAGTAATGAATTACAAATTGTAAGTAATTTACCCAACTCTGTGTTTCTTTACAAAAAAAAAAAATAATAATAATAATAATAAAAAAAAATAAATAAATAAAAACTTGTACATGTACAAGTGACTGTACCTGGAAAGAAACGCATTTTAGCCAGAAGGGGTCGCTCTATGATAACTGAAACTTGCTAACCAATCAAACATGTATGAAATATAAGCACTTGTTGTGAACGTATCACATCACTTTACAAATATACTTCAACGTAACATTCTATAAATAATATATGGAGCATGAAAACGTCTTCAACCATACATTTAACTGCTCCACTCACGAAAATTAACTATGGTTTTACTGTAGTAAAAGTGTAGTAACCTTATTTTTTGGCGTATTGATTACCATTGTTTATCCACAGTTTGGTCATACTATGGTTAGTGTAGCAAAACCATGCTTAATTTGTGGTTATTACCAAGGTTTTAACTGTAGTAACCGTTTTTTTTAAATAGTTAATTGTCGTAAGTGTCGTCATCGATTATATACGCCTTCCTGCACTTTCCTAATAAGTTTGGTGTTGTTACGTCAAGATGTTGTTTAAAAAGTTTGAAATGAAGAATATACTTACATAGTTGTATTTGATATGATCTTTAAATAGTTTCAGTAGCTTAAACCTCCAAGCAACGGATAAACCTAACGAACAAATTAGGTTTTGACCATAAATTCTGCCTAAACTCAGTTAGCTCTGCAGGTAGATACCAGCCTAAATTATGATTGGTTGTTTTTTCACGTTCTGACCAATCAGCGTAGTGTTGCTATGCCTCTGCGCATCAGCGATTGGTGGAAACAGTCGTCATTCGCGTTGTAGGTGATGTACAGTGTGATCGTGCTCAGACAAAACTTGGTTTACATGCACCACGTCCACACTGACCGCGAGAGAAGCGGGAGAGGGGATTTGTCGTGATAGGAATGCACGCGCAAAGTTTACTGTGAATCCTGATTTACTTTAACGGAAGAGGAGGACGTGCCACTATCTCACAACCTCGATTTCTTCTTTTCAAAGGTAAGCGAGTCATTTTAACAAGTAGTCATATATTAAAGTTTGCTGTAGTCAGTAAATAATGTCAACAGATATTGACAGTGGGATGTGTAGGAGCATCAGGTCGTGATGACAGTGTTGCATTATAGTTGTGTTGGAGATGCTGGATGGTGTGAGGTGCTGCAGGTCCGCAGTGGTACTGCTGATGCTTGTTTATCTAACACCTCCACTATCACATCCACCAGCAGCATCAGCATCACTGCAGCAACAGCAGTGCACATGTATCATCTCTGACAGTCATCTCCTTAATCGTTGTGGCTGCATGACATGTAAGTGCTATCAGTCATAAATTAAGACATTTCTGCATTTAGAACAGCAGTAGTGTGCACTTTATACAGCCTGCGTCACGTCTGAGTTGTCCAGGAGATAAACACTGCAGTATATATACATATATATATATATAAAGACTTAAGAAATTAAACATTAAAAAAAATAGAATATTCAGCATAAAAAATATTTCATAGAATATTTTACAGAATATGTAATTATGAATTATCAGCATTTACTAACATTCTAAACTTAGAAGATTTCGTGAAGTATTTAATATTTACATAGATATTTAATCATATGAGAATATTAGAATATGTAATAAAATATTAGAATATTTAGAATAAATACAATTTGTAGACACACATTTTATATATTTAGAACAACAATTTAGAGCAGAATTGATTATTTAATAGAATAGAATATTAGAATTTTAGATTGAAAGTTATCTAATATTTGATATTAAGAAAAATAAAAGAACATTTAATAGAATATTTAATATAACTGACCCACACATTTGCACTTTTCATAGTTTTTTTGACTTATAAAGGACTTATATTGGCTGTGTTTTCAAAACCTAGTAAGCTCCCTAACTGGATAGCATCGATGGGTTTGAATTAATAAAGCTTGATGATAGTTATACTGCAACATGTTTAGGTGTGACATTGTGATGAAATGATATCATTTCAACAGGTCTCACATTTTACTGCCATTTTTAGTGTGAATTTGCTCTGGTATGTTTTATTAGGCTCAAAAATTCATTTTAAATGTTGTTTATGACTGTGTTGTCAGAGGTCAAATTTGAAAGCATGCTTGGGCTGCCATGAGGAAACAGTGCCAGTAGTGCAGTGTGGCTGATATCCAGTCCCACATACCGTCTGCTGTCAGTACGTTTAGTACAGCACAGCACATAGAGCATAGAGTTATTACATAAAACAATAAAAAAGAATTGATTAATTTTTTATTTTCAACAAGCTCTCACGCGCTTACACATCAAATTTCGGAGCTTAAATGCTGACAAGTAATTTCTGAAACGCTGTCAAATTCAATCCGGTCTGCAGAGATTACGTTTTTCAATAGTATTTCCTGCACGTCTTAAGCTATGGTATTATACCGTGACACTCCGTGCATAATAAACTGCATTTATGAATGCAAATACAAGCCATCAGAAAATGGATAATCACAAAAAGCAGAACATTTTAATTTTCATGACCCTCTCAGGAAATTACAGGGACTGTATAATCATTTTGCTATGACGTAACGTCGTATTACACCATTTTCCAAAATGATAAAAGTACGGTTGTGGGGGACGATTGCGAAAATCATGTCAGAGATGCAGATTAGAAATCCTGACTCAAAGTAATTACAGTTAATGCATCACCAAAAAGACTGCTGTTAAATAAGACGCTAGAGGCTGGACAGTCAGTGAAGGATGGGGCGCAGCACAAGGACACACATTTTCCCCTCTTTTGTGTTGTTGCTGTTATCCCCATCAGCGCTGCTTCGGTTACATAAGGAAGGTCCTTGTGTTGCACAGGCCTTGAAGTGGAGAGTGCTATAGCCCCTGTTTCACAACAAATGCATCAGAGCACTTAGCAGGAGACATTAAGCTGGAAATGAACAAAATTAAAGTTTCTGTTCACCAGAAAAGGTCTTTCCAGGCCTGTATTCTGACTTTTGTTCCATGGAACACAAAAGTAAACATCTTCATGAAGCTCTTTCCATAGAACAAAGAGTATTACTTCAGAAGACTTGGAATATAGAGTACATGTCATTGGGACAACTTTGTGGTACTTTTTGTCATTTTTGAAGCAGATGCATAAACATAGATATTATGTTAAGACTGTTGTTGCATTTAATGGGATAGTTCGGCCAAAATCAAAATTCTGTCATTTATTACTCACCATCATGTTGTTCCAAACCCATAAGACCTTTGTTATTTTTTGAAACACAAATTAAGATATTTTTGATGAAATTCAAAAGCTTTCTGACCCTGCATAGACAGCAATGCAAGTGACACATTCAAGGCCCAGAAAGGTAGTAAGGACATTGTTAAAATAGTCCATGTGGCAACCATAATTTTATGAAGCTATGAGAATACTTTTTATGAGCAAAGGAAACAAAAATAACAACTAACTTTTTCACTGTGCATTCATGAGACTACCACAATGCAAGGTCATACAGGTTTGGAATGACATGTGGGTGAGTGATTAATGACACTTTTTATTTTTGGGTGAACTATCAATTTAAATATGCCTACTTCCATACTTTAGTATGCTAAAATAATGAAAAGAGTTTTTCCAAATACATTCAAAGTCTAGGTGAAAAGTACTTGTATGACTTGCTACTTCTGCTGAGATTCTGGAATATGCATTCAACACTTTGCTATCCCATGAGGCCATAGGAGAGGAGTTGTGAATGATAGCTTTTAGGTCATGTGACAGTGATAACATGGCGGAAAATGTATTTCTGGATTTTAATAATACTACTCATATTCATACTATATGGGACGTGTTTTTTTAATGGATGTGAAGTACGTTTTAAACCAAATGTAGTACCTGTTAGACAACATGTGACTTTGGACTCAGCTTGTGTCTTAAATAGAACCCCAGGTATTAAGACCTATAAATTATGTCTCTTATTAAAATATGTAGTAGAAAACCGATGATAGTTTTACATTATTTAAAAAAATCCACATTATGTGACACATTATGTTTTATAAATATGGGGGGCACCGTTATTTCGATGATGTGAAATGGCTGCACTCGCTTTTCAGTCAAAGGGCAATAAGAGAAGCGATTAAGTCTTCACTGCTCTCCTAGCAGTAAAAAGAGGAGAAAAGAATGGGAAGATACCTGTAAAAGAATAAAACTTCCAAAAGACCTGCGTCTTTGTTCTCTCCACTTCAGCCCTGATGCCTTTGGGGCTTTTAGTAGACCACAGCTACTGAAAGAGCTTACAAATGGCAGAGACAAGAAACGCTAGATGCCATCCTGGCACGATGTACTCATGCAACGCTTGTCATGACGCCACAGGTGCTGAAGGAATTTCTTAGTATGGATTTCACTCAATATATTCAACCCTATGGTTATATCTATCGCAACCTGTAAGCTCTTTCAGTAGCTGTGGTCATCATATCAGTATTTTATTTTCTGAATTGTGTTGTGGTAAAAACAGCAACAGGTAACACCTGTAGCTCATCGAGTGCAACCATTTCATGTCATTGAAATAATGTTGCCCCACATAGTCCAAAATCTGTATTAAACACTGTGGATTTTTTTTAAATAATGTAAATCTTTCATGGGTTTTCTACTACATGTTTTCGTAAGAGACATTATTTAAATTATATTAAGCCATACAAGTCTTAATACCCGGGGTTCCCTTTAAGAGCTAGTTTGACCCAGGGTTGCTAAGTTTGTGAAACAAAACCAGCTCAAGTGCTATGCAATACTAGCCCAATTGTGTTGTTTTCCACAGGGGGTTTTCTTCGTCAAAATCACATTCTGGGGTGCATTTCCCCTACAACAACGTAACTCGCTGATTAACCTCCATAGTACAATGCATTGTTGTGGAAACTAACTAACTAGTCATGACAGTTTCCTGAACACGGTCACATCTCTGTCGTTTGAACCACATTAGTTCAACAATGTAGGGCCGTTGTTAATGACGTCACAAGCTGTGGTGAAGTAATAATTTCTGCTATATAACTGATTAGAGATCTGTAAAATCCAGCTATATTGAACATGGCACTTGATGACTGATTTACTTTTTTTGTTCCCTGTCATTTCACTTTATTTGATGTTTCATTAATCGCGGTTTACCTCTACTAACTACTGTATTCACTTATGGTACCAGGAGTGTTTTTTAAAGTGCATAAACTCGCGCTAGGCTAGGCTAGTCAGTGATGATGTTCTTTGACAACCCAAATGTTCTTTGCTCGTTTTCTGTAGCTGCTTTTAGAATAACTAAGAAAATCTAAGCATTAGTAACTTGTTATCATGTTAAACACAAATTAAGGCATATTGAAAACAGGCTGCTTTTAGCCTTATGCTGGTGTTGGTTCATTTGCCAGCAATGAAACTAAGTAAGTAAATAATTAAATAAATTAGCACGATAATATTGTGTATCTGCGATCTCACAGGCTGATGATAGGACGATATGAAAATTGAGCATATCGCCCAACACTAATGCCCATATGTGACGCTGTTTCCGAATCGTTGAACTATGCTGGTAACGACGAAACTTGCGACCATAGTTGTTTTTGCGATGTGATGCTTTTGGGAAATGCATCCCCTTCTCCCTCTTTCAACATAGCGTTCCGAAGGGGTGGGGGAATAATTAAAAAAAAAATCTAAAAAACTTGTGGCAAAAAAGTAATAGTAGCCCAATTCCATGGTAAAACTGCAGACATGGCAATCCTGGTTTGACCATCTAGCCGTTCATCAAGGAGTAATCAGTCTTACTTTTAGGATTCGAAATAGACCAAACTATGTTTTTATGTAACTGACATTTCTTAAAGAAAAATGGTGGATGACTAACTTGTCTAAGCAGTTCATGCAACAGCCACTGGTCAATGCGAACTGTCTTAAGGAAACAGCTGTGTAAAATTTCTTTACAAATTTTGTTCCATGGAAAAATAACAGCATGGGTTTGAAATGACATGAGGGTTATAAATGACGACAAATTTCTTTTCATTTATGGATGAATTATTCCTTAAATGCTAGTGTTTATGTTCTTTAGTAGTGTTTATACTATGTTAAGCATTGCATATCTGATGAATTTTTTGTTTAAATGATAGTTTATGGAAAAATGATGTCATAATTTACTGCTCTTATGTTTTTCATTCTAAACCTGTATTGACTTTCTTTATTCTGTGGAACTGAAATAACTTCAGAATATCTTATTTCATGTTCCACAGAAGAAATAAAGTCATACAGGTTTGGAATGACATGAGGGTGGGCAAATTCTAACAGAACTTTCATTTCACTATCCTTCTAAACATTTGATAAAATGATTAGAAAGCATCTTATAAGATGGCTTTTCATCCAGCTTGTGTCCAGCTTTGTGGTCCGTAGCATAGTTTACATGTTGGTTCACTGATTAGTATTTGAACTGGTTGTGCCTGAAGGTTCATCAGCGCTCACGGATCAGAACTCATCTGATGTGTTTTTGTATGCATGATGAAACCATACCGAGACTCTCTCCCTTTGCTTTTATCGATCTGCCTGATATGGCAATACAAAACCTGGATTCAATTCATAGCTGCATGAGTAAGGAGAAATACAAACACAAAACCCCAAGCAAAGACATAAACAGGTTGGAAAAATCATTCCGAGCACTAACAATTGGATTTGATCATCAGTTCAGAGAGGAGGGTTTACATCTTCCTGAAATGCTGATAACCTGATCCACTTTTACTATAATTTATTGATGTTTTCATACAAAACAGCTTACATTTCAGATTAAATATAATAATGAGAAGGAACCAGTATTAACCTTGAACAAATAATAGCCACTTAGTCTTTCCCAAACCTTGTATGAGAGAAAGAGAAATCCATTATCTCATCTATTATGCAGTTATCATAACAGTGTCACAAAATGTATCGTTTAGTTCACAGTAAACTGTAAGAACACACCACGGGGTCTTTGAGCATCGTGTCCTGAGCAAACTCGCGGAGTCCTAAAATACCCGCACTGGTCAGGGTGTGGAACTGGGGCGAGAGCGGGTCACCAGAATGCTAGAGGGTTTATTTGTGGACATGATGCAGTACAAGTGTGAGTTTGCCCCAGCCAACGGTTGTGTGTTTGTGTGGGAAAGCGCTTCGATCTGTCAGTAGACTCTTTATTCTCCGACCCCACGCTTTGGCGGGGAAACAATGGACAGAACATAAGAGATGCTTTTTGCACCAGACTCTTAAGATGGGCTCACCCCTGCTTCAACAAAACCTTCTGACTGAAGGAGTAACATGACAATAAAGCATCAGACTGTTGCACACAAACACACTTGCTAAGCACTGGACATTCTTAAAGGTGAAGTGTGCAGTATCTGCACCACTGGTAAACAAAATGGAAAAAGGGATTGATCATGCAGGACTAGCCACCATGATGTTAGGGAGTAGGGGATCGTTGCCAGAGCATTGGCCATATCTGACTCAAGCTTCAAAGAGCGTATCTAGATAACTATAGTAAATATTTTTCTGTATCTATGTTTTTTTCTTTTTTTATTATTAAAAGTAATAGCACTCTTTTCTTCAACAAGCCACATGATTAAGCAGTATTATTTAAATACTGGTATAGTATTTGGTTACACTTTACAGTAAGGTGTCATTTGTTTACTTCAGGTTGTGTATTAACTAACATGAACAGACAATGAACAATACATTTATTACACTTTTTATTAATCTTTTAATGTTTTAGTATTTTTGTTGAGTGCTGTTGTCGTTTTTATTAGCTTTTGTTTTTTAATATTTCTATTAAGGTTAATGTTTCAGTTTTAGTCATTTTAGTACTTCAACTTTATTTAACATAGTTGCCAATGCAACTTATCTAATTTTCTGTTTTCTGCTCTCTTAGTTCCCTATGAAATCTGTTTTATTTTTTCCCAAATTCAGTTTTAATTTTTCTGGATTTTTTTAATGGTTAAATTGCATTTTATTAATCACAAAGCAAGTCTAATTAATTAAAATGATTAAACTTATACAATTTAACATCAACTTATTAAAGTTTAACATTTGACCAAATTCTATTTAAGCATGCCAATTTTTTAAATTAATTAAAGTTTATTTTTACAATATTAAAATATCAATATTAAAATATTAATTATATTTATCTTTTAATCAAATTAAAACATGAAAGAAATATTGTGTGATTATTTTTTAATAAAATTAAGTTTTAACAATTTTAGTAATAATAGTAGTTGTAGTATTACGTACATTCTACTATACAATAGTAATATATGTCTTCAAGTTAAACCAAATTTTGATGGGTTGCCATGAATACCTTTTTACATTTCTGTGTATATGATATGGCGATAGTATCTCTCAAAAGAAACAGTAAACTGCTTATGAAGAAACTTCAGAGCAGTCCTGGAAATGTTGTTCATGTATTTATGTCCTCATTTGGCGAGACAGCAGACATAGAAATCACCATGAACTCCATGCGCACTTCGGCCTGTGTGTAGTAAACGAATCAGTGCGTCTGCACCATTCACACACACAGAGACACGCAGAACATTAACGATTCATATTGAAATACTCTTTTTGCATAATATTTAGAGATACTAGTCCATATCGTGATTTGATTTAAGTGTAATGATTTTGACTGATTCATCCAAACTTTGACAAATTCCATGACATTCTGCATTTTAGAATAAATTCCGTTTTTATGACTGGATTCTGAGAATCCATCCACGTTTTCTGCACCATGCAAATCATAGGGCCCTGCTCTCTGACAGTGCTCGCTGCTGATTGCATTTTAACAGCTTAAAATCACTTGTTTTTTAACTGCAATGCTTAAAACGCATGCAAACGATACGTTATTGTGAGTGTGTAACTGCGATAGAGACGATAGCCCTAGTGGTTAATCGTATCTACCAGTATATCGCCCACCTCTACAGTATGTTGTCATATGAGCAATCACTCAGTAACTACACTGATTTAAGCCTTGTGAGCCAAAAAGTGGTTGTAAGCTGTATGTGTTTGAGAAGTCATTTGTTCTGTAATCATTTGTCTGCACTGTATGTTTACATTTTAACTAAAAAGCTCTTTCTTATAAGATTAATTCTTTCAGGACTCGTAGTTTCAGTAGCATTATAGTTTCTGATTATGAACTGTTCCTTGATTCCAAAGTATTACGTTTGAGCAATAATAATCCAACCTTGCTCAACAAATAGTCCCGTCCCAAACTCGCACCACTAGTAGACTCAAAGGTCGCTCAAACAAACAGTGCAACGCAGCAGCTGTGATACTTACCCCAGGACATCCCTGTGTGTGTGTGCAGGTGTATACCTCCCACCCCGCCCCACCACGGCCCTCACCTGTGTGTTGCGGTGCTTCCCTTGTGAGCCGACCTGGGCCGGCAGCCCCTTCTTGCACCGCCCGCCGACCCGGCCCATGGTCACCATGACGCGCTCCAAAACTTTCCAGGCGTACCTGCCCAGCTGCCACCGTACCTACAGCTGCATCCACTGCAGAGCACACCTCGCCAACCATGACGAGCTCATCTCCAAGGTGATTAATGAGCCGAGAATTAACGACCTAACAACAGGTGCAGGAACAGGACACGAACAAACATGTTTGTTAAGCATACAAAGCTCACAGATTAGAAGATCAACACATGCTGTTTAATGTCACATCAGTTCTGCTCGGGTAAAAAAGCAGATACTGTAGTTCCAGATTAACATCTGAATGTGATATTATATGCAGTTCTCTAAGGAATGTGTCTCTTTTTTCTTTTAGTCCTTTCAAGGAAGTCAGGGCAGAGCATATCTGTTCAATTCGGTGTAAGTTTTTCTGTGTTTTTACACAGGCATTTGATTGTACATTTATGGTATTTGAAGGAGTCTGACATAAAAATGATGTGTGCATATACTACCTTTCAAATGTTTGGGGTTGGTAGGATTTTTCATTTTTTTTGAAAGTCTCATATCTTCATTTATTTGCTCAAAAATACAGCGGAAACAGTAATACAGTGGAATATTATTACAATAATATGGCAAAGCTGAATTACTCTAGTCTTCCGTGTCACATGATCCTTCAGAAACCATTCTAAGATGCTGATTTTCTGCTTTAAAGGGGTCATCGGATGCACAGTTCACTTTTACATGATGTTTGAACATAAATGTGTGTTGGCAGTGTGTGTACACAACCACCCTATAATGATAAAAATCCACCCAGTGGTATTTATGTAATCTGTTGATTTATCAAATCGAGCCATTCTCAGCATCTTGTCTGTGTGACGACACACCGACAGAGGCCGCTCCCACGATAGTTGATTGACACTGCCGTCTTACTTAGATCCGCCTTAAATGAGCTGTAACAGTCCGATCACCATTGTTTCGATGCCGGAGCAGGGATGTAGACAAGAATGGCTCCTAAGCGACTGAGGTATTGTGTTGTTGGATGTAATAATGAACATAGCAGTCGTCATTTACTCCCGACATCTGAGCCGCTGAAGATGCAGTGGATTACGTTTGTTTGTGAAGGGAATGCGCCTCCCGATCTAAACAAATGCGTCTATGTTCGCACAAATCATTCGTGATCCAGCTTCACTTACAGCAGAAGTGAATATAATAACAAGTTTATGAATCTTTGCAATCGCCTTTCCTAATAACGTGCTAGTTAGCAAGTTTTGTGGCTAAACGCGGCTAAATGCAGCTAAAGTAAACAGGCTCGTCACTCCACAGAGAGAAGAGAGGGGCGGGGCGAGCTGAGCTAATTAACATTTAAAGCAACATCGACCAGAACAGGATGATTTTTGCAGAGCTGATTTTGGCAAGGTAAAAAAGGTGTTTTTTACACTACCATTGAGAAATTTTAACCAAAGCATGTTATAGACTTTTTATTAAGACCCTAAAGAATCATATCCACTTGTGGAAAATGGGCATCCGATGACCCCTTTAAGAAACATTTCCTATTATTTTTCATGTTGGAAACTGTTGTGCTGGTTAAAATTTTTGTGGAAACTTTTTGATAAATAGAAACCTTTGATGAATAGAAATTTCAAAAGAACAGCATTTATTTAAAATAAAACTTTTTTTGACAATAGCTATGTTTCCATTCGCCTATTTGTATGTCAGTTTTAGGATATCACATAAAAAAACGAATGGAATGCTAATTCCATTGCTCTTAATTGAGTCGGATCATTTTTTAAATCCGAGACATATGCATAAACTATGACGGAAACACATTTACCAAAGAAATTCCTTGATGCACATCAAGAAAGCCATATGACTTTGCTTCAACATGTCATGTGATTGGATATCTGGACTAACCAGTGCACCGATCTCATCGCACCACATCTGAAAAGTTATTGTAAAGATTTGAAGAAGCAAAAGTTTGTCATCTAAATGATTTGGTATAGTCACCTTCCATAACTGGCTCACATTACGTTCCCAAAACGTAAGCATCTGAACACAAGATAACATGACAGTGTTATTGCATTTTGTTATTATGTAGGAAAAAAAGAGCCACAGGCTTCCTCGGTTGCAGCAAATTATTTTTTGAATGGAAACATTCCTATTGTAAAAGTCTTAATCAATTTAAAGGGATAGTTCACCCAAAAATGAAAATTACCCCATGATTTACTCACCCTCAAGCCATCCTAGGTGTATATGACTTTCTTCTTTTAGACGAATACAATCAGAGTTATATTAAAAAATATCCTGGCATTTCCAAGCTTTATAATGGCAGTGAATGGCTGTTAAGATTTTTAAGTCCAATAAATTGCATCTATCCATCATAAAAAGTGCTCCACATGGCTCCGGGAGTTAATAAAGGCCTCCTGAATCAATGCGTTTGCGTAAGAAAAATATCCATATTTAAAAACGTATACTTAAAAACTTTATAAACCGTTATAGCTTCCGTCGTACGTGTGTTCACAAAACAGACGTTCCAGCGGATGACGTAGGATGTACGCATAGCATAAGAAGCCCCAGTGAAAATATGCTAGTCTTGTTTGGTTTATAGCAAAGGAAAACCAGTGTCCACTTGGCTGATATCAAAATCCTCAACTGTGACTGAGGTTTTCTTTGATCTCTCCACTGCGCTCTTTAATGTATAACATTTATTGTCTTTCATTAATTATTTTTAGTGTGCCAGCCACCCAGTAATCACAATCATTTTATGCTTTGTTGCTTTTAATATAACACAGCTCAGCTTTCAAATTCTGTCAGTTTTATCACAAAATACAAATTATAAATGTGTATATTTCAAGTTTATAGCAAGATAAAAAAGTGAAGGAACATCAGAAGGCATGAAAAAAAAACAGTATAAATGAAACAAATGTCTCATTATTGAACTGATGCGAATACAGCGATCTGTCTAGTAACATTAAAGAGCGTGAAAAACACATTATTGTAATAGACATATTGTTTGCATTTTGCTATAAAACAGACAGATTTTGAAAGATGAGACTCAATCTGGGCCATTTGCAAGCGCAATAGGCTAGAATATACTCTCAAAATATTATAACTTTAATCTCATAATTGCTACAAATTAATTATTGTAATTTTGACTTCTCACAATATTTCAACTTAATTCTCAAAACATTTAGACTTACTCTTGTAATTTTTAATTTTATTCTTGAAATATTCCGACTTTATTCTTGAAACATTTCAGACTTTATTCTCGTAATTTCGACTTTATTCTCAAAATATTACGACTTTAATGTTGTAATCTTTTTTTTTTTTGTACATTTTTTAACATAGCACTAAAATGCCGTCGTATATTATGAAGCTTGGAAGACCCAGAACATTTTTTATAATAACTCTGATTGTATGATTGTAGTTTAAGGGTAATTAAATCACAGAGTAAATGTCATTTTTGGGTGAACTACAGTATCCCTTTAATGCATCCTTAGTGAATAAAAGTATTATTTTATTTTAAAGAAAAGAAAAACTTACCAGCCACAAGCTTTTGAATGTTAGTGTATAAGCTCTGGTCATGTCTACTGCACTTTCATGAACCTAACTGGAGCTTCCTGTGCATGACTGTGTCTCACTGGTTTTGTCAGGGTGAACGTGGGATGTGGCCCTGCAGAGGAGAGGGTTCTGCTCACGGGCCTTCACGCAGTGGCAGACATCTACTGCGAAAACTGCAAAACCACACTGGGGTGGAAATATGTAAGAAAACACTCACAACACATGAGAAATTAAAGTACATAAAAGAGAGATAACATTATAACAGGTCATTTACATATAGTAGCAAAAACAGCGTTAATTAGAGTGGTGGTGGAAGATGGGTCAAAAGTTTGGATCCCCCTTTCAGAATCATTAAAAATGTTAATTATTTGACCAAAATAAGAGGGATCATACAAAATACATGTTACTGTTTATTTAGTACTGACCAGAATAAGATATTTCACATAAAAGACATTTACATATAGTCCACAACAGTTGAATTTATAAAAATGACCCCATTCTCAAAAGTTTATGTACACTTTATTCTTAATACTATGTTGTTACCTGAATGATCCACAGCCATGTTTTTTTTGTTTAGTGATACTTGTTCATGAGTCCCTTGTTTGTCCTGAACAGTTAAATTGTCTGCTGTTCTTCAGAAAAATCCTTCAGGTCCCACAAATTCTTTGGTTTTTCAGCATTTTTGTGTATTTGAACCCTTTCCAACAATGATTATATTATTTTGAGATCCATCTTTTCACACTGAGGACAACTGAGGGACTCGTATGCAACTATTACAGAAGGTTCAAACGCTCACTGATGCTCAAGAAGAAAAAACAATGCATTAAGAGCCGGGGGGTGAAAACTTTTTGAATTTGAAGAACAGGGTAAATTTAACTTATTTTGTCTGCTGGGAAACATGTAACCATCTTCTTTCGCCTCTGAAGGGCAGTACTAAATGGAAGAAATGTGATATTTAGGAAAAATTAGAAAAATGTACACATCTCCATTGTGTTCAAAAGTTTTCACCCCCAGCTCTTAATGCATTGTGTTTCCTTCTGGAGCACCAGTGAGCGTTTGAACCTTCTGTAATAGTTGCATATGAGTCCTTCAGTTGTCCTCAGTTTGAAAAGATGGATCTCAAAATCATACAGTCATTGTTGGAAAGGGTTCAAACACATAAAAATGCTGGAAAACCAAAGAATTTATGGAAGATATGTGGAGGACAAAACCAAGGATATTTCTGAAGAACAGCAGGCAGTTTAACTGTTCAGGACAAACCAGGTGACTTATGAACAACTATCACTAAACAAAAAAACACAGCTGTGGATCATTTAGGTAACAACACAGTATTAAGACTCAATGGTGTGTACACTTTTTGAACCAGGTCACCTAAAAATGAAAATATTGACTTAGAACAAAAAATAGATGTTTTGAAGAATGATTTAACTGTTTTTGTCCATATAAATGAAGAAAGTAAGTCGTGTACACACGAGGACAAATAAATGAAGACAGAATTTTCATTTTTGGGTGAACTATCCTTTCAGGTTTTCCATAGACACTCATGAGACCTGTGCTAACAAATAACCTACTTGGAGCCTCATTTACCTGAAGAAGCTGAACGTGCTTGCATTGATCGAACAAGTCATGGACACTTTGAGATAATAGCACGTTGTTAATATGCACGGCTTTGCGAGTTTGAGCTTGCACATAAAGGCTTGTCTAAGCAGGACACATTCCTCACATGGCGTCCATTTTTAATCAGCAGCTGCGCCGCATGCCGATTGTTTTTTTTCAGCACTAGTGGATTTCCGGTTGCCCTTGACATGGAGCCTTGACCGATGCAAACACCAGTAAGCACACAAACAAATATACGTTCCCATAGTGGCCTGGTTATTTATAAGCATGTCAGATATTTATGTCAATATAAATGCAGACGTTTCAGAGTCGCAGAGAAGTTTGACCCAGTGCCCTTCTCCAGAAATATGATGAGTGCTCCCTGCTGCCTGCATCCATCAGCTATAAAAAGAAAAGACAAACAGGATATGAAATGCATTAGTGAAACTTTATTTTGTCCTACCTATTAATTTATTCAAAAATACATTTAATTCAATTTAAAATACAGTGACTTGAACACACCACTTCTGTGATAAGCATCTTTTTTATTTTTGAATTAAAACTTTGATAGTCAATTTTTTTTTAAATAATGATTAACATACTCAAATATAAGGTGGAATGAAAATATGTTATTACGCTTACTTAATGGTTATACCACATGACATTTTTTGAGTTATTAAAGGGGTTCACCCAAAAATGAAAACAGGGTTCGTACAAAGTGCTTGAAGTACTTGAATTTGACTCTTTGAAATTTAAGGCCTGAAAAATATTAATATTCCTGAAGAGGTACTTGAAAAGTGCTTGAATGATTGAAAGACAATGTATCTAAGAAATAAGTGTTTGATTTTGTCAATAAGTACATATCTTTTCACACAATAAAAAAATGTCAGAAAAAAATTGAGCCAAAGTAGTAGTAGTACGAAAAGAGGAACTGACAAACCAAATCAATTGAATCATTTCAAGCGATGTACTAGCAAAGGCCATGTCAAATTAAAAGAGCCATTCATATTCGTATTTCGACATTGCTTGTAATGATTTTAAAAAGCATGTAGTGATGGGTGAAATGGAGCTTTTCGAAACTCTGAATCAGTTAAACCATTGCGTCGGAATATGATTCACCGTTTAGAAGCGTTCTATTCAGATCCTGTATCACGAATCATTTGATTCAAATTTGGACTTTAAATTGCGTATCACAAATCATTTGATTTAGATTGGAACGGGTTTGTGAATCATTTTGTGAATTGAATGATTCAAATCAAATGATTCATTCAAGTGATTTGAAGTCCCGATCTAAATCAAATGATTCACATGTTGCGCTCCGGGTCCTGATTTGAAAATATATGGTTCTTCAGAGCATGGATCGCGATTTGTTAAATTTAGATCGGAACTTTGGAGTGGGTTTGCAAATCTTTTGCTTCGGATCAGAACTATGGACTGCGGATCGTGAATCATTTGATTCAGATCAGGACTTCAGTGCGGGTTCACAAACCATATGTTTCAGATCAGGATTTTAAAGCGAATTTGCAAATCTTTTTTTTTTTTCTGATTTTTTTTTTTAACAATAGAAACAATAGAATAGAAAAACCATTAAGGCAGTACAATTATAAAAAGAAAAAGAAAGTATAAACAAATACAAAAATAAATGCCTTTTTTATTAGTATATTTTTATTTATTTCTCTTTTTTAGAATTTGAAATAGAAAACATTGTTCGATAATTGAGATCTCTGATTGAAGTCCTTGAAGGACCTGGAATTTCATTTTACAGTATTTGTACGAACCCTGTGAAAATTACCCCATTATTTACTCACCCTCAAGCCATCCTAGGTGTGTATGACTTTCTTCTTTCAGACAAATACAATCGGAGTTATATTAATAAATGTCCTGGCTCTTCCAAGCTTTATAATGGCAGTGAATGGCTGTTGAGATTATGAAGTCCAATAAAGTGCATCCATCCATCATAAAAAGTGCTCCACATTGCTCCGGGGGTTAATAAAGGTTTGCATTTGAATCAATGCATTTGTGTATGAAAAAATCTATATTTAAAACTTTATAAACCGTAATCTCTAGCTTCAGCTAACTTTCGTGCGCATTCATGACAGTGGCGTTCCAACATTTAGGACGTAGGCGTAGTGTAATCTCCAGTGAGAATATGCTAGTCTCGAGAGAACCAAGTTTTGTTTACAGCAAAGGAAAACCAGTCTACTCTTGGCTTATATTGAAATCCTCGTTTTGTACTTCTATTTCGTGACCGTTGTTTTGTCTTGCTCTCTTCAATGAGCTTGTCACCACGTTCGCCTATGTTTCACGTCACTCTCTAGTGAACACAAGTATGACATTTAGCGAAAGCTAGAGATTACGGTTTATAACGTTTTAAATTAACGTTTTATTTCTTAAACAAACATCAAATCGATTTAGAAGGCTTTTTTAACCCCCTGGAGCCGTGTGGAGCACTTTTTATGATGGATGGATGCACTTTATTGGACTTCAAAAAGTCAACAGCCATTCACTGCCATTATAAAGCTTGAAGATCCAGGACATTTTTTATACAACTCTGACTGCATTCGTCTTAAAGAAAAAAGCCATATACATCTACTATGACTTGAGGGTAAGTAAATCATGGGGTAATTTTCATTTTTGGACGAACTATCCCTTTAAATTGTAACTTTTCTTGAAAATCTTGCAAAAGTCTATTACTGAGCTATAAATGATGACAAGTTTCACATCCAAGTTAGTCCGGCGGTCAATATCGTTTCTCGCTTTCCTCCTGCCCCCAGGAACATGCCTTTGAGAGCAGTCAGAAGTACAAGGAAGGCAAGTTCATTATCGAGCTCGCCCACATGATCAAGGACAACGGCTGGGACTGAGCGAGCGTCCTGGAGAGAGCAACGGGTGGATGGTGAATGTGTGGGTGAATGACTGACTTTGGTTTGCCATTACCCTCTTAAACCCTCTTCTACCCTCCATCTCCTGCTGACACACACGCCCCTCGCCGGACCGGAATCAGGGGAACGGGCCGCCCCGGGGGGCTTTGTGTGTCTGGAGGAGAGCGCGCGCATGTGTGTGTGTGTGTCCGCCCCGGCACATGGGAGCACACTGAGATACATGAATGCATACACAAGGTGTACAGACATACGTGTGTAAAAACAACAGCATACCGCATGTCACGCTCATCTCAGCCCGATGGTTTATACTACAAGCGGCTCTATTCATAAGCGTATGTGACATAAGGCAGGGCTCAGAGGGCACGTTGTGCTTGGCAGAATCAGGGTCACGAGTTCGCCGAGCTGATGGGGCTTTCTCCGATTCGTGTCAGTGAGAAACTACCAGGCTGACCTTTCCGAATTCAGCTGAGGTTTGCACCATCTGCGACAGTGAGGAGGACTGGCATGGAGAAATCTCTGAATGGAGCTCTGACGGACCATAAGCAGGGCTTAAAGAAATAGTCCACCCAAAAATCAAGATTGCAGATGAGTTTGTTTCTTCATCGTAAAAGATTTGGAGAAGTTTAGCATTACATGCTCACTAATGGATCCTCTGCAGCGAATGGGTGCCGTCAGAATGAGAGTCTAAACAGCTGATAAAAACATTACAACAATCCACAAGTAATCCACACCACTTAAAAGCTGTGTGTTTGTATGCAACTAATTCATCATTACATAAAATATAAGTCATCTTGTCTGAATCAGGAGAGAAATATGCACAGATCAAGCAGTATTTACAAGCAAAAACAGTGCAAAATGTTTCTAAACTAATTTTGATTTTGATGTAAGAGGACAACGGGTTGGATTTTTTTATTTTGTTGTTATGAATTATGGATTTGTATTTTGTATTAAGCAACAGTTTAATGCTGAATGCCATTATTTATGGATGTTTTTATCAGTTGTTTGGATTCTCATTCTGGTGCAGAGCTATGGTGAGCAAGTAATTTAATGCAAAATTTCTCCAAATCTGTTCAGATGACGAAACAAGCTCAAATACATCTTGAATGGCCTGAGGTTGAGTGTATTTTCAGGAAGCTTTCATTTTGAGTGGACTGTTGCTTTAAAGAAGTAATTCACCCCCAAAATTGAGAACTGTTCCTTTAAATCATCTACGAAAGGAAAAGTGAAGTTTACCGTCATGCTTAACGCATTAAACTACCATCTTACTGATTTTGGATGAAACATGCGCATTACTAAGTGAATGTAAACCTTTGTGTATAGCAGTTTACAAGGTGTTGTATCTGAACATCTTTGTGTCTGTATTCCATGTTCCAACAGTTCGTGCTGTTCCCGGTCTCACGGTGTTCATTTGTACTGACTGCTCTTGCTTTTTAGTGGAGTCTTTGGGGAAAAAGGACGTAAGACGAGACTGTACACTGCCTATCTGTTAGGTTCTTTAAATTAAAAACATAATTCATCATAGCTCCTCTGTACCCAAGACAACAAAAAGACACTTCAGTGTCTCCAAAAAAAAAAATAAATCACCAAAGACCCAACTGTAAATTAACAAAAAAAGGCTTTTGTGCTTGGGTGCAGAGAATGGTAGCATGTGGGATTGTGTTGTATAGTGGAAAAATAAGCTGTTTGACATGTTTAACTGACACATCATTTAAATGACATGTGGTAATATATATGTGCATAAACATATTTATTCACCATTACTGATTTTCATCTGTGTCAGGGATTAAATGGTCGCATTTGTTATCTGAGCATTATCGCGCTTTATGTCTGGACACCAAACTTTACTACTTTTGTATTCCAGTAAGAACTGTAGTGTATTTTATAAATGGATGAGGAGAGGATAATGCTATTGGAACTCCCATCAACATTGATATAAAATGTCAATAAAACTGAAATACTGATTCGCCTGATGGTTTTATTTTTGTAAACACTTCTCATCATAACTACATGCTGTTTTTAAAGAGATAGTTTGCTTATAAAAATTGAATTCTGTCATCGTTTACTTCAAATATGACACTTTGGAGATATTTAGCCTGTCCAAGACGCTCTTTTAAATGCAACGAAAGTGGAGGAGGGCTAAAATGTACAGTACACCAAAATATTTTCTGTTAAATTCCACAGAAGAAAGTTGTACAGGTTTGGAAAGACATGAAGGTGAGTAAATGATAACGGAATTTTTGCTTTTGCGTAAAATGTCCCGTTAATTGCACAATATGTAGGATTTTTTTATTAAATTATCTACAAAACACTAGAAACGTGTTATATATTTTGCTGGCTTGTGTACGTACATTATCCCGAATGTTTTAAAGAACGTCTAATAAAAAACATACACTTATGATTTCATGATTTCACGATTTAGTGTAAAACATATCAGGCTTTAATGTTATCCATTTCATTAGACAGATGACAAACGCACCGAGCAGCATTATAAAAAACTTTAAACACACTCACATGTACCTAGTATGATAAAACAGGGGTGCTTTACCCCATGTACGCATGTCCGAAAAGAGCAGAAGCTTTCGACTGTGGTATAATAAAAGCTCCGCTGCCTTGTGTCGCACTTGTCTCTCACTAGCAATCGCTTCAGCGGCCTCGTTTTGCCTCCACGGCTTTCAGCCGCACCCTGGTTCATATTACAGTTACATTAATAAATCTTGAATACATTAGCTCATCCATGAAAACGATTTCTGACGAAATCCTATCAGATTGCATCGGCTGTGGGGATGAAGACTACAACTCCCATGATTCCACATTCAATCACAGCGTCATCAAATGTCATCCCCTTTGTTTCTTTGTTTGTTTTGAATATGCGCCTTCAAGCGGTGAAAATTATATACTGTGCTTTTAGAAAGACTTATAAAACATAGTATAAGTCTTATACGTGACCATGGACCACAAAAGGGGCCTATGGGGTCATGAGGGCCTATTTTGTAAAATTTTAACTGAATAAATAAGCTTTCTATTGATGTGTGGCTTGTTAGGATAGGACAATATTTGGCCGAGATACAACTATTTGAATATCTGGAATCTGAGGGTGCAAAATACTGAGACTGAACGCCTTTAAGGTTGTCCAAATAAAGTTCTTAGCCATGCATATTACTAATCAAATATTACGTCTTAATATATTTACAGTAGGTAATTTACTAAATATCTTCATCTTTACTAAATGTCCTAATGATTTTTGGCATAAAAGAAAAATCCATAATTTTGACCCATAGAATGTATTTTTGGCTACTGCTACGAATATACCCATGCTACTTCAGGCTGGTTTTGCGGTCCTGGTTTTGCATTCACATACAGTTTGGAGCAGCGTGGACATTCTACTAAACTTCTTCTTTCATGTTCTACAGAAGACAGAACATCTAAGTTTGGGACAAGACTGGTGTAAATAATGTAGGTAAATAACTTTCATTTTGTGTGAAATATCACTTGAAGGCCTTGTCTTTAAACTTACGGTAAAGTTTAACATTTTAAATCCTGACGCAACAGGATACAGATACACTCCAGTCCTACCTTCAACACTGCAAGTGAGGTAAAAATCCAGATGTGGGCTCACACTAACAAACAGAGCATTATTTCAATATGGACGAGCTTAAAACACAAGATGGTGGCTGCTCTCCACTCCTCTGTTGTTCCAGGGAGTGTGCCAGCCTTTCAGTTGCCCTACGTCTCCTCTTTACACAGACAGATGGCTCTGTGTTTGCACTGGGGGCCGCGTCTCCTAGCAACTGGCTCTCTCTCTCTCCTCAAGTTGCGGAGGAGGCAGTGCAAGTGTGTGTCTGTGAAGAACTGGTGTCATTCAGTGTCTGGGCCCTGCGTTTATCTCACACAGCTCGATGCCTGAGGTTGTTTAAGGTCTGTCAGGGGTTGGGTGGTGCTCTGGTGAGTGTGTGGGCGAATAATATCCTCTACGGTTGATTACCCAGCTCTCAGAGTGGTTGATGGATGAGTATGTAGACGGTAAATACCAAGAAGAGCACACAGAGTGTGTATATACACTGGTTTATAACTGCATCCTCTGTTCCGAGTCCTCTGATGACCTTTAGCGAGAGTAGTCTTAATGCTGTACGTCTTGTCTTGCTGTTCCCTCAGAACAGTGATTAAACATAGTAAGGAGTTTAAACCTTCGCAAATGATGTCAGTGTTAGTCAGAGAGCTGAAAGGGTTAGTTTACGCAAAAATGAAAATTCTGTCATTAATTACTCACCCTCATGTTGTTCCAAACCCGTAAGACCTTCGTTTATCTTCAGAGCACAAATTAAGATATTTTAGATGAAATTCGACAGGTCTCTGGCTCTCCCATAGACAGCAAGGGTACTACCACGTTCAAGGCTCAGAAAAGTACCAAGATGATCGACAAGGTAGTCCATGCGACATCAGTGGTTCAATTGAGTAATTAATGACAGAATTCAGGGTGAGTAATTAATGACAGAATTTTGATTTCTAGGTGAACTATCCCTTTAAATGGTGAATGTTTTGTTTGTTTTTACTCACTTTCACTCTATGGAAAAGAGCAACTGAGACATTCTGTTTAATATCTTCTTCTGTGTTCCACAGACAAGAGAAAGTCACAGGTATGAACAATATGGAATAAATGATGACAGATATTCATTTTTAAGTGAATAAATGCAGGAATATGAGCAGCACACAGAAGCAGAGGTGCTGTTTCCAGCTTTAGGATGAAGTGTCTGGGGAAGTAATGACTCAGCAGAAAATCAAACAAAGAACATCAAGTGCTCATGTTCCTGAAACACCAGACTGCAGTAAGAAATGATGGCGCTCCGAGCGGATCAGGTTCTGTTTATTGGCTGGTGAAAGTGCAGTCCTGAGGGAGAACCGCCTTTTTTTGGCCAATGACCTCACATCTGCATCTGCCTCCTCGTCTAGCAGCAGCATTTTTATGTGACGTTTACTCTGAACATATGACTGTGAGCAAAAGCAAAGCAAACCCTTAAAGGTATAGTTCACCCAAAAATATAAATGCTATTCTACAGTGGAAAACAAAAGGAGAAGTTCCAAGCTTTCAATGTGTTTCATATAGCTTAGAAAGACTTGAAAGGCATATGGGTCAAATGGACCATTGTTATTATAATGCCCACAGTGTATTTTTGTCTATTTTAAAGTTGCCAGCCCCAGTTCCTATCCACTTTTATGATATGGAACTGAGCAGCATGAACATTTCTTAAAACTTTTTGTTCTGTCTCTTTTGTTTTTCAATATGAGGGTGCATGAATAATTACAGAATATCCTTCTGGGGTAAACTATCCCTTTAAAATGCCAGAACTTGGCATAGTCTGATATTTCTACGGTATGTTTAGTGTTTTGAGTGTCCACCCATCCCCACCCTTCCTATTTAACAGAGACGACATTCACAAGCATCTTTCCATAAGCAATCCTTTCTTCTCGGTTTGGTGTTCAGCCCTCGTGGTTAAAGCAAGGCTTGCTGTAACCTGATGGAGTGTGAGCTGCAGAAGCTAAAAATAGCAGAGCTGTTCAGTGAGTCAAAACTCTGCAGCAGAGACTGACTCAGACAGACTCACACAGACTGGTGCATTGACACAGTGAACAGAAAAAGCACAAGAGATTCAAAGAGTGACATGAAATGAGGATGTGGCATATTGCAGCTATATACTAATGCACTGTGATCTGATTGTGGGCATTCAGCAGAATTTAATCTTGAACCTAACAGATAAGATAATGTTACATTTCATTTCAATAACATAGATTAGTGAATCTCAAATTTCACTTAAAGTAAAATCTAGGTCCTGAAGCAAAACTAGTGTTAACTGTTAACAACACCATATACTTTAAGTCTGTTGTAAACAAGCTCACTGGGAGGCATAGAATAAAACAGGGCCGTACTATATTTTCCCTGTGGATTAGGGATTGTGGTAATCTCTGCATTTGTTTAAGATTATACAGATTGATTTATTCCTGTGGTCTACATTGAGGGCTGTGGAGAGTGTATGTGAACTGTGCTGTGATAATGTGGAGTCAGAAGATAGATAGATAGATAGATAGATAGATGGGTGGACACAGATGGACAGACAGATAGATAGATAGATAGATAGATAGATAGATAGATAGAAACAGAGATAGATGGGCAGAGATAGACAGATGGACAGACAGACAGATACACAGATAGAGACAGACAGGCAGACAGACAGACAGACAGATAGAGAGACAGATAGATGGACAGAGACAGATACATAGATAGATAGATAGATAGATATAGAGAGACAGACAGATAGATAGACGGACGATAGATGGACAGAGACAGAGAGATGGATAGATAGATAGATAGATAGATAGATAGATAGATAGATAGATAGATAGATAGATAGATAGATAGATAGCGGACAGAGAGAGACAGAGATAGATGGGCAGAGATAGACAGATGGACAGACAGACAGATACATAGATAGAGACAGACGGGCAGACAGAGACAGACGGACAGACAGATAGAGAGACAGATAGATAGACGGATGATAGATGGACAGAGACAGATAGATAGATAGATAGATAGATAGAAATAGAGAGACAGACAGACAGATAGACAGACGGACGATAGATGGACAGAGAGAGACAGATAGATAGATAGATAGATAGATAGATAGATAGAAATAGAGAGACAGAGACAGACAGATAGATAGACGGACGATAGATGGACAGAGAGATAGATAAACAGACAGACAGATAGATAGATAGATAGATAGATAGATAGATAGATAGATAGATAGATAGATAGGCGGACAGAGAGAGACAAACAGAGATAGATGGGCAGAGATAGATGGACGGACAGATAGATAGAGACAGACAGGCAGACAGAGACAGGCGGACAGACAGATAGAGAGACAGATAGATAGACGGACAATAGATGGACAGAGACAAACAGAGAGATAGACAGACAGACAGATAGATAGATAGATAGATAGATAGATAGATAGATAGATAGACAGAGAGAGACACAGATAGATGGGCAGAGATAGACAGATGGACAGACAGACAGATACATAGATAGAGACAGACGGGCAGACAGAGACAGACGGACAGACAGATAGAGAGACAGATAGATAGACGTATGATAGTTGGACAGAGACAGATAGATAGATAGAAATAGAGAGACAGAGACAGAGACAGATAGATAGACGGACGATAGATGGACAGAGAGAGACAGAGAGATAGAGAGATAGAGATAGATAGATAGATAGATAGATAGATAGATAGATAGATAGATAGAAATAGAGAGACAGAGACAGACAGATAGACAGACGGACGATAGATGGACAGAGACAGACAGAGAGACAGAGAGATAGATAAACAGACAGACAGATAGATAGATAGATAGATAGATAGATAGATAGATAGATAGATAGATGGACGGACAGATAGAGACAGACAGGCAGACAGAGACAGATAGATAGACGGACGATAGATGGACAGAGACAGACAGAGAGATAGATAGACAGACAGACAGATAGATAGATAGATAGATGGACGGACAGATAGAGACAGACAGGCAGACAGAGACAGATAGATAGACGGACGATAGATGGACAGAGACAGACAGAGAGATAGATAGACAGACAGACAGATAGATAGATAGATAGATAGATAGATAGATAGGCGGACAGAGAGAGACAAACAGAGATAGATGGGCAGAGATAGACAGGTGGACGGACAGACAGATAGATAGAGACAGACAGGCAGACAGAGACAGATGGACAGACAGAGAGACAGATAAATAGACGGACGATTAACTGTGCACTGTGAGTTTACCAACCTATCATCCTTCTTTGATGAACTGATCACAACCTTCCAGAAGATGAGTTTTAGTAATAGGACTCAAAAAGTTGGAGAAGCATCACCTTCATACTCTGAATGCCAGGGTCAAACGCTAGCTTTTGGGCAGAACCTTATTTACAGTCAGACACAATCCTTCCAGCAGACCCCTGGTCGAGGTCAAACCTGCACTTATGGTCGAACCCAAACCTTCTGGAAGACCCCTGCTTCCAGTCAGGCCCTGGCTTCTGGACAGGCCCCTGTTTACAGTCAGACCCCATAGAGAGACAGAGACAGAGATAGACAGATAGATAGATAGATAGATAGAGATAGATAGATAAATAGATAGATAAATAGATCTAGTAAAAGTGCTCAGAACAGTTTACAATAATATTTGTGACCCTGGACCACAAAACCAGTCATAAGTAGCACAAGTATATTTGTAGCAATAGCCAAAAATACACTGTATGGGTCAAAAAGATCAATTTTTCTTCTATGGCAAAAATCATTAGGATAAGTAACGATCATGTTCCATGAAGATATTTTGTAAATTTCCTACCATAAATATATAAAAACGTATTTTTTGATTAATAATATGCATTGCTAGGACCTTCATTTGGACAACTTTAAAGGTGATTTTCTCAATATTTTGTTTTTTTTGCACCCTCAGATTCCAAATTCTCGGCAATATATTGTCCTATCCTAACAAACCATACATCAGTGGAAAGCTTATTTATTCAGCTTTCAGATGTATGAATCTCTATTTCAAAAAATTGACCCTTATGACTGGTTTTGTGGTCCAGGGTCACATTTAAAGACATAAGCATAGCAGGATCTTGTTTTTGTAACCCTTCAGTTCTTGGGTCTCAGCGTTCTCACAGATGCTGGATTCTTCACTATTGGCATAAATGGTAAGTGTGCCAAACTGAGACTGTAAGGAGCCAGCACACCATTATTACTAAACCATCTCTTGTTCTTATCAGCAATAATGGCATTCTAGAGAAGAAACACTTGAACACTTAGTAAAAAGATAAAAAATGTTAAACACTTTCCATATTTTATTAAAATGTTTCAAACAATGCACTACCAACACTGTCCAATAGATGGCATAATTTCCTCACAATGTGTCATTATGTCTCAGTATATGTACAACAAATGCATATACCTGAGAGGAAACGCATCATCTTGAAAGAGGTCAATTATTTTTCTGATTTTCATTCAAAAAAACTTATCAAAAGGCAGTGATTATTTAGGTGAGACAGCATGTTTCAGTAATTTTGTAGACAGCAACGTAAATAAACCACTTCAAGACAAAATCAGACGTCTCTTTTGTTTTGCTGTCTACAGTGTATTGCTGTTTCACAGCCCATTAGGACAGCAATTACAGCAGTCATTATACTTTGTGGAGATGCAAGAACATAAAATCCCTTTTACTTTTAAGAGCATCTGCCAAATGTCTTGAATGCAAAGACCATTATGCTTGAATGCTTTATATTGTAAACATGTACAGGAAATAATTAATCAAAAAAAAAAAAAAAGACAGGTGACTACAACACTGACATTATTATTATAGAAGAGACCAGGCCTAGTTGTTACAAATTGTGTGTGTGTATATCTCTCTCTCTCTCTCTTTCTCTCTCTATATATATATATATTTCCTTATACTTTAGCACAGAAGGTACATGCTTAGAAACTGTGGTAATTAAATGAACATGAATCCATGAAATGGATGTCACATATGAATATTGTGCTCATTCTTTTATTAAACATTAACACAGAAGTGGTAATGAACTAGAAGCATCTGGGTCTTTTGCAAGGTCTTGACATCTTCACAGTGTCATCTGTATCCATTCCCTTTAAAAGAACACAAATAGTGATTCAGTGGGTTAGATTGAACACTATATTTTAAAAAGTAGTTAATCCTCAGGACTGTAACGTAACTGTACCTACCAGTCTGCATAAGGCAGTAGCAGGGCGCTTGCGAGAACTGGTCTTGACACTCAAACATACTCTCTGGAAAGCTGCTGTCAGTTCATCTATGGAGGATGATGGTTGCCCAATCTTGGCATCTTTAAAGGCGAGAGACTGCCAGAAAGCTGGGGTCTGACTGTAAACAGGGGCCTGTCCAGAAGCCAGGGCCTGACTGGAAGCAGGGGTCTTCCAGAAGGTTTGGGTTCGACCATAAGTGCAGGTCTGACCTCGACCAGGGGTCTGCTGGAAGGATCGTGTCCGACTGTAAATAAGGGTCTGCCCAAAAGCTAGCGTTTGACCCTGGCATTCAGAGTATGAAGGTGATGCTTCTCCAACTTTTCGAGTCCCATTACTAAAACTCATCTTCTGGAAGGTTGCGATCAGTTCATCAATGAAGGATGATAGGTTGGTAAACTCACAGTGCACAGTTAACCCACCACCCTGACCAAAAGCAGCAGTTAGGCCAAAGAAAACCTGCCCTGAGTGCTGGCTGAAGGCAAGCTGACTGAAATCAGGCAGTCCTCTGAAGTTTACAAACTGCATTAGCACTTTGATGGAAAATTAACTGCAGTTCTAAAAAAAAAAATGCACTGGGCGATTTTTAAATACTCAGTAGTTACATAAACACTCAATTTACTCAATAGTTGCTGGTACTCAGTATTCAACTCTCTCCTCCTTTTCCTTTTTCCTATTCCACACGTTAAAGCACAAACATTCCTTTTTACTATAATCTGCATAAGCGAACATTCTATTTTAGAACAGTATGTATTGCTTGTAGCTTAATGTTAAGACGTCAAAAGTAAAGGAAGTTTGATTGACAGGTGATCTGACCAGTCATAACGAAGAATTTGACATTTTTTGTCCGACAAACAAACCTGACAGGAAAGTAGATTAACGTTGGTGGACAAGGACTTAAACTTAAAAAATGGTGTTTTGGGTCTTTCCGCGATAGACACAAGATATTCTGGTGTTCATTCATCTTTATTTTATGCTATAACTAGTAAAAAGCTAGAGATAATAGGTTAAAAGCTGCTTGAGCTGAGGCGCTATCTGTCACGACACATTAAAAAGCCACAGAACGGTATTTATTGTTTGAAATTCTTAAAAAATCACATTTTAAAGCTAAGACTTTGTTTCATACCTTAAGTTACCGTGTTGTCGGTTTTCTCTTTGCTCCGCGATGTTTTTTTCACTGTGTGAGAACATGATGAGCGCCATGTCCGACGTGTGTCTTGTCCGACGTAGCAACAATAACAAAGGGGGCGGATCTTTGGAATTCTCCACCCTTCTGTCACGATTTGGTCAGTTAGGATGCGCGGCCATATCGCCATTCTCCGATGTAAACTTTTACATGGATTGCACGGTAAATGCACTACTGAATATGTTGTTCTGCTAATTTATGCTGTCTAAATCACGGGAAAACCGGGTGGAAGCTGCTAAATCATATAGAGAAGGACTTAGTAAGCAGGAAAGGGTGCAATATTTTGACAAACGAAGGTTAATAGGTGGTAATACGTACAAGCAGTATTAATTAACGCTGCGTTCCAGACAACTCGAAATTCGGATTTTTCGTCTGGAACACCACTTGAAAATGGATATCTGTCCATTTAACCTGTGAACTCGGTGCAGATCAATCGATTTGACGTCACTTATTCTAACGAGCATAGTATGAAGCTGCATGTCAAACTTAAAAACATTAGACATTAAGTTTATAAAATTACATCTTCACTGTAAAAAATTACCGTTAATTTAACGGTAAAAATACTGTAAAAATGCTCCAGTAAAAACCTGTTAAATGGTTAACGGTAAAAGGTCGTAAAATTTACAGTGAACCGTGAAATTTACCGTAAACTGACATTCCCAGAATTCCCTGTGTTACATTTTTTTTTTTAAATTTGATGGGTTTTTTTGTTGAAATAACCCTTTCTTCTTAGTTTTTTCTTAGCTGTTTTGTACATTAGGGTTCTATGTTACATCTAATGTTTTAAAATTAATATTTATGCATTATTTCAGTTTCATGTGTGTTACCATGATGGTGTTTAGTGTTTGTGTGAATGACACCGTGCACCTTCTATATGTTAATATTTAAAAGATGTTTGTAATGAGCTTTGGTTCATCATTTGACTTTCTTATCACCACCTGCTTTTGGTGGTTATCAGTGTATTACTAAGGTACAAAACAGATTTCAGTACTTCAGTAGGTTGGTACATTAACATTATATCAGTTAATGAAATTACGGTATTTACCTGTAAAGCTAAGTGAAAACTGTAAAACATAAAATGTTGCTACCGTATTTTTTACAGTAAAATTCCGGCAACCACAGCTCCCGTTTTTTTTACCGTAAATTTTACGGGATATTTTTTACAGTGTTAGTTTTATCGTTTTGACAACTGTTTTCAAAACGAAATTAAGCATTTGGTTTTTTTTTGTCATAATTAACCCAGCAGGCACACAACGTCATAAGACGCTGATATTTGGTTAAATTTCGGTTGCGACATCGGCTGACCAAAATTCAATGTAAATTCAACATTTAATGTCAACGTTAAATTGATGTCCAATACCAATGTCAGCTGACGTTGATATTTTGTTGTTTTTAGGTTGTGTAACCAAAATCCAACATTATGTCATCGTCAAATTGACGTCAAATACTGACGTCAACGCGATTTTCATTCTCAACCAAAATGCAACGTCTGTCCGACATCATGTCCAACGTCAACCTGACGTTATATAGACGTCCAGTGCCTGCTGGGAACAGATATGTTAACGTGAAGTGTGGTCTGGAACACACTGAAGTTGGAAGTGGGATATTTTAACTTGGATGTTCCCACTTCCGACCTTTTCTGGAAGGCGGCAAAAGTGTTTAACCTACCTGGCCGGAAATGATAAGAACAAACACAAATGTAGATTCCTGCCCTGGAAATCTTGGTTCAGTTTGGCCAACCTCAAACGTATTTTGTTCCTCAGACATGTTATTTATTTGCACTCTTCTCCTTGGTTTGTTATAACTTTTGGCAGTCTAGTACTCTGAATGTTGGACCGGGAAAAACATTTAGAGTACAAGACTGCCAAAAGTTATAAACAAAGAAGAGTGCAAATAAATAAAATGTACAGACCAAAACATGACAATAATTGACCATTTTCAGCAGCAATAATCAGCAAAACATGCGAGTTTCGTTCGGTTCAGTGGCGTTGTTTACATTCAGTGCCGCCAATATGACCGATTGATGACGCGTCCTGAAAACACTATTGATTAGGTATTGTTTAATCTGACGATTTCCTAACCAATCAGACATTTACAGGCATATCTTAAGGTATATCCTTGTACATTCTTACAACGCAAACTTAAGCATGTGAAGGGTTATTTAAAGTCGGCATTTTCCCTGCTTATTAAAAGTGAGAGGGAGTTCTTTTATGTTAATCTTTTAAGTTAATTTTTATTACAATAGTGAACATCAAGACACTTCAACGCATAGGTATTACAAATGTTAATGTTTTTCACTAACAATTAATTCCTATGTAAACTGTCATGCTATTCAGAAAATAAAGATAGGCCATTTAGGGGGAAATAGGGTAAAAAGATGTACTTTTTAAAGACGTACGTTTTTAAGTTGCTAGTAGAAATGGAACGCGCGAATACATTTGTATCTATATTCTTTTCATATTAACACTGTGTTCTACTGCTACTCTGATTTACTTTGTTTATTATATGATACTGGAAACCTTAAATCCGGTTAAAGACAGTGTTATGTAGTTTCAGACTAAACAACACAAGATGAGCTTATCTGACCTGTATGTAATATTTAGTGACACCTGGTGGGATAATCTTCAACATGTCAACAGATCCAGTCATTTCTTTTTATCGCTGGAACAAATCATTTTATGTAACCGAATAACTCACCGGTGGCTTTATCTTAATAATTACACAATGTTGCGTGGAGATTTTTCCCTCTGGCCTCTAAAAACCTCAACAACGCAGACTGTAATATCAATTATTATGACATATACAAATAAAGACAAACCATTGATTATATCAATGAGTGAAATATTTATTTAAAAACTGAAAAATAAAACAAACCCACACACATAGTTTTAGTATATATCATACAAAGATATTCTCCAAAATGTTACTGAGCGGTCTTGTTTTTATTTTTTTTTCCATTAACAAAAGTGAGAGGCAGTTTAAAGGCTGGCTGAGCTGGTAAGACTAGACAACCGAATCTAAACGGTGAAATAAACCATTACCGGAGGTGATGATGACACTCCGAAAAAACAGAAATTAAATACCCAGTGTCGCAACTTAACAAAACAGCCAAAGCAGTGCAACGAGTGAAACAATATGAGGATATTAAGACATAACAACATAAGGGATATACAGTATATCATATCTCAGTCACACAGCATCCACCCAAACACACGTTATATTAGTATTAAAGAACACACACGCACACACGCACTCATGGTTTAGCCAACGCATGTTCATATTGAGTCTACAGGAGCCGAAACTCAATCATTTTCTCTTTTGTAGTTACTGACTGGTAGTTTGTGGAGAAGTTGAGGTAACCCTGGTTTGTAGATGACTACAAGACTGCAAGTCCCTGTGAGCCCTGGTGAGAGCTGTGCTGCTGGCAGACAGTGGTGGTCTACAAGGCTATGTGGTCTAACATTGCTTTGACAGAAGTGGACAGACCTCTTCAACCCAAAACAGTTTACTTACATTCTTCATGTATCTCCATTTTGTGTGAATCTCATGAAAATGGTCAAGAAATGACTAAACATCCCCCCAAAAATGAATATTGTATTTTGCGTAAAGAAAATTAAGCCTATTTATATATGTATGTATGTGTGTGAGTAAATATTTCTGTTAAATTCATTTGAAATTAAGATATTACTATAAATAAAACGACAATTTAAATTGTAAAGTACAACTGAAAGTATGTATACGTCATGGTAATATTTGTACTGTATATAATGAGAAATATATATAACTATAAAACAGACTTAATTTTTTTAAGCAAAATGTGTTTAAAATTAATTTTTGCCCATTTTACGGCGCTTATAAAAAGAGATGGTGATGGAAAAGTTGGGAGAAATTTTTTATATATATTAACGTTCGCTCTGGAAACTTCTGCGTTCCCCAATAAACTTTGTTTGAGTTTTTCTCAAGAAACTGCGTTTGCTCACAAATTTTTTGAGTTGCCTCAATATATTTGCGTTTGATCACAAAACCGGCATTCTCCAAGAAATTCTGTGTTCGCTTGCAAAACATCTCTTGCAAAATTTATTTCCTAGAAAACTTTGCTCTTCCTTGCAAAACTTTTGCGTTTTTCTCAAGAAACTTTGCATTCGCTCACAATTTTTTTACGGTCCCTCAATATTTGCATTTGATTGCGAAACCTGCATTCCTCAAGAAACTCTGTGTTAGCTTGCAAAACTTCTCTTGCAAAATTATTTTCCTAGAGAAACTTTGCACTATCGCAAAACTGTTGCGTTTTTCTCAAGAAATGTTGCATTCACTCAAAATTTTTCCATTCCCTCAATAAATATGCATTCAATTGTAAACTTATTGTTATCCCAGAAGTTTCTAGTGTTATCTCAGAAAACGGTGCATGTTGCATCAAGAAAAACTTTTTGCATTGCCTCAAAATATTTGCGTTCAATTGCAAAACCTGTTCTCCCAGAAATCTTTGTTTGCTTGCAAAACTTGCAAAATTTTTGTGTTTTTCTCACATTTTTGCATTCCCTAAATATATTTGCGTTCAACTGCAAAACTTGTTCTCTCATGAAACGGTGTTCGCTTCCAAAACGTACAAAATGTTTGCGTTTTTCACAAGAAAATTTGCGCTTTCTCGCAAAATGTTGCTTTTTTCTCAAGAAACTTTGTACTTACAAAATTGTGTTCCCTTAATATATTTGTGTTCAAATATATAAAATTTGTGTTTGCATTCGCTCACAAATTTAACTTCCCTCAATATTTGCGTTTGATTGCAAACCTGCATTCCTCAAGAAACTTTGGATTCGCTTGCAAAACTTGCACAATTTTTGCGTTTCCTAGAGAAACTTTGCGTTTCCTAGCAAAACTTTTACATTTTTTCTTCAACTGCAAAACCTGTTCTTCCAGGAAACGCTTGCAAAACATGCTAAATAATTTTGTTTTTCTAAAGAAACTTTGCGCTTCCTCACAAAATGTTTTTCTCAAGAAACTTTGTACTTGCTCAAAATTTTTGCATTCCCTCAATATATTTGCGTTCCCCAAGAAACTTTGTGTTCGCTTGCAAAATGTGCTAAATTTTTGCATTTTCTAGAGAAACTTTGCGTTTTCTTGCAAAACTTTAGTTTTTCTCGAAGAAACTTTACATCCGCTCAAAAAATGTTTGTGTTCCTTCAATATATTTGCATTCAATTCAAAAACACGCGTTTCCCAAGAAACTGTTCCTTCCAAATTTTAAAAAAAATGTTTGCATTTCCTAAAGAAATTCATTTTCTCACAAAACATGTGCGTTTTTAAGAAACTTTACATTCACTCACAAAATTTTTGTGTTCCCTCAGTATATTAGCAATCAATTGCAAAACCTGCATTTCCCCAAGAAACTTTGTGTTCTCTTGCAAGATTTTTGCGCTTCCTAAAGAAACTTTGCGCTTTTTCGCAAAACCTTTGGATTTCCTTCGAGAAGCTTTGCATTCTCTCTCAAAGCTTTTGCGTTTCCTAGAGAATCTTTTGTGTTTGTGCTGTGATGAAAATATGAGGTGGAAATAAAAATGATATTTCTGTGCTTTTGTGAGTGAACGCAAAAGATTTGTGAACGAAGGCAGTTTTCCAAGAGAATTCAACAGTAAAATTTTCTCTCATTTTTTCCATCACCATGTCACCTTAAGAGCTCCATACCATTTCTTCTTTGTTTCATACATCCAGTTGGAAAACGGAATCTTGAAAATCCAAACAAAACACACCAGAGTTGAACACAGGGATGGCTATCTGTTCTCACCCCACACTCTACTAATTTCATGATCTCAGTTCGCAAAATACCAAACTACATTTTTAAAAATACTGTCCTAATGCTACCCAGATCACGATTTTAAAGGTCTTTTTGAGGGAATGTGACCCTTTTTCCCTTTTGGAAGGCACGGATGTCTCTCCTCGCCTCCGTGTGAAGGGGTACGCGTATGCGGAGCTGGAAGAAGACAACAGGAATTAACAGGTACTGTCATTTTAACAGCGTGTAAACCGCACGGGACCGTTTTATGGACCGTTACTAATACAATATGGTGCCGTATCTACCTGTGCTGACGAAATTATGACCTAAACAAAGCTATTAAAACAAAAACAATGAGCTCTAGCCCAACGTGAGGTCTCACAAAAACAGTCAGTTCATATTCAGTCATGGACTTGAAACTGGTGAAACGCATCAAGACACAGTTTTGCTGAAATATCATACGTTAGATGAGCTATTTAGCAGTTCGTCCCTAAAAGCCAACATGGTGGAACAGTAAAAAGCCAGTGGATTAAATCTATTAAGGTTTTCTTATAAAATTAATGCCTCGGGAACATAATCAAAGGAAAGCTTAACATGGTACAGAAAAAGTGAGTCTTGGTTGAGTTTGCTAGTGTTTTCAGGTGTTAGTCCACAGTAGGTCATCATCTATTCCTCTTTTTAGTCCAGTGACCACTGCTAGGGGCGACTAGGGAAGGACGGACCCAGACGAGGGCGATCCTACGCGACCTTAAGGAATGCGTTTGAGAGGCGGAAGTCGCACACTGCTGCTGTTCGTAAAACTTGAGTCCGGAAGGGTCACAGCAGAGTGTCATTTCCTGCAAAATGGGGTGACTCACCCTTGTGCAATGCATCGTGGGATGTCTGACGGGGAGACGGGACTGCTCTACATGGGGAAGGTTCTCCGTTCCGTATAAGGAGGAAGAGGACATGAAATACTCAGACAGTTCAGCGAGCCTGCACTTCCCTCTCTGTCCACTAGGTGGTGTGCCATCCACTTCCTTCCTCTCCCTCCCCGTTCGTCACGATATCGGCACACTCCTCACGCCTCCAGACTCCATGGGCAGGGGAGGGAGCAGGTTAGAAAAAAAAGCACCTTTTATTTGGCTTTAATGTACAATAGAGAAATCAAAAGAGTTAAAAAGTACAATAAAAAGGGAGAAGGGAAAGATAGTGTGTATATAAAGACGTCAAGCTCCCCGTCTGTAGGGCTGCTGCACCAAACACGACGAGTCTCAACCCGTTCCTGCGGACAAACACAAAAGAAAGAGCGAATTATGTACGAGCAAACACGACACACCCTTTGCACCTCTAATTAGCTTGATACTCTATCATCAGCCTAAAAAAAACCTCTATTTTAGGATGAGTTTTGGCCAATGGTCAGACTGCATTTGTGTTGCTGACAGACAGCCGTTTGTGATTTTGGGGGGGTCTTACCCTCTTCCTCCCCTCCCCAGCCCTCTGCGACGCCAGCGAGCTCGTAATGCTTCTTCCTCAGTTCACCCAGTCGCTCTCTCTCTTTCTGCAGCCGGGTCTCCAGCTCCAGCACCAGCACCTGAGACATGTTAAACAGTCAGATTTATTCACATACTTGCACAAATAGATGGGAAACAGGTTAACACACGCTCACCTGTGCGTCCATCTCTTGCCTCTTGATCTGAGTGAGTGTCATTGTGGAAAAGTCCATAGTTTCTGAAACAAGAGAGAGAATTCAGCTTTAAATACTTATCAAAACTGAAATTTTATGGTTTTTAATTTGTGCATAACAGGTTTTAGACTACTGAGACAATTTTCTTGTTTGCAGGTGTTCTTGTTCAATACGTCTGCAAGAGGTCTGTTAAAGATCACTTGATCTGGAAAGCATCTGTTGTTTACAAACATCTGACAGACGTCTGCAAGATGTCAGTTTTACATACATTCTAAATCGTGAACATCTTAAAGACATCTAATAGACGTCTATTTGACGTCTGATAGGAAACGTCCTATAGACGTATTGCAGATGAGCAAACACTCTAAAAAATACATCTTCCAGATGTAAATGCAGACATCAAATAGACGTCTCTGTGATGTATGTGTGCTATCAGGGAAGTGAATTACAGGCTACCTAAAAAATATAATTGCAACTTTCTCAAAGTTCAAACTTTTTTCTCAGAATTGTGATACAAACTTGCAATTCTGACTTAATTTCTCAGAATTACGAGTTTATAACTTGCAATTGCAAGTTTATATCTATCAAGTCTGAATTCTACGTCAGATTTGCATGAAAAAAGTCTGAATTGCAAGATATAAACTCGTAATTCTGAGAAAGGAAGTTGTAATTCTAACAAAATAGTCAGAATTACGATAAACTCACAATTTTGACTTTTTTCTCAGAATTGTGAGTTTATATCTTGCAATTCTGACTTTATAACTCGCAAGTCTGAATTCTGAAGTCAGAATTTTGAGATTATATTTCGCAATTCTAAATTTAGAACTCGCAACTGCAAGTTTATATCTGGCAACTCTAAATTCTGAAGTCAGAAAAGAAAAAATATTTTAAAAAAAAAAAAGATATAAACTCGCAATTCTGAGAAAGTCAGTCTGAAGATTCTGTATTTTTCTCAGAATTGCAAGCTTGTATCGCAATTCTCAAAAAGAATATCTCAGAATTGTAAGATATAAACTCACAATTGCGTGTAATAAAGTCAGAAATGCCAGAAATAAATTCGCAATTCTGAGAAAAAAAAAGAATTGTAATTTTTAGAATTGCGACTTTTTTTTCTCAAAATTGCGAGTTTAACTATTATCTAACTATTTATTTAACTATTAACTTTATTTAACTATTTAACTATAAACAATTATTACTTTATGACAGGCAATTGCGAGTTTGTACCTTGCAATTCTGACTTTTTCAGAATTGCGAGACATAAACTGGCAATTGTGAGAAAAAATTCTGCATTGCAAGAGACAAACTTGCAACTCTGAGAAAGTCGCAATTCTGAGAAAAATCCAGAACCGTGAGAAACTCGCAATTCTGACTTTTTTTTCTAAGAATTGTGAGATATAAACTGGCATTTGTGAGAAAAAGTCAGAATTTTGAGTTAGTTAAAAAGTTAGAATTCTGACAAAACTTGCAAGTACCTTTTCTATTTTTATTCAGTGGTGAAAATGGGCTTCCATAAAAAGAAAAGCATTTTTATGAAATAATCTTTTGTACCACCATATGCTTTTACTGTCACTTTGTATCAATTTAATGAAAAAAGTATCACTTTCTTTTAAAAAAAATCATAATGACCCCAAAATTTTGAAGTCTAGTATAAATTATATATACAGAAAATTTGCTAGCTGTTTCTAAAGCATCCACAATGTCCTCCTGCTGGTCTGGAAATAAAAGGACACACAATGTCACTGACTCCATGTGACTGGTCAATGTTGTTTAAATGCCTTTGCCTCCAGAGAAGAGCATCAGCACGAGAGCTTGTGTGGAGGAGAGCCTGACTTGCTCATTCCTGTATCTCTGGAGGGCACCGTAAACCAGTTTTCACAGCTATAGTTAAATGTGAAATGGGGCAATGAGACTGTGGAGGTCAGTGGGAAATAAAATGAGGCTGCTGCCACTGTCACTACTTTCTTATGGCTCCTATTTAATGAATAATGGAAAAATGACAAGAAATTATAAGGGGAACATTGCAAGCCTGATTCGAACCTCAATTTCCCAAATGAGCAGCACAGCTAAACGTGTCTGAGAATGTTGAGTCGGGAGGATGTGTTGTATATGTCAAACAAAACCTCACCTGTGTCCTCGATCTGAGACTTGCCGGACTTGGTTGATGCCACGACCCCTGCGGTGGCCTGGGTGACCCCCTTGGAGGCCTGCTGGAGACGGGACAGGTTTGAACTGCCCTTGTCTGCTTTTACCTGAAGAGATTAAATAGATTATTGTCATTATACTGCTTTAACGTTCATTCAAGTGCCAGTGTTGCTGGCATTTTGTTGTACCTTAGACGCTGCGACCAGCTGAGCCGTGCTGGCGGCGATCTCATGCGAACACACCATCAGCTCCTCAAACTTGCCCTTGCCTTGCACCACCTGATCAGCTGCATCACTGCAAGAAGAACAAAAAACCTTTACTGGAGGTAGCACAATGGTGATAGTTCATAGATCAATTAATGTAGAATTGAAAGCGCAGGGCAATGCGGAAAATGCAAAATTTAGTCATTACAAGGGAATTAACGGTATAATGCGAAATGTCACAGAATTGGTGATTTTTGGATTTGTAAGTCAGTTTGGATAAAAGCATCTGCTAAATGTAAATGTAATCAAAAGACGAGCTGCACACAATCAACTTTAAATTGCAATACATACTAATATTTTTGATTATTACACCGCAAAAAATAAATATAAAAGTCTACATGTTCTGTGTTTCAGAGTAAATGAGCAGCTGTTTTTGTTTCTATTTTAAGATGTACTTCTCAAAATAATATTATTATTAATAATACAATATATTAAAACTTTTTAAAACCATTTAAAAAATGTAAAAAAAGGAATGTCACAATCAAGAGTTTTTCATCCTTATATTAATTTATACAGTAAAAAAAACTGTTGTGCAGCATTTCATTTGACAAAAAATAATAATGCAATGTTTTGCTGTATATTAATTGTTGTATTTTTATTTGATTATGTTTTATGAATTAATTTGATTGCCACAGTTTTTAATGTCAAATTTGCACAAAATCCTAAAACATATATATATATATATATATATATACATATATATATATATATATATATATATATATATATATATATATATATATATATATATATATATATATATAAAAATTAAAAAAAAAATCTGAAATTCAAAATCAAATAAAAAAGGGCATGTGAAAAAATAAAATCAATTTAATAGGGCCTTATTAATATTAAAATGAAGTTTTATGAATTAAATTTATTAGCTAATAATTTTTAATTATTACACTTTCAGTAAACCATTAAAATAGAAAACACAGAATTTGGAAATAAATAAATGCATAAATAAATAGATGGATAAATAAAAGGGCATGTGAAAAAATAAAACCAATTTAATAGGGCTTTATTATTTGAAGTTTTATGAATTAAATTCATTGGACAGTTAATAATTTTTAATGATTACAATTTAAGTAAACCATTAAAACAAAACACAGAATTTATAAATAAAATAAAAGGGCACGTGAAAAATAAAACCAATTTAATAGGGCCTTATAATTGTTACAATTGTAATACATTTATTTAATTGGTAAAGTTTGATTAATTAAATTTACTGGACAATTTAAGCAAACAATTAAAATGAAGAACAGAATTTGGAAGAAATTAAATAAATAATAAATGAAAAGGGCATGTGAAAAAATAAAACCCATTTAATAGGTCCTCATTATTGTTAATTTTTTTTTAAAGCTTTATGAATTAAATTTATAAGACAACAATTTTTAATAATTAGAATTTAAGTAAACCATTAAAATGGTTAACCACTGAAATTTTAAATCACAGAATCTCCCCAAAAATGACAAACATTTTCATTTTCTTACTGTCTAACATACTTACACCAGCATGGTGGCGCCCCAGCCCACAGCCTTAGAGGCGGAAATGAGACCTTCCGTCCATCGGGAATTCTTGGCGTAGAACTCCTTCATAGATGCAGCCCCCTGTGAACACAGCAGCAACTTCATTAACGCTGTTTGTGTCATTTAAAGCTCAAGTTTCCTAAACGTGTCAGATGCATTGACTCACCCTTCCGCTCTCCACGATATCCCTCTGCAGGTCTTTGGAGGACAGCACCAGCACTTTGATGGCCTGCATGAGATCCGTGCAGGACGCCAAGATCCTGCAGGGGGTGACAGAGAGCAACGTTTAAACACTCACGGGCCTGTTTCGTATGCACCAGGGTGGGTCTGCTAATGCGTCCGGGTGAATGTAAACGTGCAGCGCTATCCAAGTGAAACAAGCTCAGCATGGAGACATTTTGATCGCTGAGGAACGTCAACCAAATCAAATCTGTAAAAATGCTTTTGTAACTGTAACTGTAATCATAAAAACATTATTTAGATGAATAACACATGTGGCTCGGTCAGCCTGACCTTTCGTTGACTTCCATTTTGATTCCAGTGTCAACCGCCCTGGACTTATTGAGCATTTCCTGTTTGAGAGCAAAGTGGAAAAACATTAAAGGAGCAGATTAGAGCGCTTCATGTTTTATTAAGCATCTGTTTGTAGGACAGGGAGAGCAGGGAGCCGTCTGATTACCTCAATCCTGGCGGCCGCCGACTCCACAGCTGCCGATGTGGCTGCCATCTCTTGCTCCACCATATCTCCCAGCTCCCCCTGCTGCAACTCCAGACCCCGAGGACGCAACTTCTGCTCAGAGAAAACAGAACAGCATATTAGTACATCTACTTCTGCATTATGTAATATGCATAGTCACTGAATACCTGGATGATACACACTGACTGCAAAAATGTGCAGCATATAGCCACAGCACACTGTGTGGATCACAGTATCCCAGAATGCAATATGCGTGATACTAATATCTCTTTTTTGACTCTCAGTTGAAAGGAGTGCCAAATGGTAAGACATATTAGAGCTGACCTTCTATTTGCAATGTGAAAAATAAATCTAAATATCAACTGCGTATTTTTAGAAGCCCTTCCTTCTTCACTCATCTGATCAGTCACTTGGTGAATTATGCAATGTAGCAAACTACTCTCAGGGTTGTTTATTGTTGTATAAAGTTAATCGCTAACTGAAACTGTTACAAATTGTTTTCGTTAAATAAATTAAAATAAAATAAAAATATTAAATAAATATTAAATGAAAATTTGATATGTTGCACTGTCGAATAATTGAAATAAAATAAGTTGAAGTACCAAGTAAAAAAATAAGTAGAAAATCCAAGTAAAAAAAAAAAAGTTCAAAATCCAGTCATTAAAATCGAATTTACTGTAAAATGTAAATGAAAAAAAAAAACAAAAGTAGAGCTGTACATAATCAACTTCAAATTGTGATATGGACTAATGTCTATTATGATTATTAAATAGCAAAATAAATATAAAGTCTACCTGAATGAGCAGCTCTGTTTTTATTTTTACTGTAAAATTTACAGTAAAAATACTTCTCAAAGTAATAATAATAACAATAATACCATTTATTAAAACATTTTTAAGGAATTTCACACAATCAAAAGATTTCTTTTTTATCCCCATTTTAATTTATACAGTAAACATCTGTTGTGTCACTTCATTTGGCAAAAAATACAATTTTGTTGTATATGTACAAAAGTTGCAAAACACCCCTGGCAAAGTGTGGTTTTGGATGATATCAGCATAAATCCTTATAATTTTTTGGTGTAAATACATTAAAGTAACTTGACATTATCATTGAAGACCAGCAATAATAATTTATATTTTGATCACATAATAATGGCAATATATACATGTCAAAATCAGACATGCCCCTTTGCTAGCTGTGATGCCTGGTTACTGGTTTAAACTTGGCCCAGGTTTTTAAAAGATTTTTGGGTCAGCACACCTTAATATCTTCAACAATTGATTGGCAATTAAGTTTAGAATACAATTAATTTAGGCCCAGATTATGCAGAGCTGTAATAGCTGCTAATGGTGGATATTTTGATGAATCGAAAAATTTAAGTATAAACTGTGTATGTAATAAAATATATTTTCATAGTTTGTGTTGTCCCTTATCAGTGTAAAATGATCACAAATTAAAAAGGATTCATGCCAATATTGTCCGAAAAAACCCCACTTTTCTAGGGTGTTTCTAAACTTTTGGAGGGCGGTGTATTTTTGTACTTTCTTTTGATTACAAGTTTTATGGATTAATTTGATTATTGCTATCATTTTGATGACAGATTTGCTTAAAACTTCTTAAAATGCATCTATAAAACACATAAAAAGTAAAGCAGAATTTATTTTAAAATAATTAAACAGAAAATAACCGATCGTTTCGCTAGATAAGACCCTTCTTCCTCGGCTGGGATCGTTTAGCGCCTTTTGAAGCTACATTTTAACTATATTTTGGAAGTTCAAACTCAAAAGCACCATAGAAGTCACCATAGAATGTTTTCCTCAAAAAAAAAACAATTTCTTTATGACTGAAGAAAGAAAGACAAACATCTTGGATGACAAGGGGGTGAGTAAATTATCTGTAAATATTCGTTCTGAAAGTAAACTTCTCCTTTAAATGTACTTACACTGCGACAAGGACATTAACATAGTGTACTAAAAGCGAATTCAAAATATGAACAAATGCTATAATAATACTAAAATCCCTCAGTGGTTCGCTCACCTCGCCCAAGACCATCACGGTATCCAGTGCCGCCCTCAGCCGGCTGCAGTCTGCCGTCCCCATAGACTCCTGCTCCTTGAGTTGGCAGAGCAACGCCAGGGCCTCCGCGCCACACGCCTTCACGTTGTCTGCCAATGCTGCCCACAGACAGACAAAGACAAAGACAGAAAGCAGAGAGCAGTCAGACAAGCCATCTGTCACCTGCAGACACTCCACATACGCTCAGGCAGACACATTTCCTGCCACGTACGGCTGTGACCCGATCGCTCGTGCGTGTGGGAACCGCACATTAGCTGGTTCATGTCATGTTCCTTTAAAGCAGCTCTACCGAAACCACCAGACCTCCGGCGATGGAGTTAACAGAACAGCAGTGACACTAATGACCTTCATGATGTATGGAAACCAACTTAGAAAGTCATATTCTTGGACGTCTCTCTATATGTGGATACGGTGGTGCTGTAAAACATTTAGCAGTTTAATAATAGAACTGACATGTATGCTGCCTATATCAAACGGATAGTTCTGGTTCTGGATGCTGATTGGTCCATACAGTGTTTGTGTTAATGAATGTGTCTTTAAGGGAGTATTTAGATTGAGGTGAATCAGCTGTGCTGAAATGATTATATAAGCTCTTTTGAATGACGTTCAGGTGATTGATGTCTCATGCTCACCGTCAGCTTGCTCCACCGGCACCATGTGGGAGGTGGCGCTGCCCTGCACGATGACATCGCCCACCAGGTGAGCGAACTGAGTCACTGCCCGCACCAGTCCAGACACATCTATCACACACATACAAGAAAATCAGTGAGAAACAGTTACAACATGATCATATGAGTGACTGAGTGTCAACAAAAATGATGAAATTATGCATTCATCGTGAATCATTTTTGGTAATGGTAATTTGGTATATCATTAGTTGAATAGTGTGTGTGTGTGTGTGTGTGTGTGTGGGGGGCTGAGCTTGTGCATTTTGAGTGATCGAGTTACAAAAGTGTTCGATGATAGTAGCTGAGCTGGCTTTAAAATGCTGGAGTAATAATGCGTCATGGTACTATCGTAAATGCACGTCAAAGACTGATACAGAAGAGAAGACATTGTTAAATGAAGCCATTATTCTTGTTTTCTTTGCGTACAAAAAGTATTCTTATAGTTTCATAAAATTACTGTTAAACCACTGATACATGGACTATTTTAACTATGACCTTACTACCTTTCTGGGCCTTGAACATGTCAGTTGCGTTGCTGTCTATGTCAGAAAGCTCTCTGATTTCATCAGAAATATCTTAATTTGTGTTCTGAAGATCAACGATGATCTAACAGGTTTGAAACAACATGAGGTTGAGTAATTAACAGAATTTTCATTTTTCATTATGTTTTCAAGAGAGTAACTTTACTGTTCTTTAACTACTTTAAATGATGTGTAACCTGCAACCTGTAAAGCTACAGTTTCAAATTAACTTTCGCAACTGCTAGAGTGAATGGTACATTGATGAATGCTGTTAAACTAGGGAAATGAGAGTGTGTGTACATGTAATTCACCTGTGTTATCTGATACAAAGCCGTCTCTGGCCGACCGCAGCCTCTCCACGCAATCCACGGCCACCTGGCACCTGGACACCAGGTAATCTACACACACAAAAAGGTCTTTTAATATTTATTACGCTCTCGTAGGGCAGTGTAATCAGTGGGAGGGTTTAGGGTAATTTGAGCTGGTCACTGACCAGCTGAACTGGTGCAGCTGATGTGCGCGGGGTCCTCTAGCTGATTCAGGCTGTCCTGTACGATCCTCCCCGCCTCTTCAAGTGCTGCCCGCAGAGCCGCCCAGCGCAGAGTGACCAACTCGCTCTCTAGAGCCTGCTCACGACTCTCCTACAAAATGAAAACGGGCATTTAAACTCCATGTCTGTCATATATTTACAGCATTTATAATGAATATAAACTTATACAAAGCCACTATTGCAACAAGACAAATTAAAAAAAAAAAAAAAAAAAACTGTGAACAGAATATTCCACCTTCTCGTTGAGTTGGTTTTGCAAGGACTCAGCAGCTTTCACACCACTTTCCCTTTCATTGGTCAGACTGCTCTGTACACGCTCTAACTCCACCCCCAAATTGGCCAGCTCCGCCTCCTTCTTAGATACAGTCTCCATAAGCCCCACCTTCTCAGCCTCTAGCGCAGACAGCTGAGTACTGAGCTGGTCGTTTGACTACACAAGAGTGAATAAAGTTATGTCATTACAAGATTTAATGTGAAATCATTTGAAACAGTGATGTTATTGTTTACTAATACTACTAAAAATCATTAAGTTAATTAAGTTTATTAACTGAAAAAGCTAAAATAAAAGAACAAAACTACTAAAAATACACAATTAAAAGCCATGGTGTTGGCATAATTTTGTAGGCCAGCACACCCAATAAGCATCTTGAATTACTGCAAAAAAAATAAGCTCTGTGACCAATAGAAGTTTATGAAACGTACATGTTTTGTTCATTAAGATAAAGATTTGTTTGGCATGATTACATTTAGTGTCTCCGACAACCTCTGTAGTCGCATTTAGCCACTTTATATCAACCACCTATTTCATGACAAGTCAAACGATTCCGGATGATAGAACTGGAGGTGCTAAAATGCTACTTCGTTTCCGGATTTTGACCTACAAAACAACACTCTATACAGATTATTTAAAGTGATACTGATACTGTCATGCTATAGATGTTAACTGTGTCAGTGTTTTGAGGACAGTTGTCTTGAGTTGAGTCAGCTGCTGAAGGCAGCAGTGAAAGCGCTGCAGCAGGTGTGCAGGTGACAGAAGGAAGTGGGATGGAGGGGGAGGCGGGGTGAAATATCAACTCCCACATGCAGTCTGGACAAATTAACTCAGGTAATTCAGCACCCAACACAGAATCACCATCCACCTGCACTAGACTAACCACAGAGACAGTGATACATGGAACCTGTGTTGGGCTGAGAGCAGAAAAGGGATGTATGGAAGAGCGTGAAGATTCGTCTACAACAGTTGAACGTTTTTCTTAAAGGTATAGTTTACCCAAAAATCAAAATGACTTTTTTCCTTTCAGATGAATATAATCAGAATCATTTTAATAAATGTTCTGGCTCTTCCACGCTTTAAGTGAATGGGTGTAGAGATTTTGAAGTCCAATAAAGTGCATCCATCCATCATAAAAAGTACTTCACATGACTCCAAGAGGAAGGAAGATGTAGGACATGGGCTAACGTGGTGACGAATGTGGAAGAGCAGTGGAGAGAGCTTAAAACACCGTTCACAAATTAGAAGAACAAAACAAGGATTTGTGAAGAAAAGTGTCGGAGAATTTCGATATAAGCCAAGAGGAGACTGGTTTTCCTTTGCTGCAAACAAATGCATGTATGACAGTTAGCGAAAGCTAGAGATTACCGTTCATAAAGTTGTAAATATGGATATTTTTCTAACAAAAACGCATCAGATTGCTTTAGAAGGACTTTATTAGCCACTTGGGGCTGTGTGGAGCACTTTTTATGATGGATGGATGGACTTTATTGGACTTCATAAAAAATCAACAGCCATTCACTGTCATTATAAAACTTGGAAGAGCCAGGACATTTTTTAATGTGACTCCAATTGTATTCATCTGAAAGAAGAAAGTTATATACACCTCGGATGGATGGCTTGAGGGTGAGTAAATCATGGGGTGGTTTTCATTTTTGGATGAATTATCCCTTTAAAGGGGTCATGAACTGAGAAATCAAATTTTCCTTCATCTTTTGATTTTCAGGTTTCAGAACTCAAAACTTCCATGTTAGTCCATAAACAGATTTTACTGAAACCAAGCTGCCAGAATGGCAGTTTGTTTCATGTTTCATCTCAATGTGACAATGCGACAAAACACCACCTCTGCAGAAGATCAACGCCTACTTCTACATCATTGCCTCTTTAGCCAGGCCAACGATTTATGCATGTAGAAGGAGCTGAGTAAATATGAGAGACGCAAACACAGGATTACTTAAAGAGGAAAATGATAGAGATTCATCCACGGATTACAAGACTCTGAATAACAAGTTGGCTAATAAGAAGTCTGTCTATTGCATAAGGTGTTGTGTTTGAAATGGTTTCTTGGCATTGCTCAAGGATCTGGTAATGTCTCAACACACAATTGTAAGTAACAATATTTTTATCATGTGTCACTATTGCTCTGTCTGTTACAGATTGCTTGATATGTACAGAAATTTTATAGTTTTATAGTTTTAGTACAGCATCTATTTTAATATGCAAAATGCCTATCATAGCCATGCCTATCAAAACTGTGTATTTCAAAGTGAAAACAGCCTATTAGTTTTAAATGATGGTGTTTTTTGATTTACAATTCTTGCTTAAAATTATAAGTCATAAAGAACAGGACTTTCAAGGACTTTTCAAGCACTAATTTTTTTTCCAAAGACTTCAATCAGAGATCTCACTTATGTCTTCTATTTCAAATTCTGAAAAAAGAGAAATTGATAAATAAAAATATACTAATTAAAAAGGGCAAAAAACTAAAGTATTATAACAGATTGACGAAATCGCTCCGAAATCCTGATATGAATCAAATGATTCTTGATCTGCACTACAGAGATCCGATGTAAAGCAAAAGATTCGCAAACCTGCTCCGAATTCCCAAAATGAATTAATTGTTTTATGCTTCATGCTACAAAGTTCCGATCTACAGCAAAAGATTCGTGAACCCGCACCGTAGACCCGGTCTGAATCAAATGATTCATGATCCACGCCACGAAGATCCGATCTAAAGCAAAAGATTCACAAACCCACTCCGAAGTACTGATCTAAACAAAGATTTGCGAACCCACACCAAAGTCCTGATCTGAATCAAATTATTCACACTATGAAGTTCCAACCTAATGTAAATAATTCACGAACCCACACTGAAGTCTGATCTGAATCAAATGATTTGTGATCCGCACTATGAAGATCCGATCTAAAGCAAAAGATTCGCAAACCCACTCCGAAGTTCCGATCTAAATCAAATGATTTGCAATCCGTGCTCCAAAGTTCTGATCTAAAGCAAAAGATTTGTGAACCCACACCGAAGTCCTGATCTGAATCAAATGATTTGTGATTCACACTACAAAGTTTCAAACTAATGCGAATGATTCGCGAACCCACACCGAAGTCCAGATCTGAATCAAATGATTTCCGATCCACGCTATGAAGATCCGATCTAAAGCAAAAGATTTGTGAACCCCCTCCAAATTTTCCTATCCAAGTCAAATGATTTGCGATACGTTTTGAAACTGTGAATCATATTGCGTCACAATGGTTTAACTGATTCAGAGTTACGAAAAGCTCTGTTTCAGATTCAAAACTAAATGGCTCTTTTAATTTGATCTGGTTTTTGCTAGTGAATCGCTTGAAATGGATCGAAGTCACGAGTTGGAATCAATCAGAGCGGTTCCAGCGTAAATGACTCACTTGATTTGGTTCATCTGTTCCTCTTTTTTTCCTTCTTCAGCCATGTTTACACGACACTGTCAGTACTACTACTGGCTTAGCACTGCAGTTTTATGATATTGAATAAAATAAATAAAAAAAAAAATATGATGCTTTTTGAACTGCGTGAATTTTGCTTGAAAAGATATGTGCTTATTGACAAAAATACACATTTATTTAGATACACTCTTTCAATTATTCAAGCACTTTTCAAGTACCTCTTCAAGGGATTTCCAGGCCTTAAATTTCAAAAAGTCAAATTCAAGTACTTGAAGTACTTTAAGCACCTTGTACGAACCCTGATAAGTGGGCCTCAAAGAACATTATGAATTTAAAAAATGCAGTTCATGACCCCTTTATACAGTATTAGAACAAGGAATGGAGATGGATTCAAGACAAAGGTGAAGAGGAAGAAAATGATGGGTAGAGGGTGAGGTCCCACCTGTTGGGAGGAGGTGACGGTACTCTTCAGGGTCTCTAGTTCAGATCTGCTGGACATGAGCTCAGCTTGTAGAGCTTGAAGCTGCTCTAACTGAGCCTTCTCCTACTCGTGCACATACATGAGGATAGGGAAGTGTAAGACAAGCATACTACGGATACATCAGGCAGAGGGAGTGTGCAAGTGTGTGTGTGCATGCATGTGGTTTTTGTCCAACCTGATGACTGGCAGTATCCTGAGCGGCTTTCAATTTGTCCTGCATCTCTTTTTTTACATTCTCCACCTCGTCCTGGGCAGCACGGGCCACCGTCATCTGACGCGTCACCTCAGCATTCTGTGAAACACACAGACATGTACAGTTTAGCACAGAGCCAAGACTCTTGGCTGACCCAGTTCTTTTCCCAAGGACGTGGCACCCACTGTCGGATGTCTCTGTGGTGGGATCAGAGCGTGCGGCTGTATGGGAGCGAGTGTGATGACAGCCTCCAAGCGTGGCAGAGGAACACAGTGCCAAGTTTCATCTGTGCAAGAAATAGAGCAGAGTCTGCAGGAACAGAAGTCTGGTGGGGGAGCCAAACCACCTGCAGGTTTACTGTCAGGCCTGACACTGGAGCTCAGCTGAGCAACACGTAGTGCGCACACTGTGTCTATGCAGTATGCAAATTCTCCATCTACTATCTACATGGAAACAAAAAATACCGACTATATTTGCCAAAACAAGCATGCTAAGCGAGATACTGTATCCTGCAACCCAATGTGCTTGACCTTTCATCTTTCATTTCCAGTTTGAAAGAAATGTGAAATAAATAAAATGACATATATATATACATACATATATATATATATATATATATATATATATATATATATATATATATATATATATATATATATATATATATATATATATATATATATATATATATATATACAGGCCTTTATTAACCCCAGAAGCCAAGTGGAGTACTTTTTATGATGGATGGATGCACTGATTGGACTTCAAAATCTCAACACCCATTCACTGCCATTATAAAGCTTGGAAGAGCTAAGAAGTTGTTTTTTTTTTAAAATAGCTCCAATTGCATTGATCTGAAAGAAGAAAGTCATATACACCCAGGATGCCTTTAGCGTGAATAAATCATAGTGTAATTTTCATTTTTGGGTGAACTATCCTTTTAATGTGTTAATTGAATGTATTAGCATGATCATTTGCCCTATAAAAATATACATATATTTATAAACAGTCAATGTATAAACTAAATGTAGTTGTAAGAACATCAATTCACCTTTCTTAGCAGGTCAGCGTGGCTCTGGACCAGCTCTGTGTATTTCTCCTTTAACTTGGTGTAGCGTTGCTCATTAGCTTGTGCTTTTCCTACAAAAAAACACACAACCAAAATATCGACAAGTATCAAAAACACAAGCCTTAACATGCCTCAGATCCTTTTAATATTCTGTAACACTGTATTTAGATCACAATATATGCTGGTATATGAACGCAGAACTGATGTTCCAAAAAAGCAACAGGTTGGGGTTAACCACTAAGTGTAAACAAACCAAAAAGGAAGGAAAGCCTGTTTTTTTTTTAATATCGAAAGAGGAACAGAGCAATGGCTTGTCTTAAGGCCCTAACAACAGTCAGTCCTAATTCTCTAAATATTAACATGAAAATTTAAAGGGCTCATGAATTGCCATTTTTATTATTTTGTACTGTGAGATTTTTACATCAAAAAACATCATAATTTATAAGTAAAAGGTTATTTTCTGTCCTGTTTTCATCAGAACGCTCTGTTTGAATAGGCGTGGTGGATTGTAGACTCTGAAGTAAAGGCCCACTGCTATGATTGGCTAACAGTTATGCATGTTTGACAGCCTACATCCTTCATAGATGGGAGCTGCTGTGATTTAGGTTAGAAATGCATAAATACTGTTTATACTACAGTTGCAATCTTTCTGAAAATCCTGCATTGAACTGCCCCTTGTTTGTAAACAAATTTGTGGTAAAATAAAGTGAATAAAGGACCGAGCTCTCACTGACATGATCTGGAACTTAAAATCTTGAACATTAAAAAAGTTAATTCTAATGAAGGGATTAGAAGGAAGGCAATGCACAGACTCTTTTTCCACAACTTGGAACTGCACTGAACTTTTTTGTCTTCAGAGTCATCTTTATCTTTTGGTTTCTGCGTAGACCTGCGTTCGCCTCTCGTTACTTACACTAAAAGCATGAATCGGTGGGTGGGGCTAAACAGGCAGCGATGTAGAGGCAGGTGTTGATCTTCTACTGTGGAGGCGGGGTTTAGCTACACCCATTATGTCATAAAGTGGCACATTCCAGAACCTGTCGTTTTGGCAGACTGGCTTTAATAGAAGTTGTTTGTAGACTAGCAAGAAAGTTTTAAGCTCTGAAATGACCTCTTATATATGACTCTGGACAACAAAATCAGGCATTTTTTTGAAACAGATTTATAGATCTTCTAAACGCTGAATAATAGCTTTCCATAAGCTTTCCACTGATGTATGGTTTGTTAGGATAGGACAATATTTGGCCGAGATACAACTATTTGAAAATCAGGAATCTGAGGGTGCAAAAAAAAACAAAACAAAAAAAAAATATTGAGAAAATCACCTTTCAAGTTGTCCAGATGAAGTTCTTAGCAATGCATATTACTAATCAATCATTAAGTCTGGATATATTTACATAGAACATAAATATCTTCATAGAACATGATCTTTACTTAATATCCTAATGATTTTTGACATAAAAGAAAAAAACGATAATTTTGACCCATACAATGTATTTTTGGCTATTGCTACAAATACACCTGTGCTACTTAAGATTGGTTTTGTGGTCCAGGTTCACATATGTCAAAAGGTCATGGGAATTTAGATTTTTCAGTTCACGACCGCTTTAATATAATATCTGAAATAAAAGAAATCCAGTGTACACTCAAAATATTATATACTGGAACAAAATCAAACTCTTACTCTCGATTTCGCTCAGGCTGCGCTGCTCTTTCTCTGTGTCCTCTTTGACCCGGCGCAGGTCGTCTAGCTCCGCCCTCAGGAACTCGCTCTCACCCAACGCCTGCTGCTTCAGGTGGGTCTGCTCCGCAAGCTCCGCCTCCAGCTCGTTCACACGCCCCCGTAGTGCTTGACAAAGACGCCCACTCTGTGGAAGACGCAAAAAATAATCAGTGACATATCACTTTCATCTTCCACAGTACACTGCACTTCAAAAAGTTGGGGTCAGTGAAATATTTATAAAAAATTCTCTTATGCTCACCAATGCTGCATGTATTTGATCAAAACTACAGTAAAAACAGTACTATTGTTAAATGTTATTACAATTTAAAATAATTATTTTCTATCTTAATGTATTTTAAAATGTAATTTATTCCTGTGATGCAAAGCTGAATTTTCAGCTGAATCATTACTCCAGTCTTCTGTCACATGACCCTACAGAAATCATTCTAATGTGTACATTTGCTGCTCAAGAAACATTTCCGATAATTATCAACGTTGTAAACAGTTGTGCATGTAAAATTTTTGTGGAAACTATGATACTTTCTTAACAGCTTTATTTGAAAAAGGATTCCTTTGTAACATAACAAATGTATTTACAATTATTTTTGATTAATTTAATGCATCCTTACTGAATAAAACACACATTTCTTTATATTTTCAAGCAGTAGCTTATCAGATTTGACCTCCTCTCATCTCCTACTCTTTACCTCCAATCTGAAGGACTCCAGCTCCTCTTTCAGGGCCTGTAGCTCCGCTGTGAGCTGCTCAATCAAACGGTCTCTGAGATGAGAGATACATATTCAAGAGTACTGTGTTATAAATCGTTTTTATGAACTCAAAGAGCTTTGTATAACTTATTTATTATATTCTCCAACAGTATCTCCAAGACTTACTTCTCATCTTTGCGCATGCCGTTCTGACTGTTGAAGTTGAAGGGGTCTGTAGCGGCTGAGGTGCCAAAGAGGTCGTCAAATTTGCTGTCCACAGCGCTCTAGTTAAGAAAAATCATTGTCTTTAGAAACTCAAGTTAAATAGAAACCATACAGAGTTCTGGATAGTGAGATTGTGTGTGGTACCGGTAAAGGTGGGATGTCCGTGTCCACCAGGTCTTCTGTTTCTACAACATGTTCGCTCTCAGGGGACGAAGACTCCACTGGAATCACCACCACTGGACTGATGTGCTCGGAGAGGGCTGACGCCCGCAGGAAGTTTGGTGGATTCTGAAGAGAGATGTGAAGAAAGCAAACTACTGGGATGCGTTTTCAAACAGGTTTTTCCAAAACACTTCCCTATTTGTTGAGAAAACAGAAAGCCCCGCCCTAGTCTCACGGCATTGGTTGAGTTGAAGTCACTATGTTGTGACTATGCTGCTCAAACGAATGAAAAAATAGCTCACTTAGCCTTTAATCTGAATTCAAATGTCATGCAAATTAAATGAAAATATGTTGTTTGTTGTTGCAGCCTGCAGTATCTTCATGAAGTACAGCTGAAAATCCTGACGGTAGAAAACTAAGCTGTAGATATGTAAATGAGTTACATAATTTCTTTCCACTAGCTGTATTTTTGGACTCAGGTCAGGCAGGAATCTGTTTGGTATGCAGGAGTCTCACCTCAGGAAGCTGTGGGATCTGAATCAGTCTCTTGAAATACTGCAGGTTACTGGAGCGATAGAACAGACTCTTCAGTCTGGAAAGAGAGAGAAACGGAGCGAAAGGAAAGAGTGAGAGAGTGAGAAATGACAAAAGAATAAAATAGTGGCAGTCTGTGTGACTCATGGCAGCTGATCTGACTGGATAGTGACTGACAGACTCACTTCTTAAACTGCTCCTGGAAGCGATCCCTGTGGCCCTGCAGAGTATCTGCTGGCAGACCTGGAATACACGAGAATGAGAGGACTGAGAGAGTGCACTATTTTCAGTTCTATTTTTATTGCATTTTATTATAATAACCGAAGGAACAGTGCCAAATGCAGAGCAATTACAACTTTCCTATTAGAATACATAATTTAAATAATAAAAGTGAATAAAAATGAATACTGATATTCACATTGCATCTGACCTGACCTGATTTAGTATCACGTATGTTAGTGCCACAAATCAGAAATTTAAAAAAAAAAAAAAACACATTCCATGCGAGTTGTGCTGCTCATACTGTTAAAAGATTAGTTCACTCCTGAATTAAAATTTCCTGATCATTTGCTCACCCCCATATCATGTAAGATGTTCACGTCTTTCTTTTGTCAGCCGAAAAGAAATTAAGGTTTTTCAGGAAAAAATTCCAGGATTTTTTACCATATAATGGACTTCAATGGGGATCATCGGGTTGAAGGTCCAAATTGCAGTTTCAATGCAGCTTCAAAGGGCTCCACATGATCCCAGCCAAGGAGTAAGGATCTTATCTAGCGAAACGATTGGTCATTTTCTTATAATACATTATAAACCATTTACTTATAACCACAAATGCTCATCCTGCACTAGCTCTGCGATGCGCATCCATGACTTCACACATTACGTACTCAAGTTGAAAAGGTCACGTGTGGTTAGTTCCTCGTCTGTGTACTCCTATTCAAGAAGGTAGGGTAGGTTGAAAAACTCCATCTCAATTTCTCCTCTAACCTCAAAATCGTCCGACATAGTTGTTTTACCTTTCTTTGTAAAGGGAGTTTGACTTTCTTTGCTCATTCCAGGTCTCTACACTTACTTTACTTTTCAGAAGCACAGTCAAAAATTTTAGGAGCACCTTCTAATCAATAATTAAAAAGTTTGATCAAAAATTTGCCTTTCCATTACAAGGTGATATTTGACTCCTTAAAGTGATTTACAGGGGAACTTTGTTTTTACATTTGCAATGGCATTTTTCTAACTTTATTAAAAGTAGGCTATGTCTTCTTTTATGTCAAATTAAAAAAAAAAAATATATATATATATATATATATATATATATATATATATATATATATTTGGTGGCATATATATATATATATAAGCTTTTTAACAATGGAATAAGAACAAGTAGAATAAGAAGACTAAATTACAAATCAAATGAAATCAGTTTAAACAAAATGAATTTGTACTACAGAGGTGGCACAGAAGAACACAAAAGTGGCTTGTAGGTGTATTTTGAGATGTTTAATGAAACTCAGAGGTGATGTTTAATGAAACTCAGTGGTGACATTTAAATTCATAAATTCATGTTGAGATTAATGTTTAAAATCTACAATTTTGAATCTAGAAATATTAAATGATTTAAATGACTGAAAAGATACTATAAAAATAAAACTGCCAGGAGGTGGCGGCAAGTCACTGATTTAATTACGGAATCATTCATTCATTTGATTCGTTCGAACGGCTAACTCATTCATGAATGAAGCTAGTGACTGTCTGTATGAATGGGTAATTGAATCATTGATTCACTAAATTAGTTTAAAAGTGCACATTCACAAATGAAACGCCGCTGTGTTTGAATGGAGATGCGCAGTGGCTTAGCTGCGGCTATTCGACGAAATAGAGCAAAACTTAGACAAAAGTGTTCTATTCAAACAATGTAAGTCACTTAATATTACCTTCTTGTTTATTGAACCGTTGTATTAAATCAATATTACATTTACAAACTCCCTTAAAAATCATTAAAAGCTGTCACTCATCTTAGTTCACTGCAATCTCACAAAGTTCTATCTACACTTTGTTTGTTTATGAAAAGATTTGGGAGATATGTCTGTAAAACTTTACTCAACCCTGCAAAACACACAGAATTTTGAAGCTCCCCTAAGTGCAAACACAAATATGCTGATCAGGTCACACTTGTGCTCATATATATTTTTTCATAGTCGCATGCAATATTTTTCAGTCGCAAATGACCTTCAACCTGTTGTTCCCCATTGAAGTCCACTATATGGAGAAAATCATGGAATGTTTTCCTCAAAAATTTCTTTTCAACTAAAGAAAGACAGGAACATCTTGGATGACACAGGGGTGAGCAAATTATCCAAAAAATTTAATTCTGGAGTGAACTAATCCACTAAAGAAAAAAAAAAAAAACAGATTTGGTTCTCTTTTGTCTGCAGTCTGTTCCTTTGCATGTGTGTGAAGAGAGAGATGTGATACATGGACTCACAGGAGTGGAGTTTGAAGAGCAGTTTGACAGTGTAGTCATACAAATGACTAGAGTCCAATATGACCTGGATAAGAGGGGCCAGACGACACTGACCCGCTGCCGTCACCGACACGGAGCGAGACATATCCAACGAGCTGAACACTGCGAACAAAGAAACATAAAAAAAAAAAGCCATCACTCCACAGATACTAAAACCCCTTATAGGATCAGTATCTTTGTCTTACGCACTAACACAAAATTATAAACTAATATTATAAATTCTAAAATAAATTGTGCATGCAAATAATTTATATTCACAATTTATAATAATTATTTTTAAATATTAATTTATAAATATTATTTTGATTGTGTGAATATGCATATATTAATTTACAATAAAGTTTATCTTATTTATAGACATTTTGTCTCACATATATATATAGTGTTGGGGGTAACGAAACCTCTACTGTCCCCATGTTGAGAGAAATCGTGAGTAAGATGTTTCTTTAGTTCTAGAATAAATGTGAAGCAATATTGCAATGCATTACTCTTAAAAGTAACTTTCCCCAAATCATGAATAAGTAAACATATATATATATATATATATATATATATATATATATATATATATATATATATAATAAAATAAATTGTGCATTGCAAATAATTTATATTCACGATTTATAATAATTATTATGAAATATTTTGATTGTGTAAAAGTTATAATATGCATATATTAATATATATATTAATTTACAATAAAGTTTACCACTAAATAAATATCACTAATAAATAAATAAATAAATCAATATCACTATACATATATACATACATATATACATATTATATATATATATATATATATATATATATATATAACTTAATTGATTGTTTTTGACTTTGTTTATACATGATTATATGATAAATTGAATAAATCATGAATAAATCAAATCGCATCATAATACGCATAATATATTAATTTGCAACGATTTACAATAAGGTTCATTAGTTAACATTAGTTATCTACATTAGTTAACATGATCTAAGAATAAACAATACTTCTACAGCATTTATTAATGCTAGTTCATGTTAATTTCAGCATTTACTAATGCATTATTAAAATCACAAGTTAGTTAATGCACTGTGAACTAACATGAACAATGAACGACTGTATTTTTATTACCCAACATTAACAAAGATTAATAAACAATGTAATAAATCTATTGTTCATTGTTCATTCATTTTGGGTAATACATTAACTAATGTTAACAAACGACACCTTATTGTAAGGTGTTACCTATTCATTTATACTAAAATATATATTTGTATTTCTTTGTAATATCTTTGTAATATGCAGTTATTAGAAATACCATTTCCCTACTACCTAAAAATATGTTTAAAATACTCTAAAAGGCCCAACTCTCAACTGCCAAGTTGTATTCTTTTGTCTTATGAATTTCTCTTTCACTCTACTCCCTTCTACATGCTGTTTTTCTCAATCGATCCCTCTCATTGCCCATTTCCTCATTCACATTCATGCCCACACTCCCTCCCTCCCTCAGTCCGTCCGTCTCTCTGGTGATCAGTGATGCAGGCTCCTGTGAGACCCCGTCTTCTCAGCACACAGAGAGGTGTGGTTTCCTGTGCCAGGGAACTGCTGTTCAGCCAACAGCACTCACATTAACTTCTCCCTAATGCTTCCAGCACAAGCACACTGAGATCTATCAATGTTCCTGCCTGATTTTACTGCCATTTTCAGCACAAATAACTATCCCAATAGAGATGTCACCTGTTTTTTTCACTATAAAATGCACATTTGCTGTTCTTAACTATGACCTAAGGTAAAAAAACAGGTTTTAAAAAACAGTCTTGAAAAAGAGATTTCATTCTTTCTCTATTCAATGCTGAATCTGCATTTGTCTGCCTACTAACTATGTAGAAAACAGCTGCCTGGTGGCACAACCAAGATGACTGGCAATTTAAAGGGATTTTTCAAACACCTGTATTCCACTTTAAACTTACCGCCCAAGAAAAGGTTCAGCTCACATTCCAAGTAATCAAACATCTCCACTGTCAACTGGAAGCTACATGTGTTGAAAGAAGAGAACACATGTTTAAGTCCCATCCCACAAACACACAGAGCAATTCTGGAGCTTTATTTAATAAAACAGACTGGGGGAAAAAAAAAAAAAAAACACAAAGCTTTTGAGAAACAAAGCAATACTCACAAATTATTGACGTCGTTCTCACCCGCCTCATCGAGCTGTCTGTTTGACATCTGAAGGTTGCCTGGGAAACGAGGATTCTGGGAAAGCAAGTGGGGTAAATGTTATTTTTGTGAGAATCTGACAGAATAGCCTTTAAATTACCAATAAAATGGCTTGACAAATCCTGTACTGACGCATTTCATATTGACACAGGAAGCAGGGGAAAAACATATCAAAAAGCTTGTCTGGGTTAAAAAAAAAAAAACATTCTAGGCAATAGGCAATATTGCAAGACATTCTGCCAAACTATGATTATTCACAAAAAAAAAGTTTTTAAAATTATTATTTATATTTATTTGTTTGTTTATCTATAAATCTACATATCAGTCCATCAAGATAAATATATATATATATATATACACACTTTAACTTCTTATACATTTTTATATATTACATATTATATTATTAAAAATAAAATAATGAATGCATTTTTAATCGATAAATACATACAATTTTTTTTCATATCATTATTATTATTATTATTATTATTATTATTATTATCAAATAACTTTACAATACATATACAATTATACATAAATTATATATATATATATATATATATAATAAAAATATTTTATTAATAACAACAAATATTAAAATAATATTATTGAAATTTATATTTATATATGCACACACAAACAATAAATCTATATTATTTATATATGAATATTACTTGCATATAAATATATATAAATTGTTATTATTTTACTATTTATTATTAAATCAAATATTTATTAAATTACTTTAAAAATATATAAAAGGGTATTTTAATATTATATTATATAAAATTATATAATTTTTATATAAACTATATATATATATATATATATATATATATAAATAAATAAATAAATAAATAAATAAATAAATAAATGTTACATTTCACTAAATTACTTTAAAATACATATATATTTTAAGTAATTTAATAAAATTATATTATTTTATATAATAATTATATGCATAAACACACACAATATATATATATATATATATATAAAAAATTGCAATTTCAGAATAATAAATCTTTTTTTATTTATATAAATTTAATTACTTGTATATATTTGAATATTTCTTGTGTATTTGTTAATATATGTATATTTGTGTACAGTACATTTATATATATATATATACACACATACATATATACATATATACATATATATATATATATATATATATATATATATATATATATATATATATTAGGGGTGTGCAAAGCAGCCGGTATTTGTATCTGTATTTGTATTTGTTGAGGGGGAAAAGTATTTGTATTTGTATTTGTATTCGAGTAAAATTCAAAATATATAGGCGTAAAAATCCATTTTTTTTGCGTTACACTTCTACACACTTTTTTTGGCTGGTGGAGGACCAAGAGATGGCTCAGCAGCAGCCACACTCTTTTCTATTTGGTTGCCCAAATCCATGTGAGGAGTTTCAACTAAGTTAATGAGTGACGGGAAGCTATGCTAAGGTGAACTGGGGAGTCGCTCTCTAAACGTGGGGTATTAAAATTGCTTTTGAATGCGCGCGCGCGTTTTACTTTCGGTTTCGTTTTAACGATGGCGCTAAACTCTCTGCGGTGCTGAGCGTCCATTCCACAATACAAGACATTAATTTAACAAAACTATTTAAAAGTGGTGGGACACAAACGGGATTTTGAAAAGTGTGTCCCCAGTGGAAATTACGCCCCTGCGTGAGTGGAGTTATCATTTGATGTGAATGTATGCCAGAACGTGCGCTGTAGCACAAAATATAGTATATTTCTTCAAAAGCAGATTGTGGAGACATTTTAATTCTCCACAATCAAAAATCGTCATATCACACACCCCTAATTGCAATGTAGTTTGTGCAAATCTGGAACAGAGGTTGGTTAAGAGAGAAAAAACGGCTCCGGTTCCGAGTTTCAGCGGAGCGCAGTATCAGTGACAGGGAGTGATTGACGACTAATATCTAAATTCTGCATTAAAGTTAAGAATGTAAAGATCAAGTTTAGTTAGTTATGTAATGTTGGAGAGAACGGCGAAACTGTCACTGTATCAGCTCACAGCATTCTGGGCAGTATTAGGCTAGCGAAAGTTTTGTAAAGAAATAAAAACAAGTCGCACCACAATACTTTCTTGCACTCGCACAAATGCTTCCGAATATATTTTGAGGTCGCGCAGATTAAATTTTGGGAGCATATGCGACCAATACGGTCGCAATTTCGAGCCCTGCCCCCAACCCCTCCGACTCCTGATTGTCACTCACTCACTCATGTGGGCATGCACTGCGGTCTCATGAGGAAACGCAGCTTTTTGATATAAAGTTTTTCTTGTTCCCGAATACAAATATTTTTTTTTTTAAGTATTTGTTCGAAATAAGTATTTGTAAAAAGCACGCTATTTGTGCCTTTCCGAATACCGTATTCGGGTTCGGCTCCAACCCTAATATATATATATATATATATATACACACATATAGAATTTAATAGTAATAATAATAAGTAATTAAATAATAAACAATACAACTTATACATATATATAGAAATTTTAGATATATATTTGAATATTTCTTGCATATATTTGTTATTATATGTATTTTTTTTGGGGGGGCTTTTTGTAATTTCTAATTAGTTGTAATTAGTTGTCATAGGATCACAAAATAACTAAAAGAAGACTGGAAATAAACATCTGAGAAGGACAGTCAGAAGATGGATGTTCTTCTGAAATCTCCTTCAAGGCCTCAATCACTCACTTTGATGTGAAACTCCATTTTGGTGATGAGCAGTTTGAGGTAGATGCTGCACAACTTGCCATAGCCTTCACTCAGATGACCCTGAGAAGAGAAGGAGCGTAAGTGCAAGAAAAACACTGAATGCTTCAAAAGGAAATGATGTCAATGTCCTTCCAAAACAGCAGAAGCAGCTAATGAGTCCCCATCTCATTCTCAGCTCATCAGCTCACTTCACAGTCTAAAGTATGAGTCACTGTGGGCAGATTAAGGTCATGTTTGGTGTTTGTTAACATGTTTGGTGTACACGTATAATAGGACCAGCTGCAAGTCAAGTTAATGAGCTCATTCTTTCACTTCCTGTTCCCTTCACCACTTACTGTGACATCATAACAGGAAGGGGACAGAGTTGCTCAAAGGAAATGTTTCTCAAGAGTCTAACCCTGCAGCGCATTATCAGCAAATACTCAACTAAAGATTTTTCTAGTAAAACAAAGTTGCAACTCAGCATGCTCCATTTGACCCCTCCTGTTGACAAGTGATACACAGCTGATCGTAAACTGCATTAGAAACACTTACATTGCTGAAAATGATGCTAAAGTAAACTAAATATCTTAAAAAACCCTCTTTTGTGCAGAACTACTTCCTTCCGCCACAGATTCAAATCTCAGTTTGACAGTGGAGCCCAAGCTCCGTTACTAATTTGAAAACGTCATTTTAAAAACTAGTAATGAAAGAAAGTTAATTTGCCTCATTGAAAGCTTATTGTATTACTGTATCATAAGCTCACTGTATTACGTCAAGTATTATGAGAGAGAGATGGACTGAGCGAGTGTGATTACCTGCATCTGATACAGCATTCATTCTTCAGCTCAATCTCATATTCACAATAAAAAAAATCAGGTTTAATATGTGGCGAAAAAAGCGATATCTATGTAGTACTATTATTTCATTCGTATTTTATATTGTATTTAATAAAGAAAAAAAAATTACCTGGAATATGTTATCTTTACTATTAGATATGTCGATATATAGGGCTGTCACTAACAATTATTTTAGTAATCGAGTAATCTGTCGATTATTCTGACAATTAATCGAGTAATCGGATTACTTTACGTTATTATGTTAAAATACATAATATAGTATAAACAACAGAGCTAATGTATATTACACAACAAATGCCTGCAGATGGCGCCAACGGTCTGACGACCGTTTTTACACTTTACTGTGCAATCTAATCTGTTTAATATTGACTAAACAACATTTAATTAAAATACCCACTTAATCTCTACTATTTGGCCATTTATTTATGATAGAAATGCTACAACCACTGTAATTTCTTGAATATGTGGACATCAAAACGTGTGAGGGTTTAAACGTTTGTTTTGAAATAGCGATGAACAGTTAGCATAACTGAGAAAGATAATGATGTATTCTCCTGTGTTTGCGTAGGTTTATAAATGATTTACCTTACAAATCAGATGAAATAGCACACGTTGCGATGCCAGATGAACGTTATAATAAATCCAAACTCACAACAACATGCAAAGACGGAGTTCGAGATGCTCCACACACATAAATGATAACGGTTATATAGAAAACGTTTCAGTGCAAACGGAAATTAGAATCTGTCATTGTGGCACTCATAGGTTACTCAAGAAAAAGGGGGATTTAAAAGACCAAAAAGAATACAAACATCCAACAACACATACTTGGTAAAAGCGTTTCATAAGCTATGAGGGATGTTTGAGTGGCACAGTCATAACAAGCAAAGCTCTGTAAGCGTTCCTCCAGAGTGACAAACACACACTCACGTCATCGTTTGCTAATTACAGATCATCTCTGTGCTGAGTTAGTGCGTCTGACTCATACACAGAATGCCAAGCTATTCAGCTGTCAATCAGCAGTGGCGAAATGGCTTGCTGACTGACACACTGACAGTTTCCACAATGAGATGAAAACTCAAGGGAACTCGACAGGGCCTCATTCAATACGACAGAGTTATATTGAGCGGGCCTCCGTTTTAGTGGAAAATCATTAAAACCCAGCACCCACAACTTGTGTTCACACGCTTACCCACATCCTGCTCATGTCATTCAGGTCAGCCTTGTGCCGCATGGAGTCCTTAATAACCTGAGGTGACAGAGAGAGACAGAGAAAGAGTTGAGACAGCATTCTAAAAATAAAATAAAACAGACTCTAATTACCCTCGAATAAGATCTCAATAAAACAAGATTTTTCAAAATAAAATACCTCATATTAACATCAAATTCAATACCTCAAAATAATAAAAATACCTCATATTATCATCAAATAAGACACCTGAAAATAAAATACCCTAAAAAAAGATACCTCAAAAAGTACCTCATTTTACCCTCAAAAAATACCTCAAATTAAAATAAAAAAATACCTCATATCAACCTCAAATAAAATATCTCAAAATAAAATTAAAAATACCTCATTTCACCCTCAAATAAGACACCTTAAAATAAAATAAAAACACCTAATTTTACCCTCAAATAAGATACAGCTAAATAAAATAAAAATCAAATTAGATGCCTCAGGCGCAAAATAAAAATACATAATTTTACCCTCGAACAACATACCTCAAAATAAAATAAATATACCTCTTATCACCTCAAAAAAAAACAACTCTAAATAAAATAAAAATACCTCATATCAAATAAAATACCTCAAAATAAAATAAAAATACATAATTTCACCCTCAAATAAGATACCACAAAATAATGAATAAAAAAAATGATATTACCATCAAATAAGATACCTCAAAATAAAATAAAAATACCTAATTGTACCCTCAAATAAGATACCTCAAAATAAAATACAATTAAAAGCTATTATAAAATTACTTCATTGTTTAAATAAAAGTTACATAATACCATCCTCCAATAATAAAATAAAATAAAATAAAATAAATACATTTTTTGGCAAATAGTACAATAATTATCATTATCATTATTATCATAATCAATTCAGCAGTTCAAGTTTGACTAATGAAATTAAAGGAGGTATCCAAAGTGCGGGGTGTTTTATGTCCAACATATGATACAGTGTAAGCATAGCAAACACAAACATTGGGTGAAACATTCTTCTAACTAAGAGCAGTCTTAATTAGACAATTTTTATTGACAGTTTTCAGTATGGAATGTAATATTACAATGTATTTTGGGTCTAAATACTCTACAAAGGTTATATGCAGCACTGCTTTGCTGTCTTAGATGGCTGCAGCCTGCCTTTTTGAACAGATTTTGTGTCAGGAGTGTACCTACGACGCCTTAAATGCTAAGTAGACACATGATTAGGTTTCTGGAAAAGGGGTTGTGAGAGTTGATGTGGAATTGCTCAATATGGATTACACACACATCATGTGTCACTGATGCATGCTGCATTACTATGGGGAGTTGATTTGAGTGTGTGAGTAAAAAAAATAATCAAAGGGAGAAGCAGATATTCAGATATCAAGAAGTGACTAAGGGACAGTTAGAGGTGGGAATGGAATGAGGTGGAATTAGGTGTGTAAGAGATAATACGGCTGTATGTACTCACGTTTGGATGGCCGTCCCTCAGCAGTTTATGGAAGACGTGGCAAAATTTCCAGCAGAGCACTGCATTGCTGGAGAGGGGCAGGCGGTTGACAGCAAGCCAGAATGTGTGAGCCCCCTTCTCATGATGCGTGCCCAATATGCACGGTGAAGACACCAGTCAAGGACAAAAATGAGGAGTGTGGGATTATAAAGTCTGCATCTTTGTTTTATCTTCTAATCCAGATACTCCAGATACCTGAATAAGCCTTCTGAAGGACTAACCAAACCATATTAGTTAAATGATTATTAAGAATTTACTAAGTATTGGAGCAAAGAAACAATTATGTGCAGCCACAGTTACAAAGCATATTTGTATAAAAATAAACTGGGAAAAAAACAGTATGTTTAAAAGCAAAATAAAATAAAATAAAATAAAATAAAAGGTTTAAATGCTCACATTTATAAAATACCTCATATTACAATAAAATTAATTAATTAATAAAACAAGATGTTGAAGTTTATAAAATAAAATACCTCTTGAATTTGACTTCTCAAAAAAAAAAAAAAATAATAATAAGATTAATACAATTAATAACATTAAAAAAGACAAGTTTAAAAGCTTTTCAAGTATAAAATTTGGCTGTTACTGGGCAGTTATATATATTGAATTGGTCTGTCTGGATATATTAAGTAGGCTATTCATTATAAAATAAAATAAAATAAAATAAAATAAAATAAAAAAATAAGAGCATGTTTAAAATGCTCAATTTTAGAAAATACAATACCTCATATTACTTTCAAATTATATACCTCAAAAATAAAATAAAATAAAATAAAATAAGATAAAAGCAAGCCTAAAAGCTCTTCAAGTTTATAAAATAAAATACCCCTCAATTCTAATTACTTAAAAAAATAAATAAATAGAAGTACATTTAAAAGCTTTTCAAGTATAAAACATTGGCAGATATGCATTAAGTAGGCTGTTCATTGTAAAATAAATAAAATAAAATAAAATGGCACATTTAAATGCTCAAATTTTGAAAAAAATTTAATTAATTAAATAATAAAACAAGATAAAAGCAAGTCTAAAAACTCTTCAGGTTTAAAAAAATAAAATAACCCTCAATTTTGATTACTTAATAAAACAAAATAAAATAAAATAAAATAAAAAGCATGTTTAAATTCTCAATTTTATAAAACACAATACCTCATATTACCTTCTAATTATATACCTCAAAAAATGAAACAATTAATTAATTAATTAATAAAACAAGATAAAAGCAAGTCCAAAAGCTCTTCAAGATTACAATACAAAATACAAAATACAAAAAAAAAAAAAAAAAATAATAATAATTAAAAAGCAAGTTTAAAACTTTAAAATAATTTTAAAATAAAAATTTGTCTGCCTGGGTATATGGATAACTAGTATCTTAGCTTGAATTGTCTAAAAAAATAAATAAATAAATAAATTCAAAGGCTGTTCATTGGAAAGCAAAATGATAAAATAAATTAAATGTTTGTAAAGTTTGTAAAGTAAAATAATTGGCCACTTAGGTTTGTCTGATGTATAGATACCTAGTATCTTATCTTGAGGTATTCATGAGGTATTCAAAAAGTATGTCATTCAATGGCCAGAATAAAATAAAAATCACAGTTATTTTATCCGGTAGATAGCAAGTTTGGGGTTGATGCCATATGCTTATTCATCATAAAATAAGCATCATAATTCTCACACACTCCTTCATATTTCTCTTTGAGGTTGACACAAAAGGATATTCCTGGCATGCTTCTCTTTGACAGCAACCTCCTGTGTGTTGATGGCTTTGTTTATGCTCACAGCCTGTGGAAGAGAAGGACAGAAAGAAAATTAATTTGTTGGGCCCTTCGTTCAGCCTTTCTAGAGAGGTTACAGTTTAAAAACCAGCTCATGGCAGACATGTCTTCCTGTGTGCTGAGGGAAACAGTGAGTTTTAGTGTTTCACTAGAGCCTTACTGTGCAACTTTAACCACCGCTGCGCAACCACCACTGAATACTAATGAAGCTGAGCTCAAGGAGTGTTTGACAGACAGCATGACCTAAATGATGCAGAACAAACTTGTGAGAGATATTGAAAAAGCCATATGTTTTCCTTACTGTTCCTGTCACAAATACCAAACCGTCTTCAGTTCTAGGTACCTTCACAATGTAAACAGTCTTCCTGTTTAAACAAGCATCACATTTTCGGCATGGTCAGCTGAAAGTAATGAACCCTTATCGGCCCATCAGATAAAGCACATGGATGCATGAGCCAATTAAGGTGTGGCGGCGCAATCGAGTCTCTCAGCCTTGCTTCCTGTAGATGTCCGAAACGCTTTTTATGTGCAGAAACAAACACATTAGTTCTAAAACCTCATTATGCAACACCAGTGCACAGTGCAGCTGTCCAAAAAGACACATTTGGACAAATTCTACAAGTATGTCAGTAAGCATATTTTTCTTGAAAGAAATTAAAGCAATACTTCACCCAAAAAGAACAATTACTCCATGATTTACTCACCCTCAAGCCATCAAGTGTATGTGACCTTTTTCTTTCAGACGGATACAACTGGAGTAACATTAAAAAAAAATCCTGGCTCTTTCAAGCTGTATAAATGGCAGTGAATGGCTGTTGAGATTTTAAAGTCCAATAAAGTGCATCCATCCATCATAAAAAGTGTCCACACAGCTCTGGGCGGTTAATAAAGTCCTTCTGAAGTTAATCGATGCATTTGTGTATGAAAAATATCCTTATTTCAAACTTTATAAACTGTAATCTCTAGCTTTCACTAACTGTCATACGCACACTCATGAGAAAGTTTTGTTCCAGCAGATGACAGGACGTAGGATAAAAGGTATTTTTTCCATGTTAATCTGAGTTTTTGTCCAAACTAGTTTATTTTAGAAACGGTTTCTATTTCTGTGATGTCACGGCTGGAACAACAACAACAACAACATACAGACTATGACAATTATAATCTCAGGTACTGATTGCATGCTTTATTCAGTGTTAAAAGTAGGGATGGGCCTAATGGCAAAAAAATTATCACAATTTTTTTTCATATCAGTCGATATCTAATCTATTTTTATTTCTTTCACGTTTAAGGCATATTTTTCTACAATGTGAAAGTTGTAAAAACCAGACGGTTAATTGTGGCTTCAAACTATTCTTTATAGTCAGAACACTTCATGTTTTTTGAATTCTTCACACTTTTTCCAGTCATTTTTCCTTAACAAAATAAATATCTTAAAAGAAAAAAAAAATAATTTCTTAGTTCTGCATGTTTTAATAAGTAACATTGTTTCAAATCAAGAAACAGGTTTGTGTTGCCTGATAATATTAATAATAATAATATATATTAAAAAAATTGTCTCTTTGAAATACACATTTGATAGTAGCTTCAGATGTATTTTCATTATCAAAATCAGTAATATCTTTTTTAAATGAACCATTGCTCTTCTATAGTATCATCCATAGATCATGATAACAGATAAAACCAGAAACATGGCACCTCAATACCACGGTAAAAATGTAATATGGTTCCTAGGTATTTGTATGAAAAACAGTCTAAATTCATTTAGTATAAATGCATAAACGATATAGCCTAATCACAAAAAATACTGTAATTATATTCCATTACTCCTCCTTCAACACATTTAAAGGAGAAGTCAAAAATTAGCAGATAATGTACTCACCCCCTTGTCATCCAAGATGTTCATGTCTTTTTTTCTTCAGCCATAAAGAAATTTTGTTTTTTGAGGAAAACATTTCAGCATTTTTCTCCATATAATGGACTGATATGGTGCCCCAATTTTGAACTTCCAAAATGCAGTTTAAATGCGGCTTCAAACGATCCCAAATGCGGTTGTAAACGATACCAGCCGAGGAATAAGGGTCTTATCTAGCAAAACGATCGGTTATTTTCATAAAAATAAAACAGTTTATATACTTTTTTTCTTAAACGCTCATCTTGTCTTGCTCTCCCTGAACTCTGTGTATTCTGGTTCAAGACAGTTAGGGTATGTCGAAAAACTCAGATCGTATTTTCTTCCTCTTCTTCAAAAATAATTTCAAAATCATCCTACATCGCTGCAGAAGTACCGACCCAGTGCTTGCAAAGTGAACATGCAAAGAAGATCAAACACCCTTAACAAAAAAGGTAAAACAGCAATATAAGACTATTTTGAAGTTGAGGGAGAACATGAGATGGGAATTTTTCTGTCATGAACCGGGACAAACACAGTTCAGGGAGAGCGAGACAAGACTTGACATTGAAAAGTATATAAATTGTATTATTTTTATGAAAATAACTGATCGTTTCGCTAGATAAGACCCTTCTTCCTCGGCTGGGATCATTTACAACGGCATCTGGGATCGTTGGAAGCCACATTTAAACTGCATTTTGGAAGTTCAAACTTGGGGCACCATCCTGAAAAAAAATGCTGAAATGTTTTCCTCAAAAAACACAATTTCTTTACGACTGAAGAAAGAAAGACATGAACATCTTGAATGACAAGGGGGTACATTATCTGTCAATTTTTGTTCTGGAAGTGGACGTCTCCTTTAATACATGACTTCATTAATTACATAATAAAATCTGACACAAATGTACCCACATTTCCACATAATACCATTGTGCAGTGCTACAACAGTAAATCTTTGGTTACTGATGGTGATTTGTAGATTAAAAAGCCTTCTGACTGTAAAGTTGCACACAGTCCTGTTTTTCAGAGCCGTTTCATCTGGTTTTAAACAGAGTCATTTGTGTTCTTCGCTGAACGCACTTCACACTGGATCTCACAGCGCTGTTTAGTGACCGAGACCGATCAGTGACTGAACGCATCTGTTCTAGTAAGATTATGGTTTACAAAGTTTCAAATATGGATATTTTTCTTACACAAACACAGTAATTCACTGCAGAAGACCTTTATTAACCTCCCACAGCAGTGTGGAGTACTTTTTATGATGGATGGACACACTTTATTGGACTTCAAAATCTCAACACCCATTCACTGCCATTATAAAGCATGGAAGAGCCAGAACATTTTTTATAACTCCAATTGTATTCATCTGAAAGAAGAAAGTCAAATACACCTACGATGGCTTGAGGGTGAGTAAATCATGGGGTAATTTTCATTTTTGGGTGAACTATCCCTTTAATACTTCTATTGACCAATGACACATTAAATTGATGAAAACTGACAGTAAAGACAGCATGGCTGTTTTCAACATTGATAATTGTTTCTTGAGCAGCAAATCAGCATATTAGAAAGATTTCTGAAGGATCATGTGACACTGAAAACTGGAGTATTGATGCTGAAAATTCAGTTTCACAATATCACTGTTTTTACTGGTAGTTTAGGTTTTACAACAGCTGCATATTACCCTTTAAACCAAAAATAAGAAACCAGGGATCATCCTGACAAGAAATTCTGTCAAGGATGCTCAGAAAATGTTGTTATAGTATGTATAAAGTTAGCGTCGTATGCACACACAGTTCAGTCTTCATCCCTGTGCCGGCTTCTGCTGCCAGACACACTGTTAAAGGTGACAAGGCATGGCTTTGTGTAGACAAGATGGATCTGTGGGATGAGCGTCTCATTAAGTCGCAGCTGTGATCTCAAACATGAGGACAAGGATGTAGAAAGGACAGCAGACTGGAAAAATCCATCCAGGTTTCTTACGGACCAACCCAACAGTAGCCAAAGCTCTTATGCTAAAAATGGTTCTATCCTTAAGAAGTCGGTTTCTTCCATCCCTCTCCAACAACTAATGATGCATTCAGAACAGCTAAACATATGACTAAAACCATCCATGAGCCATCGAGTCTATAAAAAGGCAATCAGAATAAACTGCGTCAACAAATTTCCATTAAAACAGAGAAAATAAAGACCTTTAGAAATAGAGGAGTAGATAAACATAACAGCCAAAGAGATTGTGACGCTGCTGTGAGGAGAGGTGTGACCTAATTTGTCCACACTAAGACTTTGTTGTCTGTGTGAATGAGCTGTGCCAGCTGCCCAGGCCTTTTGGCAATGCGAGTGCATTTACTGGCATCCCGGCCCATTATCTCTCTCACAGGCACTGGCAAATGATAAGATGAAGTGATAAACACTTATTAAAATAAGAAAAGTCAAATAAACTGAGAAAGATTACAAGCAGAGATATTTAAAGGGATAGTTCACGAAAAAATAAAAATGCTGCATTAATTACTCACCCTCATGTCGTTCCAAACCCGTAAGACCTTCGTTCATCTTCAGAACACAAATTATTAAATTATTAAACACAGATATTTTTGATGACGTTTTTTGACACTGCATAGACAGCAGCACAACTACCACGTTCAAGGCCCCGAAAGGTAGTAAGGACAATGTTAAAATAGTCCATGTGACATCAGTGGTTCAACCGTAATGTTATAAAGCTACAAGAATACTTTTTGTGTGCAAAGTAAACAAAAATAATGACTGTCCAACAATTTTCTCTCGTTTGTGTCAGTGTTCGCCACATGTTCACGAACGAAACCTGGACGTGCTGCGTCTTGTTTAGAATCTGCAAAATGATTTCAAAATTTTACCAAAATAAAAGGGATCATACAAATGCATGTTACCTTTTATATAGTACTGACCTCAATAAGATATTTCACATAAAAGATGTTTAAAGATAGTCCACAAGTGAAAATAGTTAAATTTATAAAAATGACCCCATTCAAAATTTTACATCTCCTTGATTCTTAACACTGTGTTGTTACCTGAATGAGCCACAGCTGTGTTTTTTTGGTTTAGTGATAGTTGTTCACTAGTCTCTTGTTTGTCCTGAACAGTTAAACTGCCTGCTGTTCTTCAGGAAAGTCCTTCAGGTGCCACAAATTCTTTGGTTTTCCAGCATTTGAGTGTATTTGAACCCTTCCCAACAATGACCGTAGGATTTTGAGATCCATCTTTTTTTTTTAGGAGTGAGGACAACTAAGGGACTCATATGCAACTAATACAGAAGGTTCAAACACTCACTGATGCATTAAGCCGAGGGGTGAAAACTTTTTGAATTTGAAGATCAGGGTAAATTTAACTTCTGTCTTCTGAGAAACATGCATCTTCTGTAGATTTTGAAGAGCAGTACTAAATGGAAAAAATATTATTTAGGCAAAATAAGAAAAATGTACACATCACCATTCTGTTCAAAAGTTTTCACTCTTAATGGCTCTTAATGCATGGCTTTTCCTTCTGGAGCATCAGTGAGTGTTTGAACCTTCTGTAATAGTTGCATACGAGTCAATCAGTTGTCCTCAGTGTGAAAAGATGGATCTCAAAAATCATACATTCATTTTTGGAAAGGGTTCAAAAACACAAAAATGCTGAAAAACCAAATAATTTGTGGGACCTGAAGGATTTTTTCTTGAAGAACAGCAGGCAGTTTAACAGTTCAGGACAAACAAGGGACTCATGAACAACTATCACTAAACAATAAAAAACACAGTTGTGGATCATTCAGGTAACAACACAGTATAAAGAATCAAGTGTATGTAAACTTTTAAACAGGGTCATTTTTATAAATTCAACTATTATTTTCTCTTGTGGACTATATGTAAATATCTTTTATGTGAAATATCTTATTCAGGTCTGTATTATATAAAAAAATAACATGGGTTTTGTATGATCCCTCTTATTTTGGTAAAATAATTAACATTTTGCAGATTCTGCAAGGTGTATGTAAACTTTTGACTTGAACTGTAAAAGTCTTTGTAAGCACGTCTGAAGATTTTGACAGAGAGGATGACTTGCAATTTTTTGCCCAGCCTTACTTATTCGAACCAGAATACACAGACGATGAACTAAGAAAGATGGACGTTGTGTAATTAAAGAGTGAGTACCTAAATTTCCTGTTTTGCATTTCAAAGAAAGCTCTCCAAACAGGCTGTTACACCACAAGTAGTTTATTCAATCCTTTGCCTACAGCAATATAAACCCATTAGACACTTAATTACTGTGGCACTTTTTCTATATGCAGCTGACGCAAGCTTGTTAAGCAAAGTATATGTGACGGATGATCAGTAAACATCTGCGTTGTGAACCATTCTGACAGTCATGTTTTATGGAACCGCCAAATGCACAGTATCAATCAAATCAATGGGATTTTAGACAGGAGTAATGCACTACAGGGATATTAAGGCCAGCTGTCCTCATGTGACCCATCTGCCTGGAGAGGAGACTGTAAGGAAATAGCTCTCCTCATATTGAGGTTTATGCTTTAACCCATGATGCCCCACAGTTACACAGGCTGGGATGCTATTAGACATAAGTAGTACGTAAATAGTTGCAACTGAAATCTGTGTTATTCAGGGGTGGCTGAGTGTACGCTTGAATATGGATTAATAGAAAATAAGAGCATCCAAAATAAAGAACAACTGCATTTGACAGTGTATGACAGCCCCAATCTCATCCATATCGCTATAACATTCATCCTGTGTAGGATTCAAAATGGGTCTGATACATTTTGTGGTCTGCGCCAATGACCTGCTCCGGAGCAGACTGTGTGTGTGCTGTGGCAGTTCGTGTTACACAGCGTGAAACCAAACTTCTATCGCCCCAATAGAAAGCATACACCGACTGAATTGTCCCCTATCCCCTATATAGTGCACTACGTGCCATTTAGCATACCGAAAATCTCTATGAACAAGTGACCAATTTTAGCTGCAGCTTCAGCATGTATTTATTAAGGGGGCGGGACGCTTCGGATTCTAGAGAGCATTTCATTGGACAGAAAGTTTAATGAGAAACTGAAATGTAGAGTGATGTCATCAAAACCAATGATTCAAATTGGCGGAAGTCACAGACTGTAAGTTTTGAAAGCTTATATCTTGTAAACGCAATTTTTTGTAATTGTTTTGGAGCACACTAGCTTACAGATAACTGTAAGGCTAACATTTTCATAATAAAATCCAAAAAAACTTTAAATTTACACTACATTTTGAAAGTCTGGGGTCAAAATGTTTTTGTTTTGTTACAAATTTACATTTTTTATATGCAAGAATGCATAAAAATGTATCTAAAGTGACAGTAAATACATTTACAATGTTACAAAAGATTTGCATTTCAAATAAATGATTAATCAAAGAATCCTGAAAAAAAAAATCCACAAAAATAGTGAGTAGCACAACAGTTTTTAACATTGATGATAAGCAAATCTATTAGAATGATTTCTGAAGGATCATGTGACACTGGAGTCATTGGAGTAATGATGCTGAAAACTCAGCTTTCCCATCAGAGGAATAAATTAAAATATATTAAAATATAAAAAAGTTATTTTAAATTGAAATAATATTTCACACTGTTATTGCCGTTACTGAATTTTTAATAAAGCTACTTTAAAATTTCTTACCGACCTTAAACGTTTAAATGATATTGTATTTTGCAAGGTAAAAAGTATGTTTTTCACATATCATGAATTATTAATTCATAAATTTTACACTTTTGGGCAGTCTAACCACATTATATTTACTACTAACCTTGCCTTATCATAAAATATCAAATTCTGTTATTTTTTTTTTTAAAAAACATTAATTTGGTCAGCAGGGATTTCCAGTTTTGTTTTAATTTTGCAGACAAAAGTTTTTTAAATACCACTGATGTTTTAAAGAATCTGCTTTACTGCTTATTAAGAAATAAAAAAAAAAAAAAAAAAACTCTGATTTAATAAAAAAAAATATCTAAATTTGTGTTTTGAAAATGAACAAAGGTCTTACGGGTTTGGAACAACATGAGGGTGAGTAATTAATAACAGAATTTAAATTTTTGAGTGAAGTACTCTTTTAATGAAGCTTATTTCTCATCCTGACATTTGTGACTTTCTACCGCAAGAAATATCAAAATGAATTTGAATTCAGAAATGACCTAATGTTAAAAAAAAAAAATGACATCATTGACCCATCCAGTCAAATTCGCATGGTCCCTTTTCTCAGAGGTAGTTTCAGTGGGGTCTTCTGATGTCTCTTCTTGATCTTACTATCTTGGATCACCCTGCCTTTCCCATATCCGGTTGAGTGAAGAATGCAGACTCTACCCACAGTCCTCGACAGGGCACTGCAGCCAACCCAAACAAATTTCCCAGCTACCCATTTTGGGTAATCTTACTACTTTGAGGTGGTTTAGAGAATAGGCTGCCAGTTTAAAGCACACAATCGCTTGCAGAAGCCCTGCTGATAGCGAGCCATGAATGAGGCATTGGTCTGTGGCTTCTTTCAGCATTTTCTGAGGTGTGGGTGTAAAACTAAAGTTGAAACTACTAAAAATACCTCCTGACTTCCTGAGGTGGCTCTCTGTTCACAAGAGTAATTCTGAACAACCTGAAAATACAAAAACTCTCTCACACCCTACAAGAACATACACAGACTTCTCCTTTCTTGCCGTGTTGATGAGTGGGGGGGATTGACGCACACACTTAGCCACTTGTGTTTTTTCAGCTAACACAGTCTATGGCAAACCACTCCACCTCTTTTAAAGGTCATAGCAGTGAAAGGCAACTGTGTACTGGGTTACGAAATTACTTTTTCTTCCCTTTTAAAGACAGTTTTTATATTTTACTCACACATGACTCAAACTTCCTCTTTCACGGAACATTCAGTCAACACCTAATTAGTGCTCTGGAGTGGAAAAAAATAAAATAAAAAAGAAATCACACTGAACAACCATACCAACAACATGACCTCAGTCAGAGTTTTAATTAAACAGCAATACTAGGCCAGTGGAATATTTTATTAGGGGTTCAAGCACATAGCTCTGAAACCCTATTGTAATTGTTAGAATGGTCACAGAGCAGCAATCTCCATGTAAACCTGATTGTGCAGACCAAATCGTAAGTTGTAGAGACTTGAAACTTGGCGGAATGGTAGTACTCACACCGCCGACAAGGTCACCAAGGCTCACCCCAATCGGCCTGTTGGGGGCACTACAGCAATCTAAAGTATGAAAACTCCTAAACCGTCAGTCGCAGGGTCAAGTGTCTTATGTCACTGGAATCCTTGGCTCACGCCGGACAAAACGCATGCTTTTAATGTGACTGTGAGTGAAATTATTGGATTTTTTTTGAAAAAACTATTTTTGCAAACTAGCCTTAGGTTTTTCACCCGATCGGAACCAAACCAGTGCAGAAAGTTTCTCTAAAGAGTGAATATCAATAATTATCAAAAAAGTTGAACTTTCGGGGACGCCAAAGGGACAAAGGGACGGCAAAACGTTCAAAAGGGGCAGGGCCACTTTTAGTAAAATGTGTAGAACTCCTGAACAGAATTAGATATCTTCACCAAACTCAAAACACTTATGTAGGAGCTCAATCTGAGGTCACAGGACAAAAATCGTGGAGCGTCTCCACTTGGTGGTGCTATAAGAGGTAAAACACATAAAATTGGCTATACCTACGCAACCATTTGTCCTATCAACATAAAAATCTCTGTGCACGGTCTTGGCCCAAAGCGCCACAAGTGTCTGTATAAGAAAATTAATTTGTATCATATGATAGAACTCCTCATTCCCGACAAATACGCCTCTAGAAGCACTGCTGTCGATCAAATTCTTTGTTAAATAATTAAAAAGATGTAAAACAAAAAGAAACAAACACAACAAAAAAAAACCTACTTTTGCTAACTAGTCCTAGGTTTTTTTGCTCAATCTGGGAAAAAAAAAAAACTGAAGTACAATTCTCTGGAATCTCTAGGTCAATAATTATCAAAAAAAAAATGCTGGAATTTACCCTTTGGGAAGCTATAACAGGGTCATTTAGAAAACAGGCCTGTCCAAATTTACCTAAAATCCTATAAAGCCTAAAGGAAAACTCAAAACTTCACAAACACTGGTAAGCTCATGCAACGTGATTCTAAACAAGCATGCAAAGTTTTAAGGAAATCGGACAACATCTGGCACTATAACAGTCAGAACCTTTAAAGAACACAATATCTCTATGGTAAATTACCTGGATTTGCCAAAAATGCTTTTTAAATCATTGATTTAGTTGGGTACAGGCTTGCTACATAATGTCTTTTTTTCATATGTGCTTAAAGCTATATTTCTATTTCTTTCAAAGTTTTCACTCTGACCAAATACTGCTTCTACTTCTAAAAGCAAATCAACATCAAATGCAAATATATCCTCCATTAATGCAATTTATATTTAGAGGGCTGCTGAATGCTTGAATCTGATTGGCTGATGAACGTTCTAAGGCATGCAAATAGTTTCAGGGAAATGTTCCAGCAGGTCCTGACTGCATTACATGTCCATATCATTTTGCAAAATTATTTCAGTTATTTTAAAGGCCCTTACAGTCTAAAACAGCAAAAGAACCAAACCAGTTACGCGGCTGAAAACCTACATGACGCTTCTTCTTAGTAGTGAAGTGGTAACATCACTATTCTTGAAGCAGTTAAACTATCAGTTTTGCTATCAGTAGTGATGCTGCTAATCCACACACTCTTAATATCTCTCTCATTAATAACTGCATTTGTCTGCTTTAATAACTGCATTATGATTGGCTCAAGCCCCCATTACTCAAGCCCCCATTGGCTCAAGCCCCCATTATTAGCTGTAGAACGGCATTTTGGAATTTACAAAAGGCTTGAGATGGGATGCGTAATAAATTAGTCCTACGCGCAAAAGTGTTCTAAGGGCAAAAACCTTACAAACATCTTGAACTACAACATCTGAACAATGTCTCAAGGTGTAATAACTATAGTACAAGCAGAAAAACTGCTTCCAGAATTCATAACACAATAAATGCAATGCAACAATTTAACAACACTCATCTTTGAGACAGCATTTAGGTGCACAAACCTTTTACTAAATCCAAAAATCAAACTTGATTAAGGGCCATAGGCCGAAAGTAAACGTTGCATTAAATCCAACTGTTCTGTTAAAATTAAAAAAAAAAAAAATAAAAAAAAAAATTAAGAGGTTATAAAAGTTTTTAAAAGTGGTTTTTAACCACTTTTATAAGATGTTTGAACACAGTTGTGTGGCCACAGTGTGTGAAAACAACAGCATATAATGGTAAAAATCCACCCACTATTTTTTTTAAATCCCAAAAAATTATAAACACTCTTTACACAGGCCATTCCAGATTTCTCCCCATGTTGATGTCATCGTAAGGAAATAGTCCCAACCATTTGTGACAATCTATGCCCTGTTAGCATAGACATAAACAAATTAGTTATTTTATAAGTAATATTTATTTGTTTTATGCTTGTTGTTGTTATAATATTAAAATGTGTGCTTTTAATTTATCTGTCGAACAGTAGAGAATGACGCTAGCAAAGCCATGGTCATAGGTTCGATTCTAAGGGAATGCATGAACTGGTAAAATGCATTAATGCAATGTAAGAAGCTTTGGATATAATCAGCCAAAAATGCATAAAAAATTAAAAGTAAATAAAGCAAACTAAATAGTTAGATGATGTTTAAAATTGATTAAACTCAAATAAATAGTAACCAAACACAACACCTAAAATATACAGTTTGTCTTATAAATTGTAACCTAAAATCTGGTTAAATCTTGTTAGAAGAAACAAGGCTTGTGTTCTTATTTCTCACAGGCAAAACACATCCGAGATGAAGAAGTGGACCAGGTTCCTGAAAGGGCCTCACAGGCCTTTTGGTTTCAGCAAAGGAACTGAATATCTGTAACAACAGCACAATTGAAAAAAACCCTGAGTTTTATAGGCTTGCTAACAAGAGGTTTCCGAGGCCACATCAAAACCTCTCAATCAAACCCAGAAGACACAGATCAAAACCAAGCACTGCTCCTGCTTCAGTGCAAATTACATCAATCATTGACTTTCCATAAAGCTTGATTTAGCCTTGTGGTCTGCACTACCAAAATCTCCGGTGGGGATCCCAGATCCCTACTCAAGTAAAGACATGTTTTCATGCCATTGTCAAGCAGAGCATGACATAAGGGACTTGAGAACAAGCAGATATCACACACACAATGTTGATAGTGCACTGGGAGTCAAAGCAGAAAGAAGGATGCAGTGATTCAAGTCAAAACAGTGAATCATGTGTCCAAAAATGGTACAGACAAAGTCTCAGATCTCACAAGAACCTAAGGAGCCACTCAAGATTCAAAATCCAACATTTAAGTCCACACTTAATCAAAGATTGCACATTTAAAGCGACAGGACACCCCTAACAAATAATAATGATGTAATTGCTTAATGTACACTACCAGTCAAAAGTTTTTGAACAGTAAGATTTTTAAGTTTTTTTAAAGAAGTCTCTTCTGCTCAGCAAGCCTGCATTTATTTGATCCAAAATACAGCAAAAATAGTATTTTTTGCATCAACAGTCCAGTCACATGATCCTTTAGAAATCATTCTAATAATCTGATTTTATGCTGGAAAACATTATTATTATTATTATTGTTATATTGAAACCAGCTGAGTAGAATTTTATTCCAGGTTTCTTTGATGAATAGAAAGTTTAGAAGAACAGCATTATCTTCTGTAACATTATAAATGTCTTTATCACTTCTGATCAATTTAAAGTATTATATGGTATAGTGTATAATGGTACAAAAGCTTTTTATTTCAGATAAATGCCGATATTTGGATCTTCCATTTATCAAAGAATCCTAAAATAAAAATGACTCAACTGCTTTAAATATTGATAATAATAAAAAAATGTTTCTTAAACAGCAAATCCGCATATTAGAATGGTTTCTGAAGGATCATGTGACACTGAGAGACTGGAGTAATGATGCTAAAAATTTAGCTTTGATCACAAGAATAAACTACAGTGCAAAATATATTCAAACAGAAGCCAGTTATTTTAAATAGTAAAAAATACTTCACAATATTGCTGATTTTGCTGTATTTTGGATTAAATAAATGCAGGCTTGGTGAGCAGAAAAAGAGAATTCTTAAAAAAAAAAAAAAAAACATTACAAATTTTACTCTTCAAAAACTTTTAACAGGTAGTGTATGACTTGCTTTATTCTGCCAAACAAAAGGTGATGTCAGGAATGATATTAAGAACTGGATCTCAATCTCAGAGTCTCAGTCACCATTCACATTCACAGAGTATTTTAATACAATGAAAGTGAATAGTGACCCATTCTGGCTAGCATCTGCTTTTGTATTGCAAAGAAGAAACAGTGGTACAGACTCATGAGGGCGAGTATTTGTATTTGTGGGTATCCATTAAGTTAATAAAAAGAGTTCACGCGTTCCTGTTGTTTGAACGTTACCGGTCCATTTAAACGCAAGGCATTTGTTTATATTAGCACACTGACTGTGACTTCCTAAAATCCGGGAATGTTTTGGGAAAAGCCTAACGTTACTTGAGCCCAAACAATCTGATACTTGCTAAAATACGCTTTCAAATACTTGGCGACATCGCTGCAACTCGTTTAAACGTAACGGTCCGCGGAGTAAACGACGGTTTAAATCTGAGGCAAATAAATACACGAGACTGTTACTCAATTTCACACAATCCTCGATACAAAACAACCCCGCGAACAGGCAAGCGCGAATCCATCCCCACCCCCCAAAACGTGCAAGTAGATGCCCTAACACCCTCCAAACATCAACATTTCGTCGAGCACCTACCATTTTATTCGAGTCCATAGTTCAAACGGGGTTATGGAAGCGAAGGTGAACCGGTTCCCCGCTCGGGAATCAAAAGCAGACTGCGAATCCGCTGAGGGAGGCGGAGGGAGCTGGAACGGTCCGTTAACTCAACATGTGTCCGGTTCAGTATCGAATAGTCCCTCTCTCCTTCTCTTTCCCGTTCCGTTCTCTTATTTCCCCCTCGTCCTCCGATTGGCAGATGGCTGGACGCTCTAGAAAAGCCACTGCCTGAAGAACGCGAGTCATAAACACGAGTCATAAACGTTTTTCCTGAACATTATGTGACAGGTACGGAGCACAAAACACAGAGCAATGCTAGAAGGAGGAGTCTCTCATGCATTGATGTCATTTGCCACAGCTTTTGACTTAAAAGGACAAAAAGGAGAACGAGAGCGAAATTCTGTCAAATGTTACATCACTAAAAAAAGAAACAGAAGTGGAAATGTTTGTATTGCCAGGTTGACGCAACGTCTTACACATAGTGAGGCAAATAGCATTTGAAGGCTTGAGGAAAATCAAACTGCACTCAAACTAAACTGCACATGAGACACTGCAACGCATAATGCGTTATGGCACGTACAGATGCATTATCTGGAACTGTTAGCCCACTATAGGAGTTGATGCATATGTGTAGGTAACCATCCATATGCAGAATATAGACGTGACTGATGACATTCCAGTTAAACACTCATGCTTGCACACGATCACGTGTGTAATATTGGTGAATGCCGCCCTCATCTGGTTGTTTTTGAACTTGAGGTAAAGCAGCATGAGAATGAGCAGCTCCATACATTATTAATCCAACAGGTGCTGGTGTGTAACAGGAGATCTAAAGACAGGCTTTTAATTAAGAATAGTAAGGAGAGAAATAAGTGAGAACATAAAACGTCCCACCTAGTAGTAATATGTGACCCAGGACCAGGGGCGTCGGTAGGGCTAATCATTAGGGACTCGAGCCTCGAAAGTTTTTACTCCAGCCCCGAATGTTTTTTGTATGACCCTGAGAGTTGCTGCATGAGCATTTCACTGTTTCAGTGAAGGGTCAAATATATACACAGAAATTTAAAGGTATTCACGGCAACCCGTCAAAGTAAAAGTTCGGTTTAACTTTATTAATCGTTCAGTATAATGTACGTGCCTACTACTACGACTACTACTACTATTAATTAATAAAAATGTATAATTTTTTTTTTCACACAATATTTCCTCCATGTTTTTACATTTTAATAGTAAATCCTCTTTATTTTCCAAAAATAAAATATAATTTTCATTAAAAGATCAATAAAATCAATATTTTATACCTTCATCTGATAACCAGAAAAATGCACAACACAGAATTCCATGAAGCTATTGTAAAAAAAATAAATAAAAATAGTTTTTATGCATTCAAATAAACAGACATGCTAAAACATATTTGGTAACAATAAAACGTAAAGTGGGAAAAAAAAAAAAACATTTCATAGGGTCCTAAACATGTAATTTTTCTTAACTTTTGATAAATTGACAGTAAATTGTATAAGATTCATGGTTTTAATTAATTACACATGATTAAATACATTTTGATTAATAAAATTAAATTTAACCATTAAAAAGAAGACCTGAAAACAGAAAACAGAATTTGAAAAAAAATAAATAAATAAATAAAATAAAATAAAACGGAATTTGGGGGAAAAAAAATAGGGCCCTATTTTTGCATGCAACTATATATTTGTTACAGTTATAAATACATTTTCAAATGTATTATTTTATTTGTCTAAAATATTTTTGTAATGTTATAATTTTGTTATAATACTTTGATATGTTTGCTATTTGCAGTGATTACTATTTACTATTGTTAATAGTGTGACAAGGTCTTTAACACCCAGTTTAATGCCCCCCGGACCCACCTAGAAGGATCCAGGTTCAACCACTTGTGTCTAACAAAATCTTATGTGAGCATGATGTGAGCTCCCACCAACTACCACTAGCCCCTGATGTTTTGGCACCAGCCCCGGATGTTTTAAAATTCTAGAAACGCCCCTGCCCAGGACCATAAAAAAATCAGTTATAAGGGTAGTTTTTTGAAATTGAGATTTATACATCATTTGAAAGTTGAATAAATAAGTTAGGATATTAGGATTTGTTAGGATAGGACAATATTTGGCTGAAAATCTGCAATCTGAGGGTGCAAAAAACTAAATATTGAGAAAATCACCTTTCAAGTTGTCCAGATGAAGGCAATGCATATTACTAATAAGAAATTAAGTTTGGATATATTTACGGTAGGAAATTTACAAAATATCTTCATGGAACATGATCTTTATTTAATATCCTAATGATTTTTGGCATAAAAGATACATCAGTCATTTGACCCATACAATGTTGTTGGCTATTGCTACAAATATACCCGTGCAACTTATAAGCAGTTTTTGGTTTTGTGGTCCGGGGTCACGTATTATAGGATCTAAACGTATTATGGCTCTTGAATATTAAACCTAATTAAATTCAATTAATTATAATTTTATGTTTAGAAAATATACATGTAAAACAATACAAACAATAACAAAAATTCTGTCCACTACACTGTAAAAAATAAAAAACACAATTTGTTGAGTCAGCTTAAAATAATTTGTTACCCTGCTGCCTTAAAATTTTAAGTTCAGTCAACTAAGTTTAGTCAACGTGAAATGTTAAGTTGTACTAAGTACAACTACAAAGATATTTGCTAAACTTAACAGATGGGTAAGTAACCCAGCTGCCTTTAAATTTTAAGTTGATTCAACTCAAATATCTAAGTTGTCACTTAGTATAATTTAACATTTCAAGTTGAATAAACTTTTTTTTGAGTTGACTGAACTTAAAATTTTAAGGCAGCCGGGTTACGAATTATTTTAAGTTGACTCAACAAATTGTTTTTTTACAGTGTATAATACACTAGCATTTAAAAGCTTCATGTCAGTAATATTTTTTTTAAAGATATTAATACTTATATTCAAGGATGTATTAGATTGTATTGCATTAGATAAATCTTGTAAAATGTTCCCGCAAAAATATTAAGCAGCACAACTGTTTTCAATATAATCATAAGAAATATTTCCTGAGCAGCAATGTATGCAAGTATGTAGAATCAGCATGATTTCTGAAGGGTCATGTGGCACTGAAGATTAGAGTATTGCTGAAAATTTAACTTTGCATCACAAGGATAAACTACATTTTAAAATATATTAAAACAGAAAACAGGAACAAAGAGTTTTTGAAATTGTAATAATATTTCACAATAGGGCCCAATAAAATCTGTTCTTTTTTTCCCAAATTACATTTAACTATTTTCCAAATTCTGTTTTTTCCATTTTTGTTTTTCTGGAATCCAATTCAATTTTTCCTCAACTCAATTTTAATATTCATGTTAAAAAATATTATTTAAAAAGCATGTCTAATTAATTGAAATCATGAAACGTACATAATTTAACAGCAACTTTATTCTTACATTTAGTTTTATTTTTACCAAATTCTGTGATTCCATTAATTTTCTGGATACCGATTTAAATGAAATTTTAATAATCCAAAGCATCACTAACTAATTGGTTTTATATTAAAAAAAAAAAAAAAAAAAAAAAAAAAACTTTTTTTATTTTTTATTATTATTTAATTTATTTATTTATTTTCAGAAATACTGTGTTGTGTATTTACATTTTTCTGGTAAATAAATTCCGGTGAGTCATTTTTCTGGCAAATAGTCCTTAAAAATGTTTTAAAAATAATTTTATGAGTAGTAGTAGTAGTAGTACTATCATTAAGTAAAGTAGTATATTTCTGTCACAATTTCTTCAAGTTAAACTGAACTTTTATTTTGACACGTTTCTGTGAAGACCTTGAAGTTTCTGTTTGTGTATGATATGACCGTAGTTTTTTTCTCAAAAGAAGCAGTAAAATGCTCATAAAGTGACTCTCAGAGCAGTTCTAGAAATTGCAACTTAATATTCACAGACACTAGTCCATATTGTTTTGATTTAAGTGTACTGACCTACTTTTAATTTCATCCAAAATTTGGTAAATTCCGTGACATTCTGCGTTATACAGTAAATTCCATTTTTATGACTAGATTCTGCAATTCCGTCCGCATTTTTTTTGCATCGTGGAAATGATAGGGCTCTAGATGACTGTTTTTACTGTATTCTCTATTGAATAAATGCAGCCTTGGTGTCCAAAAGGGACTCATTTCAAAAATATTCAAAAATCTTACCAACCCCAAACTTTTGAACGGCAGTGTATATCCATAATTTATGTTTAAATACATTTATATCATATTCTCAGAGATGCTGTTCGCTTGCATAAATCTCAGATATAAAATCTACTGCAAAAAGGCAACAGTTTAGACAGACGTCCAAAAAAGTTCACAAGATCAGTTGATCTGGACATGATATTAGTCAATGTTTACGTAAACTATGCCACCCAAATCACTCATAGAGGAAAAATGTGGCAGCAGGAAGGGCGGAGGGTTCTCCAAACAAAGCCAGCTCTTTAAAGGGCAATCACTTCCTGGTACCGTGTGGTAGGCCCATCGGGACAGTTTACACTGGTGTGCTTCATTGGCCAAGCATATTCCACCCAGAGAGACGCTACGGCAGAGTAATGTGACTGCCAATGAGTCACTGCCCACACACTGTCTATGTCTGTCCAGCTCACACTGACCACAAGCCTGGAAAACTGCAGGCTTACACTTCCCAGTTAATGTCAAACAAGTTAACTGCCCACTTTAGATAATGAACAAAAATGATAACATTACATTGGATCTGAGTGCGCTCCATCAACCGTCACTGAATAACTGTGACCTTTGCTACTACCCACAGGATTCCCACATTTTTTGACCAAAGATTTTACACAAAAAAGCAATTTCTAGTTGCTGAATTATTTTAGAGCTAAGGATAGCAATTAAAATGCACTTGAAATTTCAGTACCTTTTTAAGAGCTTTATAATTTGAAGAAATTGCTGAATAAAGTTGTTATTTTTGTTTTCTTTGCACACAAAAAGTATTTTTGTAGCTTCATAACACTACGGTTGAACCACTGATGTCACATGGACTATTTTAATGATGTCCTTATTACCTTTCTGGGCCTGAAAAAAATAAATGAAGGTCTTACTGGTTTGGAACAACATGAGGGTGAGTAATTAATGACAGAATTTTCATTTTTAAGTGAAATATCGCTTTAAGGATCACAAAGTAAAATGTAAAATTTAATGTAATTTTATCCTTCAGACTACTAGGTTTTACCCATTTGTCAGCAAGAAGTTTTTAATAATTTAAAATATAATAAAATTTTGAATGATCACTTAAGTACAGGTTATTGCTACAATATTGCTACAAATACACCTGTGGTTTTGTGGTCCAGGGTCACATATTAAAATATATAATTGCCTTTATTCTAAGGGGGTTGGTTCTTCATTAAGTGGTCAGATTTAATCGTAATTTGCATTTAAACTTAAGCTATGTAAAAAAAAAAAGAAAAAGAAACTGTATACACAATGTCACAAACCTCCAATAATATCCAACAATCTGCATCAAATATGACCATATTCCCTGCAGTAATGCATTAATGGTCTGTTTGATAGCAGTATGACCCGAACACTGTTTCTGGCACAGGCATCTGGCGTCCCGCCAACCTGCATAGGATTTTTAATCCACAGCGAGCGATCGGAGGCCACAGGCCAGGGCCCATGTGTTCTGCTGTCTCAGGGCTTTTCATACATGCCCTCCTGCTGTCAATGACCCCAACAAACTCTCCTCGCCCTCTGGACCACAAGAGGAGCTACAGTAAATGTGAACATTTGAGATGCAAAGAGAGTAAAAGAAAGATACTAAAAGATGGTAGGATACCGAAACTACTACAGACAGAGAAAGTGAAATGCTGAAAGTAGAGACTGGCTGCTTAGAGGGAGGCGAGATTACAACTGTCTGGCTCTGTGCGGGCGAGTCCTGGAAAAACAGAGGGGGGCAAGATTAGGCTCCTCCCGAGAATTCCTTTACGGGCACAGTACCAACACAAGAAGGAAGACAAGCACAAGAGATGCAGGGTCATAAACTTAAATGCTTTAACGTAGGATAGTTGATATAACAAGAGGAGGATGAGGAAATATGGGACGAATGGAGACAAAATGACCTAAATTAACTCTCAAAAAACAATTACATTTGCTCATAATTTACTCACCTTTAGGCCATCCAAAATGTAGATGAGCTTGTTTGTTCATCAGAACAGATTTGGAGAAATTCAATTACATCACTTGCTCTTCAATGGATCCTTTGCAGTGAATGGGTGCCGTCAGAATGAGAGCCCAAACAGCTGATAAAAACATCAGAGTAATCCACAAGTAATCCATATGACTCTATTTCATCAATTAATGTCTTGTGATGTGAAAAGCTGTGTATTTGTAACAAAATCATTAAGGCGTTGTTAACGTCAAACTGTTGCTTTCAGCTAAAATATGAGTCATCATTGCTTTCTTGATGAAAAAGTCATCTTGTCTGAATCAGGAGAGAAATATGCACAGAACAATCAACATTTACAAGTTTATGGACTTTTTCCATTAAAAGAAGCGTTATTATGGATTATTTGGCCAGAATAGACTTAATGATGGATTAACACACAACTTTTCAGTACACAAGATGTTATTTGATGGACTGGAGTCGTATAGATTACTTGTATACTATAGTTACGTTTTTATCAGCTGTTTGAACTCTCATTCTGACGGCACCCATTCACTGCAGAGGATCCCTTGGTGAGCAAGTGATGTAACTGAATTTCTCCAAATCTGTTCCGAAGAAGAAAAAAAGTCATCTTGAAGTAGATTTTCAGCAAAAAGTTAATGAAAAATGCAAATGATGCTGAAATCATTTGAAATGATGCAAATGATGATGAATTACTCCATGATTTACTGATTTACTGATTTATTTGACTTCAAAATTTCAACAGCCATTCACTGCCATTATAAAGCTTGGCAAAGCCAGAACATTTTTAATATAACTCCGATTGTATTTATCACCTTTATCTAGGTGTCATATACACCCACGATGGCTCGAGGGTAAGTGAATCATGGGGTAATTTGCATTTTTGGGTGAACTGTCCCTTTAAAAGTTAATGTGAAACCTTTTTCGCAAATCATTTGACCCGATGTGACACATTTCCAGTGAAACAGGATATTTGTCTTTTAAAGACATGAGATGGAAACTGTGAATTATTTGGATTAGCACTGCATGATTTGAGGAAAAGATTTAGATTAGCTAATTATATCTTATCTCTCACTTTATGAACATAAATTTCATAATGTTGCCCTGGAATTTGTTCTCATCAGCCTCTGTGAACAGTAAAGTCATAGATGTGTCAAAGTGACATAGATGGGCACTATAAGGCCGCTGACCAGCTCATGAGAAAGTCGTTATATTGGCATTGTGCAATATCCTTACAGCACCAAAGTCAAGTTAACATGAGGCAAGTATTTTTATACAGCTCAGAAAAAATACAGGGGTCCAAACTTCAAGGATCTTAATGGTGGGTACAGTCATAATTATACATTTATATGACTATAAAACACCAATAATAGTAATGAATTTATTATAATCATATTGTTGTTATTATTATTATGTATTACTAAATAAAAATATTAAACAAAATAATAAATATTAGTATTGTAATATTTCACAGCTAAATAAAAATAGTATTTAAGAAAAGTATTTAACAAAATTAATTTTATTTTACAGTACATCTGAAAAATCTGAAAAAGCTTTCATTTAGACAGAAAAATACAAAAAAAAAAAAAGAATGTTACATTTAAGAATGCCGGCAAACCTTTGGAAGCCTGTTTCCTCCACTGAATAAAAAAAGATAATTGCTATTTATCTCGCAATTCTGACTTTTTTTCTCAGAATTGCGTGACATAAAATAGTGCTGTCAAACAATTAATCGCGACTAAACACATTCCAAAATAAAAGTACACAATAAAAGTACACACACATGAATGTATATATTTAAGAAAAATGTTATGTTTATATATAATGTATATTTATATATAAATTTATATTTATATTTATATATACACAGTAGACACATATAATGTAAACAAAAACTTATTTTGGATGCGACTAATCGCGATTAATCGTATGACAGCACTACGATATAACCTCGCAATTCTGAGAAATAAAGTTATAATTGCATGATATAAACTCGCAGTTGCAAGAAAAAAAAAACACACAATTGCGAGATTTAAACTCGGAATTGCGAGAAAAAAGTCATAATTGCGAGATACAAACAATACTCGCAATAGTTGCGTTTGTGAGAATTTTTATACCAATTGCGAGTTTTTCTCATGCAATTCTGACTTAATTTCTCTGAATTGCGAGTTCATGTAAAATGTAAATTCACAACTGTGAGAAAAAACCCTTTTACTTCTCCATACAAACGAAGGAATGAAAAGGGATAAAAATGCGTAACCACCTTATTGGCTATTGGTTAACAATATCCAATGGCGCGCGTGGCCTTAGTGACATCAGCAGAAAAGTAAAGTCGTTTCAGAAGAGAAGCATTCTCGATTTAACCATTTAGAAAAAAATAAACAAAGTGAATGGGCTCAGTTTTGCTTTCACACTGACTATCTTGAACTGTGTCTGATACAAAATGTTCTGCGGGATGTTTACGACGCTCGAGACTGATTCGCAGATGACTTATTTTGGCAACACTCTCTTAACATGTTATTTCATCCGTGTGGATTCCGAGGCTGGCCGGATGTCCCTCCGCTAGACTCCGACCACAACAAAGGTTCCCTGCTTAGATTTCCTCCATATAAAACTCCAGTTAAGTAGATGCTAGTCTTCTAACACCCAGCCACAAGGCAAACCATGCTCATGTCATTACAGAGCACCACACTTACATCCTCTCATCTAAAACAGGCTGAACTCACACCACAGAAGGCCTATTAATCTAAACATAGCGTTCCAAGGCCAGAAAAGAGACGGGATATTATGGGATCAGACTTCCTCCAGGCAAACTACCTGATAAGGACTGCTCACAATAGCATTTCCTACTCAGACCTGATCAGTTTGAAGTGTTATTTTTAGACACAAGTGTTCAGTTTAGGCTTTATAGTTCAACTTTTGCACTTTGGGCCTGTTTTTGGTTAAATTAAGAAACAGAAAAACTCAAGTTTAGGTCTGACCCAGTGATCGCTCCTAAAGGAGTTCAAGAGCGCATGCGTCACACGAGTCTCGCTAATCCATGTCACTGTCCTAGTTGTAAACAGGACTGAATATTGCACGCTCGAGTCAAACGTGATGCTGCAGCTTGCTGACATTGTTATCAAACCAGAAATTACGCGAATTTAAGTTGCCGCCACTATGTCTACCTCGACAAATCTCAGCAAGAACGAGGTCATGCTGATTTCAAACGCTCTGAAACCCACCAGTAGGGCAGTCGGCTGCAGCTTCATTCATGTGACCTACTTTTCCTGATGGCCGTGTCTGGATGGGGAGGGGAAAGACCCCCAGAGAAGTGAGAAGAGCGCATGAACAATGAGAATGCATTTCTCTATACTTCACAACACTCTTTCAGGCTCAAGCACCCAGATACTGGCTGCATAATTCAATGCATGTACGCTGTAAAAAGGTCACGATAAACAAGATACTGTTTATTCGTCTCTCAAAGACTGAAGACACATGGAAATCCACCAAGAAGCAGAATGCATGACCGTCAAACTCAGTCCTCTGAGCCGCTAAAAGCTTTTAGGTCGGCTCGATACATGGCCATCAGTTTGGAAACTGAAGACTCAGTCACAGATAATGAGTTAAACCTTTTATAATGCACATTAATGTCATATTATGAAAAACGTGTGCATGTAATGAACTTTGTTCCCATCCTGAATCAATGACCCTAGAATGTGGACTGATAAAATGTAGGTGCGATGTGGTCTAAGGTTCACTGAACTGAAGGTTGAATTGAACAGCCCATCAATTATCGTTTTGTAAACATGACGGCTTTTACGGTGGAAATAAAAATTTATTTTATGGTTTGGCAAAGCACACATTAGTAGGCTGCTTTGGGCACCAAATGAAGATCTTGAGAAAATCTGATGGCAAAAATTGTGCACCCTTACAAGTAAGAACTATGGGGATTTGTGAACTCAAAGTGAGAAAACAGACAACGATTTGTTTTAAAACATGTACGTTAGCTTGATTTAGTAATACATTAAATTAAAAACAAATAATGCTCTTTGACTACCTACTCTGTTCCATAGTTCAAAAGGGTTTTTTTTAAAGATATGGCAAGCTATTTACCATGTATTCCTTTAATGATTAATTTTGTGTTGTTAATATTTGCTCTTAAAAAATGAAAAAATACAAAAAATTGTTGCTAATACAAAAATTAACAGTAACAGTCCACTAGTGACTAGTTTTTCCTAGTATTTATTAGATACAATTACACTGACAACAAAAACAGTGTAGAATTTACTACATGAATTATGAAACAATTTTTACTCAGAAATTGATAGACACAAAAACAATGGCAAGTAACATTAAATTAAACATACAATTTTGAAGCAGAAACAATTAGAATTTTAATTTTCCTTCAAAAAGCTTAAAAAATATTTTTTTTACAATACTTATTACAAAATTGTCAAGTATCTATAGAGTGTTTTCACAACGCATCATCAATCGGCCATACTGGCGACACTGAACATAAGCCACTGAGCCGAACAAAGCTTGCATATTTTGCTGATTATTGCTACTGAAAATGGTCAATACTGTCATGTTTTGAGATGTACTAATCAGTCAGGACCAGGAAAAACATTTGGAGTACTAAAGACGGCCAAAAGTTATAACAAATCAAGGAGAAGAGTACAAAAAACTGCCTGAGGAGCAAAAGGCATTTGTGGTTGACCAGACTGAATCAGGATTTCCAGGACAAGAATCTTGACAACATTCATGTTTGTTCATATAATTTTCGGTCAAGTAGGTGAAATATTATGCTAATATCTTACTTAATACTACTCATAACTATCTTCACCACCTATTAACTTAAGTTTGTCTCAATATCAACCCTTTCCTCCTTATTAAGTCCTTCTCTATATGATTTAGCAGCTTCCATGCATTTTCTCCATGTTTTAGACAGCATAAATTAGCAGAACAACGTATTCAGTAGTACATTAATCGTGCAGTCAATGCTGTTGTTTGCAGCCAAGAATCGCCAATATGTCCGCGCATCCAGGTACTTGACCAAACCGTGACGCAAGTGCAAACCCTGTATTCAGTTTATACTCCTAACAAACAGAAAATTTTCTTAACTGAATTCAATCAAGATTTGTGAGATTTGAGTTGCTCACTTTCGACTGATACGTATTCTGGTACCTAATTCATATATCAATCAGACACCTATAAGAATACATCACAAAATATTTTTGAATTTATTAGTGAATTTATAAGTTTAAAATAGCTTACTTGTACAGTTTTAATTGAACTATTAAGCTTTAACTACTAAAACGCATTTGCAACGGAGATAAGAAATGTTAGGTAAATGTAAAATGTTGACTTAGGGATAAGTACTAATATCAATGATTACTGTAATAGACATCCTACTACTAAACTCCATCGGAATGCTAGTAATTTTAAAACAAGAACTTGCAACATAAAAACTAGATAGGATACAAGTTAGTTTTAAGCAATAAATCAAAAAAGGGCTTGCCATACAAAGAGCTCGTTGGTGATATATTGGCTGCATGAAAAAACTTGCCCTGTGGTGTTTACAGTTCCTTACCTGATTACGCTCGAAGTTTTCCTTTTCAACTTCCAAACTGTTGGCACCGCCAGTGCGACGGCTGAGCACTTTGGGAATCGGGTTGGGGACTTGCTGCATGGAACTCTTGACGCGGTCCATTCTGGAATGAAAATCCAAACTGCGCGAACGACGGAGAGTTCCTAAATCAACATAAATAGAGTGTAATAAAAAGAGATTAACTCCAGCGATGAGCACGAAAAATCCAAGCCCTCGTCGTTATTACAAAAGGTCATTTTATACGTCCACCGCCCATGAATATCATTCCAGCGCTCTCCGCTGTCCGCTAGCGAGCGTCCAAAACATGCGTCCGTGCGCAGATCTGTAAGCGGAACACAGCAGCGTCAGTTCGTGCGATATACTATAGAAATCAACTCAACCCCAAAGCGGCGACTGTCAAAGGCTCCTCCCAGCGCTTAAACACACTGACGGGAGGAAAATCATTAGCTCCCGCCCTTCTAAACAGTTATTCTGATTCACACGGTTTACTACAGTGAATATTTCTCAGGGCAAATTAATTTTTTTTTTGTACCAATTTTATTTAGCATTGAATAACATATTTTCTGCAAATTCTAAACAAACGTATAATGAAATTAATGATGAAAAACAAAAAAGTAAATAAAAACTGAAAAATAAAGTACAAAAAATAAGTACAGTAAAAATAAAGTCACTCTGGCGACACATGAAAGTACACAAAAAGTATTGTCGTAGCTTCGAGAAATTATGGTTGAACCACTCATGTCACATGGACTATTTTAACGATGTTCTTACTACCTTTCGGGCCTGGGACATTTTAGTTGCGTTGCTGTCTGTTGGGGGTAAGACAGCTCTCGGATTTCATCAAAAATATCTTAATTTGTGTTCTGAAGATGAACGAAGGTCTTACAGGTTTGGAACAACATGAGGGTGAGTAATTCATGACAGAATTTTCATTTTTGAGTGAACTATTCCAACAGTTATTTACATACATGTAAACTTTTAGAGAACTGAAACAGAACAACGGCCTTGTGTTAACCCTACTAATAATAATATAAAAACCTTTACACTTGACCTTCTGAAACCTTAAGTCTGAGGCCTATATCTATCTTTAACTTGTTTTTGTTCCATTTTGAAGTTAAAGGGATAGTTCACACAATTTTTTTATTTTTATTTTATCAATTTAATTAACCTCAAATTGTTCCAAACATGTATGAGTGTCTTTTTTGATTTCCGTACTATAAAAGTCAGTGGCTACCGGCTGTTTACTCAAGATTCTTAACAATCAAAATATCTTCTTTTGTGTTCAATAGAAGAAAAAAAAATTCATACCTTCAATACATAACCCAACTTGAGGGTGAGTACATGATGACAAAATGTAATTTTTAGGTGAACTATCCCTTTAAAAGTGTGTCACGACATGAGAAATGAAATTTGCCTTGATCTTTTGGCATATTAGAAGTCTTTGTACCATTAAAACTTCCTGCAAGTTTCATAACTTAAAACGTTCTCCTTATAAGAAATAAAGCTTTTATTAAATCAAGCTCCAAAAATGTCTTGTTTGGATCCGAGGTGCAAAATGACGTCACCCGGGCACAAAAAGTTTGCATGAACACTGCCTCCAGAGCAAGATATCGACGAATAGTTGTCTTCTCACCATAGGCCCCACCCACTGGCGTTCAAACGGCTGACACACTGAATGCGAGTGTCGCGTTGCATCAAAAGCAAATGTGACCCTGGACCACAAAACTAGTCTTATGTTGCACAGGTATATTTGTAGCAATAGCCAAAAATACATCGGATGGGTCAAATTTTTCTATTTTTCTTTTATGCCAAAAATCATTAGGATATTGAGTAAAGATCATGTTCCATGAAGATATTTTGTAAATTTCCCACCACAAATATATCAAAACTTAATTTTTAATTAGTAATATGCATTGCTATGAACTTAATTTGGACAACTTTAAAGGCGATTTTCTCAGTATTTTGATTTTTTCGCACCATCAGATTCCAGATTTTCAAATAGTTGATGTTGGCCAAATATTGTCTATTCCTAACAAACCACACATAAACGGAAAGCTAAATCTCAATTTTAAGAAATGTACACTTATGACTGGTTTTGTGGTCCAGGGTCACAAATAGAAATTACAGTCACTGCTGCTATCTTGTCTACACTGGATACAGTATACAGATGCACATTCGCTTTCTAACACAGTCCACACGCTTGAGTCTGTCGTCAATAGGACAAATATAGAGAAACAGTTTGGTTTAAACAGCTTGTTCGCATCTTTGTACAGATATCAGAAGGATCTTAATGTAAGGAACAAGTGGATAGTTTACATTTAATGGCATCCTGGATCATGTCTGAGGATTGATCAGGGCATTTTGTTTTGTAAACGAGGCACAGTGTGTTGGAGAGTTCACAAAGAAACATTTGATGAAAGATGAAGCGGTACTAGATCTGATTGCAGCTGCATCACAAACAGTAAGTAAATGATCTCATAATGCTTTGTCTGGAAATTGCCGTTTTTTTAAATTATGTTGTCAAAACACTCACATGCAATAACAGGGGGCGTTGATACTGTTTCCTATGGAATGACATTAGCCAATCATAACAGTGGCCGATTCGTGAAAAGCCTTAAAGGGCCCGCACCGTAAAACAGGTCGTTTCAGACAGGAGGTGAGAATGAGGGTTAAAAATGTTCATTTTTCCAAATATTTGTTGTTGTTTTTTGTGCAAAAAAACTTTATTAACATTATAAGGAAACCCAGAAGAACATATTAAAACAAAAATAAATAGATGTGATGACCCCTTTAAGCAGATTTTGTGATCTTTCAGATGCATTTATGTTATCGCTTGTGATGCAAATTGCAAATGCTTAACTGTTACATTAGTATATGCTCTCTCTTGACTGTTTGACTTATGCGATTTCACAAGTATTCTCTTTGTATTTGCTGCATCTATTAATCACATTATTCCTTTATCAATAAATGTCACTGTCTGTTTACTTTCTGCTGATCCCACTTGCATAACTATATTTGATAGCATGGGCACCTGTGATCTCTAACTGTGTCCTGTCTCTAATGGGCAGATGCCAGATTCAATTTCCCTGCAAAGCAAATTCTATCAGATGGCCGAGTCAGAGTTTTGTTTCAATGATTCAGTAGAATGACAGTGTGAAGTCATTTTGCTCTTTGTCCTGAGTGATCATTATCTTTTGGTCTTGTCAGCACAAGATGCCAACCGCAGTCAACACCACTATGATGTCAGCACAGAACCTTGAATTCCAAGACACCAAAAGATCTAAATGTGATTGCTTTAGGCTACTATATATATGTATGCTGTCCTAAATAGTGCTAATGTGTCAGTTAAGAAAATAGTTCACCCAAAAAGTCCATCAGGTTAAGATGTAGATGAGTTTGTTTCCCTTTAGCATTACATCACTCACCAGCAGATCCTCTGCAGTGAATGGGTGCCGTCAGAATGAAAGTCCAAACAGCAGATTAAAAATATCACAAGTACCCCTAAATAATCTTTATTTTCTTTCAATCAGTCAGTGTCACTGTACTCTTCCAATGACAGCATATCATATCTTATTTTGTGCTGAGTTATAAAATAGACCCTTCTAAATGTGTCAGTTGCCATGTTTTGAATGAATGAGGTCTAATTTAATATGTTTAAAAATTTCTGATAATTTTATCTGTACAAATTCCTATGATTTTGAGACATGGGGTTGGTTGGCACAGGGTTAATTACTGGTTCACTGGATGTTGTTACTAAAATAAAACATCTGAATGTTTTCCCTCTTTTTAATTTCCAACCCGTCAAGAATCTATAAAATACAGCCTTTTTATCATTAAAGAAAAATAACAACACTGGTTGGTTTGTTATTCAAAAAGTATTTTGGTCTGTATTACCTATATGTATTACTGTTTTTTTCCACCAGAGATATTCTTCAAAGAAAAAAAATGTGGCAACCAACCTCAGAGCAGGATACCTAAAGAAAAGCGACTAAAACGCTATTTTATTTCTTTTAATTTAGCTACATCTAGTGGTTATACAACGCTACAACACTTTCATGATACATATATTTCTTGATATATTATATGTAGGCCTATTTACAGTATTTACAAACCATAACAATAAGTTACAGGTACGACCTTTTTGTTGAAGTGTACAAAACAATTATCCCTTCTTGAACACAGTATATCAAAAAGTCTAATTCAAGAGAGGAAAAATATGTATTCTGTTGTAGTCTTTAATAGTTAACTCGTAGGATAAAATAAATTAAATATATATCACAGCAGCATGTGTATGTTTTTTTACTGAAACAGAAAATCACATCACTGAACCGCATTCATCTCAGTAGTGTTCATTTTGTGCGAATCATTCTTTTGAGTCGGTTCTTTCCAATGAATCGATTCACAAAACCTTTCTAAACGGTACGTTTAGGAATCACACGATATCGTTTCGAGTGTTTTTGACTCAACTAAAAAAGTCTTAAAAGTCTTTTGGAGACATAACGATTAGGCAACGGTAAGAAAGTGAACAGAAGAGCATATGAAACGAACAGAGGATTTCACTAATGAGGCGAAAAAATAGTTTAATAGCCGAACAGCTGAGTTAAAAATGAATAAATGACATGTATGACATTATTGTCTGAAAGATGATATACTGAAACAGATGTGGTTTTAATAAATAACGCCTTTTTAAACCAAACGAGTAATTTTAGTGTCGTTTAATGAAAATTAACGATTAATGAAACATTCAAGTTTTCTGTATAGGTAATTTTTATTCTCCATATGTTTTTACCTGTTCTTATTTGTCTATGAAGTGCTTAATAACATGCAGTGAGATGCTGAAGCTAATCACGTCCACTGTGGTGGTGATGATGATGATGTCAGACAGATGACAACATTTTTAGAATTACAAAGTCCTTTGTGACGATGAACTATGATAAGTATTACTTGCCCTACTTCGCCTGAACTGACTCCATGTGTGAACTTTCACCTACATAACTCAATTAGTAAGTCAGTGAAACGGGAAGTTGGTGCCATCAGATGCTAGTTTTCAGTAATTCTTAAGTCACAAGTTACAGGCGTGAAGCGGCTGCACAAGCGCGAAACTGAGAATGTTTTAAACTTCGCAGAAGTAAAAATTGTGCTTGACCGTTGAATGTTTTTGTAAGCACTGTTATGTCATACAGTGAAATCCACGACCTTTGGTCTACATCAGTCGTCGTGACGTCATTTACATTTTATCACCGGAGATCCTGCCTATAAAAACCGGAACGGTCGCTCAATCCTCAATTAGACTGAGAGTCAGTTCGTGCATTTTGTCAATTGCAACCTCAAACAGCAAAACAGGTAACGAATTTATTTTCTTATTCTGATATTTAAACCTCCTTAAGTTTTTCTGAGATAGATTAAATACTATCTTTAATACTCTTTTGACAGTTTGACTGATCTTTTGCAGATTTTCTGCCAGTTGTAGTGACATGGGTTCTGTAGACATTGTGAATAACCAGGTGTGCCATTCTCATTTATACAGTTTAATTATTAATACAATGAAAAATAAATACATATATATGTTTGTTGGTTAGAATGTCAGTTAATGTGTTCATTCCTATCTGTTCCTTTCTAGAATGTGGTTGAACGCATAGTTCACCTTCCTTTGGTGATTTCCACCTACGACTTGGTGTCAAATGTTTACTGTAACACCAAGAACAACCATCCGTATTTGAAGTCTGTGTGTGAGGTGGCTGAGAATGGTGTTAAATCCATAACCTCAGCTGCTTTTCACAGTGCTTTACCCATCATTGGCAAGCTCGAGCCTCAAAGTAAGTCTTTTGTTTGCAGGTTAAGATCAAGGCTGATTACAGTGCGAAAATGTATTTACCAAACATTACTGTGTCTCTCTAGTCTCAATGGCCAATGACCTGGCATGCAAAGGACTGGATAAGATAGAGAAGACTCTGCAGATCCTACACAAGCCGTCTGATCAGGTATTACGTAAACTCCACTTTAGTATTGTCTAAATGTCAAAGTCGGGATGAAACGGAAACTACGACTGTTTTGTCTTCCCTATTTGACGTATATCCAAGTGAAACAGCTTCTAAGACAAGAACAAATGTGTTGAGACTTGATTTTGTCCATCAGGAATTGACTGGACCATTGTCGTTAACTACTGCAGAGATCTCATATGAGTGCATGCACAAAATTCTGCTATAAAGCAGCTGTAGCAAGACAATAGTGTCATTATTCAGCTCCAGTCAGTTCATTTAAGTTCAGTAAATGTGTAAAGTTCATTTGTTATGAAACAAGTTCAAATCAGTGATTAGCAGCTCAACTGTAGAGGTGTTGTTAATTAGCTTGACTCAGCTGAATGTTGATTTAATCCAAAAATAGTGTCAATGTTGCAATATACATGAATCACTGATAGTTTACCCAAAAATGAAAATTCTTTCATTAATTACTCGCCCTCATTTCCAAACCTGTAAGACCTTCGTCCATCTCTGGACCACAAATTAAGATATTTTTGATTAAATCTGTGAGCTTTCTGACCCTGCATAGACAGCAACGCAACTACCAAGTTCAAGGCCTAGAAAGGTAGTAAGAACATCCTTAAAATAGTTCACGTGACATCAGTGGTTCAACCATAATTTTATGAAGCTATGAAAATACTTTTTGTGCGCAAAAAAACAAAAATAATGACTTTATTCAACTTTAGTTATAACACTCTTTAAGCACTGCTCTGATGGTGTTCTTCTCTCTCAGATTGTCGCCAGTGCCAAAGAGGCAGTGACAGGGGCCAAGGATGCTGTCAGCGGGACCATGAATGGTGCCAAGGAGTCAGTCTCCTTCACCTTCAGTGAAGTGACGGACAGGACACGTGGAGCAGTGCAGGACGGCATGGAAAAGACCAAGACGGTGGTCAGTGGTGGAGTCCAAACGGTGATGGAGAGCAGGGTGGTCAAACTGATGAGCAGCGGCGTGGACACTGCATTGAGCACATCTGAGACGCTCCTGGAGCAGTACTTACCTGAAACGGAGGACGAAAGAGGTGAGGATGACGGATGGACCGTGTTTACTAGCACTAGGATATTTTGCAGATATTTAGATTGTGATTTAAAAATTGCTCAGATTAAACTTTTACAGACTTTGTAATTCAGATTAAAGTTCTCTTCCAGAATAAAAATTTCTTGATGATGTACTCACCCCTATGTCATCCAAGATTTTCATGTCTTTCTGTTTTCATTCGAAAAGAAATTGTTTTTGAGGAAAAAATTCCAGGGATTTTTCTCCATATAGTGGACTTCAATGGTGGCCAATGGGTTGAAGGTCCAAATTGCAGTTTCAATACAGCTTCAAAGGGCTCTACACGAACCCAGATGTGGAATAAGGGTCTTATCTAGCAAAACAATTGGTCATTTTCTTAAAAACAAATTTAATTTATATACTTTTTAACCACGAAAGCTCACCTTGCTTTCACACATTACATAGTCATGTTGTCAAATGTTGCACGTGGTTAGTTCTTCGTCTGTGTACTCCGGTTCAAAAAGGTAGGGTAGGGCGAAAAAATCCATCCCATTTTCTCCAACTTCAAAGTTGTTGTTCGCTTTGTAAACACTGGGTCGGTACTGCCGCCTACATCACATGTGCGTGATTACGTAATGCATGAAGCCAAGCTAGTGCAAAATGAGCATTCGTGGTTAAAAAGTATATACGTTTTTATTTTTTTTAGAAAATGACCAATCGTTTTGCTTGATAAGACCCTTATTCCTCATCTGAGATCGTGTAGAGCCCTTTGAAGCTGTGTTGAAATTGCAATTTGGACTTTCTCATGTTGGCTCCCATTGAAGTCCGCTATATGGAGAAAAATCCTTAAATGTTTTCCTCAAAAACTTTAATTTTTTTGTGACTTAAGAAAGGCATTTTGGATCACATGAGGGTGAGTAAATTATCAGAAAATCTTAATTATGGAAGTAAACATATCCTTTAAAGCTGTGATAGACTTTTCGTCCCTGTTGTGACAAGTATATGAGGGAAATGGCTCTTCAAATGAGAAAAAACATGCATAAAATGCATAAATATACTTTTTGAGACTCTCACGTAAGCGCTCTGAGAACTGCATATCTTGTGATGTTCTTGTGATATGCTTCTTATGAGGTATGTCATTTACTGTATGCTCTGTTATGAGCATCAGACAGTACTGGGAATGTTTCTGTTTTCCTGGAAAAGAAATATTAATCCCATTTATGTGTGGAACATTAGACCTAAGCATATCTCAAAGAGATTGTTGACTAGCAATCTGAAATTGATTTTTGTCCTCATTTGAGCCTCATTAATCTTTCTCAAATCTAACAGTTGCTTCTTTGTCCTGTTTTTCTGCTTGTCCTTTTGTAATCTCTCTCAGAAAGTGAAGTGAACTCCGGAGGATTGGAGAATAACAGTGATGCGCTCAGTTACTATGTACGTCTGGGGTCTTTGTCCAGCAAAGTCCGGGACAGGGCTTACCAGAGGGCTGTAGATAAAGTTCGTAATGCCATTCAGCGCAGCCAGGAGTCCATATCTCAGCTGAACCACACCATGGATCTAGTAGGTTGATCTGAGAGGAATTCAGAGATCTATAATATCTGTCAAAATGCTGTCTTCTAATGTCTTTTGTTTTGTTATTAGATTGAATATACCCGCAAGAATTTGGATGTGTCTAACCAGAAGCTACATGAGAAACTGAGTTACCTGATGGGGTGGAAAACTGTCTCTCAGAGTCAAGAAGAGAACGGGATGGTCACAGACAATGAAGCTGAGGTATCTGAGATATCGTATGACTAGAAATTTGTGAAATTTTGTTATTCTGCGATATATAATTTGTGTGATATATAAAAAAAATCACTAGATGACTTCAATACTAATATATTATAGAGGGGTGATTTTGTTGGTGAATGCAAAATAAAAATAATTTTTTAAATGCTTAAATTAATTAATGGCAAAATCCTAAAAATTGTTTGTTAAAAAAATGCAGGAATTCATAGGCCACATTCCCACTGTTTTCGACTAATTTAATATATTTTTTTTAGATTTTATTGTGAAAATATTAAACATAATAAGAAATATATTGTAATAACAACACAATTCTACTGTAAAATAAAGATTTTTTACTGTAATTACATTATTTCCATCTTATTATGATTTTTTAATGTGTTTTTTTTTATTTTGTTGTTAAATCGCAGACTGGGTGTTTTAACAATTGCACTATATATTGTACGATCTGAATTTTGTGTTTTTAGTGACATGGAGTTTAGTTACATGATTGAGTATTTCTCAATTTCTCATTCTCATGTTCTCTTTTGCGAATGTTTTTCAGCAAATTGAGTCGCGTACATTGACCATTGCCCACAACCTCAGCCAGCAACTTCAGAGCACATGCTTGGTCTTGGTGTCCAGCCTCAAAGGTCTCCCTCAGCACATCCAGGTCCAGGCCGTCTCCGTCAGTCACTCCGCCATGGAGATCTACAGCAGCTTCAATAAGGCTGCGGCTCTAGGTGATCTGTCCGACAGCGTCCTCTCCAGCAGTCAATCCCAGTTGAACAGAATAAGAGATTCCATGGATCACGTCATGGACTACCTGGTCAACAACACACCTCTCAATTGGTTGGTAGGTCCATTTTACCCACGTGCGGAACGCGAGACTGAAAACGGCCCCGAATGTGACAAACCAAGAACCCTTCGAGTCACTGAATGTAGAACGATGGAATTTCAGAATATTAACCATTTATACATATAATCACACATTCCTGCCAGTAAAATCCTTCTCTACTTTGAAAGCAGTGATATCTTCTCAAATAACAATTGTAACAAATAATATACAGCATTTTACTAAATAATATTTCTTAAGTATATTAACTTCACAGTTTTAAGGTCTTCAACCTGCATATACCTTATCCTTTTAGGTATAAGTAGTTCCTTTTTACAAACTGTTTAATTTGCTGTCTTTTTATTGTTTTTGTACATTTGTAATAAAATAATACACTTACAATATTCTTCTTGTTGTGTGTGTTGTTCCGAGGGTGGAAACTTCACATTGATAGTTTATTTTTATTTAATCTTTCACAGTAACTTCTTTTCTGGTAATACAATATTGTACATAAATGGGATTACAACACATATTAAATACAGTAGACATCTCTGAGATGTATGTGTGCTATGATTTTTATGTCAGCAATTTTAATAGCCTGAATCGGAATGTCTATTTAAACAGCCTGTCTTGTTGGCAGAGGCTATTTACACTAACTCCGCCCACCAACGTGTGATTGGGCTAGTCAGCATTACAAAACACAAAAGCAAAACGCCAGCTCCAGTGTTTTCACTTAGTGTAAATAGCATCTATCGCTAAGAAATGTTCAAATATCTTAAAAATTAAACTGTAAAAAATAAATTTGGCTGTATTTGTTTATTTATAATTGTTACATTTATTAAATATTAATACTATTATTTAAAACTATTTTAACAATTCAGTGTACAGTAAAATAACTACTACAAAACTATCCACAGGTTTCAGGTATTCACACATTGCTTTCATATCTCCCAAGACAGAAAACAACAGACATAAAATACATTATGTAAAACATGGTTTGCACAATTGTTTCTTTCAAACTTGTCCCACATTGTAGTCTAAAATTGTTCAGTTAAAAGCTAAATGAAAAATACAATAAAAAGCAGAACAATCTCAGTTTATTTGAAGCATTAGAATAAATGTGAGGAAAAGAGTAATGAGGCTTAATGGTGGCATACTCATTGTAGCTTTACCTAAAGTGAAAAAAGTGTTGGAAAACAAACAAAAAACAATAAAGATCAAAGGGAAAGAGTCATTTCTTACTTTACAGTCAGGATATGTTTAATGTAAATATTTTTTATTAGGTTGTCAAGTAACAATTACTCTACTTGTGTACAGCTTACCTGATGCAGACTGTATCTGCAGAGTTTCTGTCTCTTTTGGTAGCACAGGTTCTGCAATCAAGAAAAAGACTGGGATTAACAAGGTCATTACAACTGGCCCCTGTAAAAAGTCAGAAAAAAAATGTTTGCCTCTTCGGTCAAAAATGACTGAAAAATGTTATGTTTTTAAACTTCAGAATAGGAAAAGTCACTTGGTAACTTTTGTCGCATTATCTATGTGAACACACACACACACACACACACACACACACACACACACACATACAAAAATCATGGACATGATTTGGATATGTTAAAGGGTCAAAAAAGTATAAAAACTCAGAAAATCTTTTGTTCATACAATTTACAAATCAACATGAACTGGTGTGATTGTAACACAAAGTTTTTGCAAAAGTATGAGATATGAAAAAAACAATGCATTGCAAGAAAAATGGCAGCAAGGAAGTGGTTACACTCTAAAACATCAAGTGTACAAAACAGACACACCCACTCAGAGACACACAAATATATACACACATACACAGATGAACTAGTGTGACTGTAACATTATGACACTGAAGACTCAAATGAGATTTGAGATTCAATCAGACCCAGACTGTTAAAACTCTAATAAAGCATTCCTGATCATTTTTGATACATTTTTATTGAATTCTGATCTGTTGTGTGTAACAAAATGTCCTCCTCTGTTTTTAGGTTTGACTGTATTAATGTAAAACCTCACACTTCAAATAACAAAAAATAAATAAATCTAAACCTTGACAAAAAAGTAGTCTTTGAGAATGTCTAAATATATATCCAAATGCAATTATACCTTAATAAAAAAACAAGAATTTATGTAAAAAAAAATTGAGAATATTGAGCCTCTTCATATAGAGTTATATCCACCTTAATTCTCCTGTAAGAATGGGCTTGGCCATTTGTAAATTTTATGACTTCCAGTCTCATCCACGTCCAGCTATTTTTAGCTGTACCAAACAGCTCGTTTTGCTGCTTGATGTTGAAAAGTGGTGTGTTTCACCATATTATTTTAATGTATAATCTTAATTATGAACACAATGATTGGTAGTGCACAGAGTTTACTACCATTTACTGCATGTTGTTATTCTTTTTGTTATTTCCCTGTAGTGGCTAATTAACCAGAAGTCTCACCCATAGGCTTACTTCTGCATTGAAGAATAAGATGTATAGGAATCACCATGGTATTACATATGCTTTTCTTGTTTCACTCCCACTAGATGGCACTAATCTGCCTTTATGAAATAGGCTACTGCTTTCATTGAAAAATATTTTTTACAAGGCTTCGATCACTTTTGAACATGAAGGAGCCAAGTGTGACCTCTAAATAATGAGGGCCAGAGGGTTAAACCTGAGGCAACTGGCTTTATGCATTTTTTTGGGTTTACTCAACTTAAAGAAATTTAGTTTCATCACTGTTCAATCAGCTTGCATTTTAAGTGAATATGAGCATAGATATTACATAATAGTGATTTTTAGTTTGTCTAACTTGTGTATCGATTTGTTGAGCAAACTGTAAGCATTATATAAAATGACTTTCATTCACTAAAGAACAGTTTTTATTTACTGAAATGGATGAGATTTACAGAAGAACACTAATCACCATAATGGTGATTAGAACTAAAAACTACATGGAGATATAACCGTTAAAGCAAAATATACTCCAAAGCACTACATAGAGCTAAACCGCATATGATTTCTGAATAACAAATATTTGTGTCATTATATCTCCCCATGCTTTGAGCATAAATACACTTTAAGTCAGTCAAGTTCATCAACACTGATCAAATTGATCATGTTCAGCAGCCTGTAAGTTGGGCCTTCACCTCCAAACATGACATTGTAAGTTCTTGCTGTTTAATATTTTTAGTTTCTCAAACTAAATAGACAAATAATTGACTTTAATTCATATTTTAAGAATGTCAACATTTTTCTACATTGGATAGTTCAGTCCACCTTAAAAAGTAGAGTTTGTCTGACAAAACAAAGTTAGATTTTTTTTTTACAGTACATAACTGGTAAATAATATACTCAGCAAAAGTTGCCTACCTGTAACTGTGACCTTCACTGTGCTGAGAGCCAAACCCTCTGAGTCAAGCACTTTGTATGTTCCGGCACTGCGGGCCGAAACCTTCCTGAGAGTCAACTTGTTGCCTCTCTCTTTCAGATAACCTTTCTTGACACCTCTTTCCCAAAGGACTGTCCAGTCGCTTTCATTACAGTTTTGAAAAATCACTTGCTCAGCTTGATCCGTATACAGATCCAGGATCAGGTCTGCCCCAGTCTCCACAGATCTGATGGCTTTGTGATCTACCACAAGAACAGGAACAAAGGTTTAGATTTAGTTATTATAGTTAACTAAAAGACAGTTATTATAGAGAGTAAAAATACTAGTAAAAATACAATTACATTAAAAGATAATTTAGCTTGCCGTACAAAACACTAGTAGAAGGACACAAACGTTTTTTTTTTTTTAATCTTTCTTTGTTTTTTCCAAACATACATATGAAAGTTTTGCCTTTGATATAATTTGTACATTGAGAAGTGTTTTTTAAAGTGCCCTCACCTATAACTGCAAGTTGGACGCTCTGAATAAAAATTTGTTTCTTGACACTTGATTTCCCAACCACCAAGTAACACTCATAAATGCCTGCATCGCTGAATCTTACATCCTGCAGGTACAGAGAGCAGTTTCCCCTCACAAGTTGTTGCTCTGGGACATCCACCCGGTTCTATAAGCCTCCCCTTGAAACAGCTCCTCTCCCATTCGCTCAAGCACTGAATCGCTTATGGTCTGCCACTGAATGTGAGGTGTGTGATCAGACGCCATGTGTGATGCTACAGAACACGGCAGGACAGCCGGCAGACCAACCTTTGATGACGCTTGGACAATCACTGAGAGGGGAGAGGAGCCTATAGGGGCAAGTTCAATAAAATACACATTATTATTTGATATAATGTTCATAAACAATAAAGTTTGCATACTTATATCATTGTCTACTTACCGACACAAATGAGAAGCCATAGCATCAAAAAGGCTGAAATCCTGAGAAGAAATGTTATAAATTATAATTACTGAGACCAGAACTGTAAAGAACAAAATGGCTAAAAAAGCATAATAATAACCACTTTTCTCTTAATAATAAACACAATGAGTGCTATCTTTGTTTTCAGAGATGTGGAAGACTAAACAACTAAAGAAATGAATTTTAGGGTTTCAGATACAGCTGCACTGACGCTCTTGGGCAAAATGAAACTTAAACTCAATCCAGATCTCAGCCTAGACCCAAACCAACGAGACATGAATATATTTACTAACAGTCCATTTAAATACCCTTTAAATCCACACTCCTAAAAAATACAGGTTCCAGAAGGATTTTTTCTACAAAACCATTTTTTGTGTGAACATTTTAATATTTATTATTTATTTATTATTAAATTTCTTATTATTTTCAGTCCAGATAGTTCCAAACTCTCCGGACTACAGCACTGTGTTCTATTCAGTAGTGCTCCCTATGGCAAGCCAAATTAGCTTTTAATGTAATTACATTTTTACTAGTAACAAATCAGTTTGAGTGCTCTTCAGTTGTTACTAGTAACAATTACCATTAGTAATTACAACTACCTCTATAATGAAATTCCTACTGGTAACAATTGCATTAGAGAGATCTGTAATTTAATTAGAGATCTCTGCTGTTGCATTTTTAGCAACAGTTAAATTAGAGAACTCTACAATGCAGTTTGTAGTAACAATCAGTTTGTACAATCAAGTCAGTTGTTACTAGAAAAAAATCCAATTGTAATTTTCTCCAGTTCAGTTACTAACTCTTGCAGTTGTTGCGACATGACGCGACAAAAAGACAATAGAACCCATTATAATTAGTGATGTTGTCTACACTACATGTGGCATGAAGTGACTGGACACAGCAAATCTCTGACAGTAAACTGATGCCACGTTTTATTTATGATAATGACACAAAGTACAGATGATTTGCAGTGGTCACTTTGTCGCGTCCAGTGTAGACAGACTTTAGCTGTTGCAGCGCAACATGGCGCAACACAATAACTGTTGCATCCAGTGTAGACACGGTGTGAGAATGCAATTGCAGAGTTTTCTAATACAATACAGAGCTCTCTAACTCAGTTGTTACTAGCTGGAATTCCAATTAGAGAGCTCTTTAATTGAACTTGTAACTTTAATTTAAATTTAATACATTCAGTTGTAATTACAGCTTTGCAATTAAACATATCTTTAATGTTTTTTTACTTTTAAAAATGTAATTAAATCCTTTGATTGTAATTAAATTTAGAATTGATTTATAGAGCTCTCAAACTTAGGGAAGAGCGGGGCACAACCTTACACTTTTTGACCTTCTCAGTTTGTGTAAATCCATGTGGGGTTCAGAGTATAATTTTCACACACGTCTATTACAAATATGTCATGTTGTTTCACAATAACAGTATATACGTGTTTCGTTATTTACCTCAAAAAAATGGAAGTGATGTGACAACATGCGCCGTAGGTGGGGTACATTGTAACATGTGAGACGCAAAAGTAAAGGGTGTAAATTACATCGCTAATGTCATAGAATAGCATAGTTTAATAATAGCGGGGCACATTGTTACACAGTGTTAACATTCCTCAACTGGAATTTAAAACTGGTTAGTGTTTTCTGCTAGTTAGCAAAACATTAAAAAACTATCTAAACTGATAAATAACAGATTGGACATTAAAATAATAGCAGATTTGCCTAATTTTAAAAGAATACTAAAAACTGAGATAAAACATTAACTTAAGTAATATACTTTAATATACTTTTACTATGGTAAAATAAATATTCAGCGATAGATTTTTTTATTTTGGCACACTTTTTTCTCTATATAGTGTTGATATGGCAACTAGTAAATACCGTAAATTTGGTTATGCTAGCACGTGTGGAAATATTTAAACCACGTGGGTTACAACTAACCCTGGGTTAGTTTGTGCCCTGTGCTCCCCTACTAGTAAAAATTCAGTTGTAGAGCTCTGTAATTAAAAACAAATGGAAGTCAATAGAGACATAGGACTATTAAAAAAAAATTGCAGAGCTCTTGAATACTACCATACTAGTAACAATTGAATTATTGAGCTCTCTAATTAGTAAGACTAGTAAAAATTGGAATAGAGAGATCTCACGATGATTAATAGTAAAAACTGAATTAGAGAGCTATATTAGTTCTAACTTGTCAAAATGCAATTACGATGAGTGATTGCATAATTTAAAGCTACTTCGACATTTAGAAATAAAGTGTATTTAAAGCTACTTCGGCTTGCCATAAGCCACATTTTCGTTTTCACGCGGTTTGCGCCCTCAGTTTCAGATTCCTGAAAGCTTCCTGACGCTTGCAGCAGCTGCGATGACGCAGTTCGGCGAAACGAAACTTAATCTCTGTCCAGATCTAGAGTACTAGAGTCGAGACCCAAACCAACAAGACATGAAAATATTTGATAACAGTCCGTTAGCATGCATATTTGAAGGACAAGCAGCAAATGAACTGTTGGTTATAATGATTATATATCCATTATCCTCGACATTTATATTGATAAAACGCTTTGATTCCTAAAAGAATGCAACCCAAATTTCCTCAGAATATCATTTAGTCTTCTACTGTGTTGCTGTTAAAGAAGTTTCTTACCAGTTACTTTTGTCCATCTCGCATTTGTGTCGGCTCCTGTTCCTGCCAGAGATGTTCAATGAGCGTAACCAGCTCTGCAGCGAATATATACTCTACTATTTCTCTCTATTTCCTAAAAACGAAACTTAACGTTATCACAGAGGTCTGCCCAGACCATTAGTATTTCATCTGTACAGCAACATTTGTGAGATTTAGTCAGTCAGTCAGTCAGTAAAAAATAAATAAATAAATTAATTAATAATAATAATAATAATAAAATAAAAAAATCTCAATATAGATCTAAATTCGACTCAGTTAATGAAAGATTTGATTTTAGAAATCTGTTTAGTCTTTGATTTTAGTGAAAAGATAAGAGTAGCCTAGATAAGTAAGAATTGGCACAAAATGAATATGTTTTTGCTGGTGTCATTTTTTATAATAGTTAAGTGTTGGGCAGTAACTATGTTCTTTTCCTAGGCATTGTTAGATGCCAGTGTTTCCTAAAATTAAATAAATGAATAAAATGAAATTAATATTATCTTAATTCAAGTGATGACAGATTTGTGAAGTCTGACAGTAATCAGTGTTGAGTAGTTACTGTAAGCCAACCCAGCCTGGTTTAAACGTTTAAATGATTAACAGTTTAGCAAAATTTAGAAAAAAAAATTGAAGTTTAAATTTAGAAAAGTAATCAAATGTAATCAGTTACATTACTTTAAAAAAGTAATTGAAATACACTACTTATTACATTTTAAATAGGGTAACTTGTAATCTGTAATTACATTTCCAAAGTAACCTTCCCAAAACTGATTGTAATTATGGCTTCATCAAATATTATATCTCTACTATTTAAGGTTATTGTTATTATTATTATTAAAGCCAGCTATTTCATGCAAGTGTTGTTTCAGTGTTTCGCGAAAAATGTTTGTTCAATCACATCGCTTTTCAAACATAAAGGGATGAAAATAATTTCTTAAAACAAGTCTAAGATAAATGATTTAAAAAATAAACAAAAAATTAAAATCCCCAACTATAATAATCTTGCTGTGTGTTTTAATGATAAGAGCTGAATTATGAAATCAACAAACTGAACGGGTACATATGAAAACTAGATAAAAAAGTTTGTCAAGACAAACTGTAAGTTGGCTTGAGAAAGCCGGAACAGAAAGTTTTAAAGAGTTTGAAAAGTTTATGAAGTTTTAAAAAGTTTTAACTTTGATGGTTTTCAGGGTGAAATAGTTTGAATTCTAAAGTAGTTTTAAAAGGTTAAAGTTTGGATGTTTTGAAGGCAATACAGTCTGTCAGAGATAGATAGATAGATAGATAGATAGATAGATAGAATGTTGTTAGCATGTTATTAACATGATTAACATGTGACTAGCATGATGTTATAATGATTAGCAAGGTACTACCATGTTGTTAGCATGCTTATAGGATTATTAGCAAGTTACTAGCATTTTACTAGCATGGTGCTAACATAATTAGCAAGTTACTAGCATGTTGTTTGCATGACTAGCAAGTTACTAACATGATTAGCAAGTTGCTAGCATGTTTCTAGCATGATTAGCAAGTTGCTAGCATGTTTCTAGCAAGATTAACAAGTTAGTAGCATGTTGCTAGCATGATTGTAGCATGATTAGAATGTTGTTAACATGTTATTAGCATGATTAGCAAGTTACTAGCATGTTACTAGCATGATTAGCAAGTTGGTAGCATGTTTCTAGCATGACTAGCAAGTTACTAGCATGTTGTTAGCATGATTAGCAAGTTACTAACATTTTACTAACATGGTGCTAACATAATTAACAAGCTACTAGCATGTTGTTAACATGATTAGCAAGTTACTAGCATGATTAGCAAGTTGCTAGCATGTTTCTAGCATGATTAGCAAGTTGCTATCATGTTTCTAGCAAGATTAGCAAGTTAGTAGTAGCATGTTACTAGCATGATTCACAAGTTACTAACATGTTGGTAGCATGTTTCTAGCATGACTAGCAAGTTACTAGCATGTTGTTAGCATGATTACCAAGTTACTAGCATTTTACTATCATGGTGCTAACATTAACAAGCTGCTAGCATGTTGTTAACATGATTAGCAAGTTACTAGCATAATTAGCAAGTTGCTAGCATGTTTCTAGCAAGATTAGCAAGTTACTAACATGTTGGTAGCATGTTTCTAGCATGACTAGCAAGTTACTAGCATGTTGTTAGCATGATTAGCAAGTTACTAGCATGTTACTAGCATGATTCGCAAGTTACTAACATGTTGGTAGCATGTTTCTAGCATGACTAGCAAGTTACTAGCATGTTGTTAGCATGATTAGCAAGTTACTAGCATTTTACTATCATGGTGCTAACATTAACAAGCTACTAGCATGTTGTTAACATGATTAGCAAGTTACTAGCAGATTAGCAAGTTAGTAGCATGATGCTAGCATGATTCTAGCATGATTATCATGTAGTCAGCATGTTATTAGCATGATTAGCACGTTACTAGCGTGATTAGCAAGTTACTAGCATGTTACTAGCATGATTAACAAGTTACTAGCATGTTGTTAGCATGATTAGCAAGTTACTAGCATTTTACTATCATGGTGCTAACATAATTAACAAGCTACTAGCATGTTGTTAGCATAATAAGCAAGTTACTAGCATGATTAGCAAGTTGCTAGCATGGTTCTAGCATGATTAGCAAGTTGCTAACATGTTTCTACCAAGATTAGCAAGTTAGTAGCATGTTGCTAGCATGATTGTAGCATAATTAACATGTCGTTAGCATGTTATTAGCATGATTAGCGAGTTACTAGCATGTTACTAGCATGTTTCTAGCATGTTACTAGCATGTTTCTAGCATGATTAGTTACTAGCATGATTCTGGTTGCTAGGCATAGCTAGATAGATAGATCGATAGATAGTAATGGTTAGATGATAGATAGATTAGAAATAGTAGATACATGAGTTTGAATGAGTTTAAATTGATTAGAAATACAGTACATAGAAGGGAAGTTTGATTGAGTCTCAAAGGATTCTGGGAGTTTTGACAGTTGGAATTTGAAAAGTGTTGGCTCATTTGAACATTCCGTCAATGTAAATCTATGGGATTTTTCCCAATTTTAATCGTCATTTTTAGGAAAATCCTAAATCCGATCAGTTAGATTACAGCTATTTAATCACAGCTATTTAATTACAAATTACAGCTATTTAAAAACAAAAACTAAACAACAAAAACAAACCAAACCAAAACAACTTAATAAAATACATGACGTTTTTGAACCGGTTCTTTAAAACGAACTGTTCGAAAGAGCCGATTCGCTGAAATTAGCAGTTCCCGTACAGAAAATCTCGCGATACATCAGATTACATACCACCACATTACAGTGTGCGATAGAGACAGGTAAGATGGCGGCGCAGGAGACTCAAGCAACACAGCAGTCGTCCGTAAGCAACGGAGAGGTAAGAATAGCCGAAATGATAAAGTGTTGCCGTCAAATGGACGTGTCAGCGAACAGCTTTAATACAGTCCGCGCGTTCACGAAAGAAAATACTTGTTTCGTGTCAGTTTTAAAGAAGAAAACCAGGTTGCCGGTCTGAATCAGCGACCCCTTTAATTCAGCATGCACTGGGACAGAAATGCTGTCTGAGTCACGAAGGGTCTGTCCGATTGTGTGGCTCATTTTTACCGGCACATCTCATTTTAACAAAACAGAATAAATCCTAGTTTATACCATTTGTGTATTTCACAGGCTGTATTTCAAAGCCTAGTGAACTGCTGCTTCCCATGACAGCATTTTTGGGCATCATCATGTTTGATCATGTTTACACGCCGTCTAGGTAGACAGCTGATTGGGCTTTGAGAAACAACCTCTATTACAGACAGCTGTTCAGATATTGTTCTGCGTAGTGTTATGAGCTTATGTCTACGAGTTGATCAGTGTTAGCATGCTGGCTAACTAGCTGCCTAGATCTTCTGTTAGCTTCACATGTCAAAGGCAGTGTTGTGCAATCCTAGTCATTAATCTAACAGTTAGACCTTATAGTGACCAAATAGCACGTGTCTTGGTGTAGATAGAGGAACTGTGATGGTGGTGAGACGTTTTGTAATGATTATAGCATACTGTGTGCAGTCAGCTACTTGAGTAATTGGGTTAAGTCAGAGATGACCAGTCCTGCTACTAGAGATCTGCTTTCATACAGAGATTTATTTTTTTTGAAGCCATGTTCCTGCTGTTATTTTGTAGTGAGCATGAAGACTTTGTTTATATATATATTTTTGGGTGGAGTTGAACCTAAACTCTTAGGATAGCAGATCCAGAGCTAGAACTTGCTATTGGCCTGCTATTGGATTGAGTAGCTTTGATAGCAAGGTTAGCTTCACTTATCTAGATGAATAACTTTGTGGTTACTGATTTACACAGGTTATAAAGGTCATATAGGTGATATCAATCATAAACATTACTCAGGTGTACTGAGCTTTTTCCAAAACAATGTGGGCGGCCAAATGTAAACAAGTGGATAACCAATTTCTCAGCATTTATTTTAGCTTCACACGCATTTTATGGGGAACCCAGAAAACTGGTCTGACGTCCTTTATCTGTCATTTTGTTTTGAAGTCATCTTGCTTGCTTTGATTTGCATTTGAAATGTGTATTTTGCAGTGCACCCATGTCTAGGCGTAATCAAGCTATAGGTGGGGTCTGTGTTGATAGTGAGGGGGTGTAATTACTTCTCTTGACAAAAATTAGCATGACAACAAAGCATCAGGTTCTCCCACTTTTCCAGATAGGCCTTTCCATCATCTGTGATTGGGCAACCTCAACCATATCATCAGAAAACTACAATAGACTTTTATTTGGGTGCATATGGTGAACAAAAGAGGTCTCAGGACAGAGCCCTGGGGTACTTCGCATTTAAAATGAGGTTTGGCAATGATTGGCTGCCCACATTTACTGCTCGAGGTTTGAACCGTAAGTTCAAGATCCACTAAGGCTGAAAACTCAATTCAATTCAATTTAGAGATTCTAAAAGTCAATTTCACATGTTGTTGCATTCATATCTCATTTTTTTTTTTTAAAGGAGAAGTTCACTTCCAAAACAAAAATTTACAGATAATTTGCTCACCCCCTTGTCATTCAAGATGTTCATGCCTTTCTTTCTTCAGTCCATAAGAAATTTTGTTTCTTAGGGAAAACATTTTAGGAATTATCTCCATATAGTGGACTTCAATGGTGCCCCCAAGTTTGAACTTCCAAAATGCAGTTTAAATGCAGTTTTAAATGGCTCTAAACAATCCCAGCCGACGAAGAAGGGTCGTATCTGTCATTTTTGAAACAAATTGACAATTTATATACTTTTTAACCTCAAACGCTTATCTTGTGTAAGTCTGTGTGAGCTCACGGTTCAATACGGTCAATACAGGTAGAGTATGTTGAAAAACTCCCATTTCATTTTCTTCCCTAACTTCAAAATCATCCCACATCGCTGCAGAAATACTGACCCAGTGTTTACAAAGTGAACATGCAAATAAGATCAAACACCCTTTAGAAAAAAAGGTAAAACAGCGATGTAGGGCGATTTTTGACGTTGAAATAGAAAACGAGATGGGAGTTTTTCGACAGACCTTAATTGTATTGATCCAGATTGCATAGACAACGCATGCGCATCGCAGAGAGAAGACAAGATGAGCATTTGAGGTTAAAAAGTATATAAATTGTTAATTTGTTTTGAAAATTACTGATTTTTTTCGCTAGATAAGACCCTTCTTTCTCTGATTGTATAGAGCCATTTGAAGCTGCATTTAAACTGCATTTTGGAAGTACAAACTTGGGGGCACCATTGAAGTCCACTATATGGAGAACATTCCTGAAATGCTTTCCTCAAGAAATATAATTTCTTATCGACTGAAGAAAGAAAGACACAAACATCTTGGATGACGAAGGGGTGAGTAAATTATTTGTAAATTTTTGTTCTGGAAATGAACTTCTCTTTTAAGTTTGTTGGTATGTTTCTGTATTCAATATGTTTTTGGCCTTATGTTTGGATCCTGTCCCTGAACTTCATGACAGGCCTTTTTGGACCTATTGTTGTCTCAGAGCTGTTATCTCTATCTTTAGACATCTGGATTGCAAGCAGAATCATTGTAAATCAGATCGCTGTCGTCTGCTTCAATTTAGTTGACCTAAATCCAGTCAGAAGTAATTCCATGCTCAGCCTGGCATTGAAAAGGTTTAAGTTTAATATTTACCCTGTTCAGTAGCGTGTCAAATCTACATTATTTTCCCAGGCAAAATGCTTTTAGCAGATCACCAATTAAAAGTACAGGAACGAGTTAGAATGAATTAAAACTCCAGTATTTTATGAGCTTATGAAAATAAATGTATGTAATTATTTCTAGGTTGTAGCTGAAACTGGTCACTTTTTGTTAATGGCAGGCTTCTGTCTGAAATTCTCATCTGCCTCTCTTCTCAGACTTGAACTGATGTTTTCCTGTCCAAGTTGGTAGTTTTGAGCTGGTTTTGTAAATATGACATCTAGCGATTAAAATGTCTGTGTTTTTGTGTACAGTTTATTTCCTGTTTTGTCAGTACAGGTTTTTAGTTGGCATCCTTCCAAGACCTGTCAAACTGGGTCAAAAATAATTGTGATTATTTAAAGATGTAGTTATGTTTGGCTTTGTTTTTTGTTTTTGTTTTTTTGCTTACAACTATTTGAAAATCTGGAATCTGAGAGTGCAAAAAAATCTAAATATTGAGAAAATTGCCTTTATAGTTTTCCAAATGAAGGTCTTGGTAATGCATATTACTAGTCAAAATTTAAGTTTTAATATATTTACGATAGGAAATTTACAAAATATCTTCATGGAAAATAATCTTTACTTAATATCCTAATGATTTTTTGGCATAAAAGAAAAATTGATCATTTTGACCTATACAATGTATTGTTGGCTATTGCTACAAATATACCCGTACTACTTAAGGTTTTGTGGTCTAGGGTCACAATGTAATTGAAAATCTAAATCTAAAGCAAAAAGATCAACCTGTGGTTAAATAAAATAAGGATCAGACCTCTGATCTGTTTCATCTTCTTATCTCAATAAATATACTAAATCTTTATATATAGTAATTTTTTATCACAAATTTTCTGTGCAGGTGAGCAGTAATGGGGCAGCTGCCTCAGGTCAGGTAGCTCAGACAGGTGCGACTGCACAAGACCCCCAACAACAACAGCAGCAGCAACAGCAGCCCAATGCCTGGCAGGTGATTAAAGGTGTCCTCTTCAGGTGAGTCCTTAATGTTGTGCATCTAAATTATTGTTTAACAAAATAATTGTTGTACTTTAAGAACTTCCTGCACTTTGGTCTTTATTTGACGGAGGTGGTTTGTATTTGACCATTGTAAAATGCAGTAATGTGGTTGGTGACTTATTATAGATCGTATGGTAGTGTTTGAGTAGTTTATTTGGAAGTGCTTATTAATGACGACTCCGGGGTTTCTGTAGTATCAAAATATGTTTAAGAATTGGCAACTTTCACTGGAATTGCCTACTGAAGTTTTGATATTGTAACCAGTATGAGCCCTGAGGAGCTGTATTACTCAACAGACATCTCGTGAGAGGAAAGCAACTGAACTTCTGAGCTGTTCTGGGTGCTCTAATTGATGTCAGGGGGCTTTAATGTTAACTTGTGTTAGCATTTCATACTTATGCAACATATAAAATTTATTGTCACAATTACAGTAATTACCTTCTCCAGTAATGTTTCTATAAATTCACTTTACTTAAATATCATCTAGGCTGCCAGAGGCTGTTTTTCATTTAAACCAAACTAATTTTTGTTTTATTCCATCTCACATCATAGATGATAGTGTAAGGCAACATTATTGCATCATGTGATTTGGGATTACTCTTTTTTAGAACATCTTAGGGCTAAAGTCTAATGTGAGTCTGCTCTTGTGTTTGTGTATCACCCAGGATTTTTATCATCTGGGCTATAAGCAGCTGGTTCCGCAGAGGTCCATCAACTCCAGATCCCAACACTCCCGCTGGAGCTCCACGAGTGCCCAGCCGAAACCTCTTCCCCAAGGACACCCTTATGGTATTCATAATCAAGGCCTTTCCCATCTGCCTTTTACTGATATAGTTGAGATCAAAATTAGAGAATTTCTAAATTCCAGGACACTGCTTAGTCCAGATGTTAGAAGATTTTTTTTTTTCAAGCATATTTTTGACACTGATCAAAATTAGAGAACACTTACAAATACCTCCAATTTATTGGTGTTAATTTGGCACCTGGTGCTAATTTCCTTAATTATATGACAAACCCTATTTAAGTGGCAGCATTTCTCTAATTTTCACTGAGATTGAAACTCTGCAACAGGAGGTTGTCCAGATGAAGGCCAAAGGGTTGACCCTTTCAGCCACCCCAAGAGAAATTTGTTCCAAATCTGTGATTTCACAAATATCACAGGTTAACAATGACGCTTATTCAAGTCCCCCAAAAAGGCTGGTTGTCCATGTAAGACAAATGCACAAGAAGACAGAATAATGCAGAGACTCTCAATGGGGAATGGGTTCAACACTGCAGCTGGAATTGCTTGCTGAACGAAGTTGGACCAAGATCACCAAGCTTCTCATCAGCAGAAAAAATCAAAAGGCTTAGCTCAACTTTGTTGAGGAGCATGTTGTGTGGAGAGAGGAGAACTGGTCCAAAGTTCCCTTTAGTAATGAGAGCAAGTTTAACTTATTTGGGTCTGATGGGAAACGTTTTGTTCGGCATCAAACTGATGAAAGGCTGAAACCCAAATGCGTAAAGAAGTCAGTGAAAGGTGGAGGAGAAAGTGTCAAGGTTTGGGGGATGTTTTCTGCAGCAGGAGTTGGGCCCCTTATACAGCTACATGTCAGGGTGAATGCAGATGCTTATCAGAACCTACTTCAGCAAAATGCAGTTCCTTCCCTGCAAGCATCTCCCAATCAGCCTGCAATTTTCATGCAAGACAATGCCCCCGTCACACTGCAGAACAGGTAAAGCAGCTCCTTGAAGCTAAGAACATTGAAATAATGAAATGGCCGGACCATAGTTCTGATCTAAACTGACTGAAAATCAGTTATGACCAAAAAACCCACTACAGTCACCAAACTGTGGAAGAAGAGTGGACCAAGATCACAAAAGCGCAGTGTAAGAGACTAGTGATGTCCTGCGGCCACAGATGTGCTGAAATCATTCAAAGCAAGAGCCTCTAGACTTCCTACTAATTTAAAACCCTCCAAATTTTAGTTGTAATCTTCTTTTGTGCTACAGTGGTTACTGTACTCTAATTTGATCAGTGTGTTTTCCACAAAATAAAGGTTTTTTTTTTTTTTTTTTTTTTTTTTTATAAATGCTGTGGATATTTTGTCAAACTTTAGAACAGTGGCATACCTGCAGCTGATATTCCTTCAAATTTTGAGTGAAGATTAACAATATTTCAGAGAAAATCATGTATTTATGGATTGTTCTCGGATTTTCTGTAAGATCTGGTTTGTAGCTGCTTTGATAATTCTCTGTTATCTGTCCTGTTTACAGGATTTATATGTATATATCTCTGAGAATGAGATATTTACAGATTTTAACAATACAGAAGCCCTATTCTGGTACCAGCAAGATTTGGTTTATGGAGATTGGACCACAGGGGAGTCGGGGGATGGCTGCTATGAGCATTACCAAGAGCTGGACCTCTCTGAGGTGGGATGCAAAAACATTCTGTAAATGTGAATGGAATAGATCTGAGACTTGCATGGTTTTGATTTTTAATTGTCATCTGTCGGCACTGTTGAAATCTGAGAATACACTTTCTTGCATGACTTGCTGATAGTCCGCCTCTGTTTGTTCGTACAGAGTGTGAAGCAGAACGGCTCTATATACATCCACATTTACTTCACCAAGAGTGGCTTCCACCCAGACCCCAAACGCAAGGGCCAGTACCGCAGGCTATCTACGGTTCATGCCACTCGAAGTGAGTGTGTCCAGTTTTTGCTTGCCTTTCTTGTTCACGTTTTTTGCATTTTGCTGCTCACATGTTTGACTGTGTCAGCAGGCCTAAAATAACACATTATCAGTGCATGGGTGAACCCTCTTTAAAGCCTAGAGCCCGTTTTTACATACCTCCTTTTTAACAGTGCTCAACAAGTATAAGAGGAGGAAGTTCCTCAAGACCAAAAACCTGTTGACAGGAGAAACCGAAGCTGATCCAGAAATGATCAAGGTAAGTTGAGAGATTTGCCTCATTGAAATAAGTTAATCGATATTGCACTTGGCTTGTCCGCCATCTTGTTGTCATGCCGTTCATCGCTGTGCCTTCTCGATAAAGGACACGCGTGTTGTGAAGTTCCTAAAGTTGTGCTGTTTGTGCATTTTCAGCGGGCTGAGAGTCATGGGCCTGTGGAGATCATATCCCACTGGCATCCCAACCTCACTATCAACATGGTGGATGATCACACAGCTTGGGTGAAAGGGTCTGTTCCCCCACCTCTTGATCAGCGTAGGTTTTTTCGTGCTAAACTGCCTCATATTATTGAAGCAGTTCATTGAGCTGTAGGTGAATCCAGAATCATCTCTGGTTAACCTGAGCACTTTTCCTTTCAGATGTCAAGTTCGATGCAGTGAGTGGAGACTACTATCCCATTGTTTATTTCAATGACTACTGGAACCTGCAGAAGGACTATTACCCCATAAACGAGACCCTGGAGAATCTGCCCCTCAGACTCACCTACTGCCCCCTCTCCTTGTGGCGCTGGCAGTTATATGCCGCCCAGAGCGCCCGCTCCCCCTGGAACTTCCTGGGAGAGGACACTTACGAGCAGTCAGATGAGGACCAGGATTCTGTTAAGGTCTGTACTACACTCGAGAAAATTTTATTGGTTTCGAGATCTAATTGAGAGATTGGATCTATCGGTAGGCATCGTTAACCAGTAGAGATTTCGGGCTATTGTTTCTACCACATATTGTTTCTGTCAGAGAGGTGTGTGCATGTGAAGGTGGTGCCATAGAGCGTGAGAGTATTGAAAAGTTATTTCTGCCACTTCATAGGCCTTGAATGGTTAAATACACACACTTGTATGTGTCAAAATGCGTTTTGCAAATATCCTCGTAAATACAGTAATTTAGGTCTTAGGTGGAAAGCAAACGCTGATAAACAAAACACGTGTAACAGTATTGGATCCGGGCAGCTCTTAAAGTGACAGCAGTCTAATATTCCTGCTGTCTGTCATTCATGTTAATCAAACAAAAGAGAGAACACCTCTCACTGTTCTCAAATTAATCACTTAACTACAACTTTAATAAGAATAAATATATATTTGTTTTACACAGTGATGAATATGCAGTATTTTTATACATATGATTACTGTATACAATGCATGTAGCCTTTCTTATTTGTTCTACTGTAGGTTTATTTTTCATGTTGCTTGTAATTAGTTCTTTTTCTTATTTAATCTAATTTAATTTCTAATTTAATTTTCTTTTTACTTGTCTTCAGTGAGTGTGTGTGTGTTTGTTTTTTGTTTTTTTTTGAGGCTAGAATTATTTTTAGTGATATTGATACTAGTGACAAGAATTATGAAATTTCTATGGCATCAAAAATTGGTACCATAAAGACCTTATTTAAAGCAAAAATTACTATATTGTGATGGATATCGTTACTGTGAAATGAAATTACTCATATTTTGATATAAGATTTTGGTCATATCGCCCACCCCTACCAAAGCTTATGTAATTTATTTTTTGCATATGAAAAAATTACAGATAATGTACTCACCCTCTTGTCATCCAAGATGTTCATGTCTTTTTTTTTTTTTTTTTTTTTTTTTTTCAGTTGTAAAGAAATAGTTTTTTTTTAAGGAAAACATTTCAGGATTTCTCTCCATATAGTGGACTTCAATGGTGCCCCTGAGTTTGAACTTACAAAATGTAGTTTAAATGCAGCTTCAAAGGGCTCTAAACAATCCCAGCAGTGGAAGAATTGTCTTATCTAGCGAAAATGATCTGTCATTTTCTAAAAAAAAAAAAAAAAAAAAAAAAAAAGTATATTCTTTTTAACCTTAAATGCTTGTCTTGTCTAGCTCTGCATGCACACAGTGTATTCCGGTTTATGACAGTTAGGGTATGTCAAAAACTTCAAAATTGTCCTACAGTACATCGCTGTTTTACTGTTTTTTTTCTTTGCATGTTGACTTTGTAAACACTGGGTCAGTGCTTCTGCAGCGATGTAGGACAATTTTGAAGTTGGAGGAGAAACTGAGATGGGAGGGTTTTTTTTTTACTTGTACTGTCATTAACCAGACATGCAAAACGTGTGAACCAGAAGTGACGAGACGTGTTTAACAGAATACGGAAATCTGTTATGCATAACCCCTATTCAAATGAGTAGACGCTTAGACACAAAACAGTCACAACTTAACAAGCACACATTCTTCTCAGTCTGAATCATGACTATTAATTAGTGATGTAATGTTAAAATGACAAGCAGAGTAACTACTTTGAAAAATGGCATACAAATATCTTGTTGCATAATCTACTTATTGTCTCAACAGGTGGCTCTACTTGAGACCAATCCCTACCTCCTGGGACTGACCATTGTTGTTTCCATCGTCCACAGCATTTTTGAGTTCTTGGCCTTCAAGAATGGTAAATAAATACTGATTTATGTGTGTGGTAATCGATTGAGACTTGTGGGTTGTGGTGTCTCTCATTTCACTTTCTCTGCAGATATCCAATTCTGGAACAGCCGTCAGTCTCTGGAGGGGCTGTCTGTGCGCTCCATCATATTCGGGGTGTTCCAGTCTCTGGTAGTGCTGCTGTATATCCTGGACAACGAAACCAACTTTGTCGTCCAGGTCAGCGTATTCATCGGCCTGCTCATCGACTTCTGGAAGATTACCAAAGTCATGGACGTCAGGGTGAGATGATGCCACCGCCAGGCATTTTGGATGACTTCAGGCTTAAAATCTTGGATGTCAGTGTTGATTCTTGTTTTTCTTTTCCTAGTTGGACCGAGAGAACAGGATTGCTGGAATTTTCCCACGATTGATATTCAAAGACAAGTCCACATACGTGGAGTCTTCAACCAAAATCTATGATGACGTAAGAGATCTTTCAGCTGCGATTTAGAGGTGATTCATCACATAATTTATACAAGCTACATGAGTAATGTCTGTTTTGTTTTTGTTTCGTTTTCCCCAGATGGCCTTTAAGTACCTGTCCTGGCTGTTGTACCCTCTCTTTGGGTGCTATGCAGTTTATAGCTTATTATATGTGGAACACAAAGGCTGGTACTCTTGGGTGCTCAGTATGCTTTATGGGTTCTTGTTAACCTTCGGTAAGTGTAAATTCAGTTCATGTTTGTAATAGCTGCATTCAACTCCTTTTCCGATAACCATAAAAATGCTCAGAATGTGTGGCAACTTAAAATCAGTGGCTAGATGCTTAAAGAAACTCACAAAGGGGAATTCCTTTTTAACCTTCAAAGCTCAAAGGATTTTCTACAGTTCTGTAAATAGAATAAAAGAGAGCGCTGTCCGCAAGGACATACCGTCACGTGTGAAATCCAGGCGTTAGCCTGAAGGGCATGAATGCGTGTTGACACATTTATATTTAATGGATTTTAAAGTGAAAGTAACTGGGAAACTTTTTAATACTCCGATGTAGCTTTTTGCCATGATCTGAGTTAGTTTCTACCTTGCAGTATGCCCTTTTATTAGGGTTTCTGCATGTCTTACACCTTAATTTACTCTTTTCAAATTAAAATAATAGTTCACCCAAAAAATTAAAATACTCTCATTAATTACTCACCCTCATGTCGTTTCAAATCCATAAGACCTGTTCATCTTCAGAAAACAAATTAAGATATTTTTGATGAAATCCGAGAGCTTTCTGACCTTCCGTAGACAGCAACGCAACTGACACATTCAAGACCCAGAAAGGTAGTAAGGACATTGTAAAATAGTCCACGTGACAGCAGTGGTTCAACCTTAATTTTATGAAGCTACAAGAATACTTTTTGTGTGCAAAGAAAGCAAAAATAACAACTTTATTCAGCAGTTTTTTCTCTTCTGTATCAGCGGGTGTTCTTTTTGCATTTATTTACAACATTTCATAAAAGTCTGAAGATTTTGACAGAAGATAACTTGTAATTTTTTGGCCAGCCTTACTTATTTGAACCAGAATATACAGACGATAAGCTAAAAGAGATTGATTGTTCTACATCAGAATGCCGGCTCCTGCGTCAGCAGCACCACATGAATGCGTCATTGTCCTTTCGTGAACGCACATCGAAGACTAATACAGAAGAGAAGAGATTGTTAAATAAAGTCGTTGTTTTTGTTTCCTTGCGCATAAAAAGTATTCTTGTAGCTTCATAAAATTAAGGTTGAATTTATACGTTTTCACGCTGCCTCCGAAACTTTCGTCTGTCGTTTAAAAAAAAAATATGATCAGATTTGATTTTCTGTGTATTTCCATCTGTAGCAAGCATTTTGATAGGAAAGGATGACAAATATTAAAAAAAAAAAAAAAAAAAAAAAAAACAACACATAGGAAAATTTCTGACTCACTGTGCACTGACCTTTAGACATTTGCACTAGAAAACAAGACAAAAATGCTGTGGGGAAAAAAGTTCCCCCCTTTTTTTTTTTAAGTCTTTAAAGTATTACATTTACTCAATCCCATGACCTTAGTGTCACTAATGCCATGCTTAACCGTTTGAACTACAGGAACTTAGTGTAATTTTTTTCTGTTTGTTGACGCTATTAGTGTTGAAATCACACATTCCAGCTTTAAGAAATTACAAAACGTCTGTCATTTAAAAATATTTTGTCATTTAAAAATCACTGTCTACCACTCAATCACATGTTTCATAGATGCTTCACAGTGGCTAACAGCATGTTTTGCTTGAACTTTTTAGACCATTATAGGTATAGTTCACCCAAAAATGAAAATTCTGTTATTAATTACTCACCCTCATGTTGTTCCAAACCAGTAAGACCTTCGTTCATCTTTGGAACACAAATTAAGATACTTTTAATGAAATCTGAGAGCTTTCCTGCATAGACAGCAACACAACTGACACTTTCAAGGCCCAGAAAGGTCTCTCAGCTCTCGGATTTCATCAGAAATATTTTAATTTGTGTTCCGAAGATGATCTTACAGGTTTGGAACGACGTGAGGGTGAGTAATTCATGACAGAGTTTAAATTTTTGAGTGAACTATCCATTAAAGATGCTAAAAAACAGTTTAGGGTAAATTTGTTTATGTTTATTTCAGTACAGCTGTTAAAGCTATACACATTTTAGTTTTCCACCAGGAGCATTGCATTTTTCCACTGGCAACAGATTCCTCAAGACTGACCAGTTGTTCAGGCGTCCCACTGATTTTAAATTGTTTCACACATCCTTATTCCTTTTCATTAGTTTGTATGACATGTCCAACTGTAAATATTCCATCCAGTTATGTTTTGAATTACAAATGTTTTGTTTTTCCTAAAGGGTTCATCACCATGACACCGCAGCTCTTCATCAACTACAAGATGAAGTCAGTAGCCCATCTTCCCTGGAGGATGCTCACCTACAAGGCCCTGAATACCTTTATAGATGACTTGTTTGCCTTCGTCATCAGGATGCCAATGATGTACAGAATAGGTTGTCTCAGAGACGGTACGTGCTTATGCGTTTCCCTCCGACGCTTGGAATTTCCCTATATGACAGCTTCTTAAGGAGAACTCCACTTCCAGAACAACAATTTCCAAATAATTTACTCACCCCCTTGTCATCTAAGATGTTCATGTCTTTCTGTCTTCAGTCGTGAAGAAATTGTTTTTTGAGAAAAGCGTTTCAGGATTTTTCTCCATATAATGGTCTTCATTGGTGCCCTGATTTTGAACTTCCAAAATGCAATTTAAATGCAGCTTCAGATTCAGTAGTACTTGAACACGCATCCCAGAGCTTGTGCTACACAAGCTTTTGTGCTTAAAAACTAAACATTTTTATTTTCCGAAACAAATGACAGATCGTTTCGCTAGATAAGACCCTTCGTCCTCAGCTGGGATCATTTATTGCCCTTTGAAGCTGCATTTAAATTACATTTTGGAAGTTCAAAATTGGGGAACCAGCAAAGTCCATTATATGGAGAAAAATCCTGAAATGTTTTCTTCAAAAAACATAATTTCTTCATGACTGAAAACAGAAAGACATGAACATCTTGGATGACAAGGGGGTGTGTAAATTATTCGTGAATTGTTGTTCTAGAAGAGAAGTTCTCCTATAAGGTTGCAAGCATTAATTGGACGTGCCACCATTTCTCCACAGACGTGGTCTTCTTCATCTATCTGTATCAGCGCTGGATTTACAGAGTGGATCCCAACCGTGTGAATGAGTTCGGGACCAGCGGAGTGGACCAAAGCAAGGACAGCTCAGCCCAGCCAGCAGCTGCCGACACAACCGCTGCCATCACAGATAAATCAGAGGGGGAGAAGAAAAATGATTAACCCCTTTTAACCCCCCTCCCTTGCCCTTTGGTCTTGTGAAGGTGTCATAAAGCATCTTCAAGGCTGAGTTTATGTTTAATTGTCAGGAAAGGGAACTGGATTAATGGTATTACGTAAAAGACTGCAGGAAAAAAAAAAGTTCAGTTCAGCGTTCCTTCTTTGTGTGGGATCCACAGGAAAAAATATATATATTTAATGTAGACTTCCTAAAATCATTCTTTTTCAATCTCCCATATTTTTGCAGTCAAAGTGAAGTAAAATGTGATGTACTGTATTGTATATTTTTGGGTTGGTAACACTAATAATTTGAAGGGTTAGGTGGCCCGTGATTAAATCCTATTGGCTGGAGTGAATAGGGCGATTGCAGTACATATCATTTTGTTTTTTGAAGTACAAGAAGAAGGAAAAAGAGGCTAAACCCAGCCTCGCTGGTCTCCTGATTCTGTGTACTTATTTTCTGTTCATTCCATGTGTGAAGGGGTACCAGGAAGCGGTTGTGTAGTGTAGGACGGAGGTGGCCAAGAAAAAAAAAAAAAAAAAAAAAAAGCCAATTCTGTTCAAACACTACCCCTGTGCGAGAAAGAGACTTTTCACATTTTTAAAACAAGAATTGATGTTGCAAACTTGAACAAAAAATAAATAACAGCCTTGTAGGTATTAATATATAATTATATTAATATTATTAATAACTATGATCATCATTTTTTTTTTTTTTTTCTCTTAAGCCTCTGAATTTTCTTTTGTTTGTCCTAAAACTGTACAGCATCTCAGCTTGTAAGACTTATTCATGCTGACGTCAACTTGTCTAGCAATAGCTGAATTGCCAGTCCTCTCACTGAGAACTAGTTTCATTACATTCACACTCCACGGCTGAACCACCATGTGTCACCATGTGTTCGGCTCAACACGTCAACTGTCCCAAGAATGCGTGAGATGAAATGCCTGGTTTGTCCTAATTTTTTTTTTTGGTGCCGTACTTCTGAATTGATTGGGCTTTTTTTGGTACGTTCCAAAATTTGATCACTCATGTTTATAGTAAAGCATAAGTTCAGTTTAAATCAGACACTGTATTATTCATGTCTCAAGAGTTGTGCATTTGATTACTTGGCTTTTTAAGATGTGATATTGGGCTCATAAAATATATATATCAAAGGAAAATGGTACATTTTGCAAAGATTTGAAACTGAAACTGCTTGATGAACTTTGGGAAAGTTAAAAATTTAACTACACCATATTTGCTCTTCTGGTTTGGCACAAATCTCTGCCTTAAAAATGTTTTGAGGTTTCCAATGTTAAGACTTTTGCTACCATAACTACATAAATAATATTAAATATAAAACATTAAACTAGTAATACTTAAATTGCTTGAACAGGTTTGTTTTGGCATAAACTAATATTATAAACTAGCATATTTGCGTTGGGCAAAAACAAAGCTCACTTTTTAATTAACAGGTTGTAAATTATTTACCTATTTGTATAGAGCTGTTATCATATTCTCAAATGTAGTCGGGTTAAAAAATGCACTGCACTACAAATGATGGTTTTATATGTTGTGCTGACACCTAGCGGCGTACTTGAAGCATTGCGCAAATGTTTTTAGTCACTAATGTCATTAGAAATGCTCTGTTTGCGCACTATTAGTCTTTATTAATTTAAGTTGTCCGATAACAAAGCAGTTTCCGAAATAAAGTGAGTAGAATTCAACTGTTCAAAATGGCGGCCACTATATAAGGCGACCCGCTCCATTTAAAATGAGTCGTCTTGTAATTGTCAAACATTATGCTCGCTACGTGGGTAAAACGTGCTTAATTATGTACAAAAAAACTTTAACAACGTTAATTTACTAAGAAATAAAATGTAGAAGTAAAACGAATTTAGGAATTTTGTGAAACTTATAAAAAACTCTCATTTGTGAATAAATGATCACCTCACATCAACTCATACATTTATTCAGAAATATTACAAATCGCACAAAAGGCCCACTTTAAACGGAAGAACACGTTTAATTAAAGCTCTTTTGATATTTAAAATTAATTTTGCTTCAAAATAACAAGGTTACAAAATTCAATTTCGTTTTTCTTCTTAATCGCGATTTGTACACACATAATTCACTAAAATGTAGTGAATGAGTAACAACCACATTCGACAACCGCATTAACTCTCGAAAAAAACAGGCAGTGATAACCGCATTTACAGAAATTCTATGCAGTGCGCCTGGAATTGAACTGAACATATTTGTTAATGACGTGTCTTCCTCTGGATGTGAGATGAAAGAAAATAACAGTGAAAGAAGTCTTAACCTTAGCACATTTTGACACGGGGCTAGTTGCGCTCACAAGCCCTGTGGTAAAGTGTTGCCAGATTTTCATAGAAAACAAAAAAACACTAAAACACCCATATGCTTATAACTCCAAAAAACAAACAAACAAAAAAAACCATATATCTCATATCCGCAGTAGACCACTTTATTAAGCTAAGACCAAACAACATGCCTAAGCACTCCTAAATATGAGAACATGGCAACACTGCAAGACAGCGCTCTCCAACGCAGCCTCCCGAGCATAAACAAAGTAAATAAAGAGTCTTTAGCCAAAAAAAAAAAAAAAAAAAAAAAAAAAAGGCAGATATCAACGGCTAAATTCTTATTCATTCCTGCAAGATGCAAAATGTTGCTATGGTTACAAGTGTGGGAGTGACTTCTGTTCCATACACACATGGAACGATAATTTACGGGACTCACTCCTGCATTTAAATGTGGTTGTCACTCCTGAAACTTGCAGTGTACGTGGCCTTCCCACCCAAATATATATATATATATATATATAAATAAAATTACCATATTTTGAGTCATATATATATATATATATATATATATATATAAATTACCATATTTTATGAGTCTAGAGCAGTGTTGCCAAGTCCACCGTTTTCCTGTGGAATTGGGCTACTACACTGTTGCCGCGGGTTGAAGTGACCCCAATAACCTAATATTTACCCCCCTGGAATGCGATTTTTAACTGGGGATCCCCCTCAAAACGCAATTGGGCTACTTTGGGGCTAGTTTTGAGTATCAGTTGGGTGGGTTTTGTTGTGAAAACCTGGCAACCCTGGTCTAGAGAATCCATGTGGTGCAAATTTAAAATAAAATATAAAGGTCATTAACTACCTGGTCTGTGGTAGGTTGGATGTTGGGATTGACGTCCCAGAACAGGCTGATCAGTTTTTGACACTTAAAAATGGGCAAATTATTTTGTATAGAGCTGTAATCATATTCGTAATCAAACAAGGTTTGTTTCTCACTGCCGTTCAAGTTGAATATGGATATTTTTATGTTGTGCTGACGCCTAGCGCAAACATGCAGCATCTCGCAAAAGCATAAAAGAAATGCTCTGTTTACACCCTATTCATCATGCTTCATTTATTCTGCGATCAAAGTTGTTAAATACAGCCGTTTCTGAAATAAAGCGAATAAAATTCAAATTTTCAAAATGGTGGCCATTATAAGGCGACCCCAGGGTTGCCAGGTTTTGCAACAGTTGCATTTTGAGGGGAGTCCCCCATTAAAAATAACATTCCTGGGAGGGTAAAATAAAGGTTTTTTGTAAGGGTTCCCTTGGTAAAATTAGCATTCCAGGGGCTATATTAAGCATTGGGGTCGCTTCAACCCACGGACATGAAAAACAGCCCACGGCAACAGTGTTAAAGTAGGTCAAAACCACGGACTTGGCAACACTAGGCGACCCACTCTATGTAAAATAAGCAGTCTTACATCATAACTGCCAAACAATTTGTTCATGGACAAATTCTTTAACTAGGAACAAAATAACTTTTAAAACATTTATTATAAAGAAATATAAAAGTAAAATGAATTTACGAATTTTCTAAACTCTCCTAAATCAGTGTTCACCTCACATTTATTAGTAAACATTAACTCATATATTTATTCAGACATACTACAAATCACAAAAGGCCTGCTGTAAACACAAGAAAACGTTTAATTAAAGTTCTTTCGATATTTAAAATTATTTTTTCTTAACAATAAAAAGGTTACAAAATTTAACTTACAAAACAACATTACAAAAAAATCTAATTAAGATATTTTATGAGTCTGAAGGGTCCACGTGGTGCAAATTTACAATAAAACATTAAGTTCACTGACAAGCTGATCTGCGGTCAGTCGGAGGCTGGGATTGCCGTCCCAACACAGGGTGATCAGTTTCTGACACTTCTGTCCAAGAGCAGATTGAATAAAAACATCCTTAGTGATGGAAGGACGCAGATTATACGCCACAACAGCATAGAGAATATACTGTCTGTCTCCTTCATATGGCGGCTCTCGGGTGAGGAGCTGCCACATTGTGATGCCAAACGAATAAACGTCCACGCAGGGAGAAACCTCCTCACCTTTGAGGAGCTCGGGGGCTCGGTGAGTAAACGTGCCACCGATTTCACTCAGGTGCGTCACGGTGTCGCTTTTACTCGAAAGCTTGAAGGAGCACCCAAAATCTGCGAGCTTACAAACATCCTGTTCTGATACTAAAACATTGGCAGGTTTTAAATCCAAGTGCACTATACCGTGCGCGTGCAAGTGCTGAAGCGCGCACGCAATGTCCATTGAATATTTCACGCACTTGTCCATAGGCAACGGGTCTGTGAGTCCGTAAATGACCTGCTGGAGGTTAAGTGCGCCGGCGAACTCCATTACAATCGTCCCGATGTTATCTTTAGCGCTGAGGTGCTCGGGGGTGCACGTGGTGGCCGCGATGACGCGCACGATGTTTTGATGGTGCAGGTGCGCCGCATTGAGTTCCGCCCAAAAACTTTGCCTCGAAGCCAGTTTGTTTTTCACACATCTCACTTTCTTCACAGCAACAGTCTCGTCGAAGTATGTGCCTTTGAACACCGTCCCGAATCCACCGCTGCCGATGGGCTCCAGAGCCTGTAGTTCTCGCCAGTGGATCACAGACGACCACAGTCTGTGGGCGATTTTACCGTGAAACGTGTTTGTGGGCACACGCAGCGTAGATCCACTCACGGTTTTGGATAGTGGGCTGCTGCATGCGCCAAACTCCAGCCCAAAATCCTTTGGTAGCAGTCGGGTGATAGGGATTGGTGACGGCATAGTGCATGGTAACCATGAACCCAAGTGCTGTTGACTAAATTTGGGTCTCTGCTTCGCGTGGGAGAATTCACGTGATCATTATATGCACGTCTGTCATATGACCATCACGGGCTAAGGGAAAATGTCATGATATTTTAATTTGAATGTTATCTGAAACCGTGTTATTTTCGGTGTTGTAGGTGGTACATTTACATATGCCTACATTTTAAATAAAATAATGGGTAAGACAAGGCAGTTTAACCACTTGTATGAAATTAAATCTTCTGCGTTATTTGCGGTTTAGATTTCAATCTGTTTTCTACCTAACAAAGGCTGACGCAATGATGAAAACGACAGGCGCAATGTGCTTTATGCTCTATGTGCTCAATGCGCCCCCATTATTCAATATTTACACTAGTATATTTACTCAAAGCATGTGACTATAATCCTTTCACTTTGAGCTGATACTTGGAAAAAGCTGTTTATTAATGTTTAATACATTTTATATATATATATATATATATATATATATATATATATATATATATATATATATATATATATATATATATATATATATATATATATATATACACACACACACACACACACACACACACATATATATATATATATATATATATATATATATATATCGTTCAAAAGTCTGGGATCAGTAAGACTAATGATTTTAAAGAAGTTGCTTCTGCTCATCAAGGCTGCATTTATTTGATCAAAAATACAGAAAAAAAACAGTAATATTTTTACAATATAAAATAATGTTTTTTTATTTTAATTATAGTTTAAAACATAATTTATTCCTGCAATGCAAAGCTGAATTTTCAGCATCATTACTCCAGTCTTCATTGTCACTTGATCCTTCAGAAATCATTCTAATATGCTGATTTGTTATTAGAAAGATCTATGTTAGCAACAGTTGTGCTGCCAAATTTTTTTTTGGAACCTGTGATACTGTTTTTCAGGATTCTTTGATGAATAAAACAGTAAAAAAAAAACAGCATTTATTCAAAATATAAATCTTTCCTAATAATACAAGTCTTTGCTATCACCTTTTATCAATTTAACAGATCTTTGCTGAATAAAAGTATTAATTTCTTTAAATATAAAAAAAGGAAGAATAAAAAATGACTGACCCTAAACTTTCTACAGTAATGTATATTGTTAGAAAAAATATTTGTATTTTGAATAACTGCTGTTCTTTTTTTATTAATCAAGGAGTCATGAAAAAAAAGTATCACGTTGCAAAAAAAAAAAAAAAAAAAAAAAAAAAATTAAGCAGCAGAACTGTTTTCAACATTGATAATAAATCAGAATTTTAGAATGATTTCTGAAGGATCATGTGATACTTAAGACTGTAATGATGCTGAAAATTCAGCTTTGCATCAAAGGAATAAAACATTATTTTGCATCGTAATAATATTTCACAATAATATTTTTTTCTGTATTTTTAATCAAATAAATGCAGCCTTGATGAGCATAAGAGTCTTCTTTAAAAACATCAGGCTACAAATTTTACAGATCCCAAACTTGTGAACGTCAATGTATAGTAATATGTTATGTAGGCAATTTAATACGTTCAGTCGCACATTTAATTCAATTTTCAATTTAATATCATTTATATATTACTTGATGTGTTGGTTATTTTAGGACGATGTTCTGTGTACCTGTTAACGATTCGCTTTCTTGAAACTCACCTGTTGTTAGTCGTTGCCATAGTGACGAATCTTGGGGTTTCCCCAGATGTGACGTAGGGGGATTTCCACCCACCAGTCCGGACCTCTCGTAGCTCACAGAGAGAAAAAGTGAAAGAAAATACGGAGCGAAGGTGTTTGTCATGTCACAGTCGTGTGGACGAGACACAGATAAAGCGGTCTCTCATTTTCTCTCGAGATTTCTTTCCCAAAAAGGCTTCCGTTTACTTCAAGCTTCCAAAAAACAGGCGAAGCACCCGGAAATGAGTCCTTAACGCGGGACTGATGATCTGATCGCTGTTTCGGAGGATTACGATTCAACAAAATAACGACCTACGGGAGAGTGTAGGAACAAACGAGACTAATTTTTCTTCTACTTTGAGCCTGCAATGAGAAACATGAGTGTTCGGAACGGCACAGCGGGAGGTCAGCCAGGTCAGTTTGTCATTTTTTCACTTCGGCCCTGTTGTCACTCTGATTCAGCATGTTTTAGGAATATTTGCGTTACTTTACGTTTAAGCAATGAATCATGTAACGTTACGCATTATGTATCGCTGTATCACGTTATGTTACGTTTTATGACAATGAAGTTCACGGTATCATCGAAACTAAGTTGTTTTCTTCAAGAAGTGGGTGTTTCCAAAGTTGCAGGCCTGTATTGAAACAATAATACAGGCCCGCGAATGTCTTTCCTGTTTTATTTTTGCAAAAATAACGTTTTAGCTTGTTTATAATATGTCGAGGAGTATGTTTATCATTCGATACGTTTAATAACTCATTTGTTTATTAGCTGATAATGAAGTCAAGCGGCTGCAGACACGTTTATCAAAAGGTTTTGTCATTAACTGCTCCTTTTATTATATAAATAAATAAAAAATTGCTTTCAGTTTCGTTTTCCGTAAATGCGCATGTTTAACTGTTTTTCTTGTCTTTTTTTCCCCCCCATCATGCCTCCCTGTGCAGACCTAGATCTAGGTGAGTGCAGATGTGACGTCATTGTGAGGTGACCTTGGTTGCCCGCTTTGTTTGTTCTTTAATATATATTGTTTTGTGATGGTAAAGGGATAGTTCAACACACATTCTGTTATTATTTATTCACCTGTATGCAGTTCCAACTCAATGACTTTCCATGGAACACAAAAGGAGATGTTATGCAGCCTGACAGCCCTGGTCACCATGTTTTTCCATGCAGTGAAAGTACATGAGAGTGTCAGTTTGCCTAACATCTGCTTTTGTGTTACATGGGAGAAATTATTAAAGGATTAGTTCACTTCCAGAATAAGAATTTCCTGATAATTTCCTTACTTCCAGTGTCATCCAAAATGTTCATGCCTTTCTTTCTTCGGTCGCAAAGAAAGTAAGGTTTTTGAGGAAAACATTGCAGGACTTTTCTCCATATACACTGTAAAAAAACAATTTGTTGAGTCAACTTAAAATAATTTGTTACCTGGCTGCCTTTTAATTGTAAGTTCAGTCAATTCCAAAAAAGTTTATTTAACTTGAAATGTTAAGTTATGCTAAGTGACAACTTAGATATTTGAGTTGATTCAACTTAAAATTGTAAGGCAGCTGGGTTACCCAGCTTTTAAGTTTAACAAACACAAATATCTAAGTTTTTAATTAGTACAACTTAACATTTCAAGTTTACTAAACTTATTTGCGTTTAAAATTTTAAGGCAGCAGGGTAACAAATTATTTTAAGTCGACTCAACAAATTGTGTTTTTTGTTTTTTTACAGTGTAGTGGACTTTAATGGAGACCGACGGGTTGAAGGTCCAATTTGCAGTTTCAATGCAGATTCAAAGGGTTCTACACGATCTAAGGGTCTTATGTAGCGAAACTATTGGTTACTGCAAAATATTGGTGCATCTACGACTTTACGCATTACATAATCATGTTGGAAAGTTCACGCATGGTTAGTTCTTCGTCTGTGTACTTTGGTTAAAAAGGTTGGGTAGGGCAGAATCGTCCCACATCATTGTTTTACCTTTTTTTGAAAAGTGCGTTTGACTTTCTTTGCACATTCGATTTGTAAACACTGGGTCGGTACTTCTGTCTACATCACGCGTGACCTTTCCAACGTGATTACGTAATTCTTGAAGTCAAGCTAGTGCAAGACAAGCATTTGTGGTTAAAAAGTAAAGAAAACGACTGATTGTTTCGCTAGATAAGACCCTTATTCCACAGCTGGGATCGCGTAGAGCCCTTTGAAGCTGCATTGAAACTGCAATTTGGACCTTTAACCCATTGATTCTCATTGAAGTCCATTACATGTAGAAAATTCCTGGAATGTTTTCCTCAAAAACCTTAATTTCTTTGCGGCTGAAGAAAGACATGAACAAGATAGCTTCTCCTTTAACTAATCTTTTTGACTAGAGCTTGTGTTAACATTTATCAAACCTGTGCCTCAGATATTATAGACGAGTACCTTACGGAGAAAACAATCAAAGAACGGGCACTCCCTGGTCCTCCTCCTCCACCTGTGGACCAAGACATCCAGGCAGTTGATCCGCCACCGAGAAGCAGGCGAAGCGCACCAGTGTTGGTCTCCAGAGGAGCAGCGCCACATGTGAGTCTTTCTGCTGGTACACTAAAATGAACCAAAAGAGCAGTGGTTGTATTTGTTCAGTTTTCTGAAAGGATGGTTCACCTAACTGACCTTTGACTTCCAAAGGCAGATATTTCTCAAAATATCTTCTTTTATGTTCCAAAAAGTCATGCAGGTTTAACAAATTTTCAACTGAATTTGTAACTCATCCTGCATTGTTTGTGAATGATGCCTCAAATTCTGTGGCTTATCGATTACGTTCTCTCTAATAGCTCACAATACAAAATGCTTGTTTTTTGGTTGTTATCGAAACTTCTTATTCATGACATCAGGCTTTTTTGCTTCAGCAGAGTGATTGTAATTCGATGCCTACTTTCAGTTAGCGTTTTCTCAGCTCATGCTTCTCTCCCCCCATACAAAAGACACTCAGGCGCATACCCTCCTCTCTCTCACTTTCTCATTGGCTGGTTTTCAGTCCAGCTATGTGAGCTTCCTGTTTCTTCACCATGCTTCTTCTGGCTCTTCTCAGCGGCTCTTTGTGTAAGCGATCTGAGTCCGTACTCAGGCATGTCCAGACTTGATGTTTGTCTGTTGTTTTCTCAGTAATACTTTTATCCCTCTGTTATTGTACGTGTGTTCTTTGTGTTCAGTATCTGCATGTGTCAAACAAACTGTTACTCTCTTGTCTCTCTTTTTCACACACTCACTTTCTCTTTCTCTCTTGCTGTTTTTTTGTGGTGGCTTTGGTTTTCAAATGCAGATAGTGAGCTAAAGGTGAATTGTTTGTTTTTCCATTAATGATTTAAAGTATTGGAAAGTCAAATAAGGTACTCGTGATTCCAGCGTAGTAATAAAACAAGCTAATGTGGTTTTTCTGAAGGCTTGGTGTTGCAGAGTCATTGTGTGGGGGTTTGGAAATAAATTATTCAGTGATTGTTAAGCCATTTTTTAAACTTGTAAACCCGTTTGGCAATTTTATTTATCTGTTTGTTTAAATGTTTTGTATCTTGCTCTATTCAGTTGTTTGTTCACATATTTGTTATCTGGAAATCCAGCTGTTAAAGCCACACCATAAAGTTTTAACATTTATTCTAATTCTGTGAAAACAGGGAAACACATAGGTGATGTTCAAAACATTATTTTCAAGCTGATATACAATTAAAACATTAAAATTAATCAGAATTCACCCGATCTTTGGAGTGACAGATCATTGTAGCTCCTCAGTTCAAGAGAAGCTGCAGCGCCAAGCGCACATGAACTGATAATTTCCTCCACTTTAATACCAGTTTCAGTATGAAATAAACATGAATGAATATCCGAAGGCATGTTAAAAGAAAGTTTACAGCTTACTGAAATCTGCATCCTGTCTCATATGATCACTCAATCAGTGTTTTGACCATGGAAAGATGTCAATATAACAGTTTGTAAACAATATGTCATGTAATGTCACATTTACCTCAGAAAAAGAAGCTCATTAGTCAGCTAGAAAAATAAACTCTAGAATATAAATATGTGACCATATAACATTTCATTATAATTTTTACTGTTCTTCAATGTTTATGTTGAATTTATGAATAAATCTGTCAGGTTTTAATGTTAGCCATTATTTAAATGTTTATATTTTTAAAACAAATTGGAGTAGAAATATAATTATGTAATTGTAAATTTATTATGATGAAAACACTGTGTAATTACAGTGTTTGTATACAAATCAGTTAATTTTAAACTTTAATATTATAGAAATGTAGTACCAACTGACCTTGATAAAATTTGGCATGTACTGTACCTTTCTAAATTGAAATTTGTCAAAACCCATCCCTATTAGCAACTGTATGGCAACACCCTGGCAACGTTCAAGACACTATAAATACTGAACTTGATAAAAGCGATTCAGAAACCTTTTAAACTCTATAGTAATGAATGCTTTTACAGAGAAGCACCATTCATTTTCTTCATATTTTAAAATTTATCTTCCATCTCTGTTTTCACAGAATCCATACAGATTTGACCAGACCCCAACGGCACACACTGATGGTATGGCACCGATGCATTCCATGCGAAGCCACAAAGTGGCATCTCAGCGACGTGGACAGTCATCTGTAGTGCCCCAGGTTATTCCGACTGGAACAGAACATCTGGAGCGCTTTCTGGAGGATCCAGAGATGGTGGTGGTGGAGCAGCCGAAGGAGCGTGGCATGCGATTTCGCTACGAGTGCGAGGGACGGTCTGCGGGCAGCATCCTTGGAGCTTCCAGCACTGATGCCAGCAAGACCCTGCCTGCCATTGAAGTGAGTCAGAGGAAGAACGTTTGGGATGGATGCTAATGAATGAGGCAACAACTGTATTTGGAGAAGTTAAAGAGATAGTTCACCCAAAAATGAAAATTCTGTCATTAATTACTCATTTGCATGTCGTTCCAAACTTCTGAGAGTTTTCTGACCCTGCATAGAAAGCAATATAACTGACACGTTCAAGGCCCAGAAAGGTAGTAAGGACATCGTTAAAATAGTCTGTGTGCTATAAGTGGTTCAACCGTAAAGTTATGAAGTTACAAGAATACTTTCTGTGTGCAGAGAAAACAAAAATAGTGACTTTATTCAACAGTTTCTTGTACTGTTGTATAAAGTTGTTATTTTTGTTCACTTGTTACTTTACTGATAAAAATCATTAAAGATTTCACACTGTAAAAAATAAAAAATTTGTTGAGTCAGCTTAAAATAATTTGTTACCCTGCTGCCTTAAAATTTTAAGTTCAGTCAACTAAAATAAGTTTAGTCAACTTGAAATGTTAAGTTGTACTAAGTAACAACTTAGATATTTGTGTTTGCTAAACTTAACAGATGGGTAAGTAATCTAGCTGCCTTAATTTGAAGTTGAATCAACTCAAATATCTAAGTTGTCACTTAGTATAATTTAACATTTTAAGTTGAATAAACTTTTTTTGAGTTGACTGAACTTAAAATTTTAGGCAGCCAGGTTACAAATTATTTTAAGTTGACTCAACAAATTGTTTTTTACAGTGTTGATGACATCTTTAATATGAACAGTTGGACATTTTTGACCCTGGACCACAAAACCAGTCATAAGCGTCAGTTTTTTTTAAACTGAAACTGAATGTTCCATTGATGAATGGTTTGTTCGGATGGGACCATATTTGGCTGAGATGCAACTATTTGAAAATCTGGAATCTGAGGGTGCAAAAAAATCTAAATATTGAGAAAATCGCATTTAATGTTCTCCAAATGAAGTTCTTAGCAATGCATATTATTAATCAAAAATTAATTTCTGATATATTCACAGAAGGAAATATACAAAATATCTTCATGGAACAAGACCTTTACTTACTATCTCAGTGATTTTTGGCATAAAAGAAAAATCAATAATTTTGACCCATACAATATATTTTTGGCTATTGCTGCAAATATACCCATGTTACTTAAGGTTTTGTGGTCCAGGGTCACATTTTTAAAATTATACTAAAGAGGCTTTAACTTGCTAAAAAGTATAAACAAACTTTTTTTTCAGCAACTTTTGATTATGTGGCTGATTAGATTAGAGGCCATAGAAATTAGTGTACAAAACAGTAGGCTACGTAGGGTTAAACAAAAATTTCATCAGTTAGACCTTGTAAAACTTATTTCATTTCCGTTGTGCATTTTCCATTTACATGAATTCGAAATTGATTTGCACTCCTTATTTGATTCAGTGGGCGTGTCTGGAATCCACCGACTATCCCATAACAGTGGGGCTTCCCCCTATTGGTTTGTGGTTATTTATATATGAAATCATGTTAAACATGTAAATGCAGTTAAAAATGAAAGTGCCCTGGGGAGGTGTGCGACGCGTGGGCTCTGTCAAAGGGAATTACCTTTAAACCACACAAACAAAACACTATCGCCAGTCATTTTTGCCGTTGTGAAATATCCATAAATGGGTACTTTCAACACAGGAGCCTTTGCCAACAATGCAACCACGAAACCAATTTCAACATCGTTAATAAAACAAAAGTAAAACTGTATTTTATCTCTTCACCTGTTATAGATCCAAGGCCCCATTGATAATATCAAGAAAGTGATGGTCACAGTGTCTCTTGTGACAAAGGACATCCCGTACCGCCCACACCCACACTGCTTGGTTGGGAAAGACTGTGCTGATGGAATCTGTGTCATTCACATCAATCCCCACAACGCTCGCCGACACAGGTATATTTCTGTTAACGTCAATGTTTTGGTACAGCATGGTCAGCAGAACGTGATCTGAGAGTAAAAATATTATTTCCTGCCTGAGTATGTTGGTGTTTTCCAGCTTTGCAAATCTGGGCATCCAGTGTGTGCGGAGGAAGGAACTTGATGCCTCACTGCAGAAGAGGAGGAATAAGAATATTGATCCGTTTAACAGTGAGTCGTTGAATGATATTACACACAAAGCCAAAAAGTGCAGCCCCCATTAGGTTTTGTAACAGAAAGGTTTCTGCAGTAGAGTCTGAGCATCTGTTGTATGTTTTTGTCTTGTTCTTCACCAGCGGGCCACTCTAAGAGCATTGAGGACATGGACATGAACGTGGTGAGACTCTGTTTCCAATGTGAGCTCGAACGAAAGGATGGAGAGAGAACTCACCTCGCCCCTGTGGTTTCCAATCCCATCTATGACAAGAGTAAGCAAGATAAATCTTGGGCCAAAAATATACTGTACTCAAGCATGTCAACTCTCTGTAGTTTCCTGGTCGATGACATTTGGCTTGTTTCCTTTTGTCTGATTAGAGGCGACCACAACGGCAGAGCTGAAAATCAATCGGCTTAATGTTGTCAGAGGCCCCTGCACGGGAAAGACTGAAATTTACATGCTTTGTGACAAAGTGCAGAAAGGTAACTGGAGTTTAAATACTTCACAACATCTCATTTTGCCAATAGAGTTGGACCAAAATGGCTCATTTATATATCTGGAAACCTTCATAGATGACATTGAGATAATCTTCAGCAAGGATGAGTGGGAAGCCAAGGCGGAGTTTGCGCAGACTGATGTCCATCGACAAATCGCCATCGTCTTCAAGTCCCCACCCTTCAGGGAGCAGAATATAACCGAGGAGGTGGACGTTAGCGTGTGTCTACGCCGCATGTCTGATCGGATGGACAGCGAGCCAGTCAAGTTCACCTACATTCCAGACAATGCAGGTGAGTAATCAGACGCCATATAAAGACAGGATGAGCAGATAACTTAGGGGTCATGAAAGATTTTTACATAAAAAAACATGATTTTGAAGTAATAGGCTATTTTTTGTCCTGTTTTGTCCTCCCTCATCGGATTGTAGGTTTGAAAATAAACGCCCACTGCTATGATTGGCTAACAGTAGGGATGTTACGATATTATCAGTATCGTGATATTGCGATAGCAAAACTGTCTTGATATTATTGTTGTCACATGATGATGTGAAACAACAGGTCTTCCGGGGAAAAAGTGTAGTTTTAAAAAATATTTCAACTTCTTATTCTAACATAAAAGGTCTTTAAAGTTGTGTTTTGGACACAGTATCTCTTAAACAAACTAAAACCGAAATATGGCTCAATCCCTTTATCAAGTCTGTTTTCACTGCGTGTTTGAACATGAAGAGTGCACTTCGTTCAGGCAATCAGCACGTAACCGGGTGTTTTCCGTGCCTTAGAACGGCTCCGTTCACAGTGAACAAATGCAGTGAACTCATTTACTGTATGTACTGTGAGTTTAGTGTGCGTTTGGGAACGCAACGGCCACCAGTTATGCTTTATTTTCATGGCAGATGATTACAGATTGTAGTGAGGCGTGCTTTTGTAAACCTGTTTTTCTCTAAAGCTGGTGTTTTCCTTCAATATAAAAGCTCTATGGCTGTTTCAGTCAAAATAAAAGCTTAAAAGTGCAGTATGAATTGCTGACAGCTAGCTGTTTAAATGGGTAATGTTATTGCAGTCCAAATTCAAATCATCTCTTTCAAATGTATAAATTAGGATAGAAGTATTGTAATTTCCCTACTGTACTGTAAAGCAAAATATACCTATGAAATATTCATTTTCATTTTTTGCAGTGCAATTGTTTTACAATATATGGCTATTGCTGTCATTGTTGTTATTATTATTATATATCAAATTAGTTTTGCTTCCTAAAAAAACAATGTAATTTAGATAAAAAATACAAAGAGGGTTGAGTCCCCTCTAAAGTTTTTTCTGACTTAAGTTTTCTTAGTTAAGAACATGGGTTGGAGCTCTTAATTTTGGTGCATTAGATAGAGTAATTTTAATGTACAAAATTTACATTTTTTCTAATTCTTTCTTTTTTTAATATCACAATAAATATCGTATTGTGGACTTCATATTGCGATATTATCTTGTTGTGAGATTTTGATATCGTTACATCCCTAGCTAACAGTTGTGTATGTTTGACAGCCTACATCCTTCACAGATGGACACTGCTTGTATTTTAGGTTAAAAACACATAAATACTCGGTACATATCAAATGATCTGTAATGACAGACAAAGCAGTAGTGACCACGTAATAAAACAGTTGTGTGGGCTAAACAGGCAGTGATGTAGGTGGGGTTTAGCCACACTATTATGTCACTGATTATGACATTCCGCAAGCTGTTGTTTTAGCAGATTGGCTCCGATACAAGTTGTTTTTAGACTAACAAGAAAGTTTTGAGTTCTGAAACTTACAGGATGTTTTTATATTACAATGACCTTTTATGGTGGAAGGTCAAGGGAATTTTGATTTCTCAGTTCATGACCCCTTTAATGAAACAAATTTCAAAAGAACACTTTTTTTTTTTAAAATAGACATTGAAATAGTCTTGATTATTTATTATCATTTTAGATTAATTTAGTGCATCCCTCCTGAATGAAATTGTAAATAAATTAATAAATAAAAAAAATTAGAATGGTAGAGTGTAATTTTTCCTTAAGGTGTAATTCTGCCACTCTCAGGTTTCTTGTGTTCAAAAGTAATAGCACACAACAGTTAACTGAAGCAAAGACGCCTCTCATCCAAAAATGAATCAGCTTTTCTCTTACCAGTTTCTAAACTATTGCAAAAAGAGGGTGTGTCAACGTGTCAGTTATTCATTATAAACAGCAGCATTATAATGACTTAAACTGAAAGTATGCATGAGGAAACTGTGATACTTCATAAAATATGTCTTCTGTTGTCTACAGAACAAATGATTCTGTTATACTCAGTGGCATTTTAGTCAGCACCATCACATGCTTCTGTCACCCTATAACACTAAAGGAAGGTTAATCTGATTTGCACTTTTGATCTGCAGATCCTTACGGAGTGAACCGAAAGAGGAAAATGAAATCGGATGTGAAGTTCAGTGAGCCATGCAGCGCTTCTCAAAGTAAGGATGTTTCTGAAAGAAACATATTGTAATATCATTCTCTTAAACTTTGTTGACTACATCAGTGTTTTTATCCATCCTTTTTCAGATCAAGACATTGTGCCCGAAGTCAGCATGCCACAGCATTTTGACAACCCGTTCTACGCCTCTCCCGAGTGTAACGTTCCCAATGCTTCCATGGCAGTCCCTGTTATAGATGGAGGAATCCACATGCCATCCCAGGTCATGGATGAAATTCATTATAATGAAGACTTTAAACAAGAGGACGGCTGTATTAGCTTGGACCCAGAGACTTTAGACACCGTTCTCCAAGGCATTTCCCAGTGCTTGGGTCAGCCAGGTTCAGACCAGTTCCTTAACCAGTTATTTTTTCCTGGAGATCTCAACTTCGGTTTAGACGGCACAGATACAAAATCGAACATCAGTCAACCAATGATGAACATGTCGTCTATTAACGACGCACACTTCAGTCAGATGGTGAACGAGAATCAGGCCTATCCGCCTGACCTGGAGAACATCGACGGCCTCATTTACTCTACCGTGAAGAGCGAGAACGACCTGGACCACTGAATCCCACTGTGGACTCTTTTGTTTTGACTATTGGACATACAGTCGCTTCTGACTATAAAATCATTTTTGACTAGGAATGGACACAGACTAAGTCAAACTTGTTGTTGACTGCCAAACCTGTCCAGCGGGCACTATTTGACTTCCTGTTTGGTAGTATGAACATACTTATGAAGTAAATCACCTGCCCAGCCGCTGTTCTTGTGAATAAGGCTAATGATAGCCAACGAAAGGCGAGAGAAGCATGTAGCCATTGCGTTTCTAGTAAAAAGGGAGCTGCTCAACTGCTTGTAATGTGCCAGTTGTGAAACGTGTCTGTCATTTGCTAATTTATTGTGTGGGTTTCATAGCAGAACCTATTAGTAACATATAGATGGTCCCAGACCCAAATTCGTATTTAAATGTTATATGTAATGTGATATTTGTTTTAAACATTTCACAACAGTTCATCCACAAAGGAATTTCAGTTAACAGCATTAAGGGGACAAAATTAGACATTAAAACAATTCTGAAGTAGAAGTTGGATTAATTCATGAAATTTATACTCTGTCACTATGATCAAGCCAGGTGTGACACGACAACATGATAAAAGCCATTACACTGAAGCCTCTGCCCATTGGTGGCCGTTTGTAACTCCTGATTAAAAATATTGTGTTACTGTTAGCACTATGTTAGGTTGTTAAGGGCTCTTCACACAGAACACATTTTTCCACTTCACTGCTATGCTTTTCCATTGTTTTTCTATGTAAGCATGCACAAGACAGATGTATCACCATTGCATTTGTCTATTACAGCATGACACCGTGTTTTAAAATTGCGGCACTTAAGTTTTAAAAGTTTGACTTTTTAAAAATGTTTCTAGCATTTTTAATTACATTGCCTGTTCTGTGTGGGTTGCTTTGTGGGTTGCCCCGCCCACAAAGAAATCTCATTGATCTAAAATGTCAAATTTCTGATTGGCTACTTTGCACTAGATTTTATTTTTCACCGAGAATTACTCAGCCCTGGAAACTTGTTTTTGTCTGGTTATGTCATGATGTGAAGTTACATAGGAAACTGAAATGAATGTAGTCTGAGTCAGTGGCAAAAAGATTTTCAATGTTGAAGGAAGCTGGATTTACCGTCATAGCCATTGTAAAGCATTTTTCATATAACGCCTGTAATACTGCTGTGATTTTTATTGTGCTGTGTAAAAATCCTTTGGCTTCAAATATTGTCACATTCTGCTTTTTGTGTGTGTTGTTGCTGTCAATATTAAAATCATGTGTTCTGGAAAATGACTTCATTTTGCTGTCCCGTAGTGTACTTGCTTTATTAGTCACTGGTTAAATCATAATTTCTTCCTGTCTCGAGAGTAGGCGGCACTAAGGCCAAAGTCCAACCAAATATACCTCATGGCATTAACATTAGCTACATTTACTTGCATCCAAATAGTAGTTAGTAACTGAATTAAACAAAACCTTCATGAAAACAACTCAATTGATCTGAGATCAATCTAGAAATAACTTTCCACCAATCTGAAAGGAACCTGTAAGGAGACCTTCCAAACCCTTGATTTCATGCCATTTAGGTTCTTGTATTTACGAGTTACGAGGGAATGAGAAAAAAAGAAGTTCAGTCACTTCCTTATTCACTACAGCTATTGTTGTGCTTTGTTGCACTTCTCTGATACTATATATAGAGTTCAGAACAATAGCTACACACACTCAACACCACAATCTCTGTCTAAATCAACTCCCAGTCTTTCATCCAACTTTAAGAGCTGATGCTTAAATTGAAGCTTTGAGATATTTTATTTAAGCTTTCATTGTGACCTAATAGCCTAATGTCAGTGTCTTTAAACAACAGGTGTTAGTGTTTGTTTGTGGGTGGGTGGGTGTGTGTGTGTGTGTGTTGTGGCTCCCGTGAGAAGTGATTTCACACCCTGGGCCACGTGATTCATGATGACCTTTAACAACTATTAATGTGAACAACAAAGTTTGCCTCTCTCTCTTACTCTCTCTCTCTCTGTGTGTGTGTGTCGCAACTTCAGACAAACCGAGTTTAACTACTGACTCTGCGGAAACTATGTTGTAATGCCTCATAGAAAATCCAGTATTGGGCAATAGGAATGTATACAACGCACGGCGCCAAAAGGAAACACATTTGCACTCCTAAAATAACTAATTGCTTTAAGTATTTTGTAATGTTAATTTATTTTTGACCGAAATGTCAAGCACTGTGTTCGGAATCGAACAATAAGTGCGTTTTTCTGACGAAAATGTGATATTACTTTTATACAACTGCTTTTAAAAAAGATTAAGTTGAGTAACTTACATCTTAGACCCAGTATTGTCACTTACTTGTGTCTATTTTGTTGTTTTATCGACAGCAGCTCCAGACGAAGTCGAAGCAGAATCAACCGTCTAGTCTTTGAGCAACACATAGCGACCGCATTTCGTTCCTGTCTTTCAACATCGTGTTAGTGAATGAATCAATGATTCATTCATAAATAGTCAACTGTCGTCCCCTACTGGCGTAAACATGTAGATTATGACTGAAAAATGCTCACCCAACAGATTTATGAACGTCCAAACACAGTCAGACAAGACACGCGGAGTGATACAAACACATTAGGTGACCGGAACTAGTTTGTCTATAACGTTTTTGCCGTAATGTGGCGCGGTCTTTGTAAATTTTATGGATCTGGCTCCCGTCTCATCCACGTCCAGCTACATTTTGCATTCAGCATCAAATTGGTGCGTCTTACCATTTTAATGTATTGTATTAATTATGAACACACTGCTTGTAGCGCAAACAGTTTTACCGTTTACTTCACCTTGTTATTCTTCTCATAATTTCTCTGTCCACCTTAATTATTCCTACGCCCAATGAGGCTTTGCGCGAATTCTGGGTGTGTAACTTCCATAAAGCTGTAATAATACGTTTTTTTAAAAACTGGGTATAATGAAATTACATTATTCTACTCACCCTTCAATCATCGAACATTAAAATAACATTTAAAAGTGTATAACAAGGAGCTTTTAACAATAACCCCAAAAGTGCAATTCTTTTCATAGCAATAACGGACTGGTGAAACTGTGTAACTGTATTTATTAGTATACATTACCCTAATCATAAATGTTCATTAATTGAAGCATATTTCAAAGGGATTTCCGTTGTTTTGACAAGTAATAAATAGTATTTACCTGTAAAAGAGATCAGAGGATTTGAGAAGAAAACGAGAGATTTGTCATGCATTCCAGGGAATTCATTGTATTGTAAATTAAATCGGGAGAATATTGTCCTTTTTCATACTGTAGCGACTGCAAAAAGTTCTTGCCATAGATTTTCTTGTTATATCATGTCACCTTAAACTACGAAGTGTTACGTTATTCTCATGATGTCTAAAAAATAAAACAAAATTTGACTTTTTCAGTCAAAGAGATAAGTAAGCTTTATTTGTAGGGCAACCATGATATGAAATGATTCGTTTCAGTCTTTTTGAATGAAAGTTCCCCAAACCGGAAGTGCCACCCATAATTCAAAAAACGTAGTAGTCTTTTCAGGAATAAGGTGGATAACTTCCGGTCCGGAAGTCTTGCCCATAGGCTTACTTCCGCGCTGAAGGTGGATATATAGTTTACTGTTAAAGGCACAATATATAAGTATTCACAGCTAGAGGAAGTATATTCAAAACAAACAAAGAACCAAAGGCGCAGTGATTGTGTGTGGAATCATGGGAGTTGTAGTCTTCATACCCACAGCCGACAATCCATCGGCACAAATTATGTCCATGGATGTGCTAATGTATTAAACACTTATTAAAGTCACTGTAGTATGAAGCAGGGTGGGGCTGAAAGTCATGGACGAGGATGTTGGAGCGATTGCTAATAGAGGATGAGCGCGATAAAATCGCTTATTTCTCTGGATTTAAATATTCTTGGAAACATTTGGGATAATGTAAGTACACAAGTCAGCAAAGTATATATCTGTTCTAGTGGTTTTTGGATATTTTCTACATTGTATTAATAAACTTCCTCATTATGTGTTGCATCAAGCTAATAATTTTGGTTCCCAGAACCTTATGGGAGTTCTGTTTTTTTTTTAAATACATAAAACCTGAAAATAACTATTAGAAAAAACTGTATAAATTCTCTTAGATCACAAGAATAGAACCTAAAAGAAACATTCCTAGAACATTAGGATTTGGTTTCCAAAAAAATAACCAAATGGGAACCATTGTTAGTAGGACATTCCAGTTTCCAAAGACAGCTAGAAAATAAGGTATTCCAGTACATCTCTGATTCAATTTATTATTAAGTAAAAATTATATATTTACAAGATGCAAGCACATTGGTGATGTTGGTACAAAATAAATACATTATTGTTTATTCTTCAGACTGTATGACAGACATAGAGGATGGCAGAGAAGAGAACAGTCATTATTTTTTTCTCCACAATCTGAGGCTCTAAGAGTTTCTTAATGGCGAGCTCATCCACAAGCTTCTTCACCAAAGTGTTATGAAGAGGCTCTGGATCCTGAGAAAAAGAAAAGAAAAAACAGAGTAATATTTATCTGATGATAGCGATTGGATGTAAAGTAGCCATCCTTTATATTCCCGTTAATTTCATTACCTTCTTTTCCAGTAGTCTCTGTTTCTCTACTGCTTCCTCTAGACTCAAGCCCACCCATTCAGCCTCCTCCTCTGGGATCTCAAACTGCTGCTTGTAAAAAGCGAGAGAAAGGAAGTGGAAGAAAACACACAGGTTGATTATCAACACCCTATGCTTCAAATATACATAAGCACATAATAAAGTCATCTCACCTTGTAGCGGTTGTAAATTTTCTCCCTGCGAGACGGATCATCGGGATACAAATCTCTGTCTTTCCGGGCCAGACGTAAAAGCATGGCACGTTTTAGATCCATCCCAAACTTGGAGTTCAAATCTTGGTTTGGGGTCTGATTTAAAAGAGATACAAGATCAACCACATTTTGCTGTAAGTTTTTCTCGTATAATAGATTAAAAATTTGATTCTTATGTAAATTGTTACAATACACTGAACCTGATGACCTTTTACAAACTTACATATATTCTGTTTAAAAAACAACATATTTTACAGTAAACATAAAATACAGTAAACATTAATAAATACAACTTTATATAATATATATTACTATATAAACATTATTATATTAAACTACTTAAATTCTTCCAAAATAATAAAACATACTAAATGCCACAGACTTGTGAGGACTTGCAATAGTTAAAATCATTTTATACAATACACATTAATATTTAAAAAATATATTAGATAACACTATCATCATTTTATGAAATAAAACAAACTAAATGTCACAGATTGTGTACTTCATTTTTTATATAATAATATTATATACAATAATAAATAAAACAATTTTATACTATACAGTACTGTGCAAAAGCTTTAGGCCACTAGTATTTTTACCAGCTAAAAAATGGTTTAAAGTAAGTTATTTCTATCTTTTGCTGTAGTGTGTCAGTAAAAAATATCAGATTACATTTCCAAACATTCTGTTTGCCATTAATTGTAATAATCTAGTGAGATTTTTGTTTGCACAAGGAGTCTGACGACAGCCAGTGCTCCACACAGAGATCTGATCTCACCATCATCCAGTCTTCCTGGAATGACATGAAGAAACAGAACAAACTGAAAAAAACTGAGTAAATCCAGAAGAACTGTGGCAACGTCTCCAAGATGCTTCAAGACACCTACCTGCAAAGCTACCTGAAAAAATTTGCGCAAGTGCACCTAGGGCAAAAGCTGCTGTAAACGCAAAGAATAATCGCACCAAATGTTGATTTCATTTAGTTAATAGAAGGTAATTGATTAAGAAAATTTATTTATGACAGAATCCTCATTTTACAGCATTTTTACACAATGCTGCAGCTTTGCAGGTCGGTTTCTTGAAGCATCCTGGAGACTTTGTCACAGTTCTTCTGGATTTAGTCTGTTTGAGTTTGTTCTGTTTCTTCATGTCATTCCAGACAGACTGGATGATGATGAGATCAGATCTCTGTGCAGAGCACTTGCTGTTGTCAGACTCCTTGTGCAGACAAAAATCTCACTGGCTTATTATGATTAATGGCAAAATGAATGTTTGGAAATGTAATTTGATATTTCCTACTGACACACTACAGCAAAAAAACCGACTTTAACTGACTTTAAACCATTTTTTAGCTGATGAAAATACTAATACTAGAAAATACTAAGACTTTTGCACAGTACTGTATATTCCATAAACACTTATTATATAATGTTTTTGTAATCTTTGTAAAATAAAAAAGCCCTTTGGAGGACTCTCTCATTTTTTTAAATATATTATGTAAAATTATTTTAATTTTGTAAAATTATAAAACATAATAAATGTTATAGACTTTTGAGGACTTTTAATAATTTAAGATAATGATAAATATACAATCATAAATAAAACATTTGTTTATATTAAATATTGTATATATACATACATATATATATATATATATATATATATATATATATATATATATATATATATATATATATATATATATATATATATATATATATATATATATATATATATATATATATATATATATATATGTATACAATTATTTACATTTTTGTAAAATGATAGAAATACCTAACACTATAGACTTTTGAGGACTTCATAATTTTAAAGATAATAAAAAGTATACAATAAAAGACATTTTTATAAATTAAATATTACTATATAAGTATGTATTACTATATAAAATTTGCTTTTGTGTGTATATATATACATATATATATATATATATATATATATATATATATATATATATAAATATACAATAATAGATAAAACATTTTAAACAATATTACTATATAAACATTATTATGTAAAATTATTCTAATTTTTGTAAAATGATAAAAAGGCTTAATTTTTTATGATAATAATAAATATAAAATAAGAAAGAAAACATTTTTATACATTAAATATTACTATATATATAAAATATAATATATAAAATATATTAACACTATAGACTTTTAAGGACATCATCATTTTTAAAGATAATAATAAATATACAATAATAAAACATTTTATACATTAAATATTACTATATATAAATACATTATTATATAAAATTAGCTTTCGTGAAATAATAAAGCCCACCAGATGCCACAGACTCTTGAGGACTTCATAATTTTAAAATATAAAAATATATAAACAATAATAGATAATATTTCTAACAATAAATATTTCTATATAAACATATATTATGTACAATTATTTTAATTTTTGTAAATAGCTAAAACATACTAAATATTCATTTTAAGAAAATAATAAATATACAATAATAAATGAAACATTTTTATACATTAAATATTACTATATCAATAAATATCTATTTTTATACACACACACACACACACATATATATATATATATATATATATATACACTAACTGCCAGACTTTTGACAAATTACTTTTTTTGTAAAATGATAAACATCCCAGAGACTTTAGAGGACTCACCTTAAGAATGTAGAAGTCAAAGCCAAACGCAGCATCAATAAGGTCCAGTGTGCGAGTTGTGACTGTTACAGTGAACTTCTGGTCGAGGATCTCACTGTACAGCTCTCTGTTAAACAGCTGCGGCTTCCAGGTTTTGCGAAGTCTTGTCGAAAGCTGGTGTAACAGATTCATATGACATATTACAGGATAAGTCTTCAGGAAACATTCTCATTCATCCACTATTCACACAAAAGAACCCAAATCAATATTCAGTGTTGTTGTACTGTTCTCTCTTCGGTCTTACCTTGTCATCTTTAGCATATCTAAAGCCAGATACCCAGCCTTCTCCACCCCAGAGTCCATCCTGTGATTCTGGCGGATAATAAACAGGGACAGGCACATCCTGGACTCGCTCCTTGTGTCCAGTTTTAGGATTGAGTCTGTATTTGACACCCAGAGGTTTCCAGTGCACAGGAGTAGGAGGGCTGGTGTCCTGCAGAGAGCGCAGGTAGTGCTGGGGTAAACGGGCGTAGATGCCCTTCTGCAGCTTCAGGGCTTCCCAGATTTTTGGGGGATACTTGTGTAGAGGCATTTTACTGGAAAAACCTTAGAAAGAAGGATGCATCAACACACATACAATTCTATAATAATTGTAGTAATAATCCTTTCATATATATATATATATATATATATATATATACATATACATATACACATATATACATATATATGTATATAAATTTATATATATATATATATATATATATATATATACACACATATATACATATATATGTATATAAATTTATATATATATATATATAAACATATATATATAGTAGAGCAAAACTGCAAAACTGTAAACTAACTGATAAGCTACAGCCACTGATGCAAATATACGCTTTATAATAAAAAAATATAGGAACGCAAAAATAATACGGCGTGTAAACAGTAAACAGTTCAGCATTCTTACCGGGGAATGACGCAAACGGAGAAGGTTTAATTTAATTTTACATGATCAGTATTAGCCTGCTAGCTTTACAGTCCAGCACACGCTGTAAAGCAAACCAAGGGCACCTCACGTCATTTCCTATGACAGATACTAGTGTGAGTACTGCGATTGGTCCAGTGAAGTGTTTACTCCGCTGATTGGTTGTTTGCACAGCTGAGCTTCCGGGGGTTTAACAGTTAAAATATTCTTGTGGGGGATCTAAAGTAGTTTAGCACTTTCCACAAAAAGTTATTAAAAGGACATTTGTATCACATACTTCCTAATCTGCACGTTCCGTTTGCGCCCGAAAGGTGGAATTGAACCACTCTGCCGCTAAGCAGCTACAGGTTTGAAGCCTGCACCCCGGACCACCGAGGTTCATCCGGGCATTTGTAGAGGGTGAGGCTGCGTCAATATATAGGTCTCTTCTGCACTATGTGTTACATCTATGGTGAGTGTAATATGCGAATCTGTTTTTAATAATATATCATGATTACATAATGATGTACTGTTGCTTCCTGTAATATGAAGTTTGAGGAATTACGAAATTTGCAGAAATTCTGCATTAAAGCCAACGTTGGACCACATGCAAATTAATTACTTGCTATTGGTCCAAACGTAGGGAGGGGATTTACATACTTCCCTTGTTTTGTTAATCATTGTTTGCTGTGACTTAAAACCAATGCAGGAATGCTTGAGTTTTCATTGTATTTTGCTATTTCTAGATGTAAGAAAGGATAAAATTATAGTCTTTCAGCATTTACAGATGTTTTACACATATACTTTTTGATCAAACAATAAATATGCTGAGAGAAACGTTTAAGATTCAAGAATAATTCAATTACGTAAGATTAAAGCTGTTAACTCATTTGTAGCCAGTTTGTTGTTGTTTCTAAATGTACTATATTTCTTTTTGTCAGGTTTTAATACGCATATCAGACTCATTAAACAACTAAAACATCCTAACGTTATTTACAAATTGCAGTGTGTTACTAATTCCAAATTACATGACAAAAATTGTAGTTAATAACGTAATCCATTACACATTTTAGGTAATGTAATCTGACTACTTTTAGATTACTTTTGACCTAACCTACAGGATACTCTTACACCATATTGACTTGAAGAAAATAACACTTATGCACATATGCATCTCGGAGACGTCTATTTGATGTTTGCATTTACATCTGCAAGATGTATTTTTTAGAGTGTTTGCTCATCTGCAATACGTTTCCTATCTGATGTCAAATTGACATCTATTAGATGTCTTTAAGATGTTTATGATTTAGAATGTATGTAAAACTGACATCTTACAGACGTCTGTCAGATGTTTGTACACAGCAGATGCTTTCCAGATCAAGTGATCTTTAACAGACATCTTACAGACGTATGTCTGGTATCATTGTTATTAACAACATGAATTGCATTAAATATTATATTACGTCAAGGTTTCCCAAACTGGGGTTTTTGAAGGAACTGCAATAGGTTTATGAGTTAAATGAAAAGCTCAAAATTCATAAAAATGTTAAATCACTTACTACAAAAATTAAATATTTTATGTTTACCCACGTCATTTGACCATTAACCAATGTCAGAGAACCAACAAACATGCAAATGTGATACTTAATTATTAAAATACTTTTTTTTTTAAACTTATTTTTAAAACATATTACCTAAAAGAGGATCAGATGAAAAAAAAAAGTTTGTAAATTCATGAATTTTTGCATTTTAATGTGTTTGAAAGACTAAAGCTTTCTGAAGACATAGAAATGCATGGTTAAATAATCTACAGAGTGATAATTCAAACAAAAAGTGTTCATCAGTAGTTGATGCAATATTGAAACACTTCTTAAACCTGAAAAGATCTTTGCAAATCCAGTGGTCAAATGCTGTGTCGCCACCTGACTAGTGACTGAACTGTAAAAAAACAATTTGTTGAGTCAACTTAAAGTAACAAATTATTTTAAGATGTCTAAACAAATTATGTTTTTTATTTTTTACAGTGTGGTCTTTGTGTGAATGTCCACAAAACTGGAAAACTTTCTGATTGTGTATGCAGTAGGCTATTGTGTAAAAATATGTAATTATGTAATCCATAAAAAAAAAACTGTAATCCGATTATGTGTATTTTAAAATGTAATTTCAGTCAGTTACTACTCTGAACGTGTTTTACATTATAATAGCTCTGATATTCATATTGTTAAAGAAACCCCTCATTTTATTGCACAGGGTTGTGATATTACCTGTTATTTGTTTAGGGTGTTGTGGAAACGGGAGAAAAAAAATCAACCCACATAAGCCTCATTCAAATAGGTTTTTTTTTTTTTTATTTCACCAGTAAATAAATTATGCAACATTAAAAAAAAAAAAAAAAATCCAGTACATGAAAATGATTCACACTCACACTGCAAGAACAGCATCCGCTCCAGATCTTCTCTGTACAATGGCACACATTCACCTCATACTTCTCTTTAATTCTCAAATATTCTTGAAGCTGTTAAAGCTCCAGGCTAAAAACTTGAAAACAGACTGTCATAGGCAGAACATGTGAACTACTCTTACAACTTTTTGTAACAGCAGTGTGTCACACTGCAGGGAACTTGTGTGTTCAGTTTTTCACTGAACCGTTTACCAGAATGTATATGTGGGGAATAATTGCAGAACTGAATTCATGTGTCATTCAAATTAATACTAATAACTGTCCAGTTCATTAATAAAACCATGTATCCATATATGTAAGTGAGCTGATTAAGAGATGAAGCTTCAATAAACACAAACCTTTAGTCAGTGTCACTCTTAGACTGTGACAATAATGAACAAAACTAGAGAGGGATAAATAAGACACAAACACCTCTCCTTCTGATATGTGATATGGAGAAGTGTCGTGTCACTCACGAAATCAAATTATCACCCATTTCAGTGCAATATAATCAACTTAATAGTGTTTATATGTGTAGGCAACTTTATTAGAGAAAATTCCATTAACAGATTTCAAAACGTCTCGTTTCACGCTCACTTATTGCATTATACCACCGAATGATGTGCACAATGACGTTATTACTGAAACATACCATGTGCATCAGAAAAACTGTATAAATTTGCAAACAATAAAGTATAGTTCATAATTTCATGTCGCATTTCCGCGTAAGGTCACTCACACCGTTTTTATTCAGTTTCATCATCTTCCACTTACAATGAACTGAAATTTCAGCTTTTTGGGACTGCATTTCATTCAAAGAAAACCCCAATTGGCTTCAGAATAACACAAGCACACAAAAAACTCCAACTGTGATTGATAAATATGAAAATCATAGTGCTTGTCCTAATAAAATTGTATGTATTTACCTAGAATAAATTGATAGAGGAAAACATACAGTCAGCAGAAACATCGATTTTAAAGTCCAAAAATGAAAATGCATAAACGTAACAGGATATGACAGCACCCTGTTGTAAAAGGCTCCTAAGCGTGCACACACACAAACACGCACGCACGCACCCACACACTCGTTCTCTCAAACATGCTTAAGTTATCAATAAATAAAGTGGACAATCAAATAACACAATGTTCTCAAACACTGTTGTACATCTGGATCTTACAAAGAACGCTTTTCAGTACAATCAAAGGGAACCTTTTCACTATTTTGAGTGTGAAAGCAAACACTGGGGATACAAATGAGCGACTGCGTTGCTTTAAAAAGACAAAAACAAACAGAAAATGCCATAGCGGAGATGGGCAGCTGAACTGCAGCAAGTCATTGGGACGTCATCGTGTTTGGATATGAGCGTACAATCAAATCTAAACATCATCAGCCTGTAAAAATGATATTTTTGTTGTCATTATTTTATTGAGGACACACTGGCAGGCTGATATATCGTAAACACATTGGCGCTTGATTCGACCGTCACTCCAAACCCCACTGAAAAACGACATCCTATACTGACCACACACATCACTATTTGAAAAATAAGAGTTAATACTTTTTTTTTTGCACTTAAATGCTAATAATCATGAGACAGTTCATTTGATTATAATAAACAGCTGATCAGTAATTGCACAAGCTTTTGTTCATAGATACTCGGTCATAACAAGTCAAAAAAAAAAAAAGCCCCCAGACTTCCTGTTTTCCACTAAATGTGGTGACGATCTTAGAAATGGAGGGAAAACAATAACTGGAATAGATCTGACATTATTTGATTTTGAGATCAGCACTCTTGTGCTTTGCTTTGGCAATGTGTGATTAGCAAGAACCGCGAGGCGCTAATTAAAGTTAGCACAACTCTGCCCTACTTTACCTGAGGTTGGAGCAGTGCTTGCTTTATTCGAACTCCTGTAACTGTGCTTTACCGCTTGTTTACGCTAGACGCGACAACAATAAATCAACAGTTCTGATGATGTGTTACAGGACCTTAGTGGGGCCACCGCATCAGGAGCAAATCGGTTGGCATCTCAGTCGTAATTTGGGAGCGATAACGGAAAATTCTGTTTCAGCGTAGTAAATACAAAAAAAGTGCAACTACGTTACACTGACCTTCTGACTTGGTGCACAATAACGCGTGTACACTGAAAAAAAAATACAAATATCGCAAACATCTTGACCCTGTGACATCTGAATGCTCTTTTCCTAGCATTTCGAAGAGTAACGTGTCATCTAAATCTTTCGTTTGTGATATTTTGATGGAGAAAAAGTCTAAACGAAACCCGAAGACGTGAAAACAACCCAAATAAAGCCATGCTGACTTGTGGCAAGAGTGTGAAAAGTGCTAATGCTAGTCCTCCGTCCCAGCCTGCGCTCATGCAAGTCTTGGTGTTTTTGACAGTCGGGCGGCTCCCGCCCCAGGTTGAGCACTGAGGATGGTACACGGCGAGGTCCAGACGAAGGATGTGGGAGGGGAAATAAACACTCGTAACACGGCACACACAAACAAGTCCTGGGATGAATGTGACATTCCCACTGACCGCATGCTGCTGGAGATGTACACATACAAAAGGCAAACCGCCCACCATGCATACTGACTACCAATGGCAAAAATAGAATCCTTTGTCTGTTTTCCTATTTTTTTTTTAATATCTCCTATCCTCATCCCATGTGTCTTCACTTTAAGGTAAGGCAGGGATTTATTTTTTTTTAAATACATTTTTTAATCTGATGTGTGACTGTCTGTTGTTTAAAACAAGCTCATGACTACGCCGTTAGACCAGCAGCCTAAGCAGTATCTTCGAGACATCACCATCCCTCCCCCGCTGCTGATCCTCGACAAGTACGTCGTTCCTCCAGAACGGTCACGGACTATCTCCGGAGTTGTTTCCGTGTTACGCCATGTATATGAAGGTGTTAATGTCCGTCTCGTCTCTCTTGATGTATTTGTGCTCAATGAGCCACTCGATCTGTTCCTTGATCATTTTCTTCTGAGGGAGGAACATGTTCTTGAGGATCTCCACCAGCTCGGTTTGCAGCTGAGCGTTTGTGATCTTCTTACGCATCTTCATGATCTGAATGATGGCCTCCTGAAAAGTTGCAGCAGAGGAAACAAACACATTCAGTCCAGTATTTTACTGTAAAATTACTTAAGCATTCTGTTTTTCACAATATAAATTAAAGGAGAAATCCACTTTCAGAATAACAGTTTACAAATAATTTTCACACCCCCTTGTCATCCAAGATGTTCTTGTCCTTCTGTCTTCAGTCGTGAAGAAATTATGGTTTTGAGGAAAGCATTTCAGGATTTTTCTCCATATAATGGACTGCATTGGTGCCCCGATTTTGAACTTCCGAAATGTAGTTTAAACGCAGCTTCAAAGGGCTCTAAACGATCCCAGCCCAGGAAGAAGGGTCTTATCTAGCGAAACAATCGTCATTTTTTTCAGAAAATAAAAATTTGTATACTTTAAGCACAAAAGCTCATGTAGCACAGGCTCTGGGATGCGCGTCCACAACACTACGTATTTGTGAATCATGTCAAAAGGTCACTCGGAACCAGTGGCGGCTACTGGTCTGTCAAATAGGGGGAAGCTCATTTTCGGCCTACATCGTAAAATTGTCTATTTATTTATTCACAAGAATGTGCCTTATTGTCATAAGTAAGTGACAATGCAAAAAAAAAGCTTTAGTTTTATTATGCAAAATATGATGTATTTTTTCTTTTAGTCAGATGCTACTATATAGTATAAATATTTTGCAATTTAAATAAGGTTATTATGGAGATTTATTTATTTATTTATTTCTAAAGTATTTTAATAGAAATATAAGGTTTCATTATGTTATGTTAAAATTTTTCAAGATTACTATATATATATATATATATATATATATATATATATATATATATATTAATTTATAGTCATCCTCCATGTTAATATTTAATGTAGTAATCTATATATATATATTGATTACTACATTAAATATTAACATGAATGAATGAATGAACGATCTAAAAAAAATATTAAACTCTGTAAAAGTGAAACAAGGAATGTGGTGTATAATTGTGTGAAATGTATGATGAAAATCAAGCAATTTCGCCAAGCAAATATAAAGAAATAGGTTGCAGCAGTTTTATTTCGACTGAACTTGAGAAATCCGCGATGGGACTGAGCGCGAATAGCTTCAGCGATTCCTTATAGTACAAAATCGCTGTCAGTCAAAAGGAGATGCAATCTTTCGACAGACCCTCCAATCATCACGCAGAAGCTCGGCGTCCAGGCCAGCCCACTCCTCATTTGCTCCTCATTCACCCCCAGAGACGCTGAGCGTCCGTGGGCGGGACATAATCGCAGCGTTTATCCAATGACCGTCTAGTTTCAAAGCACTGAAAAAAAAACGTTCAAAGCAGCCCCATTGAAGTCAATGGACGCTGGGCTTCAACGGGGAAATGCACTGTGACGCTACGGGAATGTATGAGAAGAAAATCAAGTCAGCCGACCTGCTATATCTAACTGATTCTGAACGAACTCGTCTTTGAGATGAACGTTTTCTAACGCATTTTTAGTCAATAAAATGTTAATACAATAGTACATAATTTGACCATTAATTTTGTGACATTATAGGGGAAGCTGAGCTTCCCTTGCAGTCTTAAAGAAATCGCCACTGCTCGGAACGTAGGTGGAACTACAGACCCAGTGTTTACAAAGCGAACGGGCAAAGACTAAGAAAGTGCAAGTAAGTCAAACGCTGTTTACAAACAAAAATCTACAACGATGTCGGACGATTCTGACGTTGTAGGAGAAAATAAGATGGAGTTTTTCACCATACTCTACCTTTTTGAGCCGGAGTACACAGATGATGAACTTAGACGCGATTTGTAGCGTCGTGGACGCGCATCCCAGAGCCTGTGCTACATAACTTTTGTGCTTAAAAAGTATGCAAATTTTTTATTTTAGAGCCCTTTGAAGCTGCATTTAAACTGCATTTCGGAAGTTCAAAATCGGGGCACCAATGAAATCCATTATATGGAAAAAAAAATCCTGAAATGTTTTCCTCAAAAACCATAATTCTTTACGACTGAAGACAGAAAGACATGAACATCTTGGATGACAAGGGGGTGAGTAAATTATTTGTAAATTGTTGTTCTGGAAGTGGACTTCTCCTTTAAGGGAATTTAGTGTTAACCACAGGTTTATAAAGTAGCAATTTTTACAGCCTTTTCTGTGGTAATTTTAGGGGTGTGCAAAAAAGACAAAAAAAAATCTTGATACTTTCTGGAATTTTGTTGATAATTAGACAAGATTTTACTGAGCGTGTTATTGTGCTGGTACTTTGGCAGGTTTAGGACTGCCGTGGACAGCTGACTCCCAAATTTTTTTCTACTTCATATTCTGTGCGGTGGTTCACTTGCAGCAGTAACAGAAATGAACTTTTCCTGTAAGTTGATTTTTACCTTTTATGGCCATTTTTACCTTTATAAGGCCAATTTTATTAAAGGAGAAGTTCACTTACAGAACAAAAATTTACAGATAGTTCACTATACGTTAACTTTGATACGATATATGTTCATGTGTTTCTTTCTTCAGTTGTAAAGAAATTCAGTTTTTTGAGGAAATAATTTCAGTAATGTTTTCCATATAATGGACTTCTATGGTGCCCGTGACTTTTAACTTCCAAAATGCAGTTTAAATACAGCTTCAAAAGGCTTTAAACAATCCCAGCTAAGAAAGAGGAGTTCTATCATTCCTCTGTGCATTCTCGCATCTCATTTTCTCCTCCAACTTCGGAATCACTGTTTTACCTTTTTTTTAAAGGTAAATTACCCTCCTTGCACGTTCACTTTGTAAACACTGTGTCGGTACTTCTGCAGCATTGTAGGACGATTTTGAAGTTGGAGGAGAAAATGAGATGGGAGTTTTTTGACACCTTAACTGTCTTGACCCGGAATTAAACAGAGTTCACGCAGAGCTAGACAAGACGAGCATTTGAGGTTAAAAAAGCATATAAATTGTACCTTTTTAGAAAATAACCGATTGTTTTACTAGACAAGACCCTTCTTCCTCGGCTGGGATGGTTTAGAGCCCTTTGAAGCTGCATTTAAACTACATTTTGGAAGTTCAAACTTGCAGGCACCGTAGAAGTCCAATATATGGAGAGAAATCCTGAAATGTTTGCTTCAAAAAACATATCTCCTTTACGACTGAAGACAAAAAAGACACAAGGGGGTGAGTAAATTATCTGTGAACTTTTGTTCTGGAAGTGAACTACTACTTTAACCCTAATTAAAATTATGAATCATCTTTTGTGTTAAATTCTTAAATGTAATCAATGAAATCAAACAGTAAGACACTATCGGGCTGTTACCAATTAAATAAAATCGGTATCAATAAAATCTGTGCTTGCAATTAAGAGGTGGCACAGAATCTGTGTCTGAAGTGGCATTTAGATGCATCTACACAGACTGTTCAATGCAGGACATGAATGCATTTAAACTGCATTTACAAATGCATTAATAATGTTTTGATGTTTTAAAAAAACGTTACATACTGATTTTTGCAATGATTTGGGCAAAAAAGGGAAAATATACTTTAAATATAAACCTAAAATCACCAGTAGGTGGCACTAGTGGCAAATCAATGCATGAGAGAGTCACTGAGTCATTCATTCAACTGATTCTTTCAAACTGTTGATTGATTCAGTAACAAAACATCATTGTGTTGCTTAGAGGCACTTCTATTATCTAATGAAACCCACAATAACATCTAAAATATTAGTAAAATATTAGTAAGCTTAAATAACCTTTTTTTCTGTAATTAAGCACACTTTGTTTTAAGAGTTATTCCATAAAGATTAGTTTTTATATGTGTGCAACTATTTAGAACTGTGCTAGCTAACCATGTGCTAATTAGCATCTTTGAGCTAGGTTCAAAAGTATCTGAAATTGTCATTAAAAAACCCCAAAAAACAAAGATGTTGCTACCGAAACTCCACCACATGTTTCAGGTACAATGACGACATGGTTTGGTAGTGATGAAAGGGAAAGCATAATCCTCATATTTTGGGGAAATAAACAAAACTTTAGTACAGTTATGCATTTGTTTGTATTTTAGTGTGTTTTAGTAGTGTTTTATCAAAAATAAAGTTTACTGAATTATCAACTAAGATGTTATGAAAGTGTCTGGTTCAATGTATATTCAAACTAATCAATCCTTAACTTTAAAATCAGTATAATTAACTTGAAAAATTGTATTCAAAATACAACAAATCTCACAAATTACACTTGAAATACTGTTAAAAATGTAATTGTTATGGATTTACCTCTAATAAAAATTGTAATAAAATACAAAAAAAAAAATATTTACAAGCAATATGCAAACAAAATCATAAAAGGTCAATATAACTCTTAAATAAGTAATAATAATAATAATAATGATAATAAGTTATTATTACTGTTTTGGTAGTGACAAATTTGGGGAGAGGACAAATATACCAAAACTTTCTGAAAATAAAATATGAGAATTAACTGCACAATTACTAGAAATGTATACCTTGGACATTATACAATTTGCATACATACAAATTTTTGGAAAAAAGACTCATTTTTTCCCAGACGTTTCCAACTCTGACTTTGAACCAATTCTGTAGAATGGCCCAAATATAAAAGACATACAGAAGTCATACGGGGGGGAATTTTTGCCCCCTTATCTCACATTTTGAGGAACTGTAAATGTGTTTTAATGGACTAAGTCAGCCAGTAAAACTAGCTGTAAAATTTTAAATGTACATGTGTAGTTGTCTAACCTACACCTTAGTTAATTTGTGCACTCTCTGGATGTGTTTTTGTCATGTTTTTTTTTTGTGATCTACTCAATGTCAAATTGCATATCGTTTAAACAACAATTACGATATTATCATAGACAATATATATTGCACACCCCTAGTAATGCTTTTTTGACGTTTCGTACCTGCGTTCTTAATATTCTAAGCTGGACGATGCCTTCGTTCTCCTCTTCTCTCATTCGCTCCGTCGTCAACTGCAATCGGCCAATTAGGTTTATCTTCCCCCTCTTTTGAACCTTGGCGTTTTTTTCTGAGGAGAAACAAAAACATTAGTATTACTATTTCCATATAAAAGGACCAATTGTAAGTAAATAAAAAAAACAAGCAGGACACGTTCTTACATCAAGGAGAATTCCTGGTTAACGAAAAACAATGTACTGTCTGTGAAGTCTTTGGGAGAGCTCACTTGAGGTTCATATAACAGCACTTGGCGTTTGAGCTTTGGGAAGGCAACAAGAGACTACAAAAAGAGAAAGCAAGTAAGCAAGGTAAGTACAAGATGATGGTACAACATCTATAAACAAAGATATTTTAATTGATCATAATCAGTCAATAATAGATTTTTCTAACTGATCTTTAAAAACCCAAAAATGAAAATTATGTAATTACTTGTAATTAAATTCGTTCATCTTCTAAACAGAAATTAGGATTTTTTTTTATTAAACCCGAGAGCTTTCTGACCCTGCATACAGAGCAAGGCAACTGAGACGTTCAAGGCCCAGAAAGGTTGTAAGGACATTGATAAAATAGTCCATGTGACATTAAATTACATCTGTTTTCACATGGACTATTTTAACGATGATCTTACTACCTTTCTGGGCCTTGAACATCTGTGCAGGGTCAGAAAGCTCTCGGATTTCATCAAAAATATCTTAATTTGTGCTACGAAGACGAACTAAGGTCTTACGGGTTTGGAACAGCATGACAACGAGAAATGTTTGGGTGAACTATCCCTTTAACAACACTGTTAAATGTAATCATATTAAAAAAGAATATACATTTTTCATACTGTACATCATAATGTTGTGATAACTAAATTCACGTGTAGCACCATAATTAATTTGAGTTCTTAGTGTTTTATTTTTAATCTATTCACATGATCATTTATCAGTTATCAATCATAACAAAAATATATTATCAGCTTATCAGTATCTGCCAGAATTTTAATACTGATGCATCCTTATTTTAAATTAAACCAGTGGGCTTCAGCAAAATATTCTAAGGGCTTGCAGGATGACTTCAAGTATTTCAAAATTACGGTTAATATATTGACATGGTGTTAGTAATCAAATCTAAATTAAAATACTAAAAATACAAAATCAAGATGACTACTGTTTTTACTTAAGAACAGGCAGTTCTTGAAACTTATGGACTGGAATTTCTTCACAAAATGAACTGTGGTGAATTTGTTTATTATATCAACGCATCAAGTTCCTGTTTAAAGTTTAAAAGGAACTAGCTTTGTCATAAGTACAGCACAAATATGGTAAACATCTAACAGAATAAATTGTGACATATCCTGTCACGATCTCACCCAGAGAGTTCGTCTCAGTTCAGCATCAGGCAGCTCAGTGGCAAGTTTCAGATTCTCAAAACTGATCTTCTCTCGTGGTCTTTGGTTCCAGGCAAAAAGTACAGCCAGCTGAAATGTCGTGACCTCCAGGTCATACTGCCCTACTTCATTCTTGAAAGTGATCTAACGGAGAGCACACAGACTGATTAGCTACAAGTTGCAATTTACAGTTACTGCAAGTCTAAACTTAGTGCATAAACCCACAATGCCATTAGACATGAGGTGGTGCCAGTGGAGTTTGCGTCCGCTGTGGTTCTTCTTGTAGAAGTCCTCCACCTCGGGAATGAGGTCTTCCAGCTCGGTGGGCAGAGATACAAACACTTTCTCTGAGCTGCGTGACCACGCTCCAGCATTCAAGATCTTTATGTTCACAGAGTCCGCTGGGAAACAGAAAGGGTGTGAAAGAGACCACTTTTGATATATTTAATGCATCCTTGCTAAATATAAATATTAATTTCTTTCCAACTCAGTTAAAAGGTAGTGTAATGCATATATAGAGACTTGTATGTCACCTGGTAATGCCAGCTTGTTGTGTTTGTGCATTTCCTTGAAAACCTGGTTAAGATCTTCAGACACTTTGATGTCCTGGAACATTCTAGCTAGCTTGTTCACATAGTCAGCAGGCATCCCGACTTCCTGAAACATGCCAGATCCAAGCAAACATTGAGCCATTAGAGTATAAACACTTAAATTGAATTTCAGCCACTCTTATTTGTGCCCCTTTTGTGTGAGGGTCAATTTTTTGAAATGGAGAGTTATACATCATCCAAAAGCTGAGTTTTACATTGATGGATGTTTGTTAAGATAGGACAATATGTGGCTGAGATACAACTATCGTATCAAGAAAATCGTTTTTAAAGTTGTTTTTGGCATAAAAGAAAAATCGATCATTTTGACTCATACAATGTATTGTTGGCTATTGCTACAAATATACCAGTGCTACTTAATGGCTGGTTTTGTGCTCCAGGGTCACATTTGTCTTTTATTCTTACCCTGAGCCACTCAACCATGTTCTCCTCGATCTCACTGTCCGCTGAGATGTCCAAGATCAAACGTCGGGTCAGGTGGGCTTTGTGGTACCTCATGAACACATCCTTATTCTGGACGTATTTTAGCACAAGTAGCTACAGGGGTTAAAAAAAGAAGTAGTATTTACATTTCAAAACACTTTTGGACAACAACACAAGCAGTGAGTCAACAACATGTGACTTTTTACAACAACTCCTCACCACTTCCTTCAGTTTGAGCTCGATCTCCTCTGAGGTCAGCTTTTTGCTGAGTGGTGTCTTTCTTAGCAGCATGTCACAATAATTAGCGAGCAGCTCTGGACACTTTGACTCTGGTTGTGTTTTTAGACCCACTCTGAAACACCAAACAAACACAATATAAAAAAAAAGTACACTTATTTTATTTCAGCTAGCTGCCACAGCATTATTTCTCCTTTTTATTTAGTGTATTGTGATATAAACTATACAGACCACATAGAAAAAAAAACAATGACAATACTGTAACTGTTTCAGTTGCTTTGCTGTCTATGCAGGATCAGAAAGCTCTCAGATTTCCTCAAAAATATCTTAATTTGCAGGTCTTACAGGTTTGGAACGACATGAGGGTGAGTAATTAATGACAGAATTTTCATTTTTGGTTGAACTATCCCTTTAAGTTGCAAGAAGGTTATTTTGTGCATCTCACTTAAATGGACTCTAAACAGAAGACCAGAAGGCAGTCGTTACTCACCCCTTCTGTTTCATTGGCAGCTCCAACTTAAATATTGTGGCATCATTCACAACTGCTTTGTATGCCTGTTGGGAAATTACATTCCTGATGTTAAGCATCATTAAAAAGGTATGTGAGATATTCCTTATTCATTTTAAATAGTAAACAACTCAATTCATTTTCAAATGGAGTTACTGTTATATAACCTTCCATTGTATTCCTGTGTCATCACAGATCTCTCGTAACCATCTGCGGTGTGATCTAGTCATGCAGGCTACTTGTTACCAACTGTAAGACAGTGAGAATGAATACGGATGGGGCGGCATGCTTACTTTGTCTCTGGCTGTCAGGAACCGAGGATCATCCTGGAACGCTTCCTTCACTAATTTACTAAATCGATTAAACAGAGTCAGGAGCTGCTCCACATACTTTTCTGAGTCCTGAGAAGAAACAAAAACACAAACATCAACACAAGTACAACACCGTGGTTGCCTAATATTTGAGGATCTTTTCTAAGACAAAGGTCAAGGTTCAAACCCAGACAACGAAGATAGAGAAATCAACAGTACTAGACCAAAATTAAACATGAAATATGTTTAACATGAAAGGATTAGTTCACTCCATAATTAACATTTCCTGATAATTTACTCATCCCTGTCATCTAAGATGTTCATGTCTTTCTTTCTTCAGTTGAAGGTTTTTGAGGAAAACATTCCAGGATTTTTTTCCATATAGTGGACTTTAATGGGGAACAGTTGAAGGTCCAAACTGCAGTTTCAGTGCAGTTTCAAAGAGCTCCACATGATCCCTGCTGAGGAATAAGGGTCTTACCTAGTGAAACAATCAGTCATTTTCTAAAAAAAAAAAAAAAATAAAATAATATGTATACTTTTTTTTTTACCACAAATGCTCATCTTGCACTAGCTCGACTTTACATATTCATGGTGGAAAGGTCACGTGTGACATAGGCAGAAGTACCGACCCAGTGTTTACAAAGTGAACGTGAGTCAAACGCCTTTTACAAAAAAAGGTAAAACAACAATGTCAGACGATTATGAAGTTGGAGGAGAAAATGAGATTGAATTGTTCACCCTACCCTACCTTTTTAAACCAAAGTACACAGACGAAGAACTAACCATTTCCAATGTGATTTCGCAATGTGTGAGGTCAGGCTGGTGCAAGATTTGCATTTGTGGTTAAAAAGTATATACATTTTTATATATATATATATATATATTTTTTTTTTTTAGAAAATGACCAATTGTTTCACTAGATTAGACCTCTATTCCTCAGATGAGTTTGTGTAGAGCCCTTTGAAGCTGCACTGAAACTGATATTGGACGTTCAACCCACTGGCCACCATTGAAGTCCACTATATGGAGAAAACCCTGGAATGTTTTCCTCAAAAACCTTTATTTCTTTTCGACTGAAGACAGAAAGACATGAACATCTTGGATGACAAGGGGGTAAGTAAATTATCAGAAAATTTTAATTCAGGGGTGAACTAATCCTTTAATCAGTTATCTTTTATTTGTACTGTGAATAACAAAAGTCAGCTGATGCTTTAAAATTCATAAAGGTAACAAAGTAGGCAATAATTCTGTAAATGTTGTACTTACAGTTGTGATGGTCTCAGCAGCAGCCACCATGTCTGCCAGTCCAGCACTGATGATGTGCTCTTCCAGGTCTTTCAACATGGGTTCAATTCCATTGGGCACTTTATCCATGAGAGAGAACATGAGGTGCAGCTCTGTGGAAGAAGAGGTCAGAGGTTTAAAAGCTTATATTTAGAGATATTACACAGCTGCACAGTATGCAAAGTATGTATGGAAAGTCCATCTTTGTGGAAAATAAACTACTGTTTAAAAGTTTGGGGTAATTAAAAGATTAGTTCACTACTGAATTAAAATTTCCTGGTCATTTAGTCATCTTTATGTCATCCAAGATGTTCATGTCTTTCTTTCTTCAGCTAAAAAGAAATGAAGGTTTCTGAGGAAAACATTCCAGGATTTTTTTCCTTATAGTGGACTTCAATGGGGATCAAGGGGTTGAAGGTCCAAATTGCAGTTTCAATGCAGCTTCAAAGGGCTCTACACGATCCCAGACAAGGAATAAGGGTCTTGCAAAACAATCAGTCATTTTCTCAAAAAAAAAAAAATTTATATACTTCTATCCACAAATGTTCATCTTGCACTAGCTCTGTGAGGCGCCATCCACTACTAATCACGCGGTTAGTTCTTCGTCTATGTACTTCAGTTCAAAAAGGTAGGGTAGGCTGAAAAACTCTAATATTCTCCTCCAACTTAGGCCGACGTCATTGTTTTTTTTACCATTTTTTGTAAAGGGCATTTGCCTTTTTTTGTATGTTCGCTTTGTAAACACTGGGGTGGTACTTCCATCTACGTCACACGTGAGTGGTTATGTAACACGTGAGGTCGAACAAGTGCAAGACGAGCAACTGAGGGAAAAATAGTCCTTTGAAGCTGCACTGAAATTAAAGTCCACTATATGGAGAAAAATCCTGGAATGTTTTCCTCAAGGACCTTAAATTATTTTCGACTGAAGAAAGAGAGACATGAACATCTTGCATGATATGGAGGTGAGTAAATTTTACTCTGGAGTGAACTAAACCTTTAAGTTTTTGTGATTTTGAGAAATTAATGCTTTTTTTCAGCAAGGATGCATTAAATTTATCAAGAGTGACCCTTGACCACAAAACCAACTAGCACAGGGGTATATTTGTAACAATAGCCAACAATACATTTTATGGGTCAAAATTATAGATTTTTCTTTTATGCCAAAAATCATCAGGATATAGTAAAGATCATGTTCCATGAAGATATTCTGTACTTTCCTTCTGTAAATATATCAAAACTTAACTTTTGATTAGTAATATGCATTGCTAAGAACTTTATTTGGACAACTATAAATGTGATTTTCTCAATATTGTGTTTTTTATTTGCACCAGATTCCAGATTTTCAAATCTTAACAAAACCATACTTCACTGGAAAAATTATTATTATTATTATTATTAAATTTATTCAGATTTTAAAATGATGTATAAATCTCAATTTCAAAAAACTGACCCTTATGACTGGTCTTGTGGTCCAGGGTCACATTTATAATGTTACAAAAGATTTCTATTTGAAATAGACAAACTTTCCATTAATCAAAAAATCCAGAAAAAAGCATCACATCCACAAAAATATTAAATTGCAAATGTTTTCAAATTACTCTTGAGCAGCAAATCAGAATACTAAAATGATTTCTGAAGGATCATATGACTCTGAAAACTGGAGTAATGATGATTAAAATTCAGCTTTGACATCACAGGAATTAATTACATTTGAAATTATATTCAAATACAAAACAGCTATTTTAATCTGTAATAATACCACAATATTAGTGTTTTCCTGTATTTTTTTATAAAAATAAATGCAGCCTTGTTGAGCATAAGAGATTTCTTAAAAAAAAAAAAAAGTAAAAGGCCTAACAACCCCAAAATTTGGAACAGTACTGTATATAAAACCTAAAAGGGTAATTATAAAAATCTATCTGATATAAAATTTCAAAGTCTCACACTCACTGTCAGTCTCATTCCGTTTGATCATGCCTGGACATTCAGCCAAGATCGTTTCTTTAAATGACGTTACCAGTGCATTCACACAACATTCCATAAGCTGAGGAAAAAACAAATCCACAATATCAGACTTCTATATCTGGTTATATCAATTTATTTTAAATTAAATATTAAATATTGTATAACTTAAAAAGCAGTAACACTTTAATGTAAAAATACTAAAATATTTAGACTAATGACCTATTTCACGCAAAATTGTTCAATTCAATCTTAGCCTCATTTCTCCACAAAACGTATTATTATTAAAAATCCAATCATATACTCACTGCTTGTACAGAGTTACATTCACGTCTTGTCTCTAAATATCGTAGTGCACGTTTCTCCTCTTCTCTTAATTTAGCGTCTGCCTGTAAACAGAGACATGAGAATATATGACTGCAATCACAAATGCAGAGTCTTAGCGGAAGTCATAACTCTCCTCTCGACTGTACAATCTGATCAGCGGAAAAATATGCAGTCTAAAATCTGATGTCTGGTAGGCCGTACATATTTCATGTAGTTTTGTACTCCATTCTGCTGGAGGTAGGACGGTGCCTGGGTCCTGTAGAACCTCTCAGTGGAGTCTAGGTAGGCTTTCTCAAAGTTATCCCTGTAGATCTGCAGTTTATCTTCAGGATTGGAGCACAGGTTCACTGAGAAAGACATCGTAAGAGACTTTCAGTTTTTTAGGAATAAAAAGATTGAATCAATCCAATGAAAAACCTAGAGTGAATCTTACCATATGACTCTCTGACCCCGATGACTAGCTGCGAGTCGAACGCTTCTCCCAACCGTTCAGCATGGACCAACTTCATCGCACTATCCTGCAATCTATTCTTGATGTTGGAGAATATAGATTCGTTCCAAGTGTCCAGCATCAGCTGTGAAAACAGAAACCAATGAATCCCATTCTATTAAAAAAAAACAAAAAAACAACACTTCTAAAACTCACTTTTGTCCCGCTCACCTTTCTAACAATGCTGTCCTCCACATTGGACTTCTTGTTGCTGCCTTGTTTGCCCATCAGGGTGATTTCTAGCTGGCAGAAGGGCTTGGGCAGAATGTCACACTGCGTGAAGAACTTCCTCCACTCCACGATGTAAGCCTTGAGGAGCGCTGTGTCATCTTGGTGACTGAGCACTCGCTAAAAACCAACGGCCAAGAATGAGACACGATTCTACTGAAGAACATCAATGGGTGGCTGAACTTCTCTTACCGCTTGAGCTTGTTTAATAAAATCTAAGATGTCCTCTTTGAGAGCCTGGTGGATCTTTGCTGGTCCTTTGTCATCCCATAGACAAACTGCATGAACATCTCTGGGAGAACAGAAGAGAACAGGAAGATAGATTGAACATTTCAGACTGTAGTTAATGTGTAGGATATAAAAAGATCTGAATTCAGGGGCCTTACGAGAAAAGATCGAACCACTGCTGCTTAGTTACGGACTCTTGGCGAAGCAACTTAAGGACAATGGGGCGCATAAGATCCCACTTGTCCTCAAACTGGAGGGAACCCTTATTCTAAGCAAAAGGACACAGATGGTTAGAGAACAAGAGCATGAATGCATTCACAGTGAAACAGACATTATGGAAGACCCCTCTTGGTCTAAACATGCCCAGAAAATCCGAAGCCTTATTGTAAATGCCTTGAGAAGCATTTTGAGAAGGCAAGCAGCTGTCTGTTTCTTTTATGTCTAAATTTTCCAAGAACTATATATGTCCTTTTTAATCATTATTATTAATAATATTATTTTAAATAAATCTATTAAAAATAAAATATGTTATTATAACTATTTGTACTTTTTCGTATTACTTTTAATTATTTATTTATTTTATTATTTTTTTCTTTTTGTTATATAAGCTTTCAACATCTTTTTCAAATGTATTTTGTGTATAGATTTCCTTGTTTTATCCTTGAACCAGACTTTCAATCATAAAATAAAATTACATTTTAAAACCATAATAATTTTAAAATAAATATACCAATGTTGTTACTGTGTGAAAATTTTACATTTTTAATTATATAATCACAAATTACAACAACACTTTAATTGTAGTGTAATTTCCCAAATACTGACACTTCCATTTTATTTATTTATTTATTTATTTTAAATGTTGTACTTGTTTACCAAGGAGACAATGAAGAGCTTGAAAGGAAATATGAGATGTGAAGAAAACAAAAAAGTAAAAAGCAAGCTAAAAATCACTTGTGAACAGAATATCACAATCAAGTCTACCACAGACAGATAACAGCAAATTCTCAAAAGATAGACAGGTTTTAATCAAACTGACTCAGTATTTACCATTTTGGACATCACCGGTGCTTTTGAACACATCTATGAACTCCAAAATGTTATCTAAGTAGGCAGCTCACTAGGTTTTTAAGACAAAGCCACTGCATTTAACTTAACTGTATACAATCAAACATCATGTACACAAATGGAACATCTCTGCTCTTTAACTCATATTCCCTTAATGATTTATTCACATTTTTCAAGTACATATAATATCTGACATTAGTGACATGTCAGGTGAATCTTTTCGTGGCTTTCTACAACACGAAACTCTTAGCGATAGCGACACACATTCACACTATATTTCATTAGCTCAGTCATTACACTTAATGTCATTTTATCATTGGCCAAGCTAGCAACATGCGTGCTAACTGTCATTAGGAACACGTCCCTCTATGATATATATTTATAAACAACATAATACTAAAGGTCAACACCCAGTGGAGTGAATTATGACTTCAACTCGTCTGCACGCAGCCCAGTATTATTGTGATTATTGGCTTTATTAATCTCAGCTAGCTCACAGCCTGCTAGCTAAACACAGGCTGCAAGACTCTCTTATAAACTCACTGGACATGCATGTAAGAGTCCGGGCAAGCCGCTAAATCACAATGGTACAACATAGTCGTTTGAAGGTTATAGGCGTCTACATGGGTTTTTGAATGTTTGTGGAGAATTTGAAGGCAATGAGCTTAAGTGTCTCTTACCTTTAACAAATTAGACATCGCCATGTTTCCTTAACTTATCCCCTCGTCCGTTCTCGCGAGATTTGGTTCGATATTAGAACTGGTGATGGGATCTCCGATTCATTTCTGCCAGTGGTGGACTCTCTCAAACAGTTTGTTTCAAAGAACTTAAAATCGATTGTATATATATATATATATATATATAACTCAAGTTCATTTGCATAATCATATAATTCAAGTTCATTTGCATAATCAGATAATTCCGTTTTTAAAAAGTAATATCATACATATATATATATATATATACACTGTGTGCAGAATTATTAGGCATGTTGATATTCTGGTCATATTTTTTCCCAAACACATTTTACCAATTCCAAACCACATCAGTCTTAATAACTACTGTTAATTTTGTGTTTAATCATTTATATGTGATATATAATTGTCCGTGAAGGCTGGAAGTGAAAAACTCCTTATATTCAGGTGTGCAGAATTATTAGGCATGTTTTCGTTTACAGCTAAAATGAGCCAAAAAAGAGATTTAACCCAGACTGAAAAGTCCAAATTATTAAATGCCCATGAGAAGAATGCAATACTAATGCATTACAAGAATTTGCAAAGTTAAGGCTTGACCATTGGACAGTGAAATGCTTGTTGAGTCTGCATGGTCAGAAAAAACAGGTGGAGAAGAAAAGATGCATGTTAACTGCAAAAGAATTAGGAATTAAGGTGAAGAATTAGGTGTGACACCATCAGGAACCGTTTCCAGTTCTCCAGCGCCACCATTTTCCAGAACTGCAACCTACCTGGAGTCTTCAGAAGTACAATGTGTCAGGTTCTCAGAGACTTTGCTTGGTAAAAAATCCTAAAAAATGCCCCTGACTTAATAAGAATAACAAGCTGACGTCTTGTGAAATACATGAAGACAGTTTTTTTATATGCTTTAGAGACAGATAAGTTGAGAGTGACTCTTGAAGGACAAGCATCACATCCTCTTGTACCTCTGATTCAAGAATTTATCTTCTAAAATCTGGCAGTAAGTTTTGGGAGTTCATGTTTAGTCTCTTATCCTGAAAAGTCTGACTTGCAGAGATGGACTAAAATGAACTCCCAAAACTTACTGCCAGATTTTAGAAGATAAATTCTTGAATCAGAGGTACAAGAGGATGTGATGCTTGTCCTTCAAGAGTTTTTTCTGACCATGCAGACTCAACAAGCATTTCACTGTCCAATGGTCAAGCCTTAACTTTGCAAATTCTTGTAATGCATTAGTATTGCATTCTTCTCATGGGCATTTAATAATTTGGACTTTTCAGTCTGGGTTAAATCTCTTTTTTGGCTCATTTTAGCTGTAAACGAAAACATGCCTAATAATTCTGCACACCTGAATATAAGGAGTTTTTCACTTCCAGCCTTCACGGACAATTATATATCACATATAAATGATTAAACACAAAATTAACAGTAGTTATTAAGACTGATGTGGTTTGGAATTGGTAAAATGTGTTTGGAAAAAAAATATGACCAGAATATCAACATGCCTAATAATTCTGCACACAGTGTATATATATATATATATATATATATATATATATATATGATATTATTTGGAATGCAGAATAAAAAAACATGATTTTTGAACATTTTTAAAAACGGAATTATCTGTTTATGTAAATGAACTTGAGTAATATATATATATATATATATATATATATATATATATATATATACACACACTACCGTTCAAAAGTTTGGGGTCAGTACATTTTTATTGTTTCTTTCTTTTTTTTTCTTTTTTTTAAGAAATTAATACTTTTATTCACCAAGGATGTATTAAGTTAATAATTAAAAGTTTATTAAAAGTTCATAATAAATAATTTACATTGTTATAAAATATTTATATTTTGAATAAACACTGTACTTTTTAAACTTGTTATTCATGAAAGAATCCTGAAAAAAAAAAATCACAGGTTCCAAAAAATATTTGGCAGCACAACTGTTGATATTATCCAACATTGATCATTCTAATAATAAATCCGCATATTAGAATGATTTCTGAAGGATCATGTGACACTTAAGACTGGAGTAACAGCTGATAAAAATTTAGCTTTTCATCACAGGAATAAATTCTATTTTAAAGTATGTTAAAATAAAAAACATTATTTTATATTGTAAAAACATTTTGCAATATTACTGTTTTTTTCCTATATTTTTAATCAAATAAATGCAGCCTTGATGAGCATAAGAGACTTCTTTAAAGACTATTACAAGTCTTACTGACCCCAAACTTTTGAACGGTAGTCATATATATATATATATATATATATATATATATATATATATATATAGATGTCTGATATTACTTGGAATGCAGAATAAAAAAACATGATTTTTGAACATTTTTAAAAACGGAATGTAAGTGTAAATGGAATGTTTATGTAAATGAACTTGAGTAATATATATATATATACATATACATATATATATATATATATATATATATATATATACATAGGTGTTAATAAAGAAAGGTAAAATATTTATACTTCATTTGTAGCATTCCATTCATTTAGTTTGTAAATGAATTAACTCCTTGGTTCACTCAAAGAAAAATTGAGTTTCCCTCAAAATTTGATTACAAAATGTGGTAACACTTTACAATACGGGTGCACAAATATGCATTAATTTATGCTTAACTAATGCAGACATAATCAGTTAATATGTAACTCATGAAGAAACCATTTATTAATAATTATTTCATCATCAACAAATGAACATTCTATATGATTCATAGATTAAGTAATCAATAAACTGTTTTTAGTTAAATGTGTCATAATGTATTAATTACCTAATAACTTATTTTATTAACTAATAGTGTACATTCATATCTTAGTTACCACAGTGGGTTGAAGCCATGCATTTCATATTCCAGTTGTCTGCTTTAATTAATCATTAGCTAATGATTTGCTAAGATATCATTATGTTGTGACTTTACTTGTTGAGGCACAGAACTATTAATTAATTGTTAAGTAATACATCATTGTGGTTACGGATTTAGAATTAGTTTGTGTGCCTCAACAAGTAAAGTCATAACATAATAATATCTTTGCAATTCATTTGGTAATGATTAATTAAAGCAGACAACTGGAAGTTGTAAAAACGGAATTGTCTGTTTATGTAAATGAACTTGAGTAATATATATATATATATATATATATATATATATATATATATTTTTTTTCGTAATAGGTGTTAATAAAGAAAGGTAAAATATTTATACTTCATTTGTAGCATTCCATTCATTTAGTTTGTAAATGAATTAACTCCTTGGTTCACTCAAAGAAAAAAATTGAGTTTACCTCAAAATTTAATTACAAAATGTGGTAACACTTTACAATACGGGTGCACAAATATGCATTAATTTATGCTTAACTAATGCAGACATAATCATGAGTCAATATATAACTCATGAAGAACTAAACCATTTATTAATAATCATTTCATTAGCAACAAATGAACATTCTATAGATTCATAGAGTAAGTAATCAATAAATTGTTTTTAGTTAAATGTGTTATAATGTATTAATTTCCTAATAACTTATTTTATTAACTAATAGTGTACATTCATATGTTAATTACCACAGTGGGTTGAAGCCATGCATTTCATCTTCCAGTTGTCTGCTTTAATTAATCATTAGCTAATGATTTGCTAAGATATCATTATGTTGTGACTTTACTTGTTGAGGCACAGAACTATTAATTAATTGTTAAGTAATACGTCATTGTGGTTACGGATTTAGAATTAGTTTGTCACGAATCTGGTCGGTGTCCCGTTGTCCGCTCACCACCAGATGTCACTCTCACCTCACCTACACACTCTGACTGTTGCACCACACTCCGGACTGCATCTCCCATCCTCCACCGCACTGATTGCGTCAGCCCCCGTGACCAATCAGGCGTTCTATAAAAGCGCCGGTCCTTCCCAGTGCACTTCACGGATTGTTATATTGTTGTATTCTCTTTGTTATCGCTTCCTAGTTTCTAGTTCCCTGTGTTTTTGTTTCTCCCCCCTGGTTATCTCGTTTGGACTGTCTAGCCGCCTGCCTTTCAGATTATCGCTCGTCTTAAAGGACTATTCTCTCGTCTCGCCTCTGACATTCCTGTTTACTGTTGTTTGACCCTGCCTGCACGACCTTGTATCTGTCTTGTCCTTATAATAAAGCTCGCAAATGGATCCACTCGCCTCTCGTCTCGTTCATCCGGTTACATAGTTAGTGTGCCTCAACAAGTAAAGTCATAACATAATAATATCTTTGCAAATCATTTGTTAATGCTTAATTAAAGCAGACAACTGGAAGTTGAAATGAATGGCTTCGACCTATTAAAATGCATGGCTCCAACTCACTGAGGCACATGACTAACTATTCTATATCCATAACCACAATTACATATTACTTAACAATTAGTTAATAGTTCTGTGCCCCAACAAGTAAAGTCACAACATAATGATATCTTTGCAAATCATTAGCTAATGAGTAATTAAAGCAGACCACTGGAAGTTGAAGCACGTAGCTTTGACCACTGTGGTAATTAACATATGAATTTCATTAGTTAATAAAATAAGTTATTAGGGAATTAATACATTATGACACATTTATCTAATAACAATGTATTGATTACTTAATCTATGAATCATATAGAATGATCATTAGTTGCTGATGTACTAATAATTAATAAATGTTTTAGTTCTTCATGAATTATACATTAACTCGTGATTATCTGTGCATTAATTAAGCATGAATTAATGCATATTTGTGCACACGTATTGTAAAGTGTTACCCAAAATGTAGACATAAAAACAATACTACAGAAGTCAGTACATAAAAATCACATAAGAAAACGTGAACACATAAATAAAACTGAGAAAACATGAACACATAAATAAAACTGAGAAAACATGAACGCATAAATAAAAGAGTGGGCGCGGCTATTTGTAAATATTATGGGTCTGGCTTCTGGTCTGCATCCAGCTATTTCATTTTGCTGAGTAATATTGCAAATTGGTGTGCCTTACCATATTAATGTATTATCTTAATTATGAACACACAGGATTGTAGTGCAAACAGTTTTACTGTTTACTGCAGATTGCTATTCTTCTCGTTATTTTCTGCGTTGTAGAATAAGGTGAATACATAAAACTCATAATGACATCATCATCATTTCAGGAATTAAATGTGGTGACTTTAACATTTAATTATTATTTTTTTTTTTACATGGAATTTAGATGTATCATCGTTAAGTGTATTATGATTTGACACAGTTGTAGAGAAAAAAAATTGCTGCTGGGTGGCCATTTATTCCCACACATTAAGCTGTGACATTCAGTAGTCAGATGCAGGACTAAACATAGACAGACATGTGAGAGCTCCGTGCATGAGCATATCACATGACCACGTGTATGTGTGACTGTATATGCGTGTGTACACCATGTGGCATGATTGAGCACTAGTTAAAAGACTTTATTTCCTGTTTCAAAAGAGTAATGATGTCTCTTCTGGTCTCACAGCCTGGGCAAGTATGTTTCTTGGTTTTATAAAGGAATTGAGAAGTTTTCAGTTGATCAAAATTGCCAGTCAACTAGTTAAACATGACCAGGCTGTGAAATCACCTGGTAAGAACTAACCACAAAAATATCTTTATTTTTCATGCAATTGAATTGGTTTACAAATGTGTCTTGCTATATATGTCATAAATTATGGATCATAAAATCAACAATGTTTTGGATGTTTCTCTTAAAATTCATCTTAAAATGATCTTTGGTATCTCATTAAATCTTGAACAAATGACTTCCATGCAGGGATATGGCTGCAAGTCCTTTGATTGTCGGATATTTAGGATTTAAATTTATTTAGAAAAAGATTTTATATTTCATTCTTTCTGTATATACAATATTAAATAATACCAAGCATTAAAAAGCTTCTTCTTAATACAACATTGAAAAAAACAAGATTATAACGTCACTTTACAATCATTTTTGACACTTTGAAATTTAAGCAAGATATTTTGTAATATATGGTCCCTCCTGGGCTGTGCCTTTCTTCAGTTTGGACTCTGTACTTGGTCCAACTTACGGCGACGACGGAAGAAGCCACACTGAAAATGAGATCACAGAGTGAGTGCATGCATAGATACAGTGCCTTGCAAAACTATTCATACTCCATACACCATAATAATAAAGCAAAAAACAGGTTTGTAACACCTGCAAATTTATTAGAAATTGAAAAATGAAATATTCCATTGCATAAATTTATTCTGGGACATTTAAAATATAGCTCAGGCGCATTCATATCACTTTGAGTGAAATTAACCTGTGGCAAATTCATCTGAATATAATTTGGAAAGGTACATACATCTCAGTAAAAGGTCTAACAGCTGAAAATGCTTATCAGTAGCAAAAACCAAGCCCTGAGGTCAAAATAACAGCCTGTAGAGCTCAGAGACAGGATTGCGTCAAGGCACACATCTGGGAAAGAGTTCAGAAAAAATTCTGCTGCATTGAAGGTTCACAGAAGCATGTAGTCTGTGTTACCCTTAATGGAAGAAGTCTGGAACAACTAGGACTCTTCCTAAAGCTGGCCTCCTGGCCAAACTGAGCAACTGATGGAGAAAGGCTTTGGTTAGAGTGGTGACCAAGAACCTGGCGGTCACTCTAGTTGAGCTCCATAATCATATATGCAGATGGGAGAAACGTACAGAAGGAGAAACTTCTCTGCAAAACTCCACCAATCCGGTCTTTATGAAGGTGTGGCCAAACTCAATCCTCTCCTCAGTGAAGACACATGAAAACCCACTTGAAATTTGCAGCAAAGCACCTAAAGAACTCTGCTCTGATGAACCTCAATTTCAAACATGTTTAAAACAAACAAACCAGGCACTGGCACAGTAGCTGCCCAAAAGTAAAGTGTGCTGGTAGCAGCCCCATGCTGCGGGGCTGTTTTTCAGCAGCATTTCAGAAGGACACGTCAGAGTAGAAGGAAAGCTCAACACAGGAAAATATAGAGATAGCCTTACTGAAAGCCTAGTCCAGAGCATTCAAAACCTCTGGGCAGAAGGTTCACCTTCCAAAAGGACAATGACCCTAAGCACACAGCAAGTGTGGCTTATTCACAACTCTGTGAATGTCCTTGAGAGCCGCAGCCAGAGCCTTGGCTTGAACCCAATCAAACATCTCTGGAGAAACCTGAAAATGTCTGCCAGCGCCCATCCAAGTTGACAGAGCTTGAGAGGTGAAGAGGTGAGGCCAAGAATGGCACATGCAGATGTGCAAAGCTTGTCGCATCATACCCAAAAAGACTCAAGGCTATAAAGTTGCTTCAACTAAGTACTAAGTTAGGGGTATGAATACTTATGCAATGTACGTATTTCAGTGTTTTAATTTTAATAAACTGCAAAGTTGTCACAAATCTGTTTTTTTGCTTTGTCATTATGGTGTACGAGTGCAGACTAATGTGGAAAAACAGTTATTTAAAGCAGTTTAACAAGGGGTATGAATACTTTCGCAAGGCATTGTATGTTTAAAATAGCATAGAACCTTTTATTTTAAGCATGAAATACTCAAATGACCACCTATATTCACCAAAATATACAGGTTCCTGCAAGAAATACAATATGAGAGAAGAGAAGAAGTATTTCTTTTACCTTAATGAGAACGATAATGATGATGAAAAGGAGCAGAAATCCTCCTATGGATCCTCCAATGATGGGACCTGTAGATGTCGTCACTTGCAGCTTTGAAATGATAACCTCCACCTGCATGGCATGATTAAACCAGTAATCAGTAACTTAATACATGATAACATGTTTGCATGCTTGAAAGTACTGCCACTCACCGGAATGGTCCTCGAAGTGTTCTTTGCAGCATAGACCTTCTCATCAAAGCTGTATGTTCCTACGGCAGTGATCTTGTCTGATTTGCCCTATCAGTTTGAAAAGATTTATTGGATAAACAGTTCATTGATGCAAATGATTATCAGTATGTTGGAACTATATAACTATACCTGAACATCATGTATCGAAACTTTGGTAATAATGAGGATTTCCTGCAGCTTTGTCATGGTACAATTGATGGTATTGGATCCCTACGTGCACAAATATATAAAATATATTTTGTTTAAACTACATTTGTTTAACGTTTTTTGAAAGGATGGTCATTGTTTCAGGGTAATATCTTACCTCTTTAGTATTTTCTTGAAAATCACACTCCTATGAAAGGAGTAATAAATGTTAGTTTGAAAGCTTTCATGCTGTCATTCTGTGAACTAAATATTGTAATTCATGTGGTACCTCTTTTGGTTCGACACTAATGATCTTCAAATCAGTTTTCAAGGTGTTCTTTGTTATGTTTACAACTACATTGATTGCAGCGCCATACTTATTTTCACCTGCAAACTAAATCAGAATACAATATTTAATGTATAATATAAATATAAAAAACATATTTAGTTGATTATTTTGTGTGATTAGATCTTTATATCATGTACCTGAAACGAAAAATTCAACGGTGGAGTCGCTCCTTTTTCCCCTTCTTCAATACGAAGTCTGTTTGGGGAGGCTGTACTGTTTTTGAGAAACAAATAATGATAATAATAATCATAAATATGCTTAAATATTACAAAATACAGATGTAAAATACTTATCAGGTTGTTTGTGCACCTACCCAGTTAGCTGGATTGGCAGCGAATACATCACATCAAACGCATATTCTTTAAAGTCCAGAATTTCAGAGCCAGAATTCTGACTAAAACCAAAGAAAATGTTTTAAAAATACATGATTTTTATACACTGTAAAAATGATTTGTAAAGAAAACGATTATAGGAGCACATTTTTATAAGAAAGTACTATTTACTTCAAAATTTCACATTTAATTAAATGTGTCACTTGACATTTCTCTGTAATTAATTGAGAACTTTACTAGCAATTTCTAAATAAAATTAGTTTATAGTGCTGTTAATTAAAAAGATAAGTAATTATTCACACATTTTTCCCCAAAATTAATTGTGATTAATCCCACTTAACATTAAAAGTTTTTAAACAGACTTTTATATTGCAAAAATTTCACATTCAATCTTCAAATTGATGTAGAAATAACATAAAGGCATTATATTTTAAATATTTGTTAATTTTTTTATGACTGAAGGTGAGTATCACTGATACCAACACTGATATCTCTAGGAAATTATGCTTTTTTTTCTAATATTTAACCATTGACTATAGCCATTCAACATCACAGTATAATTTAACATTTATTAGACTTTAAAAATAACTTCTAATTTAACTTAAAACAATCTTCAGGTATACCCATTATTTACCTCTACCATTCAACAAGTTGGAAATATACAGAAATTGAATAAAGTTATCAAACACTAAATAATAAATCAAATATAGATGAATCCCTACAGCTACAAAAGTTTGATTGATTGATTTCCTCTTTTTTCTTCTGTTCTCTTTGATTAACAGACATCACAGCAGCTGGGTTATTCGTTTATTTGGCTGCTATTACTTTAAGAGTTACCACTGCTAAACGTGATCTGACACACATGCTCATTTGCGGAGACAGAAGCAGCAGTTGTGAGTGGGGTGGCCAAACATTTACAAATAATGTACTCACCCCCTTGTCATCCAAGATGTTCATGTCTTTCTTTCTTCAGTCGTAAAGAAATTGTGTTTTTTGAGGAAAACATTTCAGCATTTTTCTCCATATAATGGACTTCTATGGTGCCCCGATTTTGAACTTCCAAAATGCAGTTTAAATGCGGCTTCAAACAATCCCAAATGCGGTTGTAAACAGTTTAAATACTTTTTAATCTCAAACGCTTGTCTTGTCTTGCTCTTCCTGTATTGTGGTTTAAGACAGTCAAGGTATGTCAAAAAACTTCAATTGTATTTTCTCTCTCAACTTCAAAAATAATTTTAAAATCCTCCTACATCACTGCAGAAGTACAGACCCAGTCTTTGCAAAGTGAACATGCAAAGAAGATCAAACACCCTTAACGAAAAAGATAAAACAATGATATAGGAAAATTCTGAAGTTGAGGGAGAACATGCAATGGGAGTTTTCCGACATACACTAACTGTCATGAACCAGAACAAAAACAGAGTTCAGGCAGAGCAAGACTAGACGAGCGTTTGACATTAAAAAGTATATAAATTTTATACATTGTTTTTATGAAAATAACAGATCGTTTTGCTAGACAAGACCCTTCCTTCTCGGCTGGGATCATTTACAACCGCATTTGGGATCATTTGAAGCTGCATTTAAACTGCATTTTGGAAGTTCAAACTCGGGGCACCATATCAGGCCATTATATGGAGAAAAATCCTGAAATGTTTTCTTCAAAAAACATAATTTCTTTATGACTGAAGAATGAAAGACATGAACATCTTGGATGACAAGGGGGCGAGTACATTATCTGTCAGTTTTTGTTATAGAAGTGGACTTCTCCTTTAACGCACTAATTTTGACAGCACTAATTGTTTCTACACCAGATTCTTTTCGCTGTGTAAAAAGTTTGGAGCTCTCAAACCTGGTTAGATTAGCAATAATCTCAGAATTCTTCAACTCAGATTTTACATTGTTGATCTGCCATGAGATGAAAAGGTTGGTCTGGAAGAAAAAAATATATATTTTTCATTACTGAAAAATGATGTGCAAATGAGATCAGAGTTCTATTGTTTCAAAGATGTGTGATGTATTCGTACCTGTGCGCCTCTTTTGAAAATGGGGTGTTGAAGATTACACTCTATCTGATTGTCGTTCTTCACGGGACAGGTGGCACCTTCTATTTTCTGTAAATGAGACAGTAAACCAGGTTGTCATGTATCTACTAAATGTATCAACTGTGGATGTAATAGGCTTTTGAAGATGAGGTCATGTTTTTTACCCTCTGACTGAGTATGCTGGGGAAGGTCAAAGTCAGGGTGGTCATATAGGAAGGGTCTTGAGTGTTTACAAGATTGATGTTGAGATTCAAGCTTTGAGTTTCTCCGATTATGATCAAAGTTTCACTGGAATATAAATTATTTTAGTTACAAAAACACAGAACTAAATTTTTACATTTCTTTCAAAAATGATGTAGCTGGGGACCAATGGGTCCCTTTTAAAATTGAGTTTCATTAGTACATACCTAATTTTTGAATCAGATAATGTAATTTCTGGTTTACAATCTGTGCAATCCTTTTTAAAGGAAATCTAAAAAAGACAAAAAGATGATCATTTTAAATGTTATTACAGAAAGTCAGTTAATAAAACATTTCACAATATGTATAATGACTAGATGCTGGATAAGATTTTTAAAAATTACATTTTATTTAGCAAAGATGCATTAAATTGATCAAAAGTGACAGTGAAGACATTTATAATGTTACAAATGTTTGCTATTTCAAGTAAACGCTCTTCTTTTTTAAATTTCTTTTCATTAAAGTATTCTGAGGAAAAATTTGTCCACAAATCAGCATATTAGAATGATTTCTGAATGTGAAGACTAGAGTAATGATGCTGAAAATTCAGCTTTGCATCACAGGAATACATTTTATTTTACAATATATTCAAACAGAAAATTATTTTTTTTTATTTGAAATTTTATTTCATAATATTAGTGTTTTTACTGTCAAACAAATGCAGCCTTGACAAGCACAAGAAACTTATTTAAAAACATTTTTCAAAATCTCCATTTTTCTAACTGTAGTGAACAAAAGGTAATAAATGACTTTGTTTACTGTAAAGTCTTTTTATTCTGAATATGCTTAAAAATATTTTACCTTCTCTACCACCTCTGTTGGAGTAAATGCATCAAGAATTCGTGTAGGGGCTTTTTTGGGTTGAGGTTCAAGGAAAAATTCAGCTTGATTTTAATAGATGAAAAACAGTCAAAACAGCCCTGAAAGGAAGACAGAGTTCTTCTCAGTCAGTATCATAAAGAAAGTGACATTTTTACAATAAATCATTTGCTGTTCACTTGTATTGTTTTATCTTCTAAAACACAGGACAAGCAGGGTCGGAAAAAGAACCAAACAAAAAAATCAATGTACCAAATATTTTAGGTTGACAGAAGTGCACTCTGTATCTGGTTTCAAGATGAAGGTTTCTGTTAAGGGATCTTTGCTATCAGCAGTGAGACGCTTTTTGTTTGCACCAGAATCCAAGTCAATTTGGTACAGAATAGGAAGTTCATCTAAAACTGACAGAAAGTGAAATGTGGTTAATCATAAGGATTGTTTTGAATCATAAAACCCCACTGAACGCCGAACACTTACTTTCAAGTTTTCCTTTAATCACATTGAAGCATATACCAAACTTTATTTCAAACTTGCTGGATATTTCATGCACCTGTTGATCGAGAGGAATGACGTCCGGTGTAATAGTTATAGCTGGTTTGATAACCATGACAGGGATAGTCCTGTAAAAAACAGTATAGACTTTAAACAACATTCAAGAAATCAGAAAGTACACTGAATTATAACATTCCACAAAATCGGTGCCTTTTGCGTCCCTAAAAAAATAATCAGTTAAATAAAGGCAAAATGATATAAAAATCACATTTGCCTGTTGTTCTAAATATAGTCTCATTGTTAAGCAATGTTTTTGGCATAAGTATAGTTTTTTTCTACAAAATACAGATAATTTTATTGGTGTCTCCTGATTTTATGTCAGCCCTGTTTCCCTAACCAAAAAACCCTTGTAAAAAATGTACATTCAACTGACATCATTTCTAGGAGGTTACATCATCTGTCAACTCAATTCCAACACTTAAAATGCAAGCTCGCTCTCCTCTATAATGTTCTATTTTTGATGATTTATGAGGCATCATGCAATGTCAATCCTGTTACCATTTTTAAAATGTAAATTTAAACAACTATTTCTTACATTTAATATAATCAATATCTACAAGTAAAATCCTTTCAAAGTGTACATGTGCTTTTGTGAACTTGACTAGTAGCTAGCAATTAGCAAATTTGTTTGAAATCGTCAAACTTGTTCCTGTCAACCTGTTACTTTTTAGGGTAACAGGTTTTGACATGAGGGTAACAGGGATGACATTGACTAAGTTTGACTGTGTTTTTTAACATTGTCTATAAAATTAAAATTTTAAAGCCGGGTCACCCTCAGTATATTATTGAGCTAATGCCTATATCATTCAGTGGCATACGAGTTCTAATTAAGCCACAGTATCTAGTAACACTTGTGTTGGTAACAGGGTTGACAAAAATACCAAAACATGAGGCAGAAAAATAGTCTGAGATGGCACAATACAAATTTCTTGTCATTTTAAGGTGTCCATTTCATGGATATTTAAAAACTTATTTTAGTTTTACAATTTTGTGGAATGACCCACATCAAATTTTAAAAACGTTTGTCACTTTGAACAATCTAACAAAATCTTTTTTACTCACTCAAAAACAAACACTCCCCCTTGACTACCAACGGCGATGGAGGCTTTATTTGATGTTGTAGCAGGTACACCACTAACTGACTGACCAAAGTGCACAAGTTTCATTCCAAAATCTGAGGGTGAAATTTTCTAGGGAGGAAACAGCAAATTACATTAAAACACTTCAATCAAACAGAGAGGGAAAGGCTTTTAAACAACCATCTTTGGGTCTATTTTTAAAAAATAGCCATTTAATTTTTAAAATAAATGCAACAATGAGCTATATTTTGTGTCTACGCAAAAAAGGTCATAACTGCTCATGATTTTGGGCAGAAACATGTAAACATCCCAACGAAAGTGCGTTCAAAAGAATATATCCAAATATAGTTCAGATATAATTAATAAAGTTCAAAATGTGAAGAATATATGCTGCAACCCACTTGTGAAAACCGAAGCCCCTCTTTGAATCCATTGTAAATGTAAATACTTCCAGAGGAATCTGTTTCCAGAGGAGCACCGACTGCTACATCATTGAAGCTGTTCCCATCAATATCTCCTATCGAGGCAATGGCTGCACCAAACCTGGCAAAGGTCTGTCCTGCATCACCCTGCAGCTCCATGGCCACACTCTCAAACCTGTCCTGCTTTCGGATAATTTAAAAATAACCCCATGAGATACAAATCACTTTAAACCACTGTCCACCAGGGGTGTTTCCTCCAAGGAGGCAAGGGAGGCACTGTCTCCTCAAAATGTTTATTTTTTGTAGTGCAAAAATAAACAACGCCAGTATTATAACAGTATTAAAAAGTGTATAAATCATTAAACATTAATGCTGCACACTGCTGTCCACATATATCCAGGAGCTGAAAGGAGAGTATGATCTTACCTGATTAAATCTGTACACTAGCACTTTGCCTTCTTCTCCATTTCGATGGAAATGTGGTGCTCCAACTAATAGATAATCTGTGTATTTATCCCTATCAATGTCCAAGGCACAAAGAACTGATCCAAAGTAAGATCCAACCTATGACAATTATACATTACTTCATTATTTTTATATGTCATATCATATAATTCATTAACAAATGCATAATGGGGCTTGTAACTGACTGAGTGTCAAATAAACAATCAGCAATAAATGGTTTAAATTAGTTTCTTTAAAAATATGATTTAAAAAGTACATTTTAAATGTATTGAACTGTAATGTTTAAAAACTTTGTTTAAGTGGTTTTAAAAGTTCATGCTGACATTTTATTTTAATCAAATATTTCACATTTACTATGAACGCACATGTATATGTATAGCATATTACAATTAATTTGGTACTCTTTTTTTTTTTTTTTTTTTTTGGAGTGCCCAAAACTTAAAACAGTCCGCTGTGATAATCTCAGTAGTATTAACATATACCTGATCTCCGTGAAGCACATACTTGTGTTCTGAGTCATCAAAAATAAATACTCCACCAGTCAAGTTATACCGTGGTGCACCAGATATGTAGAGTGTTTTACCCTGGTTTACACTAGCAGAAGTGACACTGTAACCTGTGATCAGGAAGGAGATTCAACAAACATGAAACTGATATAACTACATGTAAAGAAAATGTTCTATATATATATGTGTGTGGTTACCTGCATGATCTACGACTGTTTTTTTGTTTTGTGATGGTTGTTCATGAGTCCTTTGTTTACTCTGAACAGTTACACTGAGCACTGTTCTTCAGACAAATCCTCCAGGTCCTGCAGATTCTTCCGTTTTCCATATTTTTGCATATTTTAACCCTTTCCAGCAGTGACTGTATGATTTTGGGATCCATCTTTTTACTCAAGCACAACTATTAAAAAATGTTCAAACATTCACTGATGCTCCAGAAGGAGAAACAATGCATTAAGAGCCCGGGGGTGAAAACTTTTGAACAGGATGAAGATGTCCAAATTTTTCTTATTTTGTTGAAATATCATATTTCCATTTAGTACTGATCTTCAGAAGTAACAGAAGATACTTGTATGTTTCCCAGAAGAAAAATAAGTACATTTACCTTGATCTTCAAATTCAAAAAGTTTTCATCCCTTAGTGCATTGTGTTTCCTTCTGGAGCATTAGTGAGTGTTTGAACCTTTTTTAATAGTTGTGTTTGAGTCCCTCAATTGTCCTCAGAGTGAAAAGATAGATCTCAAAATCATACAGTCACTGCTGGAAAGGGTTGAAATATGCAAAAGATGCTGGAAAATTTAAGAATCTGCAGGACCTGGAGGATTTTTCTGAAGAACAGTGCTCAATTTAACTGTTCAGAACAAACAAGGGACTCATGAACAACCATGACAAAACAAAAAAAACAGTCGTAAATCATCCAGGTAACCACACACAGTATTAGGAACCAAGCATTCCAAACTTTTGATAATAATTTTAGCTATTTTTTTGTCTTGTGGACAATATGCTGTTTTTTATGTAAAATATCTTACTTAGGACAGTACTTAAAAAACAGCATGCACATGTATGATCTCTTGTATTTTGTTAAGATTATTCACATTTTCACAGATTTTGCAAGGGGTTCCCAAAATTTTGCATGCCACTATATATTTATACATACATATCATAAACATTTCCTTTAAAGATGTTTAAATTCTCACCCAAATAAATGTGAAAACTTCTCAAAAACCCCTTCAAAAATCCATTTTCTTTGACTTACTCTTTGTTTTCCATTTATCACTCACCTAAATAGGAAAATTTGGGTCCATTATTAGAGTCATTTAAGAATTTCACGGTTTTATCAGATTGCAAAATGACTCCACCACTCCAGTCATAGGCTCCAACTGCTCCAAAAAGATAAGAATTCTACACAGAAAACAAAAAGAAATGAATCTTATTAGTATATCAATTAATCATCTTGGGAAAGGTAGTTGCAAACATCCACACATTCTTAATAGTGTTTGATCCAAAGGTACGTTTCTCAAATAAAAGCTATGAGAAACTAAAAATCCTACTTACGTCCTGCATGAAATGGGAGCTGAATCCAGCTTCGGAAAGCTGGAAATGAAATCCCGCACCTTGCTGAGTGCCTAAGACACAAAGTGGTCAGATAATTACATGAAAAACCATTAGATGGTTTAGAAAGTGTTTGTCTTCATGAGTAAAGCATTATTCATCCACTTAACAATTCATTAAAACACTGACTCATTTGGGAACTAAAGAATTGGCTCTGAAACATTTGCTTAACCGATTCCTTTATAATTTATGCAAGTGATTGAATGCTTGATTCTACATTGGCTTTGTTTATAACAATGTTCAATAGCGAAGCAGACAAAGACAAAGTAACTACTGTGTTATACTCAATTATTTACTTCTAGTTCGCTAAACTGTTGTATAAAAGCAATATCGTTCTGATTATTAGAAAGGCTTCATTTTACAATGGCTGTTTGTCTAGGCTACAGCAGCTCATCCAGTCAGATATTAGCATGGGAACTATCCACAAAACTGCCTTTCTCTATTACAACGTAATGTTTAATGAAAACCTTCTTACCTTCAATTCCAACTAAACTTTGTTGCAGTGATGACAGAATGTCATCTAATGCAGCATAACTGGAAACATTGTAAAATTTGCCACGATCTGCTATGTCTTTCATCTCTTGTATTGCTTTAGGTTTTGTCAGAATGCCGTCACCAACCTAAAGGTAACAGTGGTTATTGCAAGTGTATGGGTTTTATGATTTATTCAGTTAAATCATGATAAAATCATTAACTTTAGAATTTTATGTAGATGATATGAGTCTTTTAGTAGAACCGTGAACCTAGATATATCTACAAGACAAATTAAAATAAAACTGTAATTTGTAACCTCAAAAATTGATGCACCTTTTAAAAAACTTTATTGATTTATTATGTAAAATGCTGATGAAATAAACAGTAAACAGGACACTTACTCCTATTGAATAGCGAGTGACACCTTTCATTTGTGGCATGTTCAAAACATCAGTAAGATTCATTGGGTCTCCCAAAATTTCTCCGTCAGACATTACAATAATAATTTTTTTGGAGTTAATTTTTGATCCATTCTCAGGGAGGAAAGTATCTGTACTGTAAACAACCAATGAAACCAGTAAGATCATGATGTAGGGGAGCGCGGGGGACAACCTAACACTTTTTGAATTTCTCAGTTTGTGTAAATCCATGTGGGGATCAGAGTATGATTTTTTTTATCCATGTTGATTTCACACTTGACTAGTACAAATATGTCTCTTTGTTTACTAAGCGGTATATTTTACTAAACTATATATGACAAACTAAATATTTTGTCAATAAAACAAAATGATTAACTTTTTCAAATAAATTAATCACGTTTTTTTAATGATTAAAAATAATCTAATTTTTAAGTTTCACAATAATTGCAATTCGGCCCTGATCGCAACACACAGCTATACAGTATAGTTCAAAACAATTTGAGCAAATAAATGAATCACTTTCAGACATTCAGAAAAACACTCTCCTCCCTCTAAACACAGCTCTCATAGAACACGAGACACATAAACGAGCCAAAATGCTTTACATTTCGTGAAATAATAATTTCTGAATATTAAGTAGCTAAATAGTGAAAATTACTTTGCCAATTTCATAGAATAGCATAGTTTATTACTAGCAGGGCAGATTGTAACGCAGTGTTACAATGTTCCCCATTTGCGCAAATGGAATGTAAATCTGGTTAGTGTCTTCTGCTGGTTTGCGAATCATTGATAAACTATCTAAACTGATAAATAACAGATTGGAGATTAAAATAATAGCAGGTTTGCCTCAATTTAAATGAATACTAAAAACTGAGATGAAAAATTAATTTTTACTATGAAATGTACTTTTACTATGGTAAAATAAATATTCAGCGATATCTTCAAAAGGCTTTTGGCACACATTTCTCTCTGTATAGTGTTGCTATGGTAACTAGTAAATACCGTAAATTTGGTTATGCTAGCATGTATGGAAATATTTAAACCACCTGTGTTACACCTAACCCAGTGTTAGTTTGTGCTCCACGCTCCCTAATCACCAACAAAAGTGCTGTATGCTAATCAAACACTTAAGTTGTAAAATGTCTAGTATTTCACATCATAATCTGTAAACTTACAGGACATGATGGATAGCTGAGGCGGTCTTTGTGAGATTGAAAATTTGTTGTATTTCTTTGACTTTTTGCAACGATCTGGCACCATTCTCATTGTCCAGTAGTGAGAGCTCTGTCCTGATCCTACTGCCATATTGCACTATTGCAAAGTTACACTGAAGAGAAAAGTGTTTTTTTTAGATAAAATACCTTTTAAATTAAGCTTAAAAATGTGTCATAATGTCAAAATGTGTGTTTAGTTTATACTTGCATCAAAACATGTGTTCCAAACATTGGACATGACATTGTACATGAAGTCTTTGGCTCTCTGAAAGTCGTCAGCATGAATGCTACCAGAGCCGTCCAGCACAAAAGCAATCTCTGTTCCAGCATCTACAAAATATGTTCTGAAACATCAGTATCATTTTTTTTAAGACAACGATCTATGCATCTGTAGTACAACACCATCAGCATTACATAATAAATGCTGATTTATTTCAAAGGCTGAACAAAGATTAGTACCATCATCCTCATCTTCATCCGTGTCACTATCAAGCTGGGCGTCTCTTCTCCTCCTCCGTTTAACTTGTGGATATTGACAGAGATGCAAATTATCAATCAGATTCCTTAAATGAGTCACACTAATAAGTTAATGTCAGTTTCAGATGTGCTCTCCAATATCACTGAAGGATATTTTATGCTATAAAATATGAGGCCATATTTAGTTTTAGAATTTTAATAATTAACATAATAATTTTAATAATATTAATAAATAATAATTGATTCAACTTTTTCTACTTTCTCTTGTCTCTCACCATCAAGGTAGCTTGCATGACATTAAATTATGACACAAACCAACCTTTATCGATCCTTCCACCTTGATAGTAATGGTTGTTGTTGTTGCTGTTGAGTTTTTCCTTTTCCATTTGGTTTGTAACAGGTGCAGATCTTGATGGTAGTGGTACATTCACTGTGACAGAAGTACATTTTCATTCAATCCTTATTCAGTACTTTAGTAGTTGTAATATGCTCCCGAGTAAAATAGCCTAGAGTATAAATGTTTAACTCAAGTGTTAACTGCACCTATAGGATGCACATTTTGTATAAAGGAATGTTGCTGTATTCTACTTAAAACACTGTTTATTTCATCTTTGTCTACTTGTTTTATTGTATTTGTCCTGTTGTTTGTCATTTGTGTCTTTGTTCGGGCCATTACTTGTGACTTTAGAGTTGATGTTGAGCTAACAATGGTCACTTGGATGGATTCTTTAATAGTGCAAAAGTAAATACATAAAATAAATACACTTTAATATGTAACATTAGCTCTGTGACAGCATTCATTTTCAATAATTCAGTGCAACCTTGACAACAATCCCTTACTGAATCCATATACTTTATTTTTTCTTTCTGATCTTACATCAGAGGAACATCCTTAAAGGAACACTCCACTTTTTTGAAAATAAGCTCATTGTCCAACTCCCTCTAGAGAGAAACAGTTGAGTTTTACCCAAGCGGCAACCTCCAGTCTCCCTCTTGAAGCCAACACGGAAGTGATTAAAACTGCAATTCATCGACTGGCCACTAGAGACTGGCTGCAAAAGGGAGTCAATCCCATAGACTCCCTATTTTAAAATGCCCAACTTTACAGCAGAAAAAGATATGTTTACAGCCTGGTACAAAAAGTGGCTTTGGTCTATATAGCTAATTTAGCCCTTCATGTCAACTGTGAGGGTGTGAATTTTTTTATAACTCTTCCGTTTAAATTATATTAGGCCTTAAAGTTCTGCTTAATTTAGGGCGTGGCCACATGAGTGACAGGTGGATTGCCGTTGCTGTCACCATCGTCGGGCTAGGCGGGTGTGGTTTCAGCAACCAGCTCCACCCATGTCCCGCCAGTGCTACCGCCAGACCCGGTGTTGTGCCCAGTTCTGACCCCTGCCAGATTACTACCCCCTCTAGTATTGCTAGGTTTAGGGTTAGGTGTGGGGGAGGGGTTAGGATTAGGCAATCAGGTAGCGATTTCAATGAGAGGGGGTAATAATTTGGCGGGGGTCGAAAATAGGCACGACACCAGAAATCGGCTGAATGGATTCGAAAACGGTAAAACTCAACTGTTTAACTCTAGGGGAGTTGGAAAATGAGCGTATTTTCAAAAAAAGTGGAGTGTTCCTTTAAACACTAGGCAATGACTAGTTTAAAAAATGCCACTACTTTTTAAAAAATGCCAAAAAATATCCTTGCACATTCTTTTGCCTTTTTTAAGAGTGCGAAACTGACAAAAGCTCGTATGACTTTACACGTGTATGACTTTATGCATTTTTAGCTAGCCTGTAACCACCTGAATCATTGATTTACAAAAGCATTTTTGGCAAATCCTTAGAAACTTAGAAATATTATTGTTTTTTAACATTTATGACTGTTCTAGTGCCAGTTGTGGTCTGATCCTCTTAAAACTTTGCGTGCTTGTTTAGAATCACCTGTCGCATGCGCTCTGCAGGTTTTGTGAAGGTTTTAAGATTTTCTTTAGGCTTTTTAGGATTTTGGGTGAATTTGGACAGGCCCCTTTTCAGAATGACCCTGTTATAGCTTCCCAAAGGGTAAATTTCAACATTTCTTTTTGATAATTATTGATCTAGAGAGTCCAGAGAACTGCACTGCAGTGATGTTTTTCCAGATTGAGCAAAAAACCAAGGACTAGTTTGCAAAAGTAGTCAATTTTTTTTACATCTTTTTTTTACATACTTATTTTTCCCGTAAGAGCGGGTGCAGCCATTTGTAAATTTTATGGGCCTGGTTAATTTGCTTCCAGCTATTTTTAGCTGCATGAAACAACTTATTTTGCTGCTTGATATTGCAAACTTGTGTGTCTTACCATATTATTTTAATGTAATATGTTAATTATGAACACACTATTACACTGCAGTGCAAACAGTTTTACCATTTACTGCACTTTAATTATACTTCTCGTTATTTCCCAACAGTGACTAATGAACTGGAAGTCTCCTACACTAACATAAAACAGCCCACTTCCATGTTGAAAAATAATAATCACTCTCTCTCTCTTATATACATGTGCTCATCTTCTATAACAATAACTTCACTGTAGCAGCTAGTTGCACAAAAGACAAAAGATACGGCAACATATGATCACATGTTGCCTTGTGTCTACAGTCGAATCACGGCCATGTTGATTTACAGCAATATCACACTCCTTTGAACCTAGAGTCAAGAGTATACAGTATGCTGGTTGTGTTGTTAGTTTTTTGATTGGATTTTAGAATGGGACCTCTCCAGTGTATAACAGAAAATAATAGCTTTTCTCTGTTATATAGTGTAAAGTTTGATGAAATCCTTCTTACCTTCAGCTCCAATTAAACCTTGTTCCGGTGAGGCCCGAATGTCATCTAATGTGGCATAATTAGAGACACTGAAAAACTTCCCAGGATCTATTATTTGTGTCATCTCTTGTATTGCTTCAGGAATAGACAGAATGTCTCTTCTCATCCTCAGTTGATCTTGTAGATATTGACAGAAATGTATATTAGCCATCAGATTCTTTAAAACAACTAAGACAACAGTTTGTTTAATTTTCTCTCAGGTGGGCTCACCTTGACCAATCCATCTACCTTGATAACGATTGTTGTTGTTGTTGTTGTTGTTTTTACTGAGATGAAAGAAATTTAGAAAATGAAGGGTTAGGAATTTACAATCTGAAATACTAGTTTAAAATCATCCAGTCTTACCTAATGCAACAAGATTTGGCTTTTCAATAACTTTTCCAGCATCATTCATCAGTTTGCAATCTCCATTCAAATCCTCAGTTACTGACTTCTTTACGCGAACTTGATTGCACATCTTAAGAGAAAAAAAATACACAAATCTAAATATTTCATTTTTATCTTTCGCCAAAATCAACTATCATTTTCATTCCAACAAAACAAATTTTAAAGTCCTATTTTAATGAGAAATACCGCAATTATCGGGGTTCGAGCACATAAGGCCTTTAAGGTTCTATAGTTTTAGGGTGTAGTCCAACCCAAAATATATGGCTAACACTAAAACACATTCATGATGGAGAATACACACAGCAATGAAATGGTTAAACTCGTATATTAATGTTCATTAAGCATTGTTACACACACAGACACATACACACACATTTTGTTGCACATAAGAGATTTGTGTAATAAATGATATATTATGATGTTTATAACTATTTTAGTGCCATTTTTTGTCCAGTCTCCATAAAATGTTGCATGCTTGTTTACATGATGCATCAGTTTTCACAGTTTTGTCAAGTTTTGAGCTTTCTTTAAGGATTCATAGGCACTTAGGTACGTTACATAAGGGCCACATTTTAAATGGCCCTATAATAACTGCCCAAATGCCAGTGTTCAACATTTTTTTTGAGAATTATTGATCTGGAGAGTCCAGATAATTGTACTGCAGTGGTTTTATTGATTTTGAGTTAAAAACCTAGGACTAGTTTACAAAAGTAGTTTTTTAAAATAATATCAAATATTTAAAGAACAGTTGATTGACAATGGTCCTAAAAGGCAAAGTTGTTCAAAATGAGGAGATATTTCATATGATATGAAGGTGTAGTGTTTTTTAAAGCATTTTAGGCCATTTACCATAGAACACTTGTGTTTTTGAAGCCTTTTTAACTGTTATAGTGCCAACTATGATCTGATCTCCATGAAACTTTGCATGCTTGTTAAGAGTCATCTGACACATAATTTCACACAAAGTTTAGGTTTCGTATTAGGTTTTATAGGCTTTTGGGTATATGTGGCCACACCCCTTTTCTAAATGACCCCATTATAGCTAACCAAAGGACAAAATTCTATTTTTTTTTTTTTTTATAGTTGTTGATCAAAAGAGTCCAGTGAATTGTGCTGCAGTGGTTTGATCAAGACTGAGCGAAAAACCTGGGACTAGTGCAAAAGTAGGTTTTTAACATAATTGAGAATATTTAATAAACAATTTGATTGACAGCAATGATTTTTGAGGTAAAATTGCTGATTATGAGGACATCAAATGACATGAAGATTGAGTGTATGTGTGAAAAATCATGCCATATAGAATCATTTATTCTTTCAAAATTGCCCCAAGGGCCAATTTATTTCAAAATTTTACCAGACCTTTAGGGCCATGAGTCTAACATGCCCAGTGAGCTTCAATCAGCCTCCCTTGTCTAATAGGTGCTCAAACTTTATTGGTCAATGGCAGCTATGTTTTTTGGGATAAGCAAATGTCCTCATAGACACTTGTAGCACATTGGACAGAGACACTGCATACCAGGTCAATTGGACTAACAGTTTTGTAGTTATATTTATGTTTTTTTTTTTTTTTTACGAACGAAACTTGTCTTATAGCGACCACCAAGTGGTCAAGCTCTGATTTTTTTTAAAATTTGACCAAAGATTAAGCTCTTACACATGTGTACCGAGTTTGGTGAAGATATCTCATTCCGTTCATGAGTTACTGTAATTTTAGTAAAAGTGGCCCCGCCTCTTTCAAAAGTTTTGGCACCTCTTTGCGACCATGAGTTGAAAGTTCAATTTTTAACTAATTTTTTGGGGCTTTTTGTGCCTTTTTATTGCGATAGGACAGTAGAGAGATGACAGGAAAGAGCTGGGAGGAAAGAGGGGAGTGGGATCAGCAAAGGACCTCAAGACGGGAATCAAACTCGGGTCGTTGTGAGCACGGTTGTGCTATATGTTGACGCACTAACCACAAGGCTTTTTGATAATTATTAATATTCACTGTCCAGGGAATATTTTTTTGCACTGGTTTGGTTCCGATCGGGGAAAAACCTAGGACTTGTTCGCAAAAGTAGGTTTTGAATTTACTTCCAAATGGCGGAAAAAAACGGACCTCGTAGTGCAAATCTGATTTTTATCATTTTGACCCAAGGATTTTGAGTTTACGACAAATGGTCTAGGAGTTATGAGCATTTTTCGAGTGTTTGTGTCTGAGTAGCACTAGAGTAATCATCTCAGCACTACGTGCTTGAACCCCTAATTTGTGGCAGTTTTTTTTTTAAACAAGTTTTCAATGGAGAAGTACTGTGACTAAGGTTTTGAGAGGCGTCACAGATATGACTCACAATGCCGATGACTTCCTCCTGATAGTCACATCATCTTGAACAATTTCCAAATGTCCCAATAAATAAAACAAATACAACTCCCTAACTGTGGTGTTCTGACATTTTTTGTCCTGTTTTACTTTTCACAAACTATTTTCCAGCTCTCTAAAAGATTCTCTAAATTTCCTGTTCTCTAAGGGAGAACTGATACGTTTCTGTCTGTCACGTATGTTAAGGGGAAACCACACTGTGTGGTTTTGCTGTGAAAATGCTATGCGACAGACTCAAAGCCTTGTGCGAACTGTATCTGATTATGAACAGTTTACTTCTTGTTTGGCACAGCTTTCACTAGCTCAAGCTTATGTAAATGTAATCAGGTTGAGGATAAAACAACTGTCTGCCGTACTTGACATCCCTGTATTAAAGGATCTTTATACCTACCATAACAAGTTGTTCCTTTTTTGATGATGTCAGGCTAGATACTGATGCTACTGGTCTCAGGCCTGTAGGTTTTTTATCTTTAAAAAAATATTGATTTTATAAGACTTTTACAGTGTTATTGTGTAAATCAGCGAAGACATTATTATGAAGTTTACAGAAAAATCTTCATTATGAAAAAAACAGACAAACTTACCATCAGAATTCACTTCGTTGCATTCATTCTCTAAAGTACATCTAAAAAGTTTTCCAGTTTTTGGGGAAGGAACAAAAACTCTATAATAGGACAAATTAAGACAGTTTTACTAAAATATAAATATAATATAAAAGAATATTTAGAATTATCTAAAACTCTTATAAATAACCAACCCATCTTTTGATTGAATAATGATTTGACCAAACAGTGGATCATCATTTGTGAAATTCTTCACGGGAGTTATATGAATGTTGAAGCCGGTCACACTCCATATGACTGTAAATAATTAAAACCACATGATTTTACATCATATTCTACTTTTCCCCAGACATTTTCAGATTCATATACAAGTCTAAAACATGCCCAAACTCAAATAAACGTTATCATTAATTCTAAACATTAACATCAACATTGTAAATAATTACGTACCAATCATAAATAGCAGTCCTCTGTACATTTTGTGAATTTGATAATCTCCAAGCTTTAAAAAAACATTATCGGCACACTAACAGAAAACTGTTCGTTGTGGTCTTGAAAAAAGTAGAACAGAGTCAGTGCTGACTGTTAAACCCGCCCACTCCATTCACTTCAAACACAGCACTTTTTCTCCAGCGTGAAGATGAATTTTAAATTATTAGCTTGTTATACAAAATGCTACAAGTATTTTTATTTTGTAAATGTTAAAAAATGTTAAGTACATACTTGTTTGCCAACACTGTCAGAACATAAGTAGAAGCTAGAAACCTGGACAGGATCAAAATAAGTGCTGGCAAGGCAATGATAGATGTCTAAATGAAGCCAGTTGTCTGCACTTACAGTTAATATGGATCTTACTGTCCTAAAACATGACACTGACAAGAAAAAATCAGAATTATAAAGTATGAACTCAATGTTCCCTTTGTAAGCTGTTTGACATTGTCCACTCTAAGGAAACTGTGGTTGACTGGTTCTCATTGTTAGTTTTCATACAGATCTGAAAATAAAGTAGTTGACGAAGCCTACTGGCTAAATATATTCTAGTACATTCTTAAAAATAAAGGTTCCAAAAAGGTGTTTTTGCAGTGATGCCATAGAAGAGCCAGATTTGGTTTTCCGAAGAACCTTTCTGTGAACAGTTCCTAAAAGAACCATTTTGAAGAACATTTGAAAAGAATCTTTTTCAACTGTAAAGAACCTTTTCTGCATCTGAAAGTTTCCATGGATGTTCAAGGTTCTTCATAGAACCACTGATGCCACTAATGCTCTTTATAGAACCACTAAAATAAAATCAATTTGAAATTCTGTTTTTAAACAAAACAACGTATTAAACAAATCTGGCAATCTTAAGTTGAGATGATTATTATCATCACTGGCACTACAGATATACTACAGGGCTTGGTTTCTAACCAGCTGAGACAATCTCACGCCAGCTTTGTCACAGGATGTGGTGAACACGGAAACCTGCAACAGTTAACTGAAAAGTAAACCAATCTACCCTCAGTTCTCGTTCATTTTTCAAACAGACATGAAATTATAATTTTTTTATCACCTGTCTTGAATACTTGATTCTAGTTAAGAGAGCTGATATAACAGTCTGAAAACACTGTCTGTGACTTTTCACTATTTATGTCACTCCACTTGTTTGTGTTTACATCATTGTGTTTACATTGTGTTCACGAACACTGCGATTAAGTAAGGGGTAATGTACATGCACATGTCAAAACAATACTGTATGTGACCCTGGACCACAAAACCAGTCTTATGTTGCATGGGTATAATTGTAGCAATAGCCAAAAATACATTGGATGGGTCAAATTAATCGATTTTCCTTTTATGCCAAAAATCATTAGGATATTATATAAAGATCATGTTCCATGAAGATATTTTGTAAATTTCCCACCATAAATATATCAAAACTTAATTTTTGATTAGTAATATGCATTGCTGTTAACTTCATTTGGACAACTTTAAAGGCGATTTTCTCAGTATTTTGATTTTTTCGCACCCTCAGATTCCAAATAGTTGTATCTCTGCCAAATATTGTCCTTTTCTAACAAACCATACATCAATGGAAAGCTTATTTATTCAACTTTCAGATGATACATAAATCTCAATTTCGAAAATTTACACTTACGACTGGTTTTGTGGTTAATGATGATTTGATGGATGAATTCGCGGCTAAATTTCAACCGTATTCTGCTGCTGTGTGAACGTGGCCATATTATAACTAAATTCTAATTAAAAACAACAACAACAAAAAACACACATTAGAAATGTTGTGACTAACCAGTCAGAATCAAGTATTCCAGAGAGCCATGTAACGAGTCTGGTGTATCGTCCCTCTAAACTACTGTTAACCCTAGTTAAAGATATGTTTCACACAATTTACACTGACCAAAATTATAAACGCAACACTTTTTTTTCGTCCCCATTTTTCATGAGCTGAACTGAAAGATGTAAGACTTTTTCTATGTCCCGTTCACACAGCAGCTTACAGTCGCTTTTTTCGAACATGTCTGTATGAACATGCAACAAGGGTCAAGCCCGTATTCCTTACAAGTAATCATATCAAATATCAAAGATGGCGACGTCCGTAAAACTGAAAGTAATACCATTTTCTGACACAACATAAATCCAATCTATAACTGACTTGGGTGGGAAAATGCTCACATTCGATGGCATCTGGCACTTTGGAGAGTTGTTCTCTTCAAGGATGAATCACGGTTTTCACTGCACAGGGCAGATGGCAGACAGCGTGTATGGCATTGTGTGGGTGAGCGGTTTGCTGATGTCAATGTTGTGGATCGAGTGGCCCATGGTGGCGGTGGGGTTATGGTATGGGACAACGAACACAGGTGCATTTTATTGATGGCATTTTGAATGCACAGAGATCATACCGTGACGAGATCCTGAAGCCCATTGTTGTGCCATTCATCCACGACCATCACCTCATGTTGCAGCATGATAATGCACAGCCCCATGTTGCAAGGATCTGTACACAATTCCTGGAAGCTGAAAACATTTCAAATTCAAATTCAAATCTGGATCGGCGTATACGACAGCGTGTTCCAGTTCCTGCCAATATCCAGCAACTTCGCACAGCCATTGAAGAGGAGTGGTCCAAAATTTCACAGGCCACAATCAACAACCTGATCAACTCACTGTGTGAGGCACATGGTGGTCACACCAGATACTGACTGATTTTCGGATGCAGTGGATTACGTTTGTTTGTCAAGGGAATGCGCCTCCCAATCTATGTTCGTGATCCAGCTTCTCCTACAGCAGAAGTGAGTATAAGGTTTTTTTTATGAATCTCTGCAATCACCTTTTATAATAACGTGCTAGTTAGCAAGTTCCACAGCTAAATGTGCTAAATGCGGCTAAAGTAAACCTTTAGAAGAAGAGAGGGGCGGGGCGAGCAGAGCTCATCTGCATTTAAAGGAACAGTATATAAGAATAGGATGATTATTGCAGAGCTCATTTTGACAAGGTGAAAAGGTGTTGTTTTACTACCATTGAGAATTTTTAACCAAAGTATATTACAGACTTTTCATTAAGACCCTAAAGAAACACATCAACTTGGAATGCCATGGAAAATGGGCATTTCAAAGGGACTTTTCAATTTTTTGAATTTGAACTGATCAAAACTCTTTAAACTGAATAATTTGATTCACAAACTTTGATCAAATGAGTTGTTTGTTCAACTGAATCAGTTCATTGGTTCTTGAATTTTCAGTTCATATGGTTGAACATGCTGTTGAATTTAGAAAGGAAAAAGGGCTAAGAGAAAGACACAGACAGTGGGTCTCTTGAGGGTTTATTTTGTATGTCTGCCATTTTCGATAGAGGGTTTACACTTATGTCACCGTTTGGTCAGTTACCCAAATGCATGGCCATATTTGCAGATACTTAAATGTAAACAAGAACACGGATTGCACGGTTAATGTACTTCTGAATATGTTGTTCTGCTAATTTACGCTGTCTAAACCACGGAAAAAATGTGTGGAAGCTGCTACATCATATATATAAGTACTTAGTAAGCAGGAAAGGGTGCGATATTTTGACAAACTAAAGTTAATTGGTGGTAAAGAAACATACGAGCAGTATTAATTAAGATATTAGCCTAATATTTCACCTACCTGACTGGAAATGATAAGAACAAACATGAATGTTGTCAAGATTCTTGCCCTGGAAATCCTGGTTTAGTTTGTTTGACAAATAGGTCCTCTTTTTACCTATTTTTTTATGTAGTTTAAGTCAATTACAGGTTGAATAAGTAACCAAGGTGGTATCAGAGGTAATGCAATTATTGTGTAGCATTTGGCCAATCAAAAACACAATTGTTCATTAGATTCACCAAATCAATTGTTCATTAGATTAACGAATAGTCACCGACCCCCTCACCCAATCCACAACACTGGCTGCTGGGACGTCTACGATGGCCCACCAGGCCCCTAATTACCATGGGGGTGCTCTACATGCCTCTACTGCGCGAGCTTTCATGAGTGCGGTTGCCAGGTATCAAGAGTTCAATTCCCCGAACTTCGCTGTTACAAGGATACATTTTCTACCCTGTGTTATTTTAAGCAATCTGGCAACCATGCACACAAGCTCGCTCTTCATTTCGGAAGCACTGACGAAAATCCGAAAACACAGACAAACAAGCTGGAGTTTAGCAATCAAAACTAAAATGTGTCACTCAACCAGTCTATGTTCTGTCATGAGATCTCGACTGCATTGTTTGCGTCTGTGTTTGCTGAATAAAAGCGTTTACTCAACTGCTGTTGTTTGAATAGAGAAACATAGGCTATTGCAATTTGGGATTATTTTTAGGAATTTCACTGTTATAATATTTTTCATTTGTACTTCCGTTACATATACATGTTTTCATTTAATAAAAGCAATAAGTGATTACTATTTTTTTTAACTGCTTTAATTTGCACTAAACATTGTGAATTTACTTTTTAACAATAGTTGTTATATCTAAATAGTTTTTGTTGTTTTTTTAATAGGGGGAAAAAGAAAATCATGTTTTTTTTATTATTTAAAAGCAACTGCAACATATCGTGATATATATATTGAATATCATAAAAATTGTGACAATATCGAGATATCACATTTTTTAATAAATCGCCCAGCCCTATTTACGACCTGCAAGTATGTAGACAGAATCTTCCCCTACTTAATTATCTCTAAAACAGACACATACTGCTATAGGAAATGACTTTTATTCATTCACATACAAACCTTTCTTTGACCTTCCTATCACACATAGCCCCAGGTCGTTGTGTATAGTATTACTGCCTTGTATTCTTGTCTTTTGTATTGTATACTGTTTTATGCATGTGTTACAATGGATCACTAGTTAGTATAACCCCACATATACCATGTTTGGTATATATGGGGTTGGTGTATATTATATGTTGATACCTATACAACATTATTAGTGTTTTAAGAATTCTTAGTAGTTTTTGCATGAACACCCAACCCTGCACACATGCAAAATACCCTGCTCACAGTCGTAAACTTTCCCTCCAAAAGGGAAACACCCTAGAGGTGTGAGTCAAATAAGAGATAAGCTCCCACATCAGTGACCTGCCTCAGTCAGTCTGTGGTTCCCTTAAAGCCTAAAAGGATGAGGAGGATGAGCTAGAACTCTTTGGGACCCCAAAGCTTGAGCCAAGCCTTTCGGCCTTTTCTTTCCATTCACCAAAGACCTCTGGATTTCAGTTGGGTTTTTCTCTCAGCTCTTCACTCTGATAGGTGCTGATGGTTTCACTCAGGTGGTTAACTGACTCTTTTCATAGCTACATTTTCTAGTCTCTCTAATGGCTTCTCACTTCCCCTGTCCCCATGTATGAGTGATTGTATGTTTGTTTGTTTAGATTAGTTATGTGTTAGTCCTTAGTTAATAAAACTCTTGTGCACAAAATACATGAGTTTTGATTCTGATTTTGCCTTGTAAATGAATGTCCCTTTACGGTTCCAATTCAAGCTACATGCTCTAATGCAATAAGAAAGTTATTTTCTGTGGCCAAGAAAATAACAAAATATCATTTCTTAGAGTTGATATGAAATTATACTGAATGTTCGCTGGACGAACAGGTTAGTTGATGGAAATTTAATTCTGCTACAGTTACTACTGGCAGCTAATATAAATAATTGTAATTAATCATAATTGATTGTAATTATTTATATATTTTTCGCTTTTGAGCTAATTTGCTGCAGTTGGAGCAAATGACTTTGAATCTAGCCTGATTTTGTTAACCCATCTCTTCATTTTCCATGCAAAGCCTTCACCTGGTGTATTTAATGTTTCACTATTTTTATCAAGTACGCCACTTACAGGATGATCGTTGCTTTGGCCTTGAAGATTAATCCAGTATGCCATGGCTAGTTTCTCTCTGACAGTGGCATTTCTGATATTTCCACCTGTAGTGCCGCAATTGATGTTTTAACCGCTCCTAAAATGAGTCTTAAAGTCTGCATAAATTTAAAATGTACACTTTTACTTTAAAAAACGTTACTTTGTTAGCGCACATTGCTATTCTTGAGGTGAACAATTAACCGGTGCAAGTTGATCCACATAAAAAATAAAATATTTGTCTTGGTAATCTTTAATCGAAATCTGAAAATTTGCTTCTGCTTTGGAAAGGCATTCCTTCTCTGATGACACCAGTTGACACCAGAAAAATATCCTTAAAACCAATAAATAAATATGGTAAATATCTGACACCATGTTACATCACAGTTACAACTGGTTAAATCACAGCCACGTGTGATATTGTTTTAATATCAGTAATATGGCAGTAGGAAATTACAGGCCTATATATTACATGATCAAAGACAAAAACAAAGGAACTGCAGAGAATTTAAAAAATATATATAATCATCACAACTGTTCCTGTTTTTTGCTAACATGCAATCTATCAGGTGATGGCATTTTTCACACTGAGCCATTTAAATGTACACTGTGTACCTTTAAGCCCTCTGATGGTTAATTCTAAAACTGCATGCATCCTGTGGAATAATGCTGTGTCCAAAAATCAAATACTTACCTACTTTATCCATGGTTGCTTCTAAACTTCACTCTTAAATAATAAATAATAAAGGTGCTTCACAATGCCTTTTTTGTTTAAAAAAAGGAACCTTTAACATCTGAAGAACCTTTCTGTTTCACATAAGGTTCTTCGTGGCGAAAGAAGGTTCTTCAGATTACAAAAAGGTAAGAAAGAGATGGTTCTTTAAAGGAGAGGTCCACTTCCAGAACAAAAATTGACAGATAATGTACTCACCCCTTGTCATCCAAGATGTTCATGTCTTTCTTTCTTTAGCCGTAAAGACATTATGTTGAGGGAAACATTTCAGGATTTTTGGACTGCTATGGTGCCCCGATTTTGAACGTCCAAAATGCAGTTTAAATGCGGCTTCAAACGATCCCACATGCGGTTGTAAACGATCCCAGCCGAGGAAGAAGAGTCTTATCTAGTGAAACGATTGGTTATTTTCATAAAAATAATACAAATTTTTAATGTCAAATACTCATCTTGTCTTACTCTGCCTGAACTGTTTTTTTCCGGATCATGACAGTTAAGAGTATGTCGAAAAATTCCCATCTCATTTTCTCCCTCAACTTCAAAATCGTCTTATATCACTGTTTTGCCTTTTTTGTTAAGGGTGTTTGATCTCCTTTGTATGTTCACTTTGTAAAGACTGGGTCGGTACTTCTGCAGCGATGTAGGATGATTTTGAAATGATTTTTGAAGTTGAGGGAGAAAATGTTTGTAAAGTTTGTAAATCGGCTGAAAATCAGGGCAAAAATCAAAGAGCTTAAAAAGAGCTTTGTTATATCATGTCACATTAAAATATCGAGCATTACGTTATTCTGCTGCTCTGAAATTAAAACGTGAAGGAAAAATGTACAGCTCATTCAGTTAAATTGATGGATAAGGATTATTTGCAGCATTATGATTTGAAATGTTTTGTTTCTGTCTTTTTGAGTGAAACTTCCCCAAACCAGAAATGCCTCCCATACTATAAAATGAAGTAGGATTGATGGAAAAAGATGTGTAAAGAACAGTATGCGAGGTGAGTAGTATGTCCAAATTCATAATATTCAAAAAAACTGTAGACAAAAAGTACACGAATGACCAACTACTTTGAGTGAGATTCTGAAGTGAGCATTTGATGTACACTTTACTGTTTCATGAGGCCATGGGACAGGATTTGAAGAGATGCAACTGACGCCTGTAGATCACATGACAATGGCAACATGGCGAATGTAGTATATCCGTATTTCATTCATACTATTCATAATCATACTGGTTTTGAAAATACTATGAATTTGGATATACTACTCTTTTGGTGTACTAGACAGGAAATATTTGATCTTTAGACAAAGTATTTTAATAGTTTTTATTGATAATGAACAAATTAAGCTGAATAAAAAATGACTAATATACCCAAAAAGCTAGCACGGCAGTATGTATAATTAACAAAATTAAATAATTACGAAAATAAATTATTATTATTAATATTATTTTTTAAAGGGGTCATCGGGTGCAAAACTAACTTTTACATGTTGTTTGAACATAAATGTGTGTTGGCAGCGTGTGTACACAACCACCCTGCAATAAAAAACAAAAAAAAAAAAAAAACAACCCAGTGGTATTTTTAAAATTTCATATAAGAAATATCCCCTCGTGACCTATCTTCACCTACAGCAGATATGAGTTTTTTATGCATCTAAAGTAGATGTGAGTATAAAGGTTTTTTGCAGCTAAAGTAAACATTACGGCTCATTACCCCACAGAAGAGAGGGATGGGGTGAGCAGAGCTCATTACGTAAAAAGGTAAAAAGGGTGTTTTTTACATTACCACTGAGAATTTTTAACCAAAGTATGTTATAGACTTCTCATTAAGACTTTAAAGAACCATACCAACTTGTGGAAAATGGGCATCGGATGACCTCTTTAAAGTAAGCTACATCTAAATACAAAGATGTTTCTGCGACAGCTTCAGCTTCCAATGCGTAGATACATTTTGGTGCACAGTTGTCTTAAAATGGTAAGTTATAGATAGAAATGTGTCTTCAATTTTCATATCTACCTGTGAGAGAATCAGTCACGTTTTTATGCGTTTTCCAGTGCATATAGTGCAATTGCACCTCTGGTGACCTGAGTTTGAGTCCCAACTTGTAGTCCTTTGCCATTTCTGTTCCCAACTCTACACCCCACAATTTTTTGTCATTCTCTACTATCCTGTCCATTAAAAAGCATAAAAAAGGCCAAAAAAAAAACAACAACAACAACTTAACCAGACAATTAGAAAGGTGGTTCTAATGACATCTAAAGACATTTTACTATTATTATCAATCATGACTAAATCTACTTTGATAATCATAAAAAAGATGAGTAAACGGTTTTCCACTTCTGTTTGAAGAAGGAATCTTATCCATCTTCATCCATGATCTGGAGCCTTCAGACCTTGACACATATTTTTGTGAACTGAGCAGGAGGGTGAAAATCAGTCCCTGCATGAGAAAGACTTTCAAATTAAACTTAGAAAAAGAAATTTACTATAGACAAATAGCAAATTATGATGAAAACATCAGCTGTAACATTTAAGATTTATTACAGTTTTTTTTTGACATTGTTTAACATATAATTTGTCTTAATTGCACAGAAACTGCTAAGCTGAGTCACAAGTTAAATCAAACGTTCATACCTGTTTGGTCCATTAAGGAAAGAATGTCTTCTAATGCACTATGATTGTAAACGGTGTAAAACTTATCAGGATCTGCTATTTCCCTCATCTCTTGTACTGCTTGTGGATTAGACAGAATGCCTTCACCAACCTAAAGATAACAGGATGTTATTGCAAGTTTGTGGGTTTTATGATTCATTTTGATAAACCATAATAAAATCATGAACTATACAGTAACAAACCATGAGTAATATAGCTGTTATGAATGTTTTAGTAGGACAAGTGAACACCTTCAGGGACAACATTAAATGAATTAATCTATAGTTGTAGCTCCACAATATGATGTACTTTTAAAAGTACCTTTAAAATCTGATTTATTATCTTAAATGCTACTGCAGTAAACAAGACACGTACCCCAATGGAAAAGCGAATGACACCTTTCATTTGTGGCATGTTCAAAACATCAGCAAGATTCATTGGGTCTCCCGACATTTGTCCGTCAGACAATACAATTATTATTTTTTTGGAGTTCATTTTTGATCCGTTCTGAGGGATGAAAATATCTGTGCTGTAAACAACAATTAAACCAGTGAGACATTAACGTATCACCAACAAAAATGCTGCATGCTAACACTTGAGGTGTAAAAAGTCTAGTATTTCACATCATAATCTGTGAACTCACAGGACATGATGGATGGCTGAGGCAGTCCTTGCGATACTGAAAATTTGTTGTATTTCCTTGACCTTTTGAAAAGCTCTGGCATGATTCTTACTGTCCAGTAGTGAGAGCTCTGTCCTGATCTCCTTACCATATTGCACTATCACAAAGTCACACTTAAGACAGAGAGTTATACCTTTTTAACTGTACTCAAAAATGAAAATGGCTATAAATGTGTCTCATTAAAATGCCTTGGTTTATACTTGCATTGAAACATGCTTTCCAAACATTGGACATGACATTGTAGATGAAGTCTTTGGATCTCTTAAAGTCGTTATGTTGAATGCTGTCAGAGCCATCAAGCACAAAAGCAATCTCTGTTCCAGCATCTACAAAAGACACAACAACTTGATTCTGATGTGGCATTGTTTTTTTTGTGACTGAGCAAAATGCACATTAACTCGTGGTTCCTGCTTTCACCAGCCCAACCATGTTTCTGTTATAAGTCTTGTTTTTATTTCATCACACTGTCTCTGTGTTGCAGTTTCCTTCGTTTTAGTTCCTGGTTTAATAGTTGCCTTGCTTTTTGTTTTGTCATGGTTAATGTTTGTTCACCACATGTTTCTTGTTTTCACTGAGTTCAGGATAAGCCTTTAGGTATTTCTTCTCAGTCATATAACTGAAAATGTCCAAAAGACTGCTAAAACCTTGCTCTTCTCGTTGTAATCTGTGGATGGACATCCTGTTCTCAGTTTCATCTATTTCCATATGTGGAAGATTTTCAAATGAAGGGTTTTGTTAGACAGACGGTACATTTGAGGAGAGGCAAAATTTCGCTGCTGAATCTGTCAGTGATACTTTGTATTCTGAGATCCATAGTTGCAAAATAAAAACTGACTTTCATCTTATCTTTCTGACTAGAAATAATTGGCTTTGTCAACTGTTATCTACTCTACTCACCCCTTTGTCTTCCAAGATGTTCATGTCTTTCTTTCTTCAGTCGATAAGAAATTGATTGATGAAAACATTTCAGGAATCATCCCCAAGTTTAAACTTTCAAAATGCAGTTTAAATGCAGCTTCAAATGGCTCTAAATGATCCCAGCTGAGGAACAAGCGACTTATCTAGTGAAACGATCATTCATTTTCGAAACAAATTGACAATTTATATAATTTTTAATCTCAAACGCTTGTCTTCTCTATGTCTGTGTGAACTTTTTTCTGGGTCAATACAGTTAGGGTATGTCGAAAAACTCCCATCAACTTCAAAATCTTCCTACATCGTTGCAGAAGTACCGACCCAGTGTTTAAAAAGTGAACATGCAAAGATGATCAAACACCCTTTACAAAACAAAGGTAAAATAGCAAAGTAGGAATGATTTTGAAGTTGAAGAAGAAAGCGAGATGGGAGTTTTTCAACCTACCCTAACTGTATTGACCCGGATTACACAGACTACACATGCGCATTGCAGAGACGAGACAAGATGAGCATTTGAGGTTAAAAAGTATATAAATTTTCAATTTGTTTCGAAAATGACTGATCGTTTCCCTAGATAAGACCCTTCTTCCTCTGATTGTATAGAGCCATTTGGAGCTGCATTTTAACTGCATTTTGGAAGTTCAAACTTGGGGGCACCATTGAAGTTCATTATATGAAGATGATTCCTGAAATGTTTTCCTCAAGAAACATAGTTACTTTACGACTGAAGAAAGAAAGACATGCAGATCTTTAATGACAAAGGGGTGAATAAATTATCTGTAAATTTTTGTTCTGGAAGTGAACTAATCCTTTAACCAGCAGAGCAGCTGTACTAATGTCCATGTCTTCTTTTTGGAGATATCGTTAGAGAACTCCTGTTACTGATAGAATTCCGCTCAGTGCACTCAGAGATCCTTGCATGAATGAGTAGGGTTGTTGAACTAACTCAAAAAAAGTTATGTTATGGCTGCGTTCTTGCAGCATGTCAAGCAGTTTTAGGTGATAAGCATACCAATGTACAAAGTATCCTTTTCACTTCTCTCATTCATGAGTACACTTAGACAAATCTAAAATGGCAGCACAACCATTATAGCCTTGTCCTCTTATATTCTTCACACCAAAACCGATCTTCTCTAATGTTTCCAGCAGATCGCCAGCAACAGATGTGCCTTTTGCATGAACGACATCAATCAAGCACTCATGAATCTTTCTCATCAACAAACCGGAGCGGGTTCTGTTTAGGATTCAGGAGTTGCATCAACACAGATAGTATAAAATGTAGCTGCTTTCAAACCATCTGTGACTGTACTCCTGACTTAATTTCCTAAGCAACTGATCATCACTGTCTTGTTGGGCTGTCTTGATGATTTATGATGAGTTTAAAGCTCATGTCCTTTTAAAGGTCTAAATCAAATCAGGTTAAATTTTTCCACTTATAATTTCCAAACCAGCTTTTATTGAAGTCTTCCTTTCCTTTCCTTTAATTAAAAGTTGTGGATAACTTTCAAGTTCTTTCTGAATGGGACCTCTCTTAGTGTAAATCCTCAGTCTTCTTCTAAAAAGCCAATAAATGTATTATTGTAATCGAACATCAATAAACTCCTTCCTTATCTATGAATATCCAAGTAACACCTTCCTACCTTGTAGCGTGACATTCTCCGCTTTCTCATCTACACCATCATCCTCCTGCCCTCCTTCTATGTGACTGCTAACATCTACAAGTAACACAAGAAGATAAAAGAATTATTAGAACAGACATAATGGTAATGCTTTACAAAAGTCATAATTATTGACATGAGTAAATGCTTTTGAATTGTAAACAATCAATAAAATATATTTTAGGAACCACATTTATTACTCTTGTTTAATGTTAATTTACAATTTTTATAGTTTTTCATTGTTGTTGTTGTTTTATTAGTGTGTAATGCTTTCTGGTCCTGTCACCAAAATACTTTTTTATAACATTTTTTATTATTATTATTACTATTATTTATTTATTTTTTTTAAAATTTACTTATTTTTACAACTCTTTTCTGTGCTTAGTAAGGCTTTGATTACCTACTTTTACAATGGCTTCAGAAGCAAGTCATAATGTTGTATTGTAGAATGTGAACTATCCAATATATATCCAATAACACAAAACTGCCTTTCTCTGTTATATAGTGCAGTGTTTGATGAAAACCTTCTTACCTTTAATTCCAATTAAACTTTGTCCCAGTGATGACAGAATGTCATCTAATGCAGCATAGTTGGAAACATTGAAAAATTTGTCATGATCTGCTATGTCCATCATCTCTTTTATTGCTGTCGGTTTTTTCAGAATCCCGTCACCAACCTAAACATAAGATGATATTATTGAAAGTGGGATCTATGATTTATTTTGTTAAACCATAATAAAATCATTATAACTATATAGTAACAAACTGTGCATAATGTAGATGATATGAATGTTTTAGTAGGGCTGGTGAACCCAGAAGTATCTTAAAGAACATATTAAAATAAATTACAGTAATGTGCAATTGAAATTCTAACAGATGATGTACCTTTAAAAAATAAATAAATAAATGTGATTTATTATCTAAAATGCTGCTGAAATAAGCAGTAAACAGGACACTTACTCCTATTGAATAGCGAGTGACGCCTTTCATTTGTGGCATGTTCAAAACATCAGTAAGTTTCATTGGGTCTCCCAAAATTTCTCCGTCAGACAATACAATGATCATTTTTTTAGACTTCTTTTTTGATCCATTCTCAGGGATGAAAGTATCTGTGCTGTAAACAACAAACAAAACCAGTGAGACATTAACGTATCACCAACAAAAGTCCTGCATGCCAAAAAAACACTTAAGGTGTAAAATGTCTAGTAGTTCACATCATGATCTGTAAACTCACAGGACATGATGGATGGCTGAGGCGGTCTTTGTGATCATGCCAAGTTGCTGTATTTCTTTGACCTTTTGCAAGGCTGTGGAATGATTCTTACTGTCTAGCAGTGACAGCTCTGTCCTGATCCTACTGCCATACTGCACTATCGCAAAGTCACACTGAAGAGAGAGTGAGAGTTTTTAAAATATATAATTATACATTTTAAATTTTACTATATTACTATAAATGTGTCTCATTAAAATGCTTTAGTTTATACTTGCATTGAAACACGCTTTCCAAACATTGGAGATGACATTGTAGATGAAGTCTTTGGCTCTCTGAAAGTCGTCGGGTTGAATGCTACCAGAGCCGTCCAGCACAAAAGCAATCTCTCTCGCAGCATCTACAAAAGAAGATCTGAAACATCAGTATAGAAATAATGCCTTCTTTTGCGACATTGTTCTATGCATCTGTAGTACAACTACCACAAGCATGTTGTGTGGAAATGCAACACTTGATTCTTGATTCTTTGTTTGCAACTGACAGAGCAAAAATAGACCAAGTAACTGGCAATATTGTGATTAAAATGTTATATTCAACATTAAAGGGTGCCTACCCCATCCCCCAACGATTTCACTAAATATTTTTAGTAAATTTAGTAGTAAAGACGACAAAATACAAATAATTTAAAGAAGTTCACTTCCAGAAAAAAAAAATTACAGATAATTTACTCACCCCCTTGTCATCCAACATGTTTGTGTCTTTCTTTCTTCAGTCGTGAAGAATTCTGTTTCTTGAGGAAAACTTTCCAGAATTTCTCTCCATATAGTGAACTTCAGTGGTGCCCCAAGTTTGAACTTCCAAAATGTAGTTTAAATGCAACTTCAAAGGGCTCTAAACAATCCCAGCCGAGGAAGAAGGGTCTTATCTAGTGAAACGATCGGTCATTTTCAAAACGAACTGACAATATATATACTTTTTAACCTCAATTGCTCATCTTGTCTCGTCTCTGCGATGTGCACGCGCACTCTGTGTAAACCGGGTCAATACAGTTAGGGTATGTCAAAAAAATCTTTTTTTTTTTTTTTCTCAATGCCAAAATCGTCCTACATTGCTGTTTTACCCTTTTTTTGTAAAGGACATTAGATGTTATTTGCATGTCCACTTTGTAAACACTGGGTCGGTACTTCTGCAGCGATGTGGGATGATTTTGAAGTTGGGGAAGAAAACAAGATGGGAGTTTGTCGACATACCCTAACTGTATTGACCTTACTGACCCGGAAAAAAAACAGAGTTCATGCAGACCTAGCCTAGATGAGCGTTTAAGGTTTAAAATTATATAAATTGTCAATTTGTTTAGAAAACGACTGATCGTTTTGCTAGATAATTCCCTTCTTTCTCGGCTGGGATCGTTTAGAGCCATTTGAGCCTGCATTTAAACTACATTTTGGAAGTTCAAACTTGGGGGCACCATTGGACCACTATATTCCTGAAATTTTTTCCTCAAGAAGCATAATTTACCATTTTCCTCTTTGTATTATACATAATTATTAAAATTCATAAAATTAATAAAAAATGACCCAAGATCAGTTAAAACCATTAGACACTCATTCATTGGTTAACAAGATCAATGCAATATAGCAATGAACCTTCACAATTTTTTAATGTTTTGAAATGTGATGTAGCTAGAAGATGTAGCTTTTTTTGCTGAAATCACATGACTTAAAAAACAAGCTCTAAAAGACTGATTTGAAACAAAAGATTCACAAATGTTTCAAAGAGTCATGAAGAAGCATTTCAAAAGTGCCCATCAAATCCTATTTGTGTCTGTACATTTTTGTTTTTGTTGTTGATCAATGACGTTCCTCTGACTTTTCTGTGCTTGGTAAGACTGTGATTACCGAATTTTACTTTTAATTTAAAGCAAGTCATAATGTCAGATTTTAGAATGGCAACTGTCGAATATAACTACACAATACTGCCCCTTTCTCTATTATAAAATGTAATGTCTGATGAAAACCTTCTTACCTTCAATTAAATTTTGTTCCAGTGAGGACCGAATGTCATCTAATGAGGCATAATCAGAAACACTGACAAACTGATCAGGATCTGCTATTTCCTTCATTTCTTGTACTGCTCGAGGTTTTTTCAGAATACCGTCACCAACCTAAAGATAACATGATTTTATTGTGTTTTATTTATTTCCAAGTGTTTGGGTTTTATGGTTTATTTTGTTAAACCACATTAAAATCATTAACTATAGAATAACAAACTGTGAGTAACACAGCTGATATGACTGTTTTAGTTGGACTGGTGAACTTAGAAGTGTTTTCAAGATTAAAATAAATTACAGTAATGTGCATCTGTAATTCTAACAGGTCATGTACCATTAAAAACTAATTAAATGTCATTTATTATCTAAAATGCTGTTGAAATCAGAAGTAAACAGGACACTTACTCCTACGGAATAGCGAACGACACTTTTCATTTGTGGCATGTTCAAAACATCAGTAAGTTTCATTGCGTCTCCCAAAATTTCTCCGTCAGACAATACAATGATAATTTTTTTAGAGTTATTTTTTGATCCATTCTCAGGGATGAAAATATCTGTGCTGTAAACAACAAACAAATCCAATGAGACCATGACATTAACATATCACGAACAAAAGTGCTGCATGCCAATAAAACACTTAAGGTGTAAAATGTGTAGTATTTCACATCATAATCTTTAAACTCACAGGACATGATGGATGGCTGAGGCGGTCTTTGTGAGATTGCCAAGTTGCTGTATTTCTTTGATCTTTTGCAAGGCTGTGGCATGATTCTTACTGTCTAGCAGTGACAGCTCTGTCCTGATCCTACTGCCATACTGCACTATCGCAAAGTCACACTGAAGAGAGAGTGAGAGTTTTTAAAATATATAATTATACATTTTAAATTTTACTTAAAAACAATAATTGGCTATACATGTGTCTCATTGAAATGCTTAAGTTTATACTTGCGTTAAAACATGCTTTCCAAACATTGGACATGACATTGTAGATGAAGTCTTTGGCTCTCTGAAAGTCGTCAGGTTCAATGCTACCAGAGCCGTCCAGCACAAAAGCAATCTCTGTCCCAGCATCTACAAAAGATGCATAGAAACTGTTTCTTGTATTCTCTTTCTCTTGTACAAAGCCACCAGCATGACATAATGAAGTGTAATATTAATTTATTTTAATAGCTAAACAGTACCATCATAATCCTTATCTGCATCTTTTGTGTCACTGTCTGTCAGATTCTTTGAAAGAGTCAGACTAATATAAGAGTTCATTTCACTTTCTCTCAGGTGGGCTCACCTTGATGAATCCACCCACCTTGATAATGATTGTTGTTGTTGTTGTTGCTGTTGTAGTTGTCTAAGACGAAAAAGTTTAGGAAAATCAAAACAGGATTTTATCTGTTTGAAATTCCATGTGAAATAACATTATAAACCATCAAATCTTACCTAATGCAGCAGGATTCAATACGACTTTCCTAGTGGGATTTCTCATCAGTTTGCAATCTCCATTCACATTCTCAGTAAATGACTTTTTTATGTGAACTTGATCACACGTCTTGAGAGAAAAAGAGAGAAAAAACAAATCTAAATATTAAGTAATCTTTCATATTTTTCCAATTTTTCCAATAATTTTCTGCTATTAAATTCAGATAAGACAGAGATATTACTTATTGGACCTAAAAACAATACACAGAATCTTTTGACTTACAATTCACAACTAGACGGATATACTGTTACTTCCACTACAGTCAAAAGCCTGGGTGTTATATTAGACAGTAAATAGTCTTTTGAAAATCATATTTCTCATGTTACAAAAACAGCATTCTTCCATCTTAGAAACATTGCCAAGCTGCGAAACATGTTACCTGTTTCTGACGCAGAAAAGCTAGTTCATGCATTCATGACCTCTAGACTGGACTATTGTAATGCACTACTAGGTGGTTGTCCTGCATCTTCAATAAACAGATACAGATAGTCCAAAATGCAGCTGCTAGAGTCCTTACCAGGTCAAGAAAATATGATCATATTACCCCAATTATAAAGTCTCTGCACTGGCTACCTATTAGGTTCCACATCAGCTATAAATTAGTACTTCTTACCTATAAGGCACTTAACGGTTTAGCTCCTGCGTACCTAACTAGTCTTCTACCACGCTACAATCCATCAACCGCTCCCTAAGGTCACAAAACTCTGGACTGTTGGTAGTACCTAGGATAGCAAAGTCCACTAAAGGAGGTAGAGCTTTTTCACATTTGGCACCCAAACTCTGGAACAGCCTTCCTGACAACATTCGGGGTTCAGACACACTCTCTCTGTTTAAATCTAGATTAAAGACATCTTTTTAGCCAATCATTCGAATAATGCATCTCATAAACTTTTCCTGCAGTTATATCTGATCAAATGTTCATTATTAATCTTTTAGCTCTGGTTTAACAAATCTTTCTTTTCTTAGTTTGAACAGCAGCTACGCTAATTATGTTCCTATTTGTTCTCTGTTTCTGCCATGGGATTGACATCCCGAGGTAACTAGGAATTCACAAGCTCCAGTCTGGATCCAGAACACTTAAGAAGAGATGATGCCAACCCCTCAGAGGACTTCAGATGATACCAACCCTGGAACAACATACAGCACTACCGAATTCTGCTACTAATTTACGGTGTTCTTTGTCTGTTTGATTACATCATTAATTGATCTTTACCACACATCTCTACCATATGTACATCAAGCTACTACTACATATATTGTAAAAATGTCAATTTGCCAATATGTCAATATGTATCGTGAAAAGCGCTATACAAATAAATTTGAATTGAATTGAATTGAATATATTCAACTATCATTTTTACTAAACAAACAAATGTTAATGTCTTATTTTAATGATAATTTGTGGCAGATTGTATTAAATGAGAGACAAAATCACTCTGACTGAGCCTAAGAGTAAGCACATGGTTTAATTTTAAAAACGTTAATGGTACTGTTACTGTAGCAGGGGTAACCAGTGTCAACAGTTCCAACCTTTGAGTTGATTTGTGCAGTACTGTGGTGTCTTAAACCATAGTGGATGTTCTCAAGTGCACTCATTCAATTCCACAATGCACCGCCAGAACGAGAATACCCTTAAGAGTTGCATGCCTAATGAATTCCTGCATCTCGCAAGAAGATGGCGCCCTCAGCTAAAACATACATCCATTCATTTTACAACATGCTCCTCCACGACGTACAAGTGTAACACAACACAGTTATAAATTGATTGTAAATTGTAAGGTTTACAGAACCTCAGACACTTTGATTTTCTGGGACGGGCAACACACACAGTGTATTAACATCTATTTTCACATCTTGATGAGAGAACATGCGCACAAAGTCACTCACCCATCTCCTCTTACTCAGAATGGTCAATATAGCATAATATAATGTTCTACAGGTCAATATCACCATAGAGTAAATTTCACCAAAATATTATTTTAAAATGACAGGGTGGACCAGCACATGACGAGGTGGACACATAAAGCAGAGCACACAAAGCATGACAAAATATGACAATGATTTTCACAGTCATGTTTGGTATCATTTAAATTGTCTCTGTGTGTTTGGTACAATGGTCTTATTCTTGCAAGAAGTAAACTAAAAGGTAATACAGATCATGAGATATACAGAGATATTTTGCTCAGTGTAGATGGTGTGGCAATCCCAGTGTCTTTCATGCAAATTACCATCTGTCCCCAAAAGGTGCAAACAATCACGTCTAGGACTTGATTAAAGCAAATTCCAACTGTTAGTTCCTGTCTGAGATGTTTACCTTGGTCTGAGGTATTATATATATTATACAAGTAAAATGCTCCTATCTAGAGTTTATTTCTTGTGGACTAATTAGTCCTTCAGGACTTATGGATAATGTATACTTTCTTGGGGTCCGTGATTTATTGAAGAATCACACAAGGCATGATACATTTCAATAATATGTACTATATCATTCAACATCTTCTGAAGTTTATTCACGGTGCTACTGTACTCGTGCCTCATGCTTCCGCTTAAACTAGGGCGACTAAAGTTTTAAGCTTTCGGATAACTTTTTGTATTCCATTTATTCTTCTTACAGTGTGTTCTATTTCATTTTTGGCTTCCCATGAATATACAAGTCATTGTTGTTTCTTTTTACTTATCCAGACTGGTAATAAATGAGGCAGGAAGTGGGGAGGGGGTTATATATTACACCACTACTGATTTAGATTAGATTAGATAAACCTTTATTTGTCCCACAAAGAGGAAATTTCTTAAAGTAGTGTTTATGAGTGCAGCTGCTTTATGTACAGCGGTAAACAGCTGCTTTATGAACGCTATATTGCTGCCGTTCTGTAAGTGCCACCTACTGGCTGAAGGTGAATTTGCATTTTAGCATAATTTGACAATGCTACAGTCAGATCCCTCTGTTTTGCTTTAAATTCCTAAAATTATAAGATCAATTTTTAATAAAAAAAAAAAAAAAAAAATACGCAATGCCATCTTTTTGCTTAAAGAAAAAAGGCAATCAGTAATCAGTTCATTACACTGTACAAAAAAAAGGCAATCGTGCATCTCCAGTTTTAAGTGACATCACAGTTATTGACATCACAGTGTTGCTGACTTAATCCTGATAGTTACATTATCACTTTTCACATGCTATTTTCCCACCATTTTCCCACTGAAGGGGAACCGATACATATCTGTTTGTCACTTATGTAAAAAAAGACAAACTGATTTTACTGTGAAGATTTACCGTGCCAATCTATACATTTTTATACATACCACAACACGCTGTTCCTCCTCTGATGTCAGGCTAGATACTGACACTGATAGTCTCAGACCTGTAGATTTTTCATCTTTTAAAAAGACATTGATGTCATAAGATTTTTACAGTGGAAAAGTAATTCTGTAAATCAGTGAAATTAACAAAGAAATGTTTTAAAAGTTATGAAAAGACAAAGACAAACTTACCATCAGAATTTAGTTTGACGCAGTCATTCTTCTGAGTGCAGCTGAGAAGTTTTCCATTTGTTTGGGAAGGAACAGAAACATGATAATTAGGATATTATTATTATTATGGAGTAATGATCAGAAATAAATTATATTTCAAAGTATATTAACATAGAAAACTGTTATTTTATATTGCAATCATTTTTCACAATTTTACAGTTTTTTCTGTATTTTTGATCAAATAAATGCAACCTTGATGAGCATAAGAATCTGCTTAAAGAAAAAACAAACATAAAAAGCTTACTGATCCCAAATGTTTTAAATGGCAGCATATATATATTCCCCAGGAATAACTGTGGACATTTCTAGTCCTATCTTACTTCTTACAAACTATTTTCCCAACATTTTTCTGCTCTCTGAACAACTATTTCCTGTATTTCCTGTAATTCATGTAAAAAGGTAAATCAAACCTTTTAAATCATTTCATAACAACAGAACAGTTGTTTGTGTGTGTGTGTATTATATATATAAACGACCAACCTATCTGTTGACTGAATAGTGTTTTGCCCAAAGAGCGGATCGTCATTTGTGAAATTCTTCACGGAACTTAGTTGAATGTTGAACCCGGTCACACTCCATATGACTGTAACATACAAATTAATTCAGACCACATTTATTTCATAAGAACAAATATGATTACTTGTTTTAATAATGTTGTTTCCTCAGAATTCAAAAACATAAGAGTTTAATGCCCAAACTCAAATGTATGTTATAAAATAATTAATTGAAAACATAAATTGTAAATGATCACGTTAATTATGTTAGTTGTAAATAAACACATACCAATCATAGATAGCAGTCCTCTGTACATTTCGTGAATTTGATAAACTCCACACTTAAAAAAAAACATACTGGCACACTGAGAGAGAAAGCTGCTTGTTGTGGTCTTGAAAAAGTAGAAGAGCACTCACACAGAACAGCTGACTGTTAAACCTGCCCCCTTCCTCTAGAAGGAAGTTCAATTTAAATTGATTAGCTTGTTCACTTCCAGAACAAAAATTTACAGATAATGTACTCACTTCCTTGTCATCAAAATTAAAATTAAAATTTTATTTGTCACATACACAGTCATACACAGTATGATTTGAAGTGAAATGCTTATACGACCTGCTGATGACCTAACAATTCAAAAGAAAAATTTCAGTATAAAGTAAGAAAAATATAATTTTACAAATTAGAAACAAAGAAAAATTTAGCAAAAAAAACTTTAGCTATAAAAAGACTTTTAAATTACATTACATACAAATAATAAAATTGAATAAAAATAAAAATAGAAATATAATAAAATATAAAGAATTGAAGTGGAATGCAGAACCATGTCCAGTTATGAGCAAGACAATAAACAAAATGTGCAGAATAATGTGCAAAGTCACACTTCAAAATTCACAGATCTGTGGTGTGCAAATGTGCCATCTGAATATGTGAATGTGTGTAATGTGCATGTCACAACTCAAAGTTCACAGTTCACTAGTGTGCAAAATGTGCAAATGTGCTATATGAGCAACATGGTGAATAGTGAGATTGTTTATGAGAAGATTAGAGTGTTAAGTCCTATGTGGCGTTGTGACTGAGAGTCCGTATAGCCTGCGGGAAAAAGCTCTTCCTTAGTCTCTCTGTGTTGGTCTTCAGATAGCGGAAGTGTTTTCCTAACTGCAACAGAGAGAACAGTCCACATGGCTGAGGTCCTTCACGATCTTGCTGGCCTTGGTCCAGCACCGCTTGTTGTAAATCGAGTGTGTGGTGGTTCCTGCCCGTTCTGCCTAAGAACCACACTCAGAGTCTTTGGTCTTGATTTCAGATGATAGACTTTATTTACAAAGAGAATAAAGCTGAGAAGTCCTCTGCAGAGCAAATCTATCTAAGTTCCTTGTGTTGCCCCTTTTATACAGTTTCTTTCAGGCGTGTTCTATACCTTATGTATATATATATAATACATTTCTCCCTAGGGTGAAAGAGAGAGAGACCACCCAGACTTGTTTTGGTACAGAACGAGACCCTTGACAGGTCCATCTGTTTCTTATATCTGAGGGTCCATACCGTTTCACCATGCAGGCCTCTGTCTCCCACCAAGGTTTCTAGGCATCTAGGATTATAATGGTGGAATAACTTGATATATAAATGGCTACATTAACATTAATTATAATTGATTAATTTCATAGCTTGCCCAATAAAATCTACTACAAGTGTAGGTCAGGGAGCTTGGTATGGATGGTGTGCTCAGCTGATCGCACCACCCTCTGTAGAGCTTGTCTGTCCTGCATGGTGCTGTTCCCAAACCAGGTTGTGATATTTCCTGTCAGGATACTCTCTATTGTGCAGGAATAAAAGTTCCTAAACACCTTAGAGGGCAGTCTAAAGTCTCTCAAGCATCTGAGGTGGTAGTGACGCTGCCAGATATCTGAAGCTATCCACTCTCTCCACTGGGCTCTTGTTGATGTCCGGGGTCTGATAGTTCCTCTCCTGCTTATTGCTAAAGTCCACTATCAGCCCCTTGTCTGGAGGAGGAGGTTGTTCCTCTGGCACCAACTCTCCAGATTCCTAATCTCCTCCAGGTAGGCCGTCTCGTCGTTATCAGAGATCAGGCCCACTACGACGGTATCGTCAGTAAACTTAATGTTGGTGGTGGAGTTGGTAGTAGCTACGCAGTCGTAGGTGTACAGTGAGTACAGCAGGGGGCTCAGAACACAATCCTGAGGGGCTCCAGTGCTGAGGGTGAGGGAGGCTGCCCATATCTGCCCATCCTTACTGCCTGTGGTCTGCCAGTTAGAAAGTTGGAGATCCACTGACACATGGATGAGCTAAGTCCTAAGTGCTCCATCTTAATGGTGAGTGTGGAGGGAATTATAGTGTTAAACGCCGAACTATAGTCGACAAAGAGCATTTTAACATAATTTCCCTTCCTAGTGTCCAGGTGAGTGAGTGACGTATGAAAGAGATGAGAGATGACATCATCTGTAGAGCGGTTCGGGCGATATGCAAACTGCAGTGGATCCAAGATGTTCATGTCTTTGTTTCTTCCGTCGATAAGAAATTGATTGATGAAAACATTTTTAGGAAATTTCTCCATATAGTGCCTGTGAGTTTGACCTTCCAAAATGTAGTTTAAATGCAGCCTCAAGGTGCTCTAAACGATCCCAGCCAAGAAAGAAGGGTCTTATCTAGCAAAACGTTTGGTTATTTTTTAAAAGAACTGACAATTTATATACTCTTTAACCTCAAATGCTTATCTTGTCTCCTCTCTGCATGTACATGTTAGGGTATGTCGAAAAACTCCAATTTCATTTTCTCCTCCAACTTCAAAATCGTCCTACATTGCTGCAGAAGTACCAACCCAGTGTTTACAATGTGAACATGGAAAGATCAAACGCCCTTTACGAAAAAAGGTAAAACAGTGATGTAGACAATTTTAGTCTAAAACAGATGATTTTGAAGTTGGAGAAGAAAATGAGATAGGAGTTTTTTGACCTACCCTAACTGTCTTGACCTGGAAAACAAAGAATTAATGCAGAGCTAGACAAGACGAGCATTTGAGGTTAAAAAGTAAATAAATTGTCTTTTTTTGGGGAAAATGACCGATCGTTTCACTAGATAAGACCCTTCTTCCTCACCTGGGATCGTTTAGAGTCCTTTGAAGCTGCATTTAAACTACATTTTGGAGGTTCAAACTCACGGGCACCATTGAAGTCCACTATATGGAGAGAAATCCTGATATGCTTTCCTCAAAAAACATAATTTCTTTACGACTGAAGAAAGAAAGACACGAACATCTTGGATGACAAGTGGGTGAGTAAATTATCTGTAAATTTTTGTTCTGGAAGTGAACTTCTCCTTTAAGTCAAAGCTGATGTGTCAACACTAATTGCATTTAATAATTAACGTTTGCGCAAGGTCATGTTGGCTCAATGTTAAAACAAGATTCAAATTTGAAACAAGATTAAGAAAGATTAAGAAAAAAAAAAAAAAAAAAAAAACTACACACGGCTCCAGGGGTTAATAAAGGCTTTCTGAAGTGAGTAAGTTTATTAACCCCCTGGAGCTGTGTGGAGTACTTTTTATGATGGAATGAAGGGCTGTTTTTGGGCTTCAAAATCTCTTCATTTGTCTGAAAAAAAAAATCATATACAGCTAGGATGGCTTGAGGGTGAGTAAATCATGGGGTAATTTTCATTTCTGGGTGAACTATCCCTTTAAATATCTGTTATGATGCGAGTGGTACAACATCACTTTTGCACCTACAGTTAATGTTAAAACAATGGTGATGTTGATTCTTTGTCACTGTTGTAGAACCAGTAATGAAATTAACAAAAGGAATCATTGGTAATATGTGAAAATACAAGTGGAATGAAATATTTGTTTTTTTAGTTTTTATTAAGTATGTTTAATACATTTTAATTTTGTCATCTCTCCATGAAATGTATAAATGATCGTTAAGAAAATATATCTTTATATTTATTCTGAGTTTATCCTGCAATTTTTGAATTTCAAGAAACACAGTTCCATGTTTTTTAAGCTATTTAGTTTACTGGGACACAGGAAGTGTTCTCATAAACCGTGTTTACGTTGAAGTACACATTATACACATTTATGTCCTCATAAACCATATATACCAGAACACACACACATTAATAAATAAGAGATATATAAATGTAATGTAATGGAAAACATGGTGGCAAATATATTTTAAATATTGTCAGCTGAGGCAAGGGAAGAACTCAAGGATGCAGAGGTTAATGGGCTTTTTAATAGACTTCAAAAATCAAACAAAAATGACCTAAAGGGAAAAAAACACAGTCCAAGCAGGCAGTGGCAGAACTGGAACTCAGACACCAAAGGGTGAGCTAATGCTCATCTGATTGCTTACAATGGAAGAAAACATGGAAAATGAACGTCTGAAGCCTGACTCTAAACCCAAAACCAAACTAGATCAAAGCACCAGTTTTCGAACATCAAGCTCTTAAACTTGGTAAAACAACTGTTGTAATTTAAAAGGTTTCACGTTGTAATATTTTTCATTTTGTTATACTGGGATAAATCATACCAGGATGTATGCTAAAATTGTTGGATGTTGCGTCCTACCTAGAAAAATTTTCCACCAGTCGCCACTGAATTATGCTATAAATTATTATGTTTTTCTAACTCTGTGTAGTTTGTTGGCTGAACATAATTTCAATAGAAGTTGAAATTATGTTATAACCCAGCATTCAGCATTTATTTTTCTGTTTTTTTGAGCCAACACATTTTTTTAAGAGTGACTAGTTTTGCAAGGGGGCTCGTTTCTGACTTTCTCACAGGATGTGGTGAACATGGGAACCTGCTCCCCTTATCTGAACAGTAAACCAATCTGCTAATATAATCTACTGATATAACAGTCAGACAGCACTGTCTGGGACTTTTCTCTGTTTATGTCACTCTGCTTGTGTGTGTTTGAGTGTTCACGATAGACTGTCAGTCGCTTCTGAAAGTTAGCCTACGAAAAATAACAAAACCTAAGCTTTGGCATACCCTTACCATCATCAAACACACTGAACAAGGTAATAATGGTCTTACACCCAACACAGGCAGAGAGTCAATACAAACTCTAAAAAGATGCCCCTGGCCTGCACTTTTATAACCAGCAGGTGACAACAAGAGAATACAAGCAATATTTTGTGCCAACAGTTAAATCACGTCTGAGTGTGCTGTAAAAAAGTTTTTTTACTTTTAGTATGAATATGTATAAGTTAGCATGTTCTGAAACAAAACATTTAGAAGATAGAAGGTAGAAAAATAACAAAACCTAAGCTTTGGCATACCCTTACACATCATTATACACACAGGCACCATGAGAAACGAACAGGAGAGAGTTGGGCAGCACTCTTGTACCCCACAGAGACATTCACCCAGACACCATCCAGAGAGTCAATACACTCTAAAAAATGCTGGGTTATTTTATAACCTAAATGCAGGGTTCAGCCCGTTGGGTCATTTCATTGGTTTATTTAATATATTTGCCCAGGTTCTGGGTTATTTTTTTAACTCAAATGCTGGGTTCAACTTGTTTGGTCATTTTATTGGGTTATTTCCAACATTTTTTACCCAGGTGCTGGGTAGTTTTTCTGTAACAAGTTGCTGGGTCATTTAACGCTGGGTTATTTTTTTCTACCCAACCGCCGGGTTGAGCCTGTCTCTGACGAAACAACCCAACTGCTGAGTTACAGTCAGGGCTCTTGCTTTTTTATGTCCTCTACAGGAGAGAGCGATTCTCAGTGCAACCGATTTGCACTTCTTCAGCAGAATGAATGTTTGCATACGTTTTATTTCATTTATAATTTCTTTATTGTGCTGTAAATTATATTATTTTATGCAACACAACATAAGGACGAGATGTCAGTCAGCTGTGTCAGCAGCAGTTGTTTCACAGAATGGAAATGCCTTTTGCCCTGCATAAAAAAAAGGATTTTATTCGTTATTATACTGAGTTTAATCTTAAAATATGTTCTCTAATGTCAGTACTGTTTGTTTATAGACAGTTTTTGGAGTTAGTCAGGGCATCTTTCAGCTACAAGTGAAACACGGGGCTGCGGTCTGAAGTTTGCAGTCAACCCGGCAAACAGCAGCCCATCACTGTCTCAGATTTCGGTGACACACTGGCATGAGAATTAGCGTTTGGTAAAAAAAAAAGTGGTAACAGACAAAGGTTGAATACACTAAAATTAAAATTCTACTTTTATATATTACATTTTTATGTCTAATGAAAGTATTGCATGGAGTAAACTATGCAACCGCAACACCTTAAAAAACAAGACAGCTGTCAGTCAAACAAAATTAACAAGTTCATCTTTTGATTTTTGCTGTTGCCTAAGTAATTCAAACTTATTCCATACCAGTTCCAGTCCATTTTTGAACTCTAAATAGAATGTATTTTTCTAAACAATAGTTATTAATACTGACATTATCTCTTTAGATATGAGAAGGCTTTTGGTTGGGTTCAACACCTTTACATTACAAGCTTTCAGTCTTGGTTTTAGATAATATTAGAGTAGCTAATGTATTGTGAGATTTAGATCCAGATTGTGAACATTTTCCCCGTATATATTGCAGCTGATTTTATTTAATCAAAGTATATTAATCCTGTGTTGACAGATGAGCAACTTAAAAGAGAAGTCCACTTCCAAAACAAAGATTCACATATAATGTACTCACCCCCTTGTCATCCAAGATGTTCATGTCTTTCTGTCTTCAGCAGTGTTGGGGAAAGTTACTTTTAAAAGTAATGCATTACAATAATTACGTTACTTAGTTACTTTTTATGGAAAGTAATGCGTTACTTTACTTTTGCGTTACTTTTTAAATCTGGGCAGGGCTTGCTTGTTTGTTTTTAATATAAAAAGTTCTATTTTGGCAAATGTAAAAGCCTTTTCACACCAAAAGCCTCAGGCTTTGACAAAAGTAAATTCACGTCTGTACAGTAGACCGCAGATTAGAAAAAAGTAAACTCTTTAGCAATAAAAAAAGGAAAACAAATGTTAGATTATCTTGAGTAATTTTTGCTTATTAGTATGGTTGAATTTGATCATCGAAAGTCGACAGCAAAGGCAACGGTTAATAAAATGCATAAAGGATATTATTTAACATATTTAATTATTGCAGGTTTACGTCATATTCTGAGTTGAATTTCACTGTTTTTATTCATTTTGACGAATACTGAATCTGTTTTTTAACATCTTACTCCCAATTTCTCTCAACATGGGGAAATGAGAGTTTTTAATCAATAAATGGGGGAAAAAGTAACTGGCGTTACTTATTTGAAAAAAGTAACTGTAAATAACTGAGATATTTTCTTGTCAATTAAAAAGTAATGCGTTACTTTACTAGTTACTCGGAAAAAGTAAAAATATTACGTAACTCGCGTTACTTGTAATGCATTACCCCAAACACTGATCTTCAGTCGTAAAGAAATTATGGTTTTTGAGGAAAACATTTTAGCATTTTTCTCCATATAATGGACTGATATGGTGCCCCGATTTTGAACTTCTAAAATGCAGTTTAAATGCAGCTTATCTAGTGAAATGATCAGTTATTTTCATTAAAAAAAATACAATTTAAATACTTTTTAATCTCAAAGGCTCATCTTGTCTCACTCTCCTTGAACTCTCCTTGTGTATTCTGACTCAAGACAGTTAGCGTATGTCGATTTTCTCCCTCAACTTCAAAAATCATTTCAAAATCATCCTACATCGCTGCAGAAGTACAGACCCAGTCTTTGCAAAGTGAACATGCAAAGAATATTAAACACCCTGACAAAAAAGTAGCGATATAGGATGATTTTGAAGTTGAGGGAGAACATGGGATGGGAGTTTTTCGACATACCCTAACTGTCATGAACCGAAAAAAAACAGTCCAGACAAAGTAAGACAAGACAAGCATTTGACATTAAAAATTGTATTATTTTTATGAAATAAACTCATCGTTTCGCTAGATAGGACACTTCTTTCTCGGCTGGGATCGTTTACAACCGCATTTGGGATCGTTTGAAGCCACATTTAAACTGCACTTTAAAAGTTCAAAATCGGGGCACCATATCAGTCCATTAGTCCATAGTTGAAAATGAGTGAAAATTAGTCAATTTTTTACTCACCCTCAAGGCATCCTAGGTGTATGACTTTCTTCTTTCAGATGAATCCAATTGGAGTTATATTAAAAATTGTTTTGGCTCCTCCAAGCTTTATAATGGCAATGGGTGGGTGTTTCTCTTCATCAGTCCAAAACAAGTCCAATAAAGTGCATCCATCCATACTAAAAAAAAGTGCCTCACACGGCTCAGGTGGGTGAATAAATCCCTCCTGCAGCAAATCAATGCATTTTTGTACAAAAAAAAAAAAATATAAAATGTAAAGTAAAATGTAATAATTACTTTAATCTAGCTTGTGCTAACAGTTCTCCACGGAAGCCACTGTGGGTGTTGCGTGTGCACCTATGAGTAGGGCTGCACAATTAATCAAATTTCTAATCATGATTACAATTACAGATGCCAAAAAAAAAAAAAATAATAATATTAATAATTAAATAAATAAAATCCACTTACATTATTCTGCTTTCTTAAGATGTGTGTGTGTGTGTGTGTGAGAGAGAGTGTGTGTGTATTTTTCATAGGTTATGTTAAGGTTTTTTTTTCTCATTGTTTTAATTTTTATATTTTTACTCTTTTATATTTAAAGAAGAAACTATGTATAAAAATGTGGCATGCAGCTGCTTCAAACAATGGTATAAAGCTATTCAAAACATCATTCAGTATAAATTGTGATAATCATAATTAATAATCACAATTACAATTTCAAGGGAATAATCGTCAATTATGATTTTTGTCATAATCGTGCAGCCCTACCTGTGAGTCTCGCGAAAACCAGCATTTGTTTACAGGAGCAAAGAAAGCAAAGTTTCCTTACTTTAGCAAAGACAAAACAGTCTCCTCTTGGCTTATATTGAAATCCTCCAACATTTTCTTTACAAATCCTCATTTTGTACTTCTAATTCGTGACTGTTGTTTTGTTTTGCTCTCTCCACTGCGTGTCCACGTTCGTCACTTCACTTTTGATTATGGATGGATGCACTTTATTGGACTTGTTTTGGACTGATGAAGAGAAACACCCGCCCATTGCCATTATAAAGCTTGGAAGTGCCAGAACAATTTTTAATATACCTCCGATTGGATTCATCTGAAAGAAGGAAGTCATATACACCTAGATGCCTTGAGGGTGAGTAAATAATGAGCTAATTTTAATCTTTGGGTGAACTATTCCTTTCATTAGAGAAAGAGAAGGAAGAAAGGTTTTGTAAACTTTGAAAAAAGATCCATTTTGAAATTACTTAGTATTCTGAACAAGCATTGCTTATGGGTTTCTGGGACCCCCAAACACGGACGTTAATCTCAAGAGTGCTTAGAGGAAACTCTGTGGTTAACTAGTTTAAAGCTGTCACATGCTTTGTGAGGTCAAGCAAATAAATAAATACATTTTTAAAAAAGCACTTGAGAAGGGAAACTTATTGCTTTAACTGGACAGGAAAGGGTTGTTTGAGACTGTTGTGACCATACCAACCACCATAAATTTGCAAGTCTTTGTTTGTTTTTTTGTATAGTTGTTTAAGTTATTTATTTATTTATTTTTACTTATGGGAAACTAATGGGATAGTTTACCCCTAAATGAAATTCCGTCATCATTTACTCAGCCTCATGATGTTTCAAACCTGTTTGACTTTATTTATTCTGTGGGACGTTAAAAAAGATATTATGAAGAACAATGGCTATCACTGACTTTCAATAAATAAGTAAATAAATAAAACCCAATGAGACACTTTTTAAAATATCTTCTTTTGTGTTGTAGAAGAAACAAAGTCATACAGCTTTGGAACAATATGAGGATGAATGTAATATCAACAGATACTTACAGATACTTACACACCATACAGATAATTTTAAAGGATAAACAGCTGGGTGCAGAAATCACACCTAGATTACCACACAGAGTATAAGCCACTGTGGGTGTTTGTGTGTGTGTGTGTGTGTGTGTGTGTGTGCATGCTTTTACAGGAAATAGCAAGTGACTTTTTGACGTAAAAAGGGTTCTCTGAATTAACCTTGCATTAGTTCTTGATGATTAAGACTGACATTCTTGTATGAAAATATGGTGTATGTTTCACAGCTTTGGATATTTTTTGGTGCTCTGTTGTCTTCAAATGGTGAGTTATAGATACACTCTTAAAATTAAAGGTGCTTCACGGTGCCATAGAAGAACTTTTTTTGTCTAAATGGTTCCATAAAGAACCTTTAACTTCTGAAGAAACTTTCTGTTTCACAAATTGTTTTGTTTTTTTTGTTTTTTTTTGTAGTTCTTCAGATTATAAAAAGGTATGAAAGAGATGGTTCTTTAAAGAACCTTAGACTGAATGGTACTTTGTGGACTCAAAAATGGTATCACTATGAAGAACCTTTTAAAGCACCTTTATTTTTAAGAGTGTAGAAATGTGTCTTCTCTTACAATGTGAGATATGAAATGTTGTATCAGTAATATTTTGATGCTGTTCTTCTATCTAGCTCTGGACCACTGGAATACAAGATGTAGAGATGTCACCATCAACGCCCTTCTGAAATCTGAAGTTCTTATCCCATGTTCATTTGATATAAACCATTACAATGAAAATGAAACAATAAAATGGAGCCACTATTCCAGTCTTGTAACAATCTCGATTAATGGCAAAATCGTCATTGATAGTCCGAGAGAAGGACGAGTGAGCTCTTTCCCTAATCTGGCCAGAGGAGGAAACTTCTCCATCCTCATACATGATCTGGAGCATTCAGACCTCGGCACCTATTTATGTGAGCTGAACAGTAAATGCTGGAGGGTGAACATCATGGAATTTTCAGAAAGTAAGATTAGTCCTTTCAAATTTAGCAAGAATCATATAATGGTGTAAAATGTATTAGAGACAAATAGTAAATTATTATGACAAAATCAGCTGTATCATTTGACATGTTTTTACAGCTTCATTTATCAGTTTCAGAAACTGAAGAGCTGAGCTCCAATCGCAATTCCTGGTTATTCTTTTTTGCTGGAGCTGGATTGTTTGTTCTTCTTTTTATTATAGTCAGTCGCACTGGTAAGCATTACTTTGCTTTAATTATCCAATGTAAAAATCCCATGAACTAGTATCAGCAAAATAATAAATACTCCTCTTTATTTATTTAAACAATATTCAGGCTTACAAAACCGTTTGCTGTCCTCGGCAGAAAAATGCTTGAGATCATCCAAATCTAACTCCTCTAATGAAAAACACCATGAAGGTAAGATGAGCAAAACCCAATCGTTCAAGATTTTTAGATGTATTTGTTGATTTATTTATGTATTTATAGTTCGATACAAAAGTAAATGCATATTTAATTTAATTAGATTGCTGCTGATTGTGTGAAAGCTCATAATGAAATTCCAGCTAATAGGCTATTTATTTATGTGATATCAAAATATATACTTTTAAAAAAGTTTCTAAAAGTTTTTTTTTTTTAAACAGTGATAAGATAGGAACCGTTTTTTTTAACTGTGTGAAGAATGTTTTAAATATCTAAAGAAACATTTTGACATTGACATTGGATATTAAAGGTTCTTAATGGAACCATAGATGCCAATAATCAAATACATGTTATTTTTTGTGTAATATGCGATATCAATAAATATATAAGTTGTGCAATAAATATTTTGCTTTTCAAGAACATGAATCTTCAAGTCAAACTTCTAATATCCGACAGCGAGGTGATTCACCATTTCTGTTACCTTTCTACATTATGTACACATTATTAAATAAGATATGTTTTAGTATGACAATAAATGAAAATTAACATACTAAAGCATGTTTTTTTTTTTTTTTTTTTTTTATCAGTATTCAGAACTCCAGATCCAAATGACTATACGACATCTACAGTAAACTATGGTAAAACAATTGGAATGCGTGTTTGGAAAAGTGTTTTTAATTATAAGGTTGAGAATAACTACAATAACAGAAGAATTACAAAATATCTGCTTGATATGTTTCAGTCATCCAGGCATAATATTTCAGCTGAAAAGGTGCTGACAAGAGGTGAAAATCATGACTTCCTATTTCAAATTATTAATCTGTTTTTTTGTTGTTGTTGTTTGTTTCAATAATGGCTTGTCTTACTGTTGTTCTTTACTCAATCATGTGCTACTGTTTTGAAATGTTTTTCTATTAACATTAATTAATTATTAATTAATTAATTAATTAAACAAAATTAAATGGGTTGATTGTTTAAAATGGGTCGAAAACTTTTGTAAACCACATGTAAATTTACAAGAGCAAATTTTCATTGTACATTAATTGTCATTAAATGTTCCTTTAAAATTATTTGTAAAGTGTTGTGTCCAAAACATTTGAATACAAATACACAAAAAATCGTATGTTGAACAACATTTACTGTCTCAATAATCTACACTGTATCAATATTTACAATATCTCTTAAACATTCTCATGTACCATTTCTGTTATTTTTTTTTTTTTTTCTAGGCTAAGTACAATATACCCTAATAATTACAGGAAATTTTCCGTTTTTGGTTTTTACAGGTGTTTTTCCGTATTTTTGAATTACGATTTGCATTGTGGGAACAAGAACGTTGGTGGCTTACACAGGCGCGAAAACAGTGAAGATCAGACGCGGAGAGTTTCTCGGTCAAAGTTTCATTTTAATGTCGGCTTTCGAATTTGGAAAACATGTTTTTCATATACTCTTCGTGGTAAACGAGTTAAATGTCACATAAATTGTTTACGTAATGTTAACTTAGTTGCTGTCTGGCTTGTTTGACAAATGAACGCCGGAGCCGTCGCACTCAACATTTCTCTGCATATCGTCAGACATCTTCCTCGTGGAGTTTTCTGCCAAATGAGGTAAGTTTTGACCTTTTATTGTCTGTTTTACACACACACGGAAGATAAAATGCAAAACACAAACTAATTCGGTAACGTTACTAGCAAGCTGTCTGTGAAGCGACTGTAAACAGGCGTCCGACTTGCGGTAGCCGCGCCAGAATAATAATGCCGCTTCAGGTCCGCGTGACAGTAACGTCAGCTCCTCGAGTTATCTTTATCACTTTAATGGACAAATGCACACGACATTATGTCAAAATGACCGTTGTGTTTCTTTCGTTTTCTTTTCTAATGACAGGACGTGATTGCTGCTGTACAGTGAATCTCAAGCACACCTGCATTCTTATCATGGGTTAGTATTCTGTTTTATTAACAGTTTTATTTAACATTAGTGTTAAGTATCAGAAAGAAAATCGTTACTGAGTAATTTATTCTGTTGACTTTCACAACAATGTGAAGCTGTTTGCTGTCTGATGCGTCGGAAGCCACGTCACAACGTGCTAACCTTACCAAAATGATTGGATTGATTACTTTTGCATGTTATTATCCTGGTGTGTATAAGGTGTGTTCAAACTGCTTGTCATTATGTATATGGTAATTTTGTAATGTCTTTTGTGTTTAAGGTGATGGGCAGTTCAAGATTGCTGTCGTTCAAGAACTTAATGACCACTGTTGAGGTTGTGAGCTACAAATACCCAGAAGAGGTGGCACTTACATTAGAATTCATACAGAAGTAAGCAACACATATGTTATGAAATGTGTATCTGTTTATTTAATTGAAAATAATGAAGTATATTGTAAGACACATGATCTGACAAGCTCATAAGACAGATGTAAATGGAGACTATTGGAAATGTAAGTTAAGCAATTTATAAATAAATATTTGAATTGACAAGTATTAGGGTTAGCAGTTATTTTAATGAACTTAAAATACTGTATGATTGATTTTCCATCTCCAACCTGCATGTTACTCTGTAGTTCAGTTTCATTCATTTCATTTTTATCATTATCCATTTCTTTTAGAGTTTTCCTGTGAAGAAATCCTAAATGAGGGTTGAGATGAAGGAAACCAAGTGGGTTTGTATTCTATTTCATTTAACATTAGTGTTCAATATTGAAAAGAAAATAGAGTCTTTGAGTCATTTATTCTGTTGACTTTTACAACAATGTGAAGTTGTTTGCTGAACACGCCTTCAAAGGTGTTCAAAGATGCTTGTCATTATGTATATGGTCATTTTGTAATGTCTTTTTTGTTTAAGGTGATGGGCAGTTCAAGATTGCTGTCGTTTGAGAAGTTAATGAACAAATCTTCTTTCCTGTTGCGGTTGTGAGCTACAAAATACCCAGAGGAGGCGGCACTTACTCTGGAGTCCATACAGAAGTAAGCAACACGTATGTTATAAAAAGTGTATGAAGCATTTGGTCGTGTTGCTGTTTATTTAGTTGAAAATAATGAAGTATATTTTAGGACATAGTTGATTTGACAAGCTCATATGACCGATGCAAATGGAGACTATTGAAAATGTAAGTTAAGCAATGTGTAAACAATTGAAGAGTATTATGGATTGCAGTTGATTTAATTAACTTAAAATACTGTATGACTACTTTTCCACTCCAACCTGCATATTACTCTGTAGTTCAGTTTAATTCATTTCTTTTTTTTGTCATATCCATTTCTTTCAGAATTTTCCTGTGAAGAAATCCTGAACGTGGTTTGAGATGAAGGCAACCAAGTGGCTGTGCATTCCTCCAAGACTCTTGCATGAACAATTTCAAAAATCCATGTAATATCTGAGTTTTTAAATTGGAAAAAAAATGGCACTTGAATTAAACATGCAGTTAAATAATAATACATCCCCTATAATGAATTGCATCACTTCGATGATATTTCTGTTATAATGAACTTCAAAATTCTGTTGTCAAGCCACTGGAGTCACATACTTTATACCTTTCTGGACCTTGAAAATGGTAGTTGCATAGACAATCAATAGAGACAATCAATAATACTCTTAATTTGTGTTCTAAAAATGAATGAAAGTCTTATGGGTTTGGAATGGTATGAGTAATTGACTGAATTAACATTTTTTTGTGTGAACTATCCCTCTAAACAATATTGTTTTCTCTTATAAGAAAAAAAAGTTTTGAATCTTGACTGTTTCTCATTGTGACGTTTAAATTTTGTGACCACTTTTTAGTACAACACCTGTATTGTACAGATGCTCATGTTTTCTTTTTTTTTTTTTTTAATTCTGTCCATTACTGTTTAAAGCTAAACTGTCTTTTACAATACAGCCATTTTGCCTGAGTTGACACATTGTTAAATGAATTGAGTATTTGATGTTGTTTAGTCCTAACCCACTTAAGGCAAACAAAAGCCATTGAATGCACTTTTAAGAATGTTTACATGAAGTAAAAATAAACCATGTTCAAATTTGTATATTGTGCTGGATTTATTTGCTTTATGTATATATAAATATATAAATATACCATTAAAACAGAAAAAGTCCTGTTTTTTTTACCGGTGGCAGACTGTAAATTAACAGACTGTAAATTTACGGTACAAAGTCCAGGTAATGAGCTGCCAGTACTTTTTCCGTTTTTTTGACGGAATTTTTTTTTACAGTGTATTTGAGAGTTGATGGAAGCTGTGAATTTTTTTTTTCTACTTACGGCATGGCATAACCTAATTCTTTCTTTCTTTTTTTCTATTGTTCATTATCTGCCTTGCTTCAATAGATAGAAGATAGAAATTAGAGTATGGCTAAAAAAAAAAAAATGTAAAAAAAAAAAGCGGAAAACAAGAGTAAGCTTGTTCATACCCGTTACCGTCACAAGAATCTTGCTATTAACTGTTCTGTCCAGTAGGTGACGCTAGTGACATTTACTTGGCTTTGAAAAGAACTCACTTAACCAGACATATGTAATCAGAAATATATTTTTATTTCTACACACTACTCATAAAGTATGCATGTAATACTTTAATAGTATTTTTATTTAAAATGTATAAATTTAAAATATCCATCATTAGTATATGCCACAATTGTGCTAGACCTTTAAAAACAAATGTAACCTTTGCCATCATTAAATCTGCTTAAATACAAACTTATCAAACAAAATAAATTGGTACAAAAACTGTCACTGGGGAGGTACCTTTTAGGCACTAACATGCTTTAATCTTTAAGCTGCTTTTAAGTACAAAGGTGTACCTTTTGAAATCGTACCGCCCCAGTATCAGCTTTTGTTCCTCCAGAGTGAACCTCTAGAGTTACTTCAAGGCCATGTAGAGGAAGCACTGTGGTTTGCAATTCTTGATGCTTACACATGCTAATGTTGTGGTTGTTGCAAGCAGATCTTAAAATAAACTGTGCAGTAAGAAAAGGTAGGGTACAACGGTGCTAAAAGCACACCTTAAGAAAAAAAAGTGCTTTATTGAATTTCTGGAGCAACAGATTTTGTATGAAAATAAATCATAAAAGTTGTTTATTTTGTTTAAAAATCTTAGAAATGTATGAGGTGGCAAGGGGCCTTTTACACCACAGTTGGGGTAAAAAGCTCACCAGCATGGGGCAAAAGGCACACAGTACTGATACTTTAGCTAAAATAATTTTATATATATATATAAATTATTATTATTATTATTTACAACCACTTTAGCAAAGTGTGTACTGTTTTCTGCTTATTTTGATAAATAAAAGAATTCATTTTTGTTCAGTAAATGTACTGTCATTAAAACGTTAAAAAATATATTTTTAAATACAGAAACAACATCATTTTAAAAAGTAAAGATTCTGAAAGCATTGAAGGAGATCCCATAATAATTTAATACAGATGCACAGTAGTTACAACAAATTATATTTTATTATATGATATAAATAATAGCATGTTTTTAAATATGATGGTTTCATTGTAAACATGGTGATTATCTCTAAGATGGACACCCAACATAATATATGATATTTTCCATCTGAATCTAACAATATCATGTCAACAAATAGAAAAGCTGGCCTTCTATTAATTATAATGTTAAGTATTGTGCCTTTTAGCCCCAACAGCAGGGGCGCTTTTTACACCAAACACCACAATTGTACACATTCTTTCGTTATTTAAAAACTGTTGCTTTAATTATTTTAAAACTGAAAATCATTATTAAGACATTTGTCTCAAAATATATGCATCCATTTTACCGATTCTCATTTGCTACTTAAATCTACAACATTTTAAAAAACATCAAATGTTAGATCTCGTAAGCGCAGAATCAACTTTGCGCTGCAGCCCGCGATCGTGTCAAGGATCAGACAAATTTGCACGTGCAACTTGAAAAGCGAATGTTTAGAAAGTGTTACGCCATGTTTTTGTGCCATCTAGTAGTTTAGAGGAAAATAATATTAAAGCCACCTTTTAACGGCGCCTTCAGCCCCGTTGTACCCTATCCACCTTATTTTTTCCATAAGAGTGGGTGCAGGCATTTGTAATTTTGTGTGTGTGTGTGTCTGGCTTCTAGTCTCATCCACTTCTAGCTATTTTTAGCTGCACAAAAAGCTCGTTTTGCAAACTGATGTGTCTTACCATGTTGTATTATCTTAATTATGAACACACTGGTTTACAGTGCAAACTGTTTTACTGTTTACTGCACTTCGATATTCTTCTCGTTATTTCCCTATGGTGGATTATGAACCGGACGTCTAACACATTACCAGAAAACTTACTTCCGCATTGAAAAATAAGATGGATAGGCTACATACAATTTCAAAACAGGGAAAAAACCTGCTGCTTTGGCCATAACATAATTTTTTCAATCAATTAAATTTGCATGTCCGATGTAATAGAAAATGTCATAGTTTATGCAGAGATTACGTAGCAGTTATTCGACAATGTCAGTTTTTTATTTTCATAAAAAGAAATTGTATGAAATCCGTAGGCTAATTATTAAATGCTTTGTATGTGAGATAAGAAAGAATAACTTGTTTTATAACAGTCTCACGCATATAACAATCGGAGGCGATCTCACTTTGACTTTGCTACAGGATGTGGTAAAAATGGAAACCTGCTGTTTGAACTTGGCTAAGTAGCCCAGCGTTCGATTCCACAACCTCAAAACACACTAATGCAAACAAAAATCTATCTTCTCTCAGCCTTTAATGTCATCAAATGCATCACAAAGCACTTTTTCGCTGTTTGGTCAGAGCTGCATCACTAATCTGGCAGTAGAAAATCATATTTCGGTCACGGGTAAATGATGGGTAGCTTATAAAAATCGCACCCCCGGAGTGCCACATGTAAGAGGCTTTGTGTGTGTGTTTACAGGAAATATCATGTGAAGGACATCATCCTACACATTCTCTGTCTTGGTCTTGCAACTTTGACACCTTGGATGTCATGCATCATGTACATTTCACGTCTTTGGATATTTTTTGGTGCTTTGATGTCTTTAAACGGTAGGTTCAAAATACCAGTATTTTTTTTTTAGCTATAATGTAGTTCATGTAGTGCTGGGGAAAAAAATTATTGATATTGAGTTATTTACTTATTTATTACATAGTTGTGCTTAAAGCTGACCAAACACAGATTTCTTTAACATTACATATGTAATGTTTAGTAGCAAAAGAATCTTAAATATTTTAACAAGTGTGTTTGTGATATCATACTGACTTATTTATATCTTATGCCCCTCAATTTTAGCTGTGGACCACTTGATTACAGGATGTAGAGAAGTTACCGTCAACGCCTCTCTGAAATCTGAAGTCTTTCTCCCATGTTACTTTAATATTAGCCATTACAATGAAACAGAAATGGTGAAATGGAGCCACTATTATAGTGGCCAGCATTATACTCTTGTAACGATTGCGATAAATGGCAAAATCTTCTTTGACAGTCCTAAAGAAGGACGAGTGAATGTTTTTCCCCTTTTATCTAAACATGGAAACTTCTCTATCCTCATCCATGCACTGCAGTTTTCAGATGTTGGCACATACAAATGTGAGCTGAAGAGTAAATGCTGGAGGGTGAACGCCAATGAACGTCTGGATGTTCAGAGTAAGTTCAGAGGTCTTATTGTCACTAGTACTATATATAACTGCACTAACATACTTTCAGGCAAATGTTAATGTGCATGTAAACAATATATTTTACATAACAGTGGTTTAAGTATTTTGTTATCGTTTACATTCTCACAGATTCATGACTTTTTGTGTTTAAAAATTTTGCTGAAATAGGCAGTTTAAAAGCATTTTCCAGTTTAATAACTTAACATTTGTAGTGTGACAACATGCCAAGCAATAACTTTGGATTATTTTTTATATTTAGTATTTAAGAGCATATACAGAAATTATTATACAATTAGTCTACAATAACATTTATCTATAGACGTTTTTTTTTTGTTTAGAAGAAACCAATGAATCAAACCCCTGGTTTTACTTTGCGGCTGGAGCTGGATTGTTTATTCTACTTTTTATTGCATTCAGCCTGTTATCAAAATTCTATGGTGAGCATTGATCATTATTTAAACAGTCTAATTTAAATGGTGTTTTTTATATGTATTATATAAAATAAAAATAATAATGTATTTACTCAAATAAATGATACAGAATGAACAGAAATGTAAAAATGCTCTCTTTTCTTGGACAGGAAAGTGTGTAAATACGTCATCTAAATCAGATCCAGTTAATGGAGTACAGAGTGAAGGTGAGCAGTGTAACATATCATTAACACTTTAGTATAGGGAACAATTTTCAATATTAACTAGTTACTTATTAGCATGTCTAGTATTAACACATTGGCTGTTTATTACTTATAAAGCACCTATTCTGCAAGACCATATTCTTCATCCCTAATCCTACCCAGTAACATAACAACTACCTTACTAACTATTAATAAGCAGCAAATTAGAAGTTTATTGAGGCAAATACTTAGTTAATGGTTTGTAAATAGCGAGAACTGGACCTTAAAATAAAGTGTGACCAACATACCTAATAAGTGCTTCATGTTCAGCACCGAGTCACATTCTGTGGAATTTCTTGCCCTCTATGAAAATCATTTGAATTTCAGGTACCAACTCCCACGAGGAAAGACAGAATGCAGAAAGCAGCGAAAATAGAAACAGAAAGAAGAGGGGTAAGAAACATGTCTTAAATGCTTTACTTACCAGTTTGTGGTCTCGATAAACACAGAAGGTACATGTAAAAATCAATGCACTACATTCTAAATATTCAACCAAGGCTACTTGGAACATTCGACAGCAAAAACGTTAGAAAATGTGTTCTGAAAGTAAAACCAAATACGCAAATACTGCATGCTAAATACACAAATAAATATGTTTAAAAGTTTAAAACAAAGACAAAACAATTTTTTGAAACTAGAACGGCCAAGTACTTCAAACTGGGTAACATTTTACAATAAGGTTCCATTAGTTAATGTTAGTTATTGTATAACTAACACGAAAGAGCAATGAACAGTACATCACAGTATTTATTAACCTTTGTTAATGTTAATGAAAATACAGTCTTTCTTTGTTAGTTCATGTTAGTTCACAGTGTATTAACTAATGTTAACAAGCACAACTTTTGATTTCAATAATGCGTTAGTAAATGTTGAAATAAACATGACCTAACACTGACAAATGCGGAAGCATTGTTCATTCTTAGTTCATGTCAACTAAAGTAGTTAACTAACGAAACTTATTGTAAAGTGTTACCTCTACAACACTGAGGCTGGAGTTTATTTTGCTTACACAGCATCGCAGTAACCTCATTGACGAGAACTTTTTCTGTTCATCTCCCCCTTGCTACTATCTTAGATACATTTTCCTGATCTTACAAATTGGAACATACCATATTTTTATAAAATAAACTCTTGCCTCACAATATGATTTATATATGAGAAGAATTAAGTAAATGAATATAATTAATACCATCATTAAAAGGATGAAAATCAAAACGTATTTGCACAAACATTTGCATAAATTAGCTAAAATGAGCGCTTCCCCTCAAGTTTGCACTTCTTATTGCCACGCCGACAGGAAATCCATAAAGGCAAACTCTATGTAAATATTATAACAATGAACCAGAAACAGTAAAAACAGTGATGGAAGACAGCTTAAAGTCTCTCCATCACAGTTACAAAAGTTGTTCCTGGTTTCATATGCACTATGCATTACATTTTGGAATTTCAGCAGACCAAACTTTTTATGTTCAAAGAATATGATGTTATGATATGGTATTATTGATTAGATTACCTCTGAATAAACATTTTGTTTGTCTGATCTTATTCCTGAAGGTGTGAGGAGGGGCCCTACAACTATTTATGGTATGAATTATGTATTTTAACTATTTTCACTGTGTGAACAATGGACTTCAGGTTTTTTTTTTTTTTTTTACTATAATTTTAAATAAAATAATAAATGTTTTTTTATGTCTAGAAAATGACATACGTGCTCCAAATCAAAGTTCGGCTGTGCAGCAGGGACAAAATCCTCAGAGAGGTGAATCATCATTTTTGGTTTTTGATTTATTATATTACTTTACAAGATAAATGATGCAAATCTAATTTTGAAAAAATCAGCCTTTAGAGCCGTTCCCAAGCCATCAACAAGTCATCATTCAGATGTAATACCATACTATGGTAAGATCATATTTGTGCTTGGAAAAACAGACGAACTTTATGTGCTATGAATTAAATAACTCAAACATCTGTTTGAAATATTTCAGTCAACCAGGAGGAGCTCACCATTCCAGCAAATACTGGCCAAAGACGGAAAAAACAAAAACGTAATCACTTTCAATTGTTCTGAATTGAATGTCAGTTATTTTGTAAATGAACGAAAGCTTATTACATGGCATTTTTTCAGTTTTTTTTTATTGCCAAAAATACATAATTTTATTTTGTCTTTCTTTTCTTCAGCAGCTTATCAGATTAAAAATCCAATATACGGAGACTGAAGTGATCAGAAGTCAGTTTGTGACGACAGAATCAAGTTCCACAGAAACAAGAATACACGATTCAATTTGCATTACATAATTGTTCATTATAAATAATTAAATATCTCAATAAATGTTTAACAATGATTGATGGGAAATTTAATTTCATTAAAAAATCTGTTTGTTAAGTGACATACACAAATCATTAAATAAAAACAAAAATTCTTCAGAATTATTATTGTCCTTCTGCCTTTCTTACAAACAGCAGTTGATGCATTTTAATATTAGTTTGTTAGCAAACATACTAGTAAGAACTTTCAGTTTGTCACAAGTTGACCTTATTCTGAAAATGTTGTGAAATGTCTATTTGTAGTTTTCAGAAATTAGCAAATACATTGTTGGATATTTTGATCTGGAGGTCAGTAGCCAAAAATACATTGTATGGGTTAAAATGATAGATTTTTGCCAAAAATCATTAGGATATTGAGCAAAGATCATGTTCCATGAAGATATTTTGTAAAATTCCTACTGTAAATGTATTAAAACTTAATTTTTAATTAGTAATGTGCATTAATGTGTGATTTATTTTGCACCCTCAGATTCCAGATCTTCAAATAGTTAATATCTCGCTCAAATATTGTCCATACATTAGTGAAAATCTTATGTATTCAGCTTTCAGATGATATAAAAATTGACCCTTATGACTGGTTTTGTGGTCCAGGGTCACAATTAGTCATAAAAATCTCTGTTTTAAACCAAACGAACATCTGGTAATAAGCATTTGTTGATAGGAAGTACAGAACTATTTGGTTACGAAGTGCTGTATTTTGAACATTTATTTTATACTTTATTGTATTTATTTTAAACATACCTAATATGATGCACTCCAACCGGAATTATGGCAATTCATACACATTTTGATACCAGCTGCTAGTGTGGACACCATTGGAAACCTGCAGTGAACACAGCGGCGATATGTCATCCAGTGCTGCAGGTGGCGCTAGTGTGTCTTCGCGTCGTGTGAGTAAGAAGAGTTCAAACGTTAATGTGAACCGACTAACAACTTGTAAGCAATGTGAAATAAGGTATTCTGCCGCAGATGACTTATTAATATTCTCCTGAGCGTTTAGAAATCGTAAGAGGTTAAATGTACGTTTGAGCAACGTTAGAAAGTGATAAGCGGCGCTTGAACGGACACAGACATGTCAAAATCAGAGAAGAGCAGAGAAACGGAGAAGAATGTATCAAAAAAGCTGCCTATTTATCAACACAAACACAAACTCGTACAGGCAGTGAAGGAAAACACCTTCTTGATCGTAACGGGTGAAACTGGCAGCGGAAAAACCACTCAACTGCCTCAGTACTTGTATAAAGCAGGTATGTATGTAACCTCCATGACCAATAATGAACTGGAATTGACAGGCATGTTCATTATCTGTGTTGGCTATATCGTGTAAACATGTGTCTTTTTCTGTTCAGGTCTTTGCAGGAATGGCAGGATTGGTGTGACTCAGCCCAGGAGGGTTGCAGCCATCACTGTAGCCCAGAGGGTGTCCCATGAGATCGGGGTCAGGCTGGGTGAAGAGGTGGGATACCAAGTGCGCTTTGATGACTGCTCAACAAAGGTATTACACTTTTATTTAACACTTCAACATTTGTATCTCAGAACAAAAGGAGCAGTACCTTTTTTAAAACTTACACTTTTGCACCTTTTTTACCCCTGAAGGGTGCCTATTAGTAACTTAAAGGTACATATTAGTACCTAAAATGCACATATTAAAGCCTAAATGTTATACAGTATTTTTGGAAAAGGTACCACCCCAGTGACAGCTTTTGTATCTTTTTTTTTTTTTTTTCTGAAGTTTTGGAATATTCAGTACAGTAATTTCAATAATATACACTACCGTTCAGAAGTTTAGGATTAGTATTATTTGTTTTTGAAAGAAATATATTTTTTTATTCAGCCAGGATGCATAAAATGGTTTAAAGGTGACATTTATAATTACAATTTTATTATGTGAAATAAATCCTGTTGTTTTGAACTTACTATACAGGGGGTCCTGAAAAAAAAGTATCATGCTTTCAACTAAATGTTGATAATAATGAGTAATGTTTCTTGAGCAAAAAAATCAACTTTAGATTTCAGTATTTTAGATTTCTGAAGGAAATCACAGGAAGAAATTACATTTAGTTATTAGTTATATTGTTTACAATGTTACTGTTTTACTGTATTTTTAGGCTTTTTGAGTGTAAGAGACTACTTTAAATAAATAATAACTAACCCCAAACATTTGAACGGCAGTGTACATGTAAATATCATCTTCGTATTTCATATTGGACCATATTGTTGTAATTGACACTAAGGGAGTACAGCAAATAATATTAATCATCTTTTTCATATTGTAGTACAGAGAATTAAATTGTTTTGCATTATGGAATAAATGCACATAAAATCATGTCACAGTAAACAAGGAAACTTTTTTTTGTATTTACAAATGTAATCATTTTTAGGGAGCAACTAAACGGTAGATGCTATTTAAGTTAACAAAAAATTACGTCTTTGCTGTTGTGATAAAAGATGCAAATAGTGATAAAAGCTTTTTGAAAGTAAACTAAAATGATACAATATTTGTATTTTTAAGAGTACATGGCCTAGGTTTATGTAAGTGACTCAAACTCTGACAAAATTATGCAAACTTTAGTGTAATTAGTTAATGTCATTTTTAACAGCTTTTGCATTTTTCTCATATCAGGACACAATGATTAAATACATGACAGATGGCTGTATGCTGAGGGAGATTCTTGCAGATCCCAGTTTATCACAATACAGCATTGTGATTCTGGATGAAGCGCATGAGAGGAGCCTGAATACAGTATGTGGACTATATATGCAATTTGTGGCTTTTTTGGGAAATTAGTTATATTTTAAGAAGATGTTATCATTTTGTTTTTTAATTTACTGTATATATTGATTGTAGTGCAGTGGTGCTATGTTAAAGTAACGGTATCAGATGGTAATAACATAGTAATCTAATGTATAAAAAATAATACTATGGCATTAACATGAACAATATCCAAAAACACCTAGGTAATGCTGTGGTATTTTGGCTTTTATTTTTTAACAATATGCAGAATTTCACTAAATATTTCACTAAATGATTAATAAAATTGTTTGTTTTGCAGGATGTCTTGCTTGGGTTGCTCAAGAAGACTCTGTCAAAAGGGTCCCGTGGCCGTAAAACACCCCTCAAAGTGGTTGTGATGTCAGCAACATTAGAAACAGAAAAGCTCAGCTCTTTTTATGAAAACTGTCCTGTGTTCATGATTCCTGGGCGTACATATCCAGTCAAGGAGAAATTCTGTAATCTTATTGGCCCGAAAGATAAAGATAGTTCAGTGTATGTCAAAGAGGTATGTATATCATTATATGCTTTATTATAAACATACTGTGTGAATGGAAACTCTATGTTTGAAACTTCTAAGACTCTATACAGAATGTAAATGCGTTCCATTTGTGATCTTCAGGTGGTAAAGATGACTTTAGATGTGCATACAAATGAAGCAGCCGGTGATATTTTGGTCTTCCTGACTGGTAAGTTTAGCGTAGAGATGTACACTACTGTTCAAATGTTTTTTTTTTCTTAAAAAAAAACCCTGAATACTGTTATTCAGCAAGGATGCATTAAATTGATCAATGACAGTAAAGACATTTATAATTTTACAAAAGCTTTCTATTTCAAAGAAAGCTAAAAAAAAAAGAAAGCATAATGGTTTCCACAAAAATATTAAACAGAAAAAAAAACTTTGATAATCATAAGAAATGTTTCTGGAGAAGACTGGAGTAAAATGAAAATTCAGCTTTGCAAACTAGGAATAAATATATTAGAATAGAAAACACTTATTTTATGTTGTATTAATATAAAATAATTAATAATGTATTAACCCAGCCTAAACATTTGGACTGTAGTATATTAGTATAAGAGTTTTACAGTAATTTAGCATATTTTCAGAAGTAAAAAATACTTATATTTATGATATTTTTAGTATTCCTCTTTAGTTTGTAGCTCTGTGCTTGTGTTTTGAACAGGACAGTCTGAAATCGAGAAAGCCTGTGATTTGCTCTTTGAGAAGGCTGAGATCTTAGACTACCGTTATGATGTCCATGACCGGACAGTTGAAGGTCTTCTTATCCTGCCTTTATATGGATCCATGCCAACAGGTCAGGCTGTCTTTAGATTGGTCTTAAAAAAGCCATAACAGAGTGAAATTCTGTGCATAATCATGAAGTGATGAATACATTTCTTGTGATATTTAATTTTTTTTATTTTTATTTTTTATTTTTTTTACCAGATCAACAAAAGCAAATATTTCAGCCTTCACCCAAAGGTGTGAGGAAATGTGTGGTAGCGACGAATATTGCTGCAACTTCACTCACAATTGATGGAATCAGGTAGAAACAAGTCAGACAGTATTAAACAAGCATCAGTTACTAAAAAAGTAAAACAGCAGAAATGAGAAAATATGTAATTATGTTTAGAGGAACTGTTGTGGTGTAACATTTCTTATTTGTTGTTGTGTTGTAGATATATTGTTGACAGTGGATTTGTGAAACAACTAAATCACAACTCAAATGTTGGTTTGGACATTTTGGAAGTGGTACCTATATCCAAGTGAGTGACCTGGGAGAAATATATATATATGTATATATGTATGTATGTATGTATGTGTGTGTGTGTGTGTGTGTGTGTGTGTGTGTGTGTGTGTATAATTTTTCAAATAGTTTTATCATATTTATATATAATATTTTTTGTTGAATTTATTCATATTTTTGTTTTATTATATGTTGCCATAAATGCAGTGAACAAAATTTGTGTTTTATGCTACTTGTAAAAAAAAAACATTTAGTGAAGAATTGACTGGTTTGTCCTTACAAAACGAAAACAATTCAATTTGGTTTCACTTTTGTTCTATTTTAATAAAGTGGTGATGGTGTTTCCACACAGGAGCGAGGCTCAGCAGAGAGCAGGCAGGGCTGGTCGAACCTCTGCAGGAAAATGCTTCAGGATTTACAGTAAAGACTTCTGGGACACATGTATGCCTGAGTACACCGTTCCAGAGATTCAGCGGACCAGCCTTACATCTGTCATTCTCACACTGAAATGTCTTGGTATCCATGATGTGATTAGGTATGGCCTGTCTGCATTGTTATTTTTGAATTGTTTAATCTGTTTGTTTATAATTTAAACACTTTCTTTTTGTTTGTTTTCCAATTATGGTATATTTAGATTTCCCTACCTGGACTGTCCAGAGGAACGCTTTATCCTCACTGCCCTGAAACAGCTGTATCAGTATGATGCCATTGACAGGTGAGTGATATGCGTCCCACAGACTGTTGCCTATTATCTAGGTACATTGCAAGAAACTGCTGAGACAGTAGAATATGGCCAGCTGCATTTTTTCAGAAGCCCATCCTGACCCTGGTCCTGCTCATATATTTACATTACATATCAATAATGGCACACAGTGTGTATTGTTCACAGTTCGGTAATCCTAATTTAAAGGTGACCTATTATGCCCCATTTTACAAGTCTCTGATGTGCCTAGAGTGTGTATGTGAAGTTTTAGCTCAAAATACCCGACATTTAAGTTTTTATTGCTTTTTAAAATAGTTTTTGTGTTTGCCCCTTTAAATGCAAATGAGCTGGTTCTCCCGGCCCCATTTTCAGAAGAGGGCGGAGCTTCAAGAGCCAACAAAACAAATCGATTTGGAAAGCAAAAGTTGATGCGTGATACTTTGTCTGGAGCTAACGTTCATGCAAAAAGCGTTGGTATTGATCCGTCTTTCAGAATCAAGCTTTGCTTAAATCCAGTGTTAACCTGACCTTCGTTTGTGAGGCAGTCCGGTGTAAAATGATTGGCACAAACATATAGGACTTTACAGATTTTTATGATGACGTCAACATAGAGAGAAATCTGGAATTGCTTGTTCAGAAAGACTGTATCTGTTTTATCAAGATTATACAGAAATGACTAGGTGGATTTTTACCATTATAGGCTGGTTGTTTCTCACATTGCTGCCACACAACTGTGTTCAAACACCTTATAAAAGTGATTTTTGCCTAATAGGTCTCCCCTTTAAGTGCTAATATTGGCTTTTTGTTGCAGGAGAGGTGAAGTGACCAAGCTGGGGAGGTTGATGGTGGAGTTTCCTCTTCCTCCGAATCTTACCCGGGCTCTGCTTAAAGCTGCCGCTCTCGGGTGTGAAGACGTAATGTTACCTGTGGCTGCCATGCTGTCAGTAGAGAACATCTTCATTCGACCAGGTAATTGTTTCTGTATGTTGTCATATATGTCTATCACTTAAAGTCAGCATGAGTCAAAATATCAGAACTTGATCATTTGCTGAAATGAGAGAGTTCTAAAGGTTTAGTTCACTTCCAGAATAAAAGTTTCCTGATAATTTACTAACCCATATGTCATCCAAGGTGTTCATGTCTTTCTTTCTTCATTAAGGTTTTTAAGGAAAACATTCCAGGATTGTTCTCCGTATAGTAGAATAGCAGACTGAAGGTCCAAGTTGATTGAAGGTCGAAGGTCAGCTTCAAAGGGCTTTACACAATCCCAGCCAAGGAGTAAGGGTCTTATCCAGCAAAACAATTGGTCATTTTCTGAAAAACAACAACACACACACACACACAAACGCTCATCTTGCACGAGCTCCACTTCACGCATTACGTAGTCACACGGAAGTACCGTAGCGAATGTGCATAGTTATTCAAATGAGTTTTTCACCCTACCCTACCTTTTTGAGCCGAAGTACATAGACAAAGAACTTCCAACGTGATTACATAATGTGTGAAGTCACACATGCGCATCACGGAGCTAGTGCAAGATGAGCATTTGTGGTTAAAAAGTATATACATTTAATTTTTATTTTTTTGAAAATGATTTTGCTAGATAGGTTTTGATTATTCCTCAGCTGGTCATGTAGAGCCCTTTGAAGCTGCATTGAAACTGCAGTTTAAATCTTCAACCCGTTGATCCCCATTGAAGTCCACTATATGGAGAAAAATCCTGAAATGCTTTCCTCAAAAACCTTAGTTTCTTTTTGACTGAAGAAATAAAGACATGAACATCTTGGATGACATGGGGGTGAGTAAATAATCAGGAATTTTTTTATTCAAGAAGTGAACTAATCCTTTAAACTAAATCTAATACATCTGAATACAATACATTTTTCTTCTTTTATGACAATCTGTTAAACTTGATGTATTTTGCAATATTAAAAAAAAAAATTATGTCGCTACTTCTGTTTAACAATTATATGTAAAAATCCTGTTAACATAATAGTAAAAACAAAAAGATTCTGTCAAAATAATTATAGTACAAACTAAAATGATAAAAAAACATTATAGATGCAAAGTTAAAAATATAAATATTCAGATTTTATTTTTATATTATCGCCGGAAAATAATATACTGTATAATTGCCCATTGTAAAAATTCTCTACTGTCTTGTGTAAATAAACGAGAAATAAAAGACAAAACCTAAAATTGTTTTAAATTAAATTAAGCATTACAACATTATAATGTGTAGTTTATATGCAGATTTTAACTATAAGTTACACTACAAGTCAAAGGTTTATGAACAGTAAACTTTTTAATGTTTTTTGAAGAAGCCTCTTCTGCTCACCAAGCCTGCATTTATTTGATCGAAAGTACAGCAAAAACAGTAAAATTGTGAAATATTTTTACTATTTTATTCCTGTGATCAAAGCTAAATTTTCAGCATCATTACGCCAGTCTTCAGTGTCCCATGATCCTTCAGAAATCATTCTAATACGCTAAAAGAAATTAATACTTTTATTTAGCAAAGTGCCTTAAATAGATTAAAAGTGGTAATGAAGACATTTATAATGTTACAAAAGAATTCTATTTCATATAAATGCTGTTCTTCTGAAGAACAGAAGTTTCTATTCATCAAAGAAACCTGAAAAAAACTACTCCGCTGTCTTTAACATAATAATAATAATAATAATAATGTTTTTGAGCAGCAAATCAGAATATCAGAATGATTTCTGAAGGATCATGTGACTGGAGTAGTGATGCTAAAAATTCAGCTTTTAAATCACAGGAATGAATTACGTTTTAAAATCTATTCAAATAAAAACAGTCATTTTAAATAATAAAAATATTTCAGAATTGTACTGTTTTTGCTGTACGTTGTATCAAATAAATATAGGCTTGGTGAGCAGAAGAGGCTTATTTAAAAATCACTAAAAATCGGACTTCTAGTATGATAATTTATACTTTTTCCACAATAATAAAATTTTACAGTATTTTACAGTTACATTAAATGTCCTTTCCCATTAAATCCTAAAATATTAGATAAACAGATTGTTGCTTTTTTTTTAAAGGTAAACCAGAAGGACAAAAGGAAGCAGAGATCAGACACAAAGAGATAGCAGCTTGTGCTGGCAGCTCCAATGATTTCCTCATGCTGCTCTGTGTGTTTGAGAAGTGCAGAGCGAGGTACACAATGTAGTCTGACCGAATGACTAAATAAATTCCTCTTTAAGGTAATCATGTGAAACGCTAATACTCATTTTTACTTTGGTTCGACAAACAGTGACAATCCATCTGCCTGGTGCAAAGAGCACTGGATCCACTGGCGAGCGGTAAAGTCAGCCTTCAGCGTTGAGACTCAGCTGAGGGAGATTCTTCTTCGCCTAAAGCAGGTAATTCAGAGTTTCTCCACAATGGTATTTGCTTTTACTATTATTATGTGAATTCTTACAACTTGTTTTTGGCCGTTTATGTAGCACAAAGACTTTCCACATGAGACGTTTGAGGGCAATCGGAGTGAACTGCTGCGGCAGTGCCTTTGCCTGGGTTATTTCACCAATGTAGCCAGGAGGTGAGTGCAACATGGCATTTTATTACATAAAGTTTATTTATTAAAGCCAATATTAAAGCTAGTTCTGTTCTCAGATCTATTGGAAAATCTTTCTGCACCATGGATGGACATGGATCCAGTGTTATCATCCACCCTTCATCATGTGTGAGAAATTGAAGACATTCAAATATTTCATTTCTGTCAGTTTTTGTATGATAGTTTTAATCAACCACCCACTTTAACTTCTTTTATTCAGCTCTTTGGTCAAGAATTGCATCTGGATTGGATTATCTTCCATGACGTGTTGGTTACCTCACGGGTGTACGTGAGAACGGTTTGTCCCATCCGGTACGAGTGGGTGAAAGACCTGTTGCCGAAGCTGCATGAAATCGACGTCTATGAGCTGAGTAGTGTCGCTAGGGAAGAAGTAACCGATGAAGAGATGGCCCAGTGGGAGAAGAAAGAGGCAGCAAAAAGACAAGCTGGTGCGTTTGAAGAAGCTGAGCATTTTGATGTAGTCAAATTGTGTCATTTTTGTAACACTTGTTTTTCTTTTCAAACAGAGACCACAGAGGATGTGGCAAAGAAGCTGGAAAAGCGAAACAACGAAAGCTCAATCACAGAGGCTCGCGCTCGCTACTTGGAGCGAAAACAGCATCGGCTACAAAGAAAGGGCACATGAGAGGATCAAATACTCACCACAGATTCAAATATGAAGACTTTATAATCTCAGATTTCAGAACGTAATCCTCCGCATAATACTGTCACAGCACTCTGGTCCCTGTGGATTTTGAATATGGCTCTGGAGTCACAATATGTGATAAACACATTTTATATCTTTTATGTAAATAAATTGTTTTTTAATATATAAATATATTTTGATACTGATTGTTTTTTGTTACATAAAGTGCAGACAAAACATGACATGATTTTAAAACAGCACACCTGGATCCAGCAGGGAATTTTTAAATCTTCCCAATGACTCATATCTTTGACTAATTATAAGATTTGTTGAGATTAGTTCTCATTCTGCAGGTTACCAATAGGATGTGATGAGTTATTGAATCCTTCACTCAACCAATTTATTAAAGTGATAATTCACCCAAGAATTAAAATTCTCATCAGTTATCATCATTGTTGAACACAATATTTTGAAGAATGTTGGTAACCAAACAGTGGATGGTAGCCATTGACTTTCATAGTTTTTTCCCTTTACTATGGAAGTCAATGGCTACCGTAAACTGTTTGGTTAGTTACCAACAATTTTCAACAATATATCTTTTTTTGTGCTCAACAAAAGGCAACTTTGTGACAACTTGAATTAATTTAATTCAAATAAATTAATTTTCATTTTGGGGTGAATTATCCCATTAAAGGCTGACATCATAGAACTAGCAACGGCAAAAGCTGGCTGTGGTGTCACCTTGCTCCGCCTGCGCATGGGACAAAAATTGAGATTGAGGTCTCTGCTGAGCAAAAGTGGGTGTTTTCAAACTGCTGGGTATTTCTAAATCATGCATTTAAAATGATCCCCCTTACCTAACCCCGCCCTACCTACCGTCACTATGACGTCAGCCAATCAGGTAACATGGTCTAAAAACGCCCCAATCTGGTAACTCCCATTATTTTCTTGCAGAGACCTATACTTTCAAAAATTTGCACTTCAATACACTACAGAGATTATGGCTAAAGGTTAACTTGTACATACAGTGGAGATCAAAATTACAGAACAACCTATAATTTCCTAAATTTCAAGGTCACTACTTAGCCCTATTTGAAGTTATTCCAACAGGAGTAGACAGGCAGTTTTTTTAAGCATATTTCATAAATGAATTGTATTCTGAAGCACAGTATAAAAAACTTTATCCTTGATAAAAAACTCTTACCAAAATGAGAGAACACTTACAGGTAACTCTGTAATTTGGTGCCTGGTGCTAATTTCCTTAATTAAATGACAAACCCTATTTAACTGGCATCATTGCTCTAATTTTCACTGAGATTGTAAGATCTGAAACCTTGCAACAGGAGGTTGTTCAGATGAAGGCTAAAAGAATGACCCTTTCAGCCTCTGAAGGAGAAGTTGGTGATTGCAAATCTGTGATTTCTGAAATATCGGAGGTTTACAATGACACTAACTCATTCAAGTCCCCCAAAAAGGCTGATTGTCCATTTAAGAAATGCACAAGAAGACAGTATAACGCAGAGACTCTCAATGGGGAATAGGTTCAACACTGCAGTTGGAATTGCTAACCTCAAGTTAAACAGAAGTCAGTGAACGGTGGAGGAGGAAGTGTCCAAACTGTGGAAGAAGAGTGGACCAAGATCTCACCAGCGCAGTGTGAGAAACTAATGATGTCCTGTGGCCGCAGATGTGCTGAAGCCATTCAAAGCAAGGGCCTCTACACACCCTACTAATTTCTGACAGCTGCAACCCTCCAAAAATGTAGTTGCAATCTTCTTTTGTGCTACAGTGGTTACTGCTCTCTAATTTTAATCACTGTTTTTCACAAAATAAAGGTTTTTGTTGAAATACGGCTTGCCTCTGTTCCTGTATGAGAAAAAACACCTCTCCATACTAGCAGGTGCCAATAGTCTGTATTTGTCATTAAAAAAAGGAAACCTGGAACTAGGACTGCAGATATAGAAACTATTAACAGAGTAGCACTAGCTACCATTTTCTCACAAACCACAAATGGATTTGCTTCTTCAAATATGTGTGATAAGTTGCAAATGGCATTGTTTTGTCTGACCTTTTGGGCCTGAAAGGAAAGAACTGAAGGTGAAAATAAGGGGAAATAATAAACTTCAGTTTGTTTGGTTTTTTTTGTGCACCGATATAACATGCTCTTTTGGCCAAAAAGCCGGCACAGGTGGGGTCCAACTAGTACCGGGGTGGGGAACACGCCTCAAAAAGCTGGGTCGACAGTCATTTAACCCTGGCCTTACATTGGCTGACCACTGGCATGGTGTGTCACAGGGTTAAGGCTAGTTGGTATACAGATGTGGCTACTGGGCATGCACACATCAGTCTAGTGTAATTTTTGTCAAACTGTACAACAATAATACTGTTTTTGTATTATAGTAAGGGCTAGGTTTAGGGTTGGGGTAGGTGTAGACGTTAAGAAAAACAATCTAATAGGTAGAAAGTTTAATCTCATTGATAGTTTCTGGTCAGAGCTGTATCCCTTCTAGCCACAGCCATAAGAAACACCCAGTCCTTTATGACACATGATTAAAATTTGAGTAAAACCAACTAAGGAACTCCATAAAATATATATAAACAATATGTTGACTAATTGAAAAACATCTAAGATTGAATCATTTAATCTCATTCTGCAAAATAGTCTCTATTATAGTAATTTTAAATAGACAAATTCCTCATATTTCTTCACAACCGTATTTAAATTTTAAACGATTCAGTGAACGACTCAAGATTCATTTAAAAAAAACAACAACGATTCGTTCACGAACGAACCACCACTAGAGCGCAGCCGGAACTGACGTACATTGAATATGAAGAACTGAATGATGTGGCAAAAATGAAACGAATTATTTAATACTGACTAGACTACTCATACCGGCGCTTATAAATCACATCTAAAATATTAACCGCCCAAACGCTCACATAAACCTAATCAGAGCTTGGCGCATCGCCTGCTTGATTGACAAAATCGCTGAAATCGCGAATGTCCTTCCGCCGCAAAGTCCGCGCTGCTGCTTCCGGATTGTCAGTCTGAGCTGTTTCCGCCGCCATTGCGGGTCTGAGCGAGTCCCATCCGTGCAGAGAGGGGAGGAAAAAAACATCAGCCATCTGGCGGATTGGCTTGACACGACGAAAACACGATACTTGTATTCTCTGTCTAATAAAGCCAACAGTCCTGCATTTGAACTGTTTTGAATCGGGGGTGTCCGCGGAGAGGAGGTCGTCGCTCGCTAAAGCTAGGCAGAAATTTTGCGAGGAGTCTGGCCGGGAGGATTGAGAACAGAAAGCCCAAACCATGGCTCAAATCCTGCCTATCCGCTTCCAGGAGCACCTGCAGGTGGGTTTTTACTACGGCTAAACCGTATGAGACTCGTTCGCGGCGTTAATAATCGTTGGCTCTGCTGTAACAGAGGTGACAGTGCTCGTTAGCTTTAGCGCTAGCTCAATGAATGACCTCCCATCCATTTCAATGGCTGTGTATCAAAAACTCTCAGGCTGCCGAGAAGCATTTTTGAACGGTCGAATTTAATTCGTGTGTGATTCTAAAAATGCCGGATGTTCGAAACCGCCGTTCGGATAGAAAATACTAGATGTTCGAATCGAACGAGTTGATGATGCTGAAAATATGCAGACTTGGTAGGCAGGTCACTAGGTTTTTGGACACAGCCTATGCAGGTGGATGCAGTGATCGAGGAAAGGATTAAACCAGCTTTATCAAGCTGCATACATGATGTGATTGATTTTCTCGCAAATGTGTCAGTTGAAGAAAGCGTGACTCCACATTTGAAAATGGAAAATGTGCCTTATTGCTGATTTAAAGGGATAGCTGACCCGAAAATGTAGCTGTTATTATCGTGTACTCGCTCTCAAAAAACAATATTGAAGATGTTGGGCAGAATGGCGCAAAAAAATTACGAAAAATAATTTTCTCAGAGATTTTACTAGTCGATTCAAATCAGATCGTGATTCGATTTCGATTCGATTCAAAATCTGTTTGCTTGGATATATGTTAGATATAGAACATGTCAGTTTTTCTTAAAGAAAAATCTCTCTGCTAATGTTGTAAATTGTAAAGGAATCCAAATTCAATTGCTTTTTATTTTTAGATATAGCAGTCAGAGCTTAAATAAAAACAGTTGTATCTAAACACTTAAAATACACATAACGTAGTCAGCTTATTAGTGATATACTTATGTTTCTATGCCAGCTTTTTTTTAAAAATGTATATTAAATGAAATTTCACAGATTAAGTAAAAATATAATGTAATATCTTGTGTGTATTTATCAGAATGTTCCTCTCTAGAGTTATTTTTCTATCTAACAAACAAGCTATGAACATTAAATGGCTGAGGTAAATGTTACTTGACATTGTTTACAAGCTGTATTATTGACATTTTCATGGCTAAAATGCTGATTAAGCGACTGCATGAAACATGATTTTGAATTTTGTACTGTTTCTTTCAAAATACCTTTGCTGTTCGTTCATATTTCATTCTATAACTAGTAGTAAAGAGAAAGCGATATTCTCTGCGTTGACACAGTAAAGAGCATCAAAATGATATTACTTCATGATATTACTACTATTTCATGATAAAATTTACAGAATTTGAAAGATGAGACTTTTTCATATCAGAAGTAAAAGACAAAGCTTATTGTTCTTTTTTCACACGTCATTGATTTTGGAACTTAAGAATCAATATTGGTTCATCGAAATAGAGAGAGTAAAATCAATTATTGTCAACCCAGCTCTAGTTTAAAAAAACAGGTGTGATGAAAGTCAATGCTGACTGACTCTGCCACTCTGCCTAACATTTTTTTTGTGAACTGTTGCTTTAAATAATCTAACATTTAGGGTAGTCTATATATGTGTAGATGGTGTTTATCAACACTGATGTGTATAGATAGATAGATAAGATTTGACTTTAATTCATGGATATTTGCTGTTTTCATGACTTAAATTCCAGTTATTGGAGTGGTGATGTGGTGAACTGGCTTGAGTCATTAGTGTATTTGTGTCATTGCGCAGGTGCATCACAGTGGGGGAGGATGATGGGTCTTGTGAGATTGTGCCCATACATCCCTATTTTTATCACCAACATTGAAATAGACTTACAGCAGACATATTTATGACCTCCAGGCAGTGTATTAATAAATAAAGCCTAGATTTTAATGGCAAAAATAAATCCTAAAAACCACTTGTCCTGTATCTAACAATAGTAAATAATGACTCTCCACTACTTACAGCTCCAAAACCTGGGCATAAACCCAGCAAACATTGGGTTTAGCACCCTCACGATGGAGTCGGATAAGTTCATCTGCATCCGGGAGAAGGTGGGCGAACAGGCCCAGGTGGTGATCATCGACATGAGCGATCCAAATACGCCCATCCGCAGGCCCATCTCTGCAGACAGTGCCATCATGAATCCAGCCAGCAAAGTCATTGCTCTGAAAGGTAAGACAAAAGGGGGCTGAAGACTTTAGAAAAGTGGGGGGAGACATTAAGGCTTGGATTTATTGAAATGTAATGATAACTTTTGGCATGAATATAGAAATTTTCATGAGGTTGTGTGTTCCTGCAACCCCCTCCCACTCCCTCAGTATATAACTTGACTACAATATCTTTGGCTGACTGTGTTTCTCATCGAGACAGTTTAGTGTAACAGTGTATTAGTTTTTTTTGTGATGTCAAATGAAAGAATTATTCTAAAATACCTTCCATAATTCCAGTTACGTTCATATTCCCAGCCATCTCTGTCTCGTTACGTATTAAAGCTTCTTGCTGTAATTTTTTGGTTAAGAATAGCTTTTAAAATGCTCATTGGAAATGTCTTGCCGTCATAAATGCTTTGTCTGTTCTTGCTTGTTTTTGTTCTTTTTTATTTTTTGTTTCTTACTGCTTTCTTATGTTTGCAGACGGTGAGTTCAATTTCATCTATCCTGAGTTGTGGGATTTTGAATTGTGAAATGTGGGGTCAATCTGAATGCCTTTGTTGAATGATAGGTTAGCCATGTAAGGAGGGGGTTGGGATCGTGTAACATGCATGTAACATGGCAAAAGCCTGTTTTTTTTTTTTTTCTTGTTTAGTGTAAAATTAAGTACTTTTTGTTGTTGTTAGTCAAAACAACAATGTTCAGCTCTTGATTTATTTTTTTTCCTTGTTTTGGCACTTGGCAGATTACTGTTAATGCAATGCAAAGATGTAATATGTCTGTAAAATGAAAGATTTGCAACTTTCTATATATATTTCATTCTACAAGTCAGCTGTAAGAGTGATTATGACTTTGAAAATAGTGAGAAACACTGAATACTGTAGATTTGTATATGATAAAAATGACTTTGGAAATCTTGAGCATTCAGAAGTTTGGGGTTAGTAAGAGGTTTTTTTTTGTTTTTCACTTCCAGAACAACAATTTATTAATAATTTACTCACCCCCTTGTCATCCAAGATGTTCGTGTCTTTCTGTCTTCAGTCGTAAAGAAATTGTTTTTTTGAGGGAAAACATTTCAGGATTTTTTTTCATATAATGGACTTCAATTGTGCCCCCGATTTTGAACTTCCAAAATGTAGTTTAAATGCAACTTCAAAAGCCTCTAAACCATCCCATCCCAGCCGAGGAGGAAGGGTCTTATCTAACGAAACGATCGGTAATTTTTTTTGAAAAATAAAAATTTGTATAGTTTTTAAGCACAAAAGCTAGTGTAGCACAGGCTCTGGGATGCAAGTTCTTGAATGATTCGTTCATTTTGAACGGATCTTTAATGTGACTCGGGAAGAACGAGTCGTCTCGGGGAGTGATTCATTCAGTCACGCATGCGCGACATCCTGTTAGGTTCTGTACTGGAATTAGTTCACCTGTTTCAAGTCTTCAAGTTTTTTTCGAGTCGTTCGTTCATCTTATGGGGCTGTCACGTGATGAACGAATAACTCAAACCTGAAAACTTGTCAGATAAGAGGTGAGGTGAGCTAATCATAGACTAAAGACCCAGGTAAACAATGAATTAATCTTTTCTGTTTCTTATAGCATTACAGTTTTGTCTTGTTTGTAGTGTGACCAACCGCGTGACCTTTCGACGTGATTCAATAGTACGTAGTGTCGTGGACGCGCATCTCAGAGCCTGTGCTACGTGAGCTTTTGTGCTTAAAAAGTACACAAATTTTCTTTTTTAGAAAGAAATGACTGATCGTTTCGCTAGATAAGACCCTTCTTCCTCGGCTGGGATCATTTAGAGCCCTTTGAAGCTGCATTTAAACTACATTTTGGAAGTTCAAAATCGAGGGCACAACTGAAGTCGAAAATATGAAGAAAAAAAATAAATGTTTTCCTCAAAAACCATAATTTCTTTACGACTGATGAAAGAAAGACATGAACATTTTGGATGACTTGGATGACTTTCTATTTATCAAAGAAACTTAGAAATATACACATTTAAGCAGTAGGTTTAAAATTGATGATAAATGAAGGATCATGTGACACTGAAGACTGGAGTAATGATGCTGAAAATTCAGTTTTGCGTCATGGAAAAAAATTAAAATTTAAAATGTATTCAAGTAGAAAACGGCTATTTTAAATTGTGATTATATTTTACATTTTTTACTGTTTTTTTTTTTTTTTTTTTTTTTTTTTTTTTTTTAAATCTATTAAATGCAGGCTTAATGAGCACAAGAAACGTCTTTTAAAAAACATAAACACCCCAAACTTTTGAATAGCAATGTATTTATAATGAATGCAGACAATTTTTTTTTTTTATATAATATTTGCATTTCTTAGTAATATTCAGAACTGTAAGGTGTTTTCCCCTTTATGATGTAATTATGTACAAAGGCAGATGTTAATTGTATTTATTTACTTATTATTTTCAATAAATAAAGCACTAACAGTGTTACACAAAAATAAAATCATATACAGTGACCCCAAAAATATTTGGACACTTAAAGTCTGAATGCCATCGAATTAGATACAAATATCAAATCAAGGTCAAACAAATTATACTTAGTCATTTTGAAAACAAATTCGATTTTTAGTGGCTGTTTGAAGTCTACTCCAAAGTTTCGACTGACATTCAACAACCAGAAAGTGTCCAAATACCTTGTGTCCTAATTTTATTTGAAAAGTGTGCTTCTGCTAACTTTCTTCTTTAAAATAAATGCTGCTTTTTTGTTTTTATTGCAGTGAGATTCATACATTTAAGTGTGGCTTTAAGTGTCCTAATGTATTTTGGGGCCACTGTATTTTGATTAAAAAATAGCTCTGCATATTTAAACCCGTTTTAGGTGATAAAAATTTTAAACATGTTTATACACGTTTTAGCAAATTGTATTCCCACATACTTGAGGTAGGTGATGATTCATGTGATTGCAGGCGAGGATAAGTTTTTTTTTTTTTAAACAATCTGCATTGCATTTCTGTAATGCAGAGTAGAGACATATGAGTTCTTTACTAATTAATAATAAATTAGCATACTAGATTAGAACATTACTAAAAATTGTCCAACTAAATCAAAACTTGGCTTGATGTTTTGTAGATGTTTGCAGTGTTTGTCCTATAGCTGTTCCTTTTGCATTGTAACTGCTTTGTCATGTTGTCCATATCTTTGTGGTTACTTTACACTTACGATTTAACATACACATCATGTTGTTAGCATTACGCTTGATTTCTGTATGTTAACTAATTGAAATCACACAATTCATGAGCTAGACAGGAAAACACCGCCGCCGTTTTATGCAAACGACCTCTGTTCCTGAATTTCAGCTGCAAAAACCCTTCAGATTTTCAACATCGAAATGAAGAGCAAGATGAAGGCCCACACCATGACCGAGGACGTTACATTTTGGAAGTGGATCTCTCTCAATACCGTAGCACTTGTGACAGACAACGCCGTCTATCACTGGAGTATGGAAGGAGACTCACAGCCCATCAAAGTCTTTGACCGGCATTCAAGTTTAGCGGGCTGTCAAATTATTAACTACCGCACTGACGCTAAACAGAAATGGCTGCTTCTGATTGGAATTTCTGCACAGGTACATTTGCAATGCTTTATGCACAACATTTTATTTATTTCAGTTGCTTTATCCTTTCTCGTTAACCTGCACGTCACAGTGGTTGTCGTTTTCCTGCTGAAATGCCTTTTTTTTTAAACCTTTTCCTGTCAGCAAAACCGCGTTGTGGGCGCAATGCAACTTTACTCAGTGGACAGAAAGGTGTCGCAGCCGATCGAAGGCCATGCTGCTGGTTTCGCTCAGTTTAAAATGGAGGGAAATGCTGAGGAATCCACGCTTTTCTGCTTTGCTGTTCGGGGACAAGCTGGAGGAAAGGTCTGGTTATTCTTTTATAATGAACGTCCGTGTGGAAATAAATGGTAATTATGTCTTTGCATTTAAATAGTTGAAAATTTAATGTCACTTGTGTATATTTTTTTTTTTTTTTTTTTTCCAATGTAGTTGCACATTATTGAGGTTGGAACACCTCCGTCAGGTAATCAACCTTTTCCAAAGAAAGCAGTCGACGTGTTTTTTCCTCCAGAGGCTCAAAACGATTTTCCAGTTGCCATGCAGGTATTCATAGTTTTGAATATTTACGGAATATTATTAAAATGTGTTGTCTGTTGGGAGCGTTAGGTTTAACCACAAAATTTCCATGGCCATCATAATAGGGAAACTGCCCTTAATGTACAGAAGGGGAAGAAGAAGAGGAAAAAAAATATAATATATATATATATATATTAATAATTAATGAATATAAATATAAATAAATATATATATATATATATATATATATATATATATATTAAAATTACAGAACAGTGTATATAAATAAAAAAAATATATATATATATATATATATATATATATATATAAAAAAAAAATATAATATATAAATAAATGCATAGTGAATATAATAAATTAAATACAATATATTGTTAATATAATAATGTACAGAAATATATATATATATATATATATATATATATATAATACAATATTTTAATTAATTATATAAATATATAAATATATAATTATATATATATATATATATATATATATATATATATATATATATATATATATATATATAGTAATAGAAATATAATAGAAATAGAAAATATGTAAATTAATAAATAAAATATAATATATTTTTTTAATATAACAGAATATATTTATATATATTTATCAATTTTTAAATATTTTTCAATAAAGTAGGAGCCTCACTCAAGTCTGTTTTGTTTTGTGTCTTGTCTTCTAGATAAGCTCCAAGCATGATGTTGTCTTTCTCATCACCAAATACGGTTACATCCACCTGTATGACCTTGAGATGGGCACCTGCATCTACATGAACAGGATCAGTGGAGAGACCATTTTTGTGACCGCCCCTCACGAAGCCACATCTGGCATTATTGGCGTGAACCGTAAGGGACAGGTACCGTCCGCTTTATCTGCTGTTATTGCAGACAGTATGAAGAAAGTGGTGCAATGGCTTTGTTTTACCTTGTTTGGTCAGCACATTTGAATAGAGCAGCTGAGCTAGTCCCAGACACACACCAGGGCTTTGTTTCCATACAGTTGGTCCGTGCAAACACGCTAGCTTGTGTTCTGTAATCCACTGTAAGAGGATGCCATCAGTTGATGAATTATTTTGGAGCTCAGACCCAAGTGTCATTAAATATGCAGAGAGAGCAGAGAAATGCGATCCGTGCTCATTGTTACTCTCTCGTTTGTTTTCCCCTCCTAATTAAAGAAAGCTCCTCTATCAAACCACAAAACTACCAGTCCAGACTACAGCGGGATGATACATTAAATGCTCACAACGTATTTGTCTTGATTTAGCTAACAATATAAAATATCTATCTATCTATCTATCTATCTATCTATCTATCATTCTTTGTCATTTTCTCATTGTTTCTGTCATTCTCTCTGTCGTTCTTTCTATCTATTATTCTATCTATCATTGTAACGTTGTCTGTCGCTCTAATATTTGATCTGTCGTATCTATCGTTCTGTTTGTCGTTCTATCTATTTTCATTCTATCTGTTGTTCTGTCATTCTTTCTATCATTCTATCTATCATTGTAACATTCTATCTGTTGTTCTAATATGCGATCTGTCATTCTATCTGTTTTATCGTTGTTTTTATTGTTCTGTTAATCACAACGTTCTATCTGTCGTTCTGATATTCAGTCTATTGTTGTATCTGTCATTCTGTCTATCATTCTATCATTCTATCTATCATTGTAATGTTCTATCTGTCGTTCTAATATTCTGTTGTTCTGTCGTTCTATCTGTTCTGTCATTCTATCGTTCTATCTGTTCTATCATTCTAGCTATCATTGTAACGTCTGTTGTTCTATCGTTTCTGTCGTTCTGTTAATCACGACGTTCTATCTGTCGTTCTTTCTATCGTTCTATCTGTTGCTCTTTCTATCGTTCTTTCTGTTGTTCTGTCGTTCTTTGTATCGTTCTGTCGTTCTTTCTATCGTTCTTTGTCGTTCTTTCTATCGTTCTTTGTCGTTCTTTCTATCGTTCTTTCTGACGTTCTTTCTGACGTTCTTTCTGACGTTCTTTCTGACGTTCTTTCTGTCGTTCTTTGTCGTTCTTTCTATCGTTCTATCTGACGTTCTTTCTGTCGTTCTTTCTGACGTTCTTTCTATCGTTCTTTCGGTCGTTCTTTCTATCGTTCTATCTGTCGTTCTTTCTATCGTTCTATCTGTTGCTCTTTCTATCGTTCTTTCTGTTGTTCTGTCGTTCTTTGTATCGTTCTGTCGTTCTTTCTATCGTTCTTTGTCGTTCTTTCTATCGTTCTTTGTATCGTTCTTTGTCGTTCTTTCTATCGTTCTATCTGACGTTCTTTCTGTCGTTCTTTCTGATGTTATTTCTATCGTTCTTTGTCGTTCTTTCTATCGTTCTATCTGACGTTCTTTCTGTCGTTCTTTCTGACATTCTTTCGGTCGTTCTTTCTATCGTTCTATCTGTCGTTCTTTCTATCGTTCTATCTGTTGCTCTTTTTATCGTTCTTTCTGTTGTTCTGTCGTTCTTTGTATCGTTCTGTCGTTCTTTCTCGTTCTTTCTATCGTTCTTTCTATCGTTCTTTCTATCGTTCTATCTGACGTTCTTTCTGTCGTTCTTTCTGACGTTCTTTCTATCGTTCTTTCGGTCGTTCTTTCTATCGTTCTATCTGTCGTTCTTTCTATCGTTCTATCTGTTGCTCTTTTTATCGTTCTTTCTGTTGTTCTGTCGTTCTTTCTATCGTTCTGTCGTTCTTTCTATCGTTCTATCTGTTGCTCTTTCTATCATTCTTTTGTTCTGTCGTTCTTTTTATCGTTCTGTCGTTCTTTCTATCGTTCTTTCTGTCGCTCTTTCTGTCGCTCTTTCTATCGTTCTTTGTCGTTCTTTCTATCGTTCTATCGTTCTGTCATTGTAACGTTCTATCTGTCATTCTAATATTCGACCTATTGTTGTATTTATCATTCTATCTATCGTTCTATCATTCTATCATTGTCACGTTCTATATGTCGTTCTGTCGTTGTTTCTATTGTTCTGTTAATCACAGTTCTGTCTGTCATTCTTTCTGTTGTTCCATCTATCGTTCTATCATTCTATCATTGTAACGTTCTATCTGTCGTTTTAATATTCGATCTGTCGTTCAATCTGTTCTATAGTTGTTTCTATCATTCTTTTAATCACAGCGTTCTATCTGTCATTCTATCTATCATTGTAACGTTCTGTCATTCTAATATTCGATCTATTGTTGTATCTATCATTCTATCATTTTCTATCATATTGTCCATCTATCTTTCTATTGATTTAGCTATTGTTCTGTCTATCATTGTACAGAACAATCTGTCGCTCTATTGTTCTGTCTATTGTTCTATCTATCGTTCTGTTTACTGTCATTCTGTTGCTCGTTCTAGCTATTATTCTATCTATTGTTCTATCTATCGTTCTAACGATCTATCGTGAATCTTTTGTTGTGTCATTCTGATGTTTTATCTATTATTCTATCGTTTTTTCTATCGTTCTATCGTATCTGTCCTACGTATCTGTTGTGCTACAGAGGTGGCACAGAAGAACACAAAAATGGCTTGCAGGTGTATTTTCATATGATTAATGAGGCTCAGAATGCAATCAAATTCATAAATTCATGTTGAGATTAATGTTTTAAATATAAAATTTTGAATATAGAAATATTAAATGATTAAGACTTAAAAAAGGTACTGTTAAAATGAAACTAAAACTGCCAGTAGGCGGCGGCAAGCCATTGATTTTATTACTGAATCATTCATTCATTTGATTCGTTCGAACAGCTGATTCATTCAGGAATAAATCAATTGAATGTCTTTATGAATGGGAAATTGAATCATGTTCATTCATAAACGTAACACCGCTGTGAATAGAACACCTGCTTGAATAGAGATGCGCAGCGGCTCGTTTGTTTCAAACTATTTTTGACAACGAAATAGAGCAAAATCAGGCAATAGCGTTATAGAAAGACAATGTAACTCACTTAACATTAACTTGTTTATTTAACTGTTGTATTGAATCAATATCTCATTTACAAACTCCCTTAAAAATCATTAAAAGCTGTCACTCGTCTTAGTTCATTGCAATCTCACAAAGCTCCACTATAATCAATGAAGCTCTCTACACTGCACAATCAATCTCTTATTTACACTCTCTCTACACTTTATGAAAGGATTCATGAGCTATGTCTGCAATGCATTACTCAGCGTTGCAAAACCTTTGAAGCTCCCCTCAGCGCAAACACAAATATGCTGATTGGGTCAGTCACACTGGTGCTCCTAAATATTTTTTTATAATCAAATGCAGTAGTATAGCCACACTGTAGAGCCCTGTATCATTCTAATGTTGTATCTGTCATTGTTTCTATCATTCTGTTTTGCCTATTTGATATTTTTGCTTTTTTTTATTATATTTTTAAACTGTTACATTAAATTATAGTATATTACATTTGATTATACATTATATGTAATATTACGTATACCTATATTACCTATTCCAATCTCAACCTTTATGTGTGTCTGCAGTCCATAATGCGTTAGGATGCTGTGGGATGATGGAATCCCTGTAAATAACAGCGTTTACTGATCCCTCGACACGTACAGTGAGAACAGCGTGTGACACTCAGTAGGAGTTAGAGACGGCCGCTGTAATCCTCTTACAGCAGTCTGCAGTGTGTTCGCTCTGATTCAGATGTTGACTGATGACCAGCTCTGTCACAGGCCGTGCTGCAGGCTTAAATAAGTGCATAATGGGATACCAGCCCATTCATCTATGTGTTACCCCGAGGGTCGCTTTAGGTGCTTATGGGTCCGGATCAGCATTATTTGGAGCCAATCAGTGCATTATTAGGTGCTTATGAAAAGAGATTAGACGGCATTAGCACTAATTTGGTAATGCAACAGAGATTATGGACTTGTTTTGGCACACAGAGATTTGTTCGAGAAAGCCAAACAAACTTCACAACAAGCATTGCTGATACTAAAAAAATGTATAATACACACAATGTCATATGTCAATGCCTTATGTCATGGTATTGAAGCCTGACAGAATATTCTACTGCCATAATTTCAGTCGACTTTTTTTGAGTTTTGACACTAATTGGAACTAAAATGTCTTGCGTTAAATTAACATATTACATTTTTTTTCAGGTGCTGTCTGTGTGCGTGGAGGAAGAAAACATCATCCCTTACATCACTAACGTGCTGCAGAACCCTGATCTGGCCCTCAGGATGGCCGTCCGCAACAACTTGGCAGGTGCCGAGGAGCTCTTCGCTCGCAAATTCAACAACCTATTTGCTGGTGGCAACTACTCTGAAGCTGCCAAAGTGGCTGCCAACGCGCCAAAGGTACAGCAGACTGCATCACACGACCTGACGCCTCGTTAGTCATTGTCAGGCAAATGTTGGGGTTTCTGATTGGCTGCTGGCTTCTTGCAGGGCATCCTGCGCACCCCAGACACCATCCGTCGCTTCCAGAGTGTTCCTGCCCAGCCCGGTCAGACGTCTCCCCTGCTGCAGTACTTTGGGATTCTGCTGGACCAGGGCCAGCTGAACAAGTTTGAGTCATTGGAGCTTTGCAGGCCCGTCCTGCAGCAAGGCCGCAAACAGCTCCTGGAAAAATGGCTGAAGGAAGACAAGGTAGATTCTTTTCTGAATAAATATGTAGGCATAATGGTTGAAACGAAGTCATATCAAATAAAAAAACTAAGCATACCCCAGGCTTTTGTACAGCCATGGAAAACCTGGAAAGTCAGAAAATTGTAATTGTATAAAATTATGGAAAATATAAGTTATGTAAAAGTAATGGCAAGTGCTGTAATGTCCTGTGCTGTCATATTTGTTATGATTTGCAATGAAAACCTGCTGTTTTTGGTTTCCTTCAGTTGGAGTGCTCTGAAGAGTTGGGTGATCTGGTGAAGTCTGTGGATCCAACTCTTGCTCTTAGCGTTTATCTAAGGGCCAACGTTCCCAACAAAGTGATCCAGTGTTTTGCAGAGACAGGGCAGTTCCAGAAAATTGTACTGTATGCTAAGAAAGTGAGTTTAAATGTGTTTCCTGGCACTGAATTTTACACAGCTCTGTAAACTGTTCTATTCATGTGAGTGATTTAATATTTGAGCTCCATCCTCTAATGCATGGCCATCTGTGTGCAGGTTGGATATACTCCAGACTGGATCTTCCTGTTGAGGAACGTCATGCGGATCAGTCCAGAACAAGGCCTGCAGTTCTCCCAAATGCTCGTTCAGGATGAGGAACCTCTGGCTGACATCACTCAGGTCTTAGAGCATTTTGTGTTTCCTCAAGTTGTATATCTTTTTTTTTTTTTTATTAGGGCCCTACGATTTCCACGATTTTTCTAAAGAAATAATCACACAACATTCTTCATTCTTTTAATTTTTAATAGCAAACCCCATTTGCTTGTTTAATTTTAATTTGATTAAAAGATAAATTAATTATTTATGCCTTAATTTGATAACTAAAAAAATTAAATACAAAACAGTTTTTCTAAGGGGAAAAAAAATCATAGGGTTATTGTAAAAATGAATTTTAATAAATTAAGTTGTCTCATTGTTTGAATGCATAAACATGCGTAAACAGAATTTGGTAACAATAATTTTTTTGGTAAACAGACAGTAAGAAAAAATAAAACATTTCATAGGGCCCTAAACATTTTGTTGAACTTTTAATAAATTGATGTTAAACTGTATAAGTTTTGTGATTTTAATTAATTAGACATGTTTTTCGATTTAATAAAATGTAATTTAACCATTAAAAATGAGACCAGAAAAATTAAAACGGGAAACATCGGAATTAAAGAAAAGGAAAAATTAAAACTGAAAAACTGAAAATAAATAAATTTTAAAAAAAAATTTAAACAGGAAAAAATGAAATCCAGAAAAATTTAAACTAGGGGGGAAATAAATGGAATCCAGAAAAATGTAGGCCCTGTTTACACTAGTGCGTTTTCGTTTTAAAACAACGTTTTAAAATGAAAACGATCCTTGTCTACACTGCGTTTCAGAAACTATCTTTGTCCACACTACACAACTGAAAATGCATGTCACATGACCATTCATGCAGGTAAAACCATAGATTTGAATAGGTAGATGCCCTATTATTTAGGTGCCAGATGCATCTACGTGCTTAGAGCGGTTGAATGGTCTGCAGCGTTTCAAAAGTCTTTGTTTTCGAGGGTCAAAAATGCTGGAGTAGTGTAAAAAGTGTAGCTGTAGCAAAAGTTCTGCATTTTAAAATGAAAAGGCACTAATGTAAACAGCCTTAAACTGGGGGGAAAAGTGCAATCCAGAAAAATTAAAATGGAAAAAAATGAATTTGAAAACACTTAAAACGGAATTTGGGAGAAAATAAAATGCATTTCAGAGTCCTATTTTTTTTTTATAAAGAATTTAGACTATATGTTACCATTTCTGATGATAAAGCAGGTGAACTTTTAACAACTAATGAATTGACTAACACTTTGTTGTTTGTTCTACAGATTGTGGATGTGTTTATGGAGTATAACCTGATCCAGCAGTGCACTTCTTTCCTGTTGGACGCTCTGAAGAACAACCGTCCCACTGAGGGTCCTTTGCAGACTCGTCTGTTGGAGATGAACTTGATGCACGCCCCACAGGTGCTCACTACATGCATCAGCATCACACACCTCAACTTATTTGCCTATTTTCCCAAGTTTTGTATTATAACATGGTGTTGTTTGTCATTTATATCATTCTATTCAGGTAGCAGATGCCATCTTGGGGAACCAGATGTTCACTCACTATGACAGGGCCCATGTGGCACAGCTGTGTGAGAAGGCAGGTCTTCTGCAGAGAGCTCTGGAGCACTACACTGACCTGTATGACATCAAACGTGCCGTGGTCCACACCCACCTCCTCAACCCAGAAGTACGGCCCATTTATTTGAATTGAATGAGACTCCTAAATGTTGATGGTTGTGTTTTTTTGAGAGAACATTGTGCTTCTGCTCTGATGTGGTAATGTGTGGTGCTCTGGTTGCAGTGGCTGGTGAACTTCTTCGGCTCTCTGTCGGTGGAGGACTCTCTGGAGTGTCTGAGAGCCATGCTGTCTGCTAACATTAGGCAGAACCTCCAGATCTGCGTCCAGGTGGCCTCCAAGTATCACGAGCAGCTCTCCACCCAGGCGCTCACAGAGCTCTTTGAGTCTTTCAAGAGCTTTGAGGGTAACCATGCTGAAAAACATCTTTCAGTGCACCATAACTGATTATCTTAAAATTAGGGCAGGACAATATAGCTTAAAGGGATAGTTAATTCTGTCATTAATTAGTCACCCTCATGTTGTTCCAAACCTGTAAGACCTTCATTCATCTTCAGAACACAAATTAAGATATTTTTGATAAAATCCAAGAGCTTTCTAACCCTGCATAGACGGCAATACAACTGAAACGTTCAAGACCCAGAAAGGTAGTAAGGACATTGTTGAAATAGTCCATGTGACATCAGTGGTTCAACCGTAATTTTATGAAACTACAAAAATACTTTTTGTGTGCAAAGAAAGCAAAAATAATTTCATTCAACAAATTATTTTCTTTTGTGTCAGTATTCAACGCACTTTCACAACAGTACCACATGGTAGTTGTGTTGCTGTCTATGCAGGGTCAGAAAGCTCTCAGATTTAATCAAAAATATCTTAATTTGTGTTCTGAAGATGAATTAAGTTCTTACACATTTGGAACATCATGAGGGTGAGTAATTAGTAATTTTTTGGTCAACTATCCCTTTAAATTGATTTATGTTTGAACTGAATCATGGAAATGAATCAGATCTCATGAGCAGTATGTGATTGTGTCCTTCAGGTCTGTTCTACTTCCTGGGCTCCATTGTGAACTTCAGCCAGGATCCAGAGGTTCACTTCAAATACATCCAGGCTGCCTGTAAAACTGGTCAAATCAAAGAAGTGGAGAGAATCTGCAGAGAGAGCAACTGTTACGACCCTGAGCGTGTGAAGAACTTCCTCAAGGTATGACTTCTGAAGTCTTTTATTAAGTATCTTGAAATGAAAAGGCTCCTTATGTTGTTAAGAGCAATTTGCCTTGTCTTTAACAGGAAGCAAAACTGACCGACCAGCTGCCCCTCATCATTGTGTGTGACCGCTTTGACTTTGTCCACGACCTTGTGCTCTACTTGTACCGCAACAACCTGCAGAAGTACATCGAGATCTATGTTCAGAAGGTACTTGAGATGTGATTTCAACAACTCTTGCGATCCTCAAGCGATCTCCTCGGCTCTCTGTGTGGTTAGCAGTGGCTGATTGAGTGATTAACTGGTTTTGTCAGGTTAACCCCAGCCGTTTACCTGTGGTGATTGGAGGGCTGCTGGACGTGGACTGCTCTGAGGACGTCATCAAGAACCTCATTCTGGTGGTCAGAGGCCAGTTCTCCACTGATGAGCTTGTGGCCGAGGTGGAGAAAAGAAACAGGTGCGTACTGACTGCATCAACTATGCTTTCAATTATAGCTGCAAATAAATAAATGAAATAAGAATCCAGTCATGTTAGAATGATTTCTGAAAGAACTTGTGACATTGCAGACTGAAGTAATGATGCTGAAAAAGAGCAATAAATTACATTTTAAAATCTACTTTAAAATGGTAGTCTAAATGTATAACTAAGTTATGTGCATATAATTAAAATATTGTCATGTTCGTCTTTAATCATATTGACATTGGCCAGTATTAGTGTTTATATTGTTGCCATTGGTCTCTTTTGGCTCTTATTGGTCTGATTCTGGTCTGCATTAGTCTAAACTTGACTCTTTTGATCTCTATGGCAGACTGAAGCTGCTTCTGCCGTGGTTGGAGGCCCGTATCCACGAGGGCTGTGAGGAACCTGCTACCCACAATGCCCTGGCTAAGATCTACATTGACAGCAACAACAACCCTGAGCGTTTCCTCCGAGAGAACCCCTACTACGACAGCCGTGTGGTGGGCAAGTACTGCGAGAAGAGGGACCCCCATCTGGCCTGTGTGGCTTATGAGAGAGGACAGTGTGACCAAGAACTCATCCATGTAAGGAACAATGGTGCTTTTGTTTTAGCCGTTTGCTGCAGTGGAATATTTTAAACAATTGTTCTGAGTTTGTTCACTGAAAAATCCAATTTCTGAAATGGAAGGAAATAACTATAAATGTTTTTTTTCTTTCACCATCACAGGTTTGCAATGAGAACTCGCTCTTCAAGAGTCTGTCCCGATACCTTGTGCGCCGCAAGGACCCCGAGCTGTGGGCTAGTGTGCTTCTGGAAAGCAACCCTTACAGGAGACCCCTAATTGACCAGGTACAAATTGTCAACATGAAACTTTTTTGCATCCTGTTTTAGTTCCTCAATGCTGCATTTCTCAGTATAATGGCACAATGTAAGAAAAAAATAATGGAAAATTAATTGTATTATGAAAAGTGGGTATAGAATGTAACCAAATGGTTGAAGGGGAGGGGCTAAAACTAAGGAATTGATGATGTCATCAGAAAAGGAACATTGTTTCAGCCTATTGTTTTAAAGACTATGAAGAAAATGAGGGCAAATTTTGATTTCATGTTAACTTCAAGCACATTTATGCATTGTAAGTGCTTTAAACGAAAAGATTAATTCCAGCTCATGTTCCTGCTCACCACAGGTTGTGCAGACGGCTCTTTCTGAGACCCAGGACCCTGAGGAAGTCTCTGTTACTGTCAAAGCTTTCATGACTGCTGACCTACCCAATGAACTCATTGAGCTCCTGGAGAAGATCGTCCTGGACAACTCCGTTTTCAGCGAACACAGGTAATTGACAGTGGTGACAGAAGATAAAATGATTTTCAGAAATGATATAAGGATGTTGATCGTTAGATTTTCCATTATTTGTGTCACAGGAACCTGCAGAACCTCCTGATCCTGACGGCCATCAAAGCTGACCGCACTCGTGTCATGGAGTACATCAACCGCCTCGACAACTACGACGCCCCAGACATCGCTAACATCGCCATTAGCAACGAGCTCTTCGAGGAGGCTTTTGCTATTTTCAGGAAGTTCGATGTGAACACATCAGCAGTGCAGGTATGACTTATCTCTCAAATATCATCTGTAGTATATTCCAAATTAACATATACACAGAGTTGCTTTGCCTTAGTTTCTTTTTTCTGTTTCTGCGGTCTCAATTTGTTGTCCTTTTTCACTGTAGGTTCTTATTGAGCACATTGGGAATCTGGACCGGGCCTATGAGTTTGCTGAGCGCTGTAATGAGCCGGCCGTGTGGAGTCAGCTGGCTAAAGCACAGCTGCAGAAGGGGCTGGTGAAAGAGGCCATTGACTCTTACATCAAAGCCGATGACCCCTCAGCCTACATGGAAGTGGGACAAGCTGCAGCCCAAAGTGGTAAGAAGCAAAAGTGCCTGATTCTTGACTAAATCCGAGACGTCCAAGTTGAGACGTTTGTAAATATAGGAAATTCTCTAGTGGTGAGATTATTGTTGTTTTCTCTTCAGGAAACTGGGAGGATCTGGTCAAATTTTTGCAGATGGCTCGTAAGAAGGCCCGTGAATCGTATGTAGAGACAGAGCTGATCTTTGCCCTGGCCAAGACTAACCGTCTGGCTGAACTGGAGGAGTTCATCAATGGGCCAAACAACGCACACATTCAACAAGTACGAGTCTCCTACTTTGGCTAAGCGTATTATACTTTGTTTGAAATTAATATAACAATTAATAATTAATTTAACTAAAAATGGCAGACAATTTCCATAATGAATTCTTGTTTATTTTCAAAAGTTATTTTGTGTAATTTGCAATATTTGCTATATTTGGATCTATTCAGATGTGTAAAAAAATAGGGCTGTCAGTTTAACGTGTTAATTAATTAGTTAAAAAAAAATAATGTGATTAAAATATTTGAACATAGTTGGTGCGCCGGCCCCTCCCCCAGCCCTGTACATTATCTTACATTTCATACAGTTGACTGTTGACAAATATGATGTAGGGCAACAACTCAAATGCAGTTTTGCCCTAAAATTCAAGATATTGATGCAAAAACTGCCCCTGTATGTGTTTTGCCTCATATTTATATATATCACACGACATCACACGGGAAGCAAGAGCAATATTACCTATAACATATTACCTTTGAAGCCATAGCAGAATTGTTGCACATCACAGAGCAACACAGCGGTGTTTAGTTTCTGAATAAATCTGTGTTTTGAAGGAATCATGTGAATCAGTGAGTCAAAGACCCATTCATAAAGAGAGCCATCTACTTTATTCTTGAATGAATAAGCTGTTTGAACTAATCGAATGAATGAATGACTCATAAAGAAATTTACCGAAATTTTTAATCAAAAAATTTTAATTGACTGACAGCCCTAATAAAAAAGTAATAAACAAACATAACCTGAAATATTTTACATGCGTAAGAAAATCTAAGCCATTAAATATTGCTGTTTAATTAAAATCATAAATGTATAAATAATGCTGTCTTTTTTTTGTAAATGTCTGTTAGATTAATCTCTGAAATTATTTTGCTCTTTTTCTTTGTAGGTTGGTGACCGATGCTACGACGAGAAGATGTACGAGGCAGCTAAACTACTTTATAACAATGTATCCAACTTTGGCCGTCTGGCCTCCACTCTGGTGCATCTCGGCGAGTATCAGGCTGCTGTCGACGGGGCCCGCAAAGCCAACAGCACAAGGACCTGGAAAGAGGTCTGGTTCTTGCTTTTTTCTATAGTTACAGAAAAACATTGGCAGTTACTATATTGTGTTTATGTTAGTAGCTTTGATCCTATTTGTTTTGCCTCTATATATTCTGTTTACATTGGTGACAAAGATGTTGTCTGCTTGTAGGTTTGCTTTGCCTGTGTTGATGGGAAAGAGTTTCGTCTGGCTCAGATGTGTGGATTACATATTGTGGTTCATGCTGATGAACTTGAGGAGCTCATCAACTACTACCAGGTGAGAATGATTTAAGTTAGGTATGATGTCGTTTTCATAGCTTGAGATTTTAACAGGGTTCGACAAGCCTAAAAATATAAAGGCATTTTAAAATGGTAATTCCAGGCTTGAAAAAGTTGTAAAAATATTCTTAATCCTTATAAATAGTACTATAGTAGATATGAGGGCTGCAGTGATTCCTTGCTTCTATTCGAGTATTCGATTTAAAAAAAAAATCCTCGATTGCATTTTGACTCTGTCAAGTAAACGGCAAAATACCGGAAAATCATAATTCATTTAAAATCATAAAAAAGCATAATGCTATTAAGAATTCACAAACTCTATGATATAATTAAATATGCGATGCAGGTTTAATATATGCGCTTTAATTATTTACATTTGTGTAGGTTATGTACGTGCAGGTTACGAACTGTTTTCATTTACATGTGTTAAGTGTCTCGCACTGCATCTCTGCATGTTGTTATGAGTTTGGGTTTATTATCATATTCATCTGGGAATGCAATGTGTGCTATTTCATCAGATTTGTAAGGTAAATAATTTATAAACCTATGCAAACACAGGAGAATACATCAGTATCTTTCTCAGTTAATCTAACTGTTCATCGCGATTTCAAAAAGTTTTAAAAGTTTACATATTTTGATAGCTACACTCAGGAAATTACAATGGATTTAGCATTTCTGTTGTAAAGAGATGGACAAATATGAAAGATTTTGAGGAAATTTGACAATTTTTAGTCAATATTAAACAAGGATTAGATTGTGCAGCAAAAAAAAGTCGTTGGTTCCCTCTGCAGACATTTGTTATAATGCGTGATGTACGTTCTGTTGTTTATAATACGTGATTGTATTTTAAGTTTTGTTCATATGATTACTTTCTTTCGATACTTTTTTTAAAACTAATTATTATTGTCATTGTGTCTATTGTTTGCCTAGGTCTATTTTAATCACCACTAAAAAAAATCATTAGAATTGTCTAAATACTCGATTAATCGCCAGAATAATCGACCGATTACTAAAATAATCGTTAGTGAGACTCCTAGTAAAACTATACATCATTGTGAATTTTTTTGACTAGAAATTGCTCTTTTTCTGACTTTAATAATTTTTATTGCATTTCTAAACATAAAATCATACTACAGAATTGCAAACAAAACAGGATGCAATAAGTAACAGAAATCATTATAGTCAGGTTAGGAATCTTTTAAAATGATTACGTTATTACAACTCAAAATTAAATGGTAAATTCATCTATATGGACATTCTAGTTTAATCCCTTTTCTATTATAATTTATACCCTAATATTTAATTTTTGTAATGGAGTGAACGTATGTATGTGTCAAATAAAGAATTCAAATTTGGATTTTGAATTTAAAATTTGAATTTTGAATTTGACTCATACATTTTAATATAAGAAGAACCTTCTTGCCTGTCAGTCTTGGAGTCCAGCAGGGCTGATTGATATTTGTGTTTTCTCCATCAGGACCGTGGCTATTTCGAGGAGCTGATCACCATGCTGGAGGCGGCGCTGGGGCTGGAGCGCGCTCACATGGGCATGTTCACAGAACTGGCCATCCTCTACTCCAAATTCAAACCACAGAAGATGAGGGAGCACCTGGAGCTCTTCTGGTCCAGAGTCAACATTCCCAAGGTCTGCCTGCTTCTCATATATATTGACTGATATAAATGGAGTTTATATTTTGGTCCAAACAAATTACTACTAAAAATAGCAAACCTGTATATGCACAGTAGTCTGGGTATTGACTCGTGAAACAAATTGCTGAAACATTTCATATATCTCTTCAGGTTTTGAGGGCAGCAGAACAGGCTCACCTATGGGCAGAGCTAGTCTTCCTGTATGATAAGTATGAGGAGTATGATAACGCCATCATCACAATGATGAACCATCCTGCAGATGCCTGGAAGGAGAGCCAGTTCAAGGACATCATAACCAAGGTATTGTTACACATACTTCAGGACTTTATTCAAGTTTCATTGACTCATATTTAATGAAAAATTACTGTTTTTTTTTTTTTACCTTTGCTGTTAACTCTTGTTGCAGGTTGCTAACGTTGAGCTATATTACAAAGCCGTCCAGTTCTACCTGGAGTTCAAACCGCTGTTACTGAATGACTTGTTGATCGTACTGTCCCCACGTCTCGACCACACTCGTGCCGTCAACTTCTTCAGCAAGGTACTGTGTGTGACCTGCTTACCATTGCTTCTCTTCAAAAATCAACCATCTTGTTGTTTTTAACCAAATGTTTTGATTTATTTTTTAGGTCAAGCAATTGTCGTTGGTGAAACCATACCTGAGATCTGTACAGAACCACAACAACAAGGCTGTAAATGAGGCACTAAATAATCTCTTCATCACGGAGGAGGACTATCAGGTTTATATCAAAAGCACCTTTTTGGACCCATTGTCTTGGTTGGCGGCTTTTTAATCTGTCATCTTTTGTTTTGTTTTATTTACAGGCTCTGCGCACATCCATCGATGCCTACGATAACTTCGACAACATATCTCTGGCTCAGAGCCTGGAGAAGCACGAACTCATCGAGTTCAGGCGAATCGCCGCCTACCTGTTCAAAGGCAACAACCGCTGGAAGCAGAGTGTGGAGCTCTGCAAGAAAGACAAACTATACAAGGTCTCACCCTCAGCCATAACTGGGGTTATAAAAGGGGTTTTTAATATTTTAAATGCCAGGGATCTCAAATAGGATCATCTTTATGTGAGGGACTCTCATGCTAAAATTTAAAAAGCATCAATATAGTTAAAAAAATATATAATAATTTATACTGTGAAAGTGTATAAGTAAATGTAAAATATTGAAAATGTAAGTTATATTAAGTGTTTCTAATCATCATAATACACTATAGAAGAATTTTTTTTTTATTAATCAAATGTTAGCTCTAAACTATATTTAAATTTTTTGGTTTTTTTTCCCCTCCCCTCGTACTACTTTACAGGCTGGGTTTGAAAACCCCAGTTGTATACCGCATGGGACATCGTATTGAGAATGTTGCCCAATTTTTGGCAGGACCTTGTTAACTGAATCTTTGTTCTTGTCTCTCCTCCACAGGACGCAATGCAGTATGCTTCAGAGTCAAAGGACACAGAGCTGGCTGAGGAGCTGCTGCAGTGGTTCTTGCAGGAAGACAAGAAAGAGTGTTTTGCCGCCTGCCTGTTCACCTGCTACGACCTGCTGAGGCCCGACGTGGTGCTGGAGACCGCGTGGAGGCACAACCTCATGGACTTCTCCATGCCCTACTTCATCCAGGTCATGAGGGAATACCTCAGCAAGGTGAGTTTCCATTCAGAGGATCCTGTGGGTCTGATGGTGGACACGGTTTGGGATGATAGATGCTTTAGATGAAGCCTTTTCTCACTGGAAACACTTTAACTCTGTTCCAAAACCCAACGAGGTGCTTTGCAGCCGACTGCCTTCTAATAGACTCAACTCTCAATTGATATCGATAAAGAGCGATGTTGACATGTTGCTAAGCTAACAACACAGTATTCTAATACACAAAAATATATAGCACCCTACCACTTTGCAAAAAACAATCCATTACTATTTTTATTACTATCCATTACTAAGTCCACGATACAATATTTGTGATATTTTAAAGACAAATGAAGAATTGGGGGAAAAAAATTGAAAAATGTGTACATTTTACAGTTACATTCTTCTGTCTAATGCACTTTGAGAGTTCAAATTATGAGCTCCAACCTATGTTCTTAACTAAAAAAAACTTAAGTCATAAAGTCAGTGAATTGACTTGTACCTGAACTTTAAAGGGAATTCAACCCTCTTTTTATTTGTGATATACTGTCTCAGTCTAAATTACATTCACGCTGGTGTTTTAAGAAGCCAAACAAATTTACATATTATTATTATTATTATTATTATTATAATAATAATAATAATAATAATAATAATAATAACAGCAGTGACCGTAATAGCCATGTATTGTAAAAACACTGCACTGTGAAATAAATGAAAATGAATATTTCATAGGTATATTATTTTTTATTTACACTACAGTAGGGAAATTATAATACTACTTTCCTAAATTTCTACACGTTAAGTCCAAGTACATCGTTTTCTCTGAATAAATTAAAATTAAAAATAAAAGCTAAAATCATTTATTTTAAATGCTACATTTAGGTTAAGGTTAAGAGGCTTATTAAATTTATAGTATTTTTAAGAATTAACTTCACTATTGTCTAATGCTCACTTTAATGTACAAGTAGGAGAACTGAGCATGTACAACTACATATAAATTATAATTCCACCTATAGATCATAATTCCTGTAACCGATATTGATATATAAAATACGATTAAACAGTTTGGGGTTGGTAAGATTTTATTTATTTATTTTTTTGTTTTCATGAGCAAAAGATGTCTCTTATGCTCATGAAGGCTGAACTTATTTGATCAAAAATATAGTAAAAAATCAATATTGTGAAACATTACAATTTAAAATAATCGTTTTCTATTTTAATGTTCTAAAATTTAGTTTATCCCTGTGATGACACAGACAGAGTCTTCAGTGTCATAATAGTATTATAATATACTGCTTTAAGGCTCAAAAAATATTTAATTTTCAGTATTCTTTGAAGAATGAAAAGTTAAAATGAAATATAGAAATATGTTGTAACATTATAAAGTCTTTACTGTCACATTTGATCAATTTAATCTATCGTTGCTGAATAAAAGTAATATTTACTTTAAAGAAATCCTACTGACATCAGACGTTTGAATGGTCTATACAAATATGTTGTGCATCCATACTATGATGGCTGCGCATTGGGTTTTGAAACAGAACTTTAGTAACTATTTCCATGTTTGTATAATTTGGATTTTTTTTTTTTTCTACATGCTACTGTAGGTTAAATTTTACAGTTTTGTTTCTCCTGTCACTCACAAACACATTCAGACCACACATTTATTCATATAGAATGTTTCATCACCATAACCAGACTTTTTAGGTTTATAGTCACACTAGGTAACATTGATTCATTTGAACATTTAGTAAAAACACACATGCAAGTGGAGTAACAGGGAGGCCATTTGATTTGTATCTTCTATGATTTCCCGCTGTTAATTTCTTTTAACACTTCTGGTGATTGCTGCATTTGTTCTCTACCTGCTTTTTGCAATGCTGGACTGTTAAGTTTGCTTTTTTCTTAAGCTGCCACTCTTAAATTCCCTTTCAGGTTGATGCAATTAAGGAAAAGGTGAAGGTTCACTCTTATTCCATCTTTAACCCTTGTAGTTTGGAAGACTGAAACTTTGAAGAATCTGCATGAGTTCTTCCCTCCCATGTCACTCTGCTGCTTTTAAATACACACCTTAACTAGACTTTCCTTGAGTTTCTTCTAGATTACTGACCATCCGTTTGCCAGACGCTGTGGTAGTGCGCCTCAGACCTGTAGATGGTAGAAAGCTGGAATTAGCTGATGAACGCCACTAAACTGTCTTTTCATTGATGATCAACTTTTGTTGATTTTGTTTGTTCATTGAATTAATATAATAATAAATTGTTTAAGATCATCAGCTAATTCTGTTGTAGACTGATGTAGGTAATTAGGTTGAAAATGAGATGACGGCAAAATGAAGTGACCACATTTTCAAAATTAACATTTTTATTTACTTGTATTAAACTGAGAATTGCATGGTTGCTCGATTTGTTTTCAAGCTGCAATCTAGCGACAGCTATGAGAAAGTGTGGTCCTTCACAAAACTCAAACCATTGTATGCTGTAGATACTATACAAGCATGTGTTTTACCGTGTTAGTAGCACCCTTGAAAGGTCAGGGATCGTGGCTGTTGGCTTTGCCTGCCTCTGGAAGCCGTGAATGGCTGTATAAACCATCTCTCACCCCGTCACACCTTCACTCTTACTCTGCCTTTCTCTCATGCACTCTTTTTAACATGGGAATAACAAACTACACCTGTGGCATGATTTCTCCCTTTCAACGAAACTTCGACCTGCCGATCTCTCAAAGCCTGCTCAACAACATAATACTTTAACTTTTAAAAGTTGACACCAGCTCTATGTAGAGAACTGAACCCAAATGCAACACTTAAAGGAATAGTTCACACACAAAATGAAAATTCTGTCATTTATTCACCCACATGTCATTTCAAGTTTGTATGACTGACTGACTTCTGTGAAACATAAATGGAGAAATTTTTAAGAATGTCCCAGGAGCCCTTTTTCATGAAATGAAACAGAGACTAGGGACATTTTTATGGGCTAGTTCACCCAAAAATGAAAATTCTGTCATTAATTACTCACCCTTATGTCGTTCCAAAACCTGTAAGAGCTTTGTTCATCTCCAGAGCACAAATTTAGATATTTTTGATGAAATCTGAGAGCTTCCTGACCCTGCATAGACAGCAATGCAGCTGACATGTTCAAGGCCCAGAAAGTTAGTAAGGACATCTTTAAAATAGACTATGTGACATCAGTTGTTCAATCGTAACTTTATGAAGCTAGGAGAATACTTTTTGTGAGCAAAGAAAACAAAAATAACCACTTTATTCATTTTTTTTTTTACTTTTCTGTGTCAGTCTCCACAGAAATTTTAGTTATATTTTTGTTTTCTTTGGCACAAAGTTTTCTCATAGCTGATAAAATTACGGTTGAACCGCTGATGTCACATGGACTATTTTAATTATGTCCTTACTGACTTTCCTTGAACGTGTCAGTTGCATTGCTGTTTATGCAGGTTCATAAAGCTCTCAGATTTCATCAGAAATATCTTAATTTGTGTTGTGAAGATGAACGGAGGTCTTACGGGTTTGTCACGACATGAGGGTGAGTAAATAATGACAATTTTCATTTTTGGGTGAACTGTCCCTTTAACAACCCCAGTCCCTATTCACTTTCATTATATGAGAAACGGAGTTCGTGCAAGGTGCTTGATATACTTGAATTATTCTTTTTAAAATTTAAGGCCTGGAAAATCTTGTAAATAGCAATATTCCTGAAGAGGTACTTGAAAAGTGCTTGAATTTTTGAAAGACAAATGTTTCTATGAAGGAAGTGTTTATTTATTTATTTTTTTTTTTTCAATGAGCACATATCTTTTCACGCAATACAAAAATGTGTCATACTTTCTTTTTTTCCCCCCACTTATTTCCGTTAATGTCATAAAACTAGCAAGCTAAGCAAATAGTAGTACTTACAATGTTGTGTAAATGTGGCTTGAAGGCACGAAAGAGAAACAGATGAACCAAATCATTTGAGTCATTTATGCTGAATCCGCTCCAGTTGATTCCAACTCATGAAAGTTAATTCATTTTAAGCGATTCACTAACAAAAGCCAGATTAAATTAAAAAAGCCATTTTTGTCACTAAGAAATAATCAAATGTAGATTTTATATAACAGCAAATAAGTTTGCAATTTCAAAACATATTATGTATGCTTTCATCAATGTTACATATACAGGGTTGCCGCGGGTCCTTAAAAAGTCTTAAATTTAGTTTATCAAATTTAAGGTCATAAAAAGTCTTAAATTGTACAAGAAAGTCTTATTTATGATTAAGAGGTCTTAAATTTTAGGCACGGGAAGACAAGAATTGCGATACAGCTTAGTGTCATGATTAAACTTCAAAAGGCTGTGATTTCGTTAAATAAACATGAGCGCTGCACGTTCAAAGTCCGGTGCTGAGCTGCTTTGTGTACTGCGGTTACCGGGGAAACACATGTCTGCAGTTCCGAATGCGCCATCTGCTGGCAGAGATTGAATGTGCATTTTCAATATGCCTGTTGTTTTGAGTAGGGTATTCTTACAATACAGGAGGCTGTAGTTTCAGGACCGCATTTCACCCTGTAATTTTTTTTTTAATTATTTATTTATTTTATTTTATTTATTTGTCGTATGTATGCATTAACAGCTCATACTATTTATAGCAGTTGCTATTCAATATCTGTATATTATTTTTAAGAAAATACTAAATGCAGTTGTTTAATTATATACACTTAATTATTGTCCTAACCAGCTCCTAATCCTAAACTTACCCTGGGTAACCCTCTTGAAATATTTAGTCTAATTTATTTCAGTATATTCTAGATTTCTGTTCATTAGCTGCTGCGCTTCATGTCTGACGTGTGACCCACTTAACAAAGTGAAGTAAACGGTAAAACAATTGCCATACAAATTAGTGTGTTTATTAGTATTTCAATAAATTTAAAATAATTTGAATACATATACTAATTTACAACATCCAGCAGCACAATGAACTGTTTTTTACAGTTAAATGGAGATTTCTGACACCCCTTTGAACACTCAAGTTTATGTGAGCTTTTACATTAAAAATAAAATGGCAAGATAAAAAAAAATAAGTAGTTTCAATGGATCTAGTCTTTGCGTCTGTTTGATATTTCTTTGTTGGAATATAATTGCTAGATGGCACTGTCCCAAAAAATAGGGTCCTATAAATGTGGTCCTAGAACTGCAGCCTCTGGTATTGCAGGAACATAGTATTGGGGTTGTTTTTGTTCAGACCAAAGCGAAAAGCGACCCATGTTTTTACCCTCTAAATATGCAGAGCTGTAAATGTGAACTGGTGGATCATTAAGAAGATAATTCATCATAAAAATCTAAACACTAACATGTATTTGTATGTTTTTTTAAATTAATATAATAATTTATAAATGATAATTGTTTCAATTAATATAAGTAAGGTTTTGACTCTTCTTAAAAATTGATACTTTAAAGAAATGTGAAGTGTATCACTTTATACAACTTTTTGTTTTTGTGAAAAATCTGAACTGTAAATCAGTTTTCACAGTAGTTTAGTCATTTTACAGTTTAATATTTAACCATAGACATTGCCTTACCCTGCTCATATGGTATTAATTTTATTTGTGCAGGTCTTAAAAAAGGTCTTAAAAAGTCTTAAATTTGAGCTTAAAAATCCTGCAGCAACCCTGATATAAAAAAAAAAGTCAATTTAATATTATTTTAAATAATTTAAATGGGATTTATTCTGGTAAGGGTAAGGTGTTTGGCATGTCCCTCACTATGATTTTAATTTTTCTGCAGGACTTTTAATTTGCAAAATGATATAAAAATCTTTTTTGCATAAGTATGCATTTTCATTTCTAAATATGAATCATTTTTTGTCCCCTGATTTCAAGTCAGCCGTGTTACTCTCATCAAAAGCTAATGCCCATATCATTCAGTGGCATGTGAGTTCTAATTAAACTATAGTGTCTAGTAACGCTTGTGTCGGTAACAGGGTTGACAGAAACATGAGGTAGAAAAACAGTCATAATATGAAAAGTTACATACCTTGAGATAGCACAATACAACTTGTCTTTTTAAGGTGTCTTCATTTCATAGATATTTAAAAAAAAAAAAAAAAATGGATTAAGCTTACTTTTATTTTTCAAATGTTCCAAGTGGAAAAGGCACAGATTTCATGGAATGACCCATATCATTAATTGCATGTTTCAGATCGGGAATTCGGTGCAGGTTCACGAATCATTTGATTCAGTTCGGGACATCGGAACACGTGTGGTGAATCGTTTGTTTCAGATCAAGACTTTGTTTGATAAGTGAGATCTCTGACTGAAGTACTTGAAAAAAAAAAAAAAAAAGGTAGTGCTTGGAGAAAGAACAGCTTGAACATTCTTCAAAATTTCTACTTTTGAGGTAAATAGAAAATAGTCATACAAATTTGAAATGACGTGAGGGTGAGTAAAAGGTGACAGAATTGTACTTTTTAGGTGAATTATTGCTTTAAGTCATAATTCAAATCACTCAAGGATGGGTAAGATACCCAGAAGACTCCTAACCTTTGTAACTTGGCTTTTACTTGCTTATTGGTCATGTTTTTTAGCTACATCAGATTATGATTTTGGTCATTTTATGGTGGAAAGGCACCTAATATAAGACTTGTGTAAGTTTCCGTTTATATTTGCGCAGTGACTTCCTTTTTCTCGCAGGGGCTTCTTTCACAGAACCTGTCCAATGAGCAGCGTCCTCCAATTTTAAATATTCACCTTTACTTTGACTAAAGGTGCGGTCACATTTAGTGGTCTGGCAAATTTCTGCGGGTGAAATCCAGTCAAATCAATATGAAACTACATGCGAGGACGAACTGTTTCCTCACACAGATTTTGACCAACAGAAAGCTGCTTGAAAGTGATTTCTGTGTAAGCTGTGCTTCATACATTGCTACTGTATTAACAGTAGACTTTTTTTCCCCTGCAATATTTTCCAGAATATGCGATCGCACCTTTAAGAGGGTTCTGTTTTCTACATATGCACTGTTAATTAGTAGGATACTGACTGACTGTATGGGGGACCATCTACTGCTAGTACCATGTCTTTGTTATTGACTGAATCACAGAGGACATACAGTATAATCTGTAGTGACCATGTGAAATGCATAGACCAGTAATAGTATGCTTATTTCAATGGGAAGTGTTTGTCATCGGGTATGGAGTGCCTTGGCAAGAAGCTTGTGCCCTGAGACCTGCTTTGAAAGCGTGTGCACCTTGTATTAAGCTTGGCTTTATGCATCTCCCATGAATGGTCCCATCCATCAGTCATTACCCTTTTTCTTCACAGTATTTATCTCTTCTCATTCTTTCTCGTTCTCCTTCATTCAGGTTGATAAGTTGGACGCTTCAGAGTCTTTGAGGAAAGAGGAAGAGCAGCTCACAGAGGCACAACCCATTGTCTATGGTAGGACACTTGCACTGCCACTTCATCTAAGAAAGAAAACCTTTTTATATCTCCAGAACAAATTATTGGTCAAGTAATATATATTTCTAAGGCTAATACACGAACATCTGAAGGTCGCTTGTTTTGTTTTATTAATTCATTTCATTTTGGGTTTTATTTTAAATAATTTAATTGTTTTAACACTGTTTTTTTGCCTTTTTCCAATTTTGTTTTTGTTGTTTTGTGTTTTGTGTAATGCTAGTATGAGTAGAATTTAGATTTAATTCACATATATAATTAATGTAATATGTTCACTCAAAAAAAAAGTTGTCCTAACCTCAAAATATCTAATGTATTGGTTTATAACATTGCAGTTTTTGTTTATTTATTTATTTTTTAATTTTTTTGTTTAATACTAGCAAGTATGAGAGGCATTTATATATAAATCAATATTTAATATATACAATAAATAATATGTTGTTATAGTTATAGAATATAGTTATAGAGTCATAGATAGATATAGAGTTTGTAATATATAATATTATAATGTATAATATTGTTTACTTTTTTGTTGTTTATTGTGAGTTAATATTTTATTTTTACATTTAATGTACATTTTATATTAAAAAAAATTATATTTAATTTGCATATATAATGCCATTTTCACTCAATTTTTGCAGTAACCTCAAAATACCTAATATGCCACAATATATTTTATTTTATTTTATTATTGATTATATTTTGTTGGTTCTTTTTTTTTTTTTTTTTTTTTTTTTTTTTTTTTTTTGCTATTTGTGAAATGTTTATTTTAACTCCAAAATATTTGCAGTACCCTGAAAATATTTTCACTGAAGAATGAAAATATATATATATACACACATATATATATATATATATATATATATATGTATGTATATGTATGTATGTGTATATATATGTATGTATATATATGTATGTATTTTTATATATATATATATATATATATATATATATATATACAGGGGTTGGACAATGAAACTGAAACACTGGCCAATATAGTGTTGGAGGTTTCATGGCTATATTTATGCAGCCTGGTGGCCAGTCTTTACTGATCGCACATTCCACCAAAAAGAGCAGAGTGTGAAGGTTGACTATGTGCACCCAATAGCTCAAACATTGTACCCTGAAGGTGGTGCCGTGTATTAGGATGATAATGCACCAATACACACAGCAAGACTGGTGACAAGAGTGATTTGATGAACATGAAAGTAAAGTTAAACATCTCCCATGGCCTGCACAGTCACCAGATCTGAATATTATTGAGCCACTTTGGGGTGTTTTGGAGGAGCGAGTCAGGAAATGTTTTCATACACCAACATCACATAGTGACCTGGCCACTGTTCTGCGAAAGGAATGGCTCAAAATCCTTCTGGCTACTGTGCAGGACTTGTATTTGTCATTCCCAAGATGAAATAATGCTGTATTGGCTACAAAAGGAGGCCAAACACCATACTAATTGTGGTCTAAACCCAGGTGTTTCAGTTTCACTGTCCAACCCCTGTGTGTATATATATGTGTATATATATATATATATATATATATATATATATATATATATATATATATATATACATATACATATAATTTTTTTTTTTTTTTGTTTTGTTTTTTAATATTTACATAAATTATATATGTAATTTTCACTCAAAAATAATATCTATACTCTATTATATTTCATATATATCATATATTTTCACTCAAAAATATTTGCAGTAACCTTAAAATGCCAAATATGCCTGGTATTGGCTTATCAAGTTACATTTTTTTGTATTATTTTTTTGTATTATTGTATTTTATTTGTTTTCTTGGGTTTGTGTATTTCTTTTTCTTTTCTTTTTTTTTTTTTGGTTTAATGCTAGCAAGAATGGAATTGATATTTAATTATATAATATACATATATAATTTATATAATATTTTCCACTCAAGAATATTTGCAATAACCTCAAAATACCAAATATACCTGATACTGACTTATCAAGTCACATTTTATTGTTTTGTTTGGTATTGTTTTATTTTTGTTGTTTTGTTGGGTTTGTGTTTTTATTTTCTTTTTTTGTGTGTAATGCTAGAAAGTTTGAATGGATTTAATATTTACATACATATATAATTAATCTAATATTTTTACTAAAAATATTTACAGTAACCTCAAAATACCGAATATTTTTTTTCTGACGCTGTTACAAATGCCGAGTAGTGTGGTGTAAAATACACATGCATACGAAACCCACTAAATGAGATGTATATGAAATGAGAGTATTTTTTTTTTTTTGTATTAATGCTCCTGTGTTCAATGATTTTTTTCTTAGGCACACCCCAGCTGATGCTCACCGCAGGCCCCAACGTCGCAGTTCCCCCACAGCAGCCTTACGGCTACGGCTACCCCACAGCGACCGGCTACGGCCAACCCGCACAGCCAGGCTTCGGCTACGGCATGTAAAGCCCTCCTGCCCACAGCTGTCCATCCATCTCTCCTTAAGTTCCTTACTAGCTTATTGTGGTCTACTCACAAGGTTATATAAAGTAAAAAAAAAAAAAAAAAAAAAAAGTTACGCGTTTTAAATTATTTTCCTTAAAATGCAATGAAGGACTTCATTTTTATTTGTGTTGTCAAAGAAAATAATCGGACCACGTTTTTGTTATTTCACATTCCATATTTAAGGCTACTTCTATCACTAGTTTTTCTTTTTTCTTTTTTTGTGAGCTGATTTTTTTTAAGGGGGCATGGGTCGTGTATGTAAGTGGAGTGTCGAGAAGAGCAATTAACCTTAAAATATGTCGTGAAGCATCTGATTTGCACTCTGTCGTGAGAGGAAACTAATGTAGAATCTCTTAATTTTGATGTATTGTATGTGAAGAGCTTACACTGTCAGTCTGTTTAATGCATTTCATTATTGTATATTCTGAAAAAGGTTAAACGATATTTGAACATGATGAACGTATGCATCCATGGGTACATTTAGCTAACACTAAGTAATAATCTGATATTCTACACAAATATGTAGCTGTATGGAAATTTTAAGCGCATACAGACATGAATATAGTAAATGATTTTAATCCCTTAGCCGAAACAGGTTTCCCCGATCGACCTCGTAGTTGTTAACATCTCATTCACTCCATGTGTAACAGGTGACCTTTCCTTGTATTGAATACAGTGCTCTTTCTTGTGTGAATCCATTTCCATAAATGAGCAAGGGATACGTTGATTCTTCTGACTTCTGTGTTTACTCACCCCATTCTTTGTATTGAGGTTCGTGTGTGCCAGGTGTCGTGCTGTTCTAGCTCACTATTTCCGAGTGTACAGAAGAACGAATACGCGAATGGGTACCCGTGCTTTGTCCACCTGTGAGATTTGAAGAAAAACGGGGGGGAATAAATTCACAGGATTGTGATTCTTTTGGTGGCTTGATTGTAAATTGGCAAAGATTAAAATGAAACTCATCCATTCTCCATCATATATCTTGCCACTTTATTTTCACACAAATCACACAGCAGCCATTAAACGTGTTGAAATGTTTCGTGTAATTAGCTATAATTAAAAAAAAAAAACAGCTGGTCATGTGATCTCAACATGGTGGCCCCCATGAGGCGACCCTCTCTATATACAAAATTGACATTTGTTGGTCTAGTAATGTCTTTTATACACAAGTATTAATTTAAAACTTAATAAGGGAAAATTTCTGAATCTTTAACGTTTGCAGAAATGTATTAATATATGTTTGTTTACATATTGTATGTATATACACCTGCATGCTTGTATAAATCTATACGAGAGAAGCCTGGAAAAATTTTTACAATTCAAAACACATTAGAAGTCTATAAATACTCACACTGAAAAAGGACATGAACTTCTTCAGGTAATTCGATAGTACGCTAGAAAATCGTGAGAAGTCAGATATTCTGATCCCGGATGTGCAGGTGACAGAATAAAAGACCTTTTGGTCTTCTGGGTCATCCTAAAATAGCTTTTCTATTTTTGTCCCACCACGTAAAAAGTCATCGAGCCATATTGCGAAGCTATATATCCTAAATATATTTTAATATATCTTTATTATAATAATAGTGAAAATGCTTTCAGTCAGTGTAATGGTGTAATTGGCTCGCTGGATTTTAGCGTTGTGATCAAATCGACTAAAACGCATTCCAGGCACCAGACAGTCGTTCTCACGTAGACTTTTATTTTGAAATAGCGGCACTGCTCTACAGCTGAACGTGAGTCATTTCCTGTGGCCGTTGTTGTCGCTTATTGTTGCTGTCAGGACGGAAGAGTGGTTGCAGGTATGTCTGTGTCCCTTCACTTTACCTTACCTCTGTTATGATACTTTTCACTCGTTTTAACCTAAAAGTATGTAAACATCATTGTGTAATCGACGCTGTGTCTGAAATCAAATATAAACAGCGGTAAGGGACTCAAAGCTAACCTAGACAGCTAATTCTTGCCGGTTCATGACCCACATGGGCTGTTTGAAATGAATATAACCTGTAAATGGAGTTTGAAAATGGTGTTTGTTTATTTAAAATAAGTAATTATAACCCCACCTAGTCAGTTGGTTTATCTTCTGATATGAAGTTGTAGCTTAGTTAGGTTAGCTTAAGTGCTAGTTAAAGGTCCTAGTACAACCTATACAGGTGATCAGTCCTGTGAAGGAATTAAATGAATATACTGGTCATATAATACGTAATATCCCTGTTTATTTGTCAGTGTTATTAATTGTAATGGTCTTTGTGATTTATTTATATATATATATATATATATTTTTTTTTTTTTTAAATATATAATAGTATTTCTTTCCCAAAGATTAACTACTAATCCTCTCAAGGTTTCCTTGAGATGTCAAACTTAAAATGATCATCATTTCCAAAGTTTGACTTAAGGAAACTTGCCAAAAACTCAGTGAGTAATGTTTTAACTGCTGTCGTTTATGATGGCATTACAAAGTTTGTTTTGTGTGTCTGCAGGTGTCTGAACTGTAAACAGTAGTGGGAGATGGCTGCAAATGGAGCAGAATGTGAACAACCACAGAAAAGACTAGGACCTAAAGACAAGCAGAATGGGAGTTCTACAGGTTTGTTAAGCTGATTTAATCAATTACCTGTTGGCAGCCACCGTGTAACCCTCAGCTGAGCTGATCAAGGGTCAGGACCAGAGATAAAACATCCTGTGGAGATAAACGGACAGTCTCTAGTCACTAATAGATTGATTTATCTTCACTGATCGTTAGGGAATAATTTATTCAAAAATTAAAATTTGCTTAATGTTTACTCACCCTCAGGCCATACAAGATATACATGTTTCTTCATCAGAACAGATATGGAGAAATTTTGCACTGCATCACTTGCTCACCTGCATGTTGTTTTAAAGCTTGTGAATTGTACCCACAGATTCATCTCTGAGAGAGCGAAAGCAGCAGGACAGGGAAGAGCGTCTCTCTTTAGTGCTGTGGAAGAGGCCTTTTACCACACTACAGTATTTCTTCATAGAAACCCTTATTACCCTGAAAGAATGGACGTGGAAGTAAGTGATCAAATGTTTATTGTACAGTCTTTTATATATGAAGAGTTCAGATGCAAAACCAGCTAAATCCATCTGACGTCTTTCTTTAAAAAATGCATTTTTATTAGGCTCAGATATAGAGGTTTCTATGTAAGTACCGGTACTTCTGATTGGGCTGAGGCAATTTGAAGAAAAAGTATTAGATGTATGTGTAATATGTGTCGAGAGCATTCACTCAGTATCATTCTCTCGTTTTTGACCGAGATGACTTTTAGCTGGTTTTGCATTTGAACTCTTCATATAGTTTATGGGAAATTTTGTCAAATTATTTGCACCTGTCCTTGTATTGTGAAATTAAATTCCTGTCGATGCTTAAAAAGTGAAATGTCACCAAGTGGTAGATTCATGGTCTTTTCTGAGGGAACTGAATGCATTTAATCCACCGTTCAAAAGTTTGAAATTAGATATAGTAAATAAAAGTATTAATTTCTTTCAACAACAAAAAAAAATAAATATAGGATGCTTTAAGTTGATCAAAAATGACACTAAATATATTTATAGTGTTACAAAAGATTTCTATTTTTAAATAAATTTTATTCTTTTACATGTTCTATTCATCAAAGAATCCTGAAAAAAGTGTATTACAGTATCCATTAAATATGACGCAGCACAGCTGTTTTAGACATTGATGATAATGTTTCTTGAGCGTAAAATCAGCACATTAGTATGATTTCTGAAGGATCATGTGACACTGAAGACTGGAGTAGTGATGCTGAAAATTTAACTTTGCATCACAGGAATAAATTACATTTTAAAATATGCTGAAATAGTAGTATTTTAAATTGCAATAATATATAATAGTAAAATGACTGTTATTACTATAAATGCAGCCTTGATTAGCACAAGAGACCTAATTTAATAAATTAATAATAAAAAAAATATTTAATAAAATAACTTTAAAAATCTTCTGATTCCAAACCTTTGAACTGTAGGGCTAATTGGGCTTAACTCCTTTAATGTCATAGTTATTATTAAATCCACTTTTTTCAATTTTACAGGCTTTGGCAGAGAAGAGGTGTGGTATTTTTGGCCATAGTCCTTTTTTCACTTTTCTCGATGGCTTACTCAATAGAAGGATCACATCAACAGGTGAGCTCAGGGGCTTTTTCTTTATCTCTATTTTGTAGGTAGAATTATTGTATTAATAATGTAATTGAATTATTCTAATATTTCTTAAAGGGATAGTTTACCCAAAAATGAAAATTCCCTCTTTGGTTTACTCGCCCTCGAACCATCCTAGATGTATATTAGTCTGGAACAAAAAAGTCATATACACATAGGATAGATTGAGGGTGAGTAAATCATGGGGTGATTTCCATTTTTGGGTGAACTATCCTTTTAAGGTCAAGCTTCTATATGGTAGTCATATAGTTTCTACTAAAGAAATTACTACTCTGAAACATCTTGATTCTTAATAAACTTACACTGTTTTGTTTATAGTATGTACAGTATCTGGAGAACAAGTTCCTGTGGTGTGCCTACTGGGTAGGCCTGGGTATTTTGTCTTCAGTCGGTCTTGGCACTGGACTGCACACTTTCCTTCTGTACCTGGTGAGAATTCTTATACTGGACTGCTGTCTGTATGTATGTATACGTGTGTCAAAAGTTTATCAACTTTTTGGAGTCCACAAGCATCTATGAGCTCAGTGGTTACAAACATGTTCTGAAACACATCTCATGGGGTCTTTTCATATAGTACAGACAGGTATTCCCCTAAATTAACTGTCAGGGGCCCAATGTGGCCCTCTGTCAAAAAGGAAGAGTATGTGTGCTCAATGTTCCACTGAAGTATATTAATAGTGTGACAGTGAGAGCATGTGCTCCTCGGCTTCTCTGCAGCAGATCTCGTAATCAGAACCTTTCACCAGTTTCCACTGACTCAGATTGAGCTGCGAGACGGTTGTCAAGAGTGTCCACTTCCACTAGCTGTGGTGAAAGTCACGCCCCTCCTTTGTCACCAGAGAACTGTAGTACTTTGTGCTCGGTTTGTGTTCCATGGGTGGCATTGTGAAAGAATGGGATGTGAAAGTGCAAATACGCACAACGTTTCACCACCAGATGAGCGTTTTTCACATGTCAAGCTCTATTTTTGTCTTTTATACAATGTAACAAAACTTTGGATGGGGGGGATATACACTTTAAGGGATAGTTCACCCAAAAATGAAAATTCTGTTATTAATTACTCTCGTTGTACCAAACCTGTAAGACCTTCATTCATCTTTAGAAAATAAATTAAGATATTTTTTATTAAATTCAAGAGCTTTCTGACCCTGCATAGACGGCAACACAACTGAAACGTTTAAGGCCCAGAAAGGTAGTAAGAACATCATTAAAATAATCCATGTGACATCAGTGGTTCAACCGTAATACGCTACGAGAGTACTTTTTGTGCACAAAAAAAAACTAAAGTAGTATTAAAAAAATTATTTTTAATTATCAGTATTGGAAACGGTTGTGCTGCTTAATATTTTTGTGGAGAACTGATACTTTTGTTTAAGGATTCTTAATTAGTAGAAAGTTCACAAGAACAGCATTAATTTAAAATACTTTAAATTAACTTGAATTATTAATGCCTTGATTCTCGCTTTTGATCAATTTAATGCAATCTTGCGGAATAAAACTTTTCCTTGAAAAACATTTCCTTGGCATCAAAGTCCTGTTTTAAAGTGACCCTATTATGGATTATGAAAGGTTCATATTTTGGTTTTGGGAGTCCACAACAACAGGTTAACATGCATGCCAAGTCAAAAACACTTTTGTTGTCTTATAACGTGCATTTATTTATTTTTTTTTTTTACCTTATTTGCTCCCAAACGGTTCACTCAGTGATTCATTTCCTCCTTTGCGTGAAGTTAATCTGTGGTGTTTGGTCCGATGAACTGGTCTGTTGTGCTTGGTCTATGCGTGCAGCACATGTCGGAAACCGAACAGCCAGCACCATTACATTAAACACCCAAACAGCCATTGCATATGCGTTAGCCCAAAGCAGAAACATTGATAAAGCTGTGGAGCTTGTACACCAACGTATTGCTCTATTCTTTATCATAACACCAAATAAACAAGTAATAACAATGACAAACATCCACTATTCATCGACACATTTCTAGACAATTGCGAGTGTACAGATATTGCTATTAGCCGGTTAGCCAGAGACCTACAAGCTGCGCAAAGCGAAAAAGACACACACAACTAAATTTAGCATGATACATGAGAGCAACAATTTTTAAAAGATGACTTATTTTCAGAATAAAATGTAAATGTGTGTGTGTGTATAATATATATATATATATATATATATATATATATATATATATATATATATATATATATATATATATATATATATATATATATATATATATATACTTTTTAACCACAACTGCTTGTATTGTCTAGCTCTGCGATGCGCATGCGTACTCTGCACTCTGTTTCAAGACAGTTAGGGTATGTCGAAAAATTCTCATTTAATTTTTTCCTCCAACTCCAAAATTTGTCCTACATTGCTGTTTTTCGGCCTTTTTTTGTAAAGGGTGTTTAACCCTCCTTGCACGTTCACTTTGTAAACACTGGATGGGTACTTCTGCAGCGATGTAGGATGATTTTTAAAGTTGGAGGAGAAAATGAGATGGGAGTTTTTTGCAGGCAAAATGCTTATGTTTCATGTTGATGTCAACTTGAAACAGCTTAAAGGAGAAGTTCACGTCCAGGACAAAAATTTACAGATGATGTACTTGCCTCATTGTCATCCAAGATGTTAATGCCTTTTTTTCTTTAGTCGTAAAGAAATATTTTTTTGAGGAAAACATTTTAGGAATTATTATCTCCATATCGTGGACTTCAATGGTGTGAAACGATTGGTCATTTTCTAAAAGCAATAGTAAATGTATATACTTAAACTCAAATGCTCGTCTCGTCTAGCTCTGCTATGTGCATGCATACTGTGTAATTCAGGTCACTACAGTTAGGGTGTGTCGAAAAACTCCCATCTCATTTTCTCCTCCAACTTCAAAATGGTCCTACATCACTGCAGAAGTACCGAACCAGTGTTTACAAAGTGAAAATGCAAAGAATATCAAACGCCCTTTACAAAAAAAGGTGAAACGGCGATGTAGGTTGACTTTGAAGTTGGAGAAGAAAATGAGATGGGAGTTTGTGGACGTACCCTAAATGTATTGACCCGGATTACACAGAGTACGCATATGCATCGCAGAGCTAGACAAGACGAGCATTTGAGGTTTGAAAGTATATAATTTTTTTTTTTTTTTAAGAAAATGATCAATCATGTCACTAGATAAACCTCTTATTCCTCGACTGGGATCATTTAGAGCCCTTTTAAGCTGCATTGAAACTGCATTTTGGACGTTGAAACTCGTAGGCACCATTGAAGTCCACTATATGGAGAACATCCCTGAAATGTTTCCTCAAAAAACATAATTTCTTTACGAGTGAAGAAATGAAAACATGAACATCTTGGATGACAATGGGATGAGTACATTATCTGTAAATTGTTGTTCTGGAAGTGAACTTCTCTAAGATTAATTTTAAAACGACTCATTTACATGACTCGGAATCGACTCTTTCTTTTGAAAGACAATAACTTTACATATAAGGAAACGCCTAATATTAAGAAACCAGCCTGTCAAAACTAGCAGGTTCTTATCATCTGCATCTACTGATTGCGTTTGGGAAGTGGTTTGTGTCAGGTTTCAGTGCCTGAGAAATAAACTCAATTGCAATGAGTAAGCAGATAAAACAGTTGCTGTATGAGGCTGTTTGCTGTGACACCGCCATGAGCTCATTCTCACTATGAAGTGGCTAAAAAGTGGTCCTGACTAACTAACATCACCTCCGCCTGTACAGATCCCAACAATCTTCGGAGTAACCTAAGACTAATATCAATATTTAGACTGGGTTTAGTTTTAACAGGCTTTTTAGTGCAGGATTGGGTTGTCTTGTTGTTTTAAGGTCATAATAAACCATCGTTTGAAGTGGGGAAAATAAAGGTTGTCTGCGTCGCATCTGTATAATATTTTCTTTTAGATTAAGGATGGATCTGTCCACTAAATGGTACCACCTGAGTCATTCGTGCCTCCCTTGGTTAAGCAGGGTTAATCAGAGGTTAGATATGCTAGACATGGTATATCGTCCAGTCTCCTCTCCCACATATAATCTCCCACGGACTGACCGATTGTGGGAATGAATGACATCAGTGTCTGTTTTCACTTAGCAAATGAATTGTCATTTAGTAGGTGTTGCGGTTTTTCCATCGCGTTGCATTGATGTCATAAGCTTTTGCCGTTGCATTGAACCACAAGTGCTTTTGTGGTACATTTGCGCACTTGATCAACGAACAATTGTTTATTTTACTTGTGAGGTATTAGTCTTAGAAATGTATCATGCTGTGCATGTGACAGCGCTCATGGAAAAGAAATGTCCATACTCACGTGAAGTATTATTTCAGTCTGTAAACATGTGATTGCATCATTTCCTCCAGGGTCCACACATAGCTTCTGTCACCCTGGCTGCATATGAATGTGGCTCTGTGAATTTCCCCGAGCCTCCCTACCCAGCCCAGATCATGTGTCCGGAGGAGGAGGCCCTGCAGGAGAGCATCTCGTTATGGACCATCATGTCGAAGGTTCGGCTAGAGGCCTGCATGTGGGTGAGTGTTTTCACAGCGCAGTCTTTCCGCTAAAGCTGCTCACTTAAGGCACTCTGGAAAGTCAAAACTCAGTCTCGCCAAATGTAAAAAGCGGTCGCACTAGTTCTGTGGACATTTTTCAGACCCTGCAACAAGTACAATGTCACCTGCTGGGTTAAAAAAAAAAAATTGCATTAAATTAAAAATATTTATTGAAATATGTGTTCATGGACCACAAAACCAGTCTTAAGTAGCACAGGTATCGATTTTTCTTTTATGCCAGAAATCATTAGGATATTAAGTAAAGATCATGTTCCATGAAGATATTTTGTAAATTTTGTATATATATCAAAACTTAATTTGATTAGTAATATGCATTGCTAAGAACTTTAAAGTTTGATTTTCTTAATATTTTTATTTTTTATATTTTTTATATTTCCAAAAATGGACCCTTATAACTGGTTTTGTGGTCCAGGGTCACATATGTATAATAATTTAAATGTATTTTTTTTAAAAAGTGTTTTATTTTATAATGTATAGCAGAATATATAGCAAATATGGTTGTAATGTATTCAAATGTTCATAATAATAAGAATGGATGTTTCATTATTTTGAAAATGTAGAAAAAAAATTATATATATATATATATATATATATATATATAATAAAAAATATGTAATTTTAGATATAACCTTAATTATGTATTAAATACTTTTGCTAACATGCTAAAAATGCATTGCAGTGGCTTTTAAATAAAAATTTCTTTAGATATATCCTTAATAATAATAATAATAATAATAATAATAATAATAATAATAAAATATATTCATATAAATAAAATATAGAATTTTAGATAGACTTAATATATTATATTCATATAATTATATTGTTCTAAATAAAATGTATAGTTTTACATATGTCCTATTTTATATAATAAAATATAATTATTATCATAATATATAATAAATAAATGTAAATAAAATATGTAATTTTAGAACTTTATAATAAGTAAATAAATTAAGTAATTTTGTTAACGTAGATTAAAAAGTCGCTGCAATGAATTTTAGCATAAGTTCGCATTCATTAAAATTTCTGTTTATGCAGTCTGTCATGCTATGAACATCTTTTGCCATATGAATTCATATTTCAGTCCTGCATGATGATTACCTATGATAGTCTTTTGCATGTATGCAAAAGACACTAAAAACCTAGTGTGACCATCCCAACTTAATAATGCTTTGTTTGTAAAGACTTGCGAAGCTCAGAAGCTGTTGTTTACGATGAATCACACATTGTCCCTGTTAGGCTCATCATTTGTGACTGTGTTTGCAGGGTGCGGGCACGGCTATTGGAGAGCTGCCTCCTTACTTCATGGCACGGGCGGCACGGCTGTCAGGAGCAGATCCTGATGATGAAGATTATGAGGAATTCGAGGAGATGCTGGAGCAGGCACAGAGCGCACAGGTCTGCATCTCATCTCATACTGCACCCCCATGTCTGAACCTTCACCTTCATACAGGCAACAGTTCCTTTTGATCATCATCAAGAGCTCCGGTAGATGAGCTTAACTAACCATTTCCTTCCAGCGGTCATGCCTTTATGAAGCTGACAGTGATGCCCCCCATGATGCAGCAGATACTGTATCCTGTTAGTGGGAGGCGCCCCAGTGTCGTATTCCCATGAGTCCTCACTATTGTGGTTCACTTATGTGGGTCACATGATTTCTTGGAAGGGCTCTCCCCTGACTTCCAGTAAGCCCTTTGAGCAGCGGGTGACTCAGAAGCAGAGCTTCCCTTTAATCACGACCTCTTAGTGTCTAAGTGGACCCCACATGGTCTGCGTCTTCACACAAAGGTTTTTAATTGGAGGGCTTTAATATGGTGCCTTGCACCTCAAAATTTAGTGATTAATCGGCTAAATATCGCCCTTTTTAATTTTTTTTCTCAGTTGCACACAAAAGTGATTGTTTAAAATAATTATTTAAAAAACAAGTTATCTTTTCTGCATAATATTGACATTTTTCTTTGTAACTTTGCCTTTTAGTATTGTAGAGTAACTGAAAGTTTACTTTATAAATGATTCTATTAAAATTAAAATAATTCTAGTGCATTAAAGTAATGATATTTGTATTTTAATATACAAATAGTTATAAAGTTTTGTTTTTATATCATTTTAGATTTTAAATAAACTGTTTCATTTAATATAAAGTCTGTTTTATATAGCAATATTAAAAAGTCATGTAGATTACTCAATCCTAAGAACATTATTAAATATAATAATATTTATAATTATTATTATTTATTTTTTTTACCTAACAAAAAATATTAAAATTGTCAAATTTCTTACAGGATTTTGCCTCCAGAGCCAAGCTTGCAGTGCAAAACATGGTGCAGAAAGTGGGATTTTTTGGAATTTTAGCGTGTGCCTCCGTAAGTAACTTTCTTTTACTACTTTTTTTTTTTCTTTGTTTTTTAATCTGATATTTCTGATTTTTTTTTTTTTTTTTTTTTTTTCCCACAATTCTGAGATATTAAAGCAGAATCGTGAGATATTAATGCAGAATTGCAATAAACTTTAAATTCTGAGAAGAAAAGTCTGAATCGTGAGATATGGTCTTGCAAGTAACTTTAGTTCATGTTGAAAACAAAACAATTGTGAGATGCAAAGTCAGAATTTGGAGGAAAAAAAAAATCATAAGTCAGTTATCTGGTAAATTGCAGTTACCTCTATTATGCATTTTTAGCATATGCTAACAAAATTATTGAATAAATAATTAAGGAAATATCTATATATTATCTTTATTACTTATATAAAATAATATATTTTATTTATATTAATAATATAATAATAATAATAATAATAATAATAGATTTTAATAAGATTTTTAATGTGTCTTAAAATAAGACTTTTCTGATCTTCAAGGCTGTGTATATTTGATCAATAATACAGAAAAATTCAATAATATAATTGCAATTTAAAATAGTGGTTTTCTAATTTAATATACTTCACAATATAATTTATTCCTGTGATGCAAATCTGAATTTTCAGCATCATTGCTCTGGTCTGCAGTGTCACATGATCCTTCAGAAATCATTCTAATAAGCTGATTTATCATCAGTGTTGGAAACACTTGTGCTGCGTAATTTTTTTATTTATTTTTTTTGCAACCTGTGATACTTTTTTTCTGGATTCTTTGAATAAAATCCTAAAGAGAACAGCATTTATTTAAACTAGAAATATTTTATAACAATATACAATACTGTTACTAGTTTGGGGTCAGTACATTTATTTATCTTTCCTTTTTCGTTTGAAAGAAATGAATACTTTTATTTAGCAAGGATGTGTTAAATTGATAAAAATTGATAGCAAAAACTCCATTTCGAATAAATGCTGTTCTTTTGAACTTTTATTCATCAAAGAATCCTGAAAAAAAGTAGCACAGGTTCCAAAAATATTAAGCAGCACAACGGTTTTCAACACTGATAATAAATCGGCATATTAAAATGATTGCTGAAAGACCATGTGACACTGAAGACTGGAATAATGGCGGGTGAAAATTCAGCTTTGCATCACAGAAATAAATTTGATTTTAAAGTATATTAAAAGATAACCACTTTTTTAAATTGCAAATATATTTCACAATATTAGTTTTTTTTTCTGTATTTTTAATCAAATGAACAGCCTTGATGAGCAGAAAAGACTTCTTTAAAAAAACATTAAAAGTCTTAATGATCCTAAACTTTTGAACAGCTGTGTATATTATAAACTTGGCTGATAAATATAAAATATCTTTAAGGAGCCATTAATACAGTATGTCTCTTGAATAAGTATGTCTGTAATTTTTTTTTTTAATAAAATATCTTTAGTTTTGTTTATTTTATAATTACAGTGGTTTGCAGTAGCATAGTTTCCAGTATATCATCTTCCAGTGCTTACAACTGCTTTTAATGTGTCTCAGATCCCAAATCCTTTGTTTGACCTGGCTGGAATCACCTGCGGTCATTTCCTGATTCCATTTTGGACCTTCTTTGGAGCGACTCTCATCGGAAAGGCCATTATTAAGATGCACATTCAGGTATGCATAGAATATGTCTGCTACACATTTGTTAAACAAAAACAGAAGTGTTTTGTTTTTGAGCGAGTCATACCCAATGTGTTGATGCCTATAAATCTCAAAGTAATTTTTCAGTTGACCGGTGCCATTAGATCATCAAAGACACACCTTTGCATGAGTTTTAAACGTTGACTCAGCAGATTCTAGACAGCGGTGCTTCTGATGTCTTCAAATCTGCTTATTTCAACCGTATGATCAAATCATGAGCGTGAGCGAGTCGGTGATCTCACCGGGTGTCACATGTCTCATCACAGAGTTATTGTCTCACTGTCTACTAAAAGACACTGTCTGCCCTCCACAAAACAAGATCTGCTGCATGCAGCCGCCGCCTTGAGGAACATGCCGTTGATTCATTGTCTGACAATGTTTATCTACTTTTTGCTTCTCTACAGAAACTGTTTGTTATCATAACATTCAGCAAGCACATAGTGGAACAGATGGTCTCTCTGATCGGGTGAGTAACGACACTAGCGTGAGGTGAAAATGGACACCCTGTGTAAACATTATAGCGAATAAACAAGAACCACATGAATCAAAAACACATGAAATTATAGAAGTTGTGCACATTCTGAAAATGGATTTGTTTGCTTTTGGCTTGAGGAGTGGGAATTTAAAATGCTTTTTATGCAAGGATACATTTTTATTAATTAATTATGCACAGTGAATAAAGAAAAAAATAAAGAAGGGTAAAAATAGCAGGTTTGTTTTATTTTATTTTATTTATTTTATTATATCAGAAATTGACCAAATCAGCTTATTTTAATTTATTCCTTTTTTTTTTTTTTTATTATTCATTGATATTCAGAAATGCACTAAATCAGCTTATTGTATTGTATTTTATTTTATTTTATTTATTCATTGATAATCTGAAATGCAGCAAATCGGCTTTATTTTATTTTATTTATTTTTTTATTCATTGATAATCAGAAATGCACCAAATCAGCATATTTTATTTTATTTTTTTTCTTTTTTTTTTTTTTTGTTCATTGATAATCGGAAATGCAGCAAATTAGGTTATTTTATTTTATTATTTTATTTTATTTATTTTTTAATTAATTGATAATCAGAAATGCAACAAATCAGCTTTGTTTTGTTTTATTTTATTGATAACCAGAAAAGCACCAAATCAGCATATTATTTTATTTCTTTTTTTGTATTCATTGATAATCTGAAATGCACCAAGTCAGCTTTATTTTATTTTATTTTTTTAATCACTGATAATCAGAAATGCATCAAATCAGTATGTTATTTTATTATTTTATTTTATTTTTTATTTTTGTGTTGTTGTTCATTAATAATCAGAAATGCAGCAAATTGACTTATTGTTTTATCTTATTTTATTTATTAATTAATTGATAATCAGAAATGCACCAAATCAGCTTTATTTTATTTTATTTTATTTTATTTTATTTTATTTTATTGATAATCAGAAAAGCACCAAATCGGCATACAACATGACTGTTTTTACGGCAGCTAAATCCAGCCTTTTTGAGCATATCTTCATAAGTACCTCATAAAGGGGTAGTGTACAGATGAAATAAAGATGAATTTCTTTTCCTATAAGAAAGAAGTGACATTCTGACATATAAATGCGCAAAAGGAAACCAAAAAAAGGATCTTGCAGGGTTCGTTGAACTGTGGACAGCTTATTTTAATGCTTGCATGAAAACCCCTCTCACACAGTCACATTCTTATTATTGTTTAGTCTGAATCATCTATAGAAACGTATATAGTTTCTGTTCCTCTACACTGCAATGTAGCACACGTGAACAGCTGAATCTGTCCAGGTTGCATTTGACTCCAAAATCATAACGGAGGAAGAAATTGTGTGAACTGTTCATATTTTTAAGACCATTAAGATTTTTTTTTTTCACCCTGTCACACTATAAAACACAATTTGTTGAGTCAACTTAAAATAATTTGTAACTCAAAATGTAATTTTTTATACTCAAAATTTATTATTTATATATTTGAGTTGAATCAACTTAAAATTTTAAGGCAGCTGGGTTACTTACCCATCTGTTAAGTTTAGCAAACACAAATATCTAAGTTGTTACTTAGTACAACTTAACATTTCAAGTTGACTAAACTTATTTTAGTTGACTGAACTTAAAATTTTAAGGCAGCAGGGTGACAAATTATTTTAAGCTGACTCAACAAATTGTGTTTTTTTTATTTTTTACAGTGCATGACATTGACATTTAAAGTACGTTAGAGCTGAAAGGTGAAAACTTGGGGGAGGGAAGATGTTTAATTGCCATTTAAAGATCATGTTGAAAACCTGAAGTTAAGACTTTATCATCTTTGTAATGTTTTTCAGTTGATTCTAGGGTGAAATGTGACTGTGAGACACACCAACACTATATTTGCATCACATGCCGAAGCCACTTATTAGTAAGCCTAAGAAATGTTCACCATTTATGGTGATGTCTGTGAGTTTAGCAGGGGATGCAGTCAGAATTGAGATGATGTAGCAGAGTGACTCAAAAATAGAGATGTGGTCTCCATGTTGTGCACTCAAAAGCACAAATGAAACTACTATTCATCTTTGAATGAGGCATGACAATTGTAGCTTTATAATCAGGCCACATGGAAAGCGCTTCATAATTACCATTTGAGAATGCGGTGAACACGTTTCATTACATGATTTGGGCGAGATCCTTTGAATTTGTAGTGCTGCTTCAACTTGAGGTTGTTAATCATCAGCCTGTTGGGAGTTTTCTTGTGGTGAGGTCATGTGACTCTTCAGACTTTCTATTGTGGTTCCTTTCAGTAAGTATTTCAGTGCTTTTTGATGTAATAAAGATATGATAATTGCATGTCAAACTGAAGATATATGGTGCAGAAGTATTCTAATTGATCCTATATGATTTGGTTTGGTCTGGTTTCACTGACATTCACACCCACCCAAACTGGGCGGTTCTTACTACATTGCAGTGATGACACAATATTGAGTCACTTCCTTATTAATTGCTTTAGAGCAGTTCCTACAGAAGCCTGGCTGATATAAGTGAGGGCTCTGAGAGCTTCTGTCTCATTGTGCTGGAGGCTTCACTGAAGGAAGGCTGTTGTGGGCTTTTGGGCATCTAGTTGGACTGCTGGCGGCTTCGCTTCCTGGTAAGGCTTTGCTAATCATATCTTTATTTTTTCGGACAGTATTATTCCTGGAGTTGGAGCATCTCTTCAGAAACCTTTTAGGGAGTACTTGGAGGCCCAGAGAGCCAAGCTTCACAACCCTGCAGGCGATGGAGCAGCAGCAGTAAGAATCAGCCAATGTCCTCTCATTTTATTTATTTCAAGTGTTTTTTTTTTTTAAAGAAGTAAATAAGTTACTGTTCTCATTCAATTTATTTCTCATGCATTTTATTTTATTTTATTGTTTCAATATGGACTAGAACCACATAAACCCATGTCTTTAGTCTAAAAATCTTAAAGACAAATTTAATTTGGGCCAAAACTACTTAACTCTGTAAATCTTAAGTAATTGTGTGTTTTAATTTTTTTTTTTTAAATTTAAATTATTTTTAAATTAAACTAATAATTCAACATCATTCTTTACTTTTTCTCTTCTTCTTATAGTGTTTCTTGAATATAAAAATGTGAAGAAATTTTAATTTGTCATAGAAATCTTAAGTAAATTCGAATTAAAAAAAAAAAAAGATTTTCATTCAAACTACCATTATCTATTATTTATGGTGTTTCTTGATTCTACAAATGTAAAGAAATTTATTTTGGTCCAGAAATCTTCATTAAATAATTTTAGATTTTTTTTTTTTTTGTAATAATTATATATATATTTTTTTATTTTAAAAATATGAACTAGTATTTAAACAATATTACATTTCATTTTTTTAAACGTGTATCTTGATTTTAAAAATGTAAATGAGTTTAATTTGGTTCAGAAATCTTTTTTTTTTATAATGATATATTTTTATTTAAAAAAAGTATGAACAACAAATAATTAAACTAAATTATATTTGTTTTTTTAATGGTGTTTCTTCATTCTAAAAATGTAAAGAAATTTAAGTGGTCCAGAAATCATTAAATTCAGATTTTTTTTTAATGAATATATTTTTTTGATTTAAAAAAAAAAAAAAAAAAAAAAAAAAAGAACATCTAATAATTAAACAACAATATATTTCATTTTCCTAATGTTTTTTTCTGATTCTAACAATATGAAGAAATGTAATTTGGTCCAGAAATCTTCATTAAGTAATTCTAATATTTTTTTTTTTTTTTTTTTTTTTTTAATATGTAAAAAAAATATATGAAAAACTACTATTAAAAAAATGTAATCTGTTTCTTGATTCTAAAAATGTAAAGAAATTTAACCTGGTCTAGAAATCAAGTAATTCAGATTTAAAAAAAAAAAAAAAAATTAAAAAAAATATGAATGACTACTATTATACAAATTTAATTATTTTTTTTTTTTTATCCAATGTTGTTTCTTGATTCTAAAAATGTAAAGAAATTAAATTTTTTCCAGAAATCTTCATTAAGTAATTGTGATTTTTTTTTTTTTTTTTTTTTTTTTTTTTTTTTTTTAACTAATATTTAAACAAAATAATATAATTTTTTTTATAATGGTGTTTTTTGTTTCTAAAAATGTAAAGAATTTTAGTTTGGTTCATAAATTAGGTAATTCTGATTTTTTTTTTTTTATTTTTTTTTTTTTTTTTTTAATCTGATTTTTTTTCTAAATAAATGAAAGACATTTAATATGGCCCAAAAATCAAGTAATTCAGTATTTTTTTTTTTTTTTTTTTTTTTTTTTTTTAAGTTATGCATTTTTATATTTGATTTTTCTTTTTTTCTGTGCAGGGTGAAAGCTGGCTCTCGTGGGTGTTTGAGAAAGTGGTGCTGGTCATGGTGTGCTATTTTATCCTGTCCATCATAAACTCCATGGCACAGAGCTACGCCAAGCGTCTCCAGCAGAAGAAGTACTCAGAGGAGAAAACTAAATGACGGACTCACAGAAAAACATCTCGTGCTCCTGTTTTGGAAGCTCCGAAATATTTAAGCTGAAACTGCTACATGAGCACTGATTTGTGTGCGCTTCTGTATGTTAACGTTCATTCAGATCCCCTTAGTTACGTGGAGTCCCTCCTCATTTGTCCGTAGTGTGCTCGGCTATTTAAAATCAGATTTAACATTTAGAGATTTTTGTCTTCACAGAACCAAGGCAGTCTAGCTAACAGGCTGTGTGGAGTCATATTTGTTGCAATGCCTTATGCAACATTTGGAGGTCATGCTTCCATTGAAGTGAATACAGTTCTTAATCAATAGATTGATTTATTTAATTTCTAACATACAGGTATGGATGGGCAGGGTCTGTTTTCTGAGGTTTCGTGATTGGAATTTTCAGGGATATGTTTCTTTTTTAATCAATATTGATGTCATTTTTGTATTTCTTTAACTGTTCGAAGAGGATAGCAATATCAACTCAGATCATCGTGGTTTTTAAATAGTTTGCACATCTTGTAAAATAACGTTTCCACTATACGCACATGATGTTTATTCTCCAGTCTTAAACCAACAAACTAGTGGATGTAACTTTTTAACCCAAGGAAATTAAGACGTAATATTTGCATATGTAGACCTTTGACGTTTGAACTAAAACCATAAGTTGATTCATACTTTCCTCTTATTTTGGGCTGTTTGTGTAGCTAATTATGATTTCTCTCAGAACTATTGTTGCATTATTTGTTTGACATTAAATTGATTAATACATCTGCTGTGTTACATTTGCATTTTACATTGATCTGTGAAAAAAAAAAAATATATATAATGAAAAGTAAGTACTCTGACCAATGGATGATGGACGTTGGAGGATGAGGCCTAAAAGAAGGTATGTGGAACATCTCTATCTATTTATCTATCTACCTACCTATCTATCTGTCGTTCTATCTATGTGTCTACTCACATATATAAACTTTCAGAAGTGTCCAGGTACAATGTGTTATCATTCAGTGTTCCATTCTGTCAGGTAGCTTATCAGACTGGTGTTGGCTGTAAGTCATATGGCAACATCAGTCTAATAGGCTGCCTGAAATTTTGGGCTTAGTCACCATCTGCATATTTTGTGCCATAAATGTGCGGCTGAACTATTTACTAATCGATGTGCTCTCGGGTATGAACATCTAATTTGTTAAACACTTGATTTTTCTATGTCTATCATTCTTTGGTTGCCATTTTCCTAATCAAATCATTGTTTATTTACAAGAAAGGGATATGTTATCGCTACAGACTGCTTTCAGTTTGTAATAGCTATAAAATGCTTCAGGTTTTCCAAATAAAATATTTTTTTTCTTCTTCTTGCATGTGTTTTGACTTCATAGTCTGGTTAAATGGTAAAAAAATCAACCATGTAGGTCGAATAATCTGTTTAACTAGAAGAGATGATATTTTGAATGGTAAAAGCTTAGGCTGCAAAGCATGACGGATGGATGAGGCCCATTAGAAGAAAACCGTTTTCAGCGGAGTTGCCAAGTCCGCGGTTTTCCTGCGGAATTTGGCTACTTTACCACTGTTGCTGCGGGTTGTTTTTGATGTTCGGGGGTTGAAGCGACCCCAATACCGTCATATTTAGCCCCTGAAATACTAAATTACCAGGGGAACCCTGACAAATGTATTTGTATTCTGTATTTTATCCCACAGAATATGATTTTTAACAGGGGAACCCCCTCGAAACGCGATTGGGCTAGTTTTGGGGAGCAATTGGAGGGGTTTTCAGTGCAAACTCAGTTGCATCTTTGTATTGAGAGTTTTGCTGGGCTTTTAAACGCAGCTTTTGTTGTTTGTCCTACATTAGCGTATCTTGAAAAACATGGCTGCCATCGGCCACCGAAATTTAAGCATCTGTTAGATGAGGTTAACGGAGGCCGAACGGAATTAAACTCGGTGGGCCTGTTCGACTCACGGCTACAAAGGTGTGAGAGAAATGTTTGTTGAAATGTAGGTTTGTTTTTGTGAATTGTGGGGACTTTCCATAGACTTCTATAGTTTTTATACTGACCAAACGATATTGTCTATCCCCTAACCCAACCCTAACCCTAAAACATGTTTGCATTGTTACATTTTCAGATAAACATCATTTACTGTTTTTAATCATTTTTTTACATTGTGGGGACCGGCCTGCGGTCATGTCAAAAATTTCAGATTTTACTATCCTTGTGGGGACATTTGGTCCCCACAATGTAGCAAGAACAAGCACACACACACACGTGCACACGATATTCATATCACACGATAGAACTCCTTAATCCGAGCAACTTTGCCTCTAGAACCACTGTTGTCAATTAACCCTTTAACTGTCACCGTCCCACCTGTGGGACGCTTGGCGCTCTTTTTTTCGTTGTCCTTTTTCTCTATCAAATATTTTAGTAATCATCACAAATTATATATTATTTGAAAGCTTAGAAGCCCAAGAATCATCCTATGACCATTTTGAAATCAGACATTGTGTTACCATGGAAATGATACTGTAAAATCTTTTGGCGGTCTCGTCCCCCTTAGCAGCGGTGTCAAGTGTCAAATTACAAAATGCATTATGGTCTTTTAGAATCCAAACTTTTTATAATCTTGACAAAAAACATGTCATTGGAAAGGTCTGAGTCTCAGGATTTCATATTTGGTGGTTATTTTGTGATAGAAGTAAAATTGACAGAGAAAAAAAAAAAGACATTTTAAAAAATTCTATAGAGTTTGTATGGCACCCGGTGGCTGTTTGTGGTATAACGCCCTAAACAAACTTTTACAGGAATCTCGATTTTTTTCATATCAACTTCAAATTTGGAACATAAGTTATTCAGACATAAGGCTTCAATTTGATATCAAATTTAGGGTAAAACCTGTTATGTAAAATATGTATTTTATATAAAATATAATAAAAATGGTACAGTGCATTTTTATTTTTAGTAAATTTAAACTTCTATAACTTATTCTTTTTTTTTTTTTTTTTTGAAAAAAATTCCACATCTGTCATAATCTGCTGACTTTCTTCTTTAAAAAGAGACCAACCTTAGATCTGTATTCCAAAGTGTTCATGAATTACAACAAATTAAGTTCGGATAGTACACTTTCAACCCTATTTTAAAAAATGAGGGGTGACAGTTAAAGGGTTAAATAATTTGTTAAATGATTGAGTAGATGTCAAAAACATACCTTTGTGAACTAGTCCTAGGTTTTTTTACTCAATCTGGAAAAAAAAAAACATTGCAGTAAGTTTTTCTGGATTATCTAGGCCAGTAATTATAAAATAAATACAAATTTTGAAATTTACCCTTTGGGAAGCTATAAAGCGGTCATTTAGAAAAGGGGCCTGTCCAAATTTAACCCAAATGCTATAAAGCAGGAGCGGCGAACTCTGGTCCTGGAGAGCCGCAGCCCTGCAGAGTTCAGCTCCAACCCTAATTAAAACTCACCTGCCTGTTGCTTTCTAGTAACCCTTCAGACCTTGATTAGCTTGTTCAGGTGCGTTTGATTAGGATCGAAGCAAAACTATGCAGGGCTGCGGCTCTCCAGGACCGACGTTCGCCACCCCTGCTATAAAGCATAAAGAAAAACTCAAAACTTTTAAATGGCTTAGACCACAGCTGGTGCTACAACCGTTAAAAAGGACTCCGAAATGCTGTATTTCTATGGTAAATGACCTCAACTCACAGAAAACCTTCACGCCTACACTAGATCAGTGGTTCTGCACTCCAGTCCTCAGGGCCCACTGCTCTGCACATTTTGTATGTTTCCCTCATTTAACACACCTGATTCAGATCATCAGCTCGTTAGGAGTGTGTCAGAATGTGCAGAGCAGTTGAGAACCACTGCACTAGATCTTCCCATCATACAATCAATCTCCTGATTCTGAACAACTTTGCCTCTTGGAACACAGTTGTCATTCAAATTGTTCCTTGAATGTTTGACATTATATAAAAAACCTACTGTTGTGAACTACTCCTAGGTTTAGAAATGTCATAAACATAATATTTCTGTGGTAAATGACCTGGTTTTGCCAAAAATGCTTTTAAAATCTTTGATTTAGGTTGTTCCAGGCTTGCTAAATAATGTCTTTTTTCACTTAAATGTCTTAAAGCGCTTGAACCCAGGTAAACAAAATAATTTAAAACAAAGGCTAGAGCAAGTACTTTATACTGTCCACATTTTCTATTCATAAGTAAACTAAATCAGATACTAGTAACAGTATGGATATTCTTATTCTGTATCATAGCAGACAAAGCGTCTCGAGACTCTCAACTGAAAACTGGTACACAAATAAAAGGACCATCTGAGAAAACATACCAAATTTGATGTATTTCTGATGCTCAGGGGTGTTGATCTAATGGTGAACACATTACCAGAGTGTGATATGTAGTTTTTAAATATTTCTGATATTTTAATTGGATTATTTTTAAAGTGTGAGAGATTACAGTAGATTTCTGGGGTCATATAACGGGTTCAGAAGTGACAGAACTGACGTTTGCAGGAGCTTTAATAGTGGCAATGTACAGTACTATGTAACTCTACAACTGAGTTTGAGTCTACAACTCAAAACTGTGCAGAGTAATTATAAACATACATTCATTAAACATTTTATTAAATTTTTTTAATATACATTTTTTTTATAGATTTTTGTCTTTATATATTTATACTATATATATTATAGTTCTTACTTTTTTTTTTTTTTTTTTTACAAAACCTTAACTTGAGACTAAAGTATATAAATATAATAATGATATACAAATAATTAATTACATAAATCACAACAATAAATCACAAATATTGCTGCTTTAGATCAAGGACTTGAGTGAAGGGATGGAAAGGCCACTCGTTTCAGTCCAGCAGATGAAAAGCAGACTGAAAAAACAGAAATCCAGGGTGGTCGTGACAGGAGTTGCTTTCTGATGTTCTCTCTATGTCTTAATCCATGACCTGAAACAAAAACACATAATACATTACATTTCCAGCACATTTTGGCAACAAGTGAGGATCAAACTAAAAACTAATCTCTATAAGGACTCCGTACCTTAAACCAGTCATGGAGATGTATCTTCTCCAGAGCAAGTCTCTTCTTTGGCTTCGGCTGCAGACAATCGCAAATCAACTCGCAGCATTCTGTGCAAAAACACGAGAGAGACGTCTAATTATTAGCTTATACTTCACACCTGCTCTCATTTAGGCTGAATTAGAATTCAAATTGTCCTCCTTTGTTCTTTCTCGATCTCACCTTGTGACAGGCCCGGGCTTGTCCAGATGTTGGCAGCGGTCATGTACAGGTCTTCAGCTATGGGAAAATCCCTACACACCATTTCAAACAGGAGCTGCTTGAAACTAAGCAAGTCCATGCAAGGAAAGGGCCGCTCCATGACCATGATGTAGTGGTCAGTTTCTTCCTGCCAGTCCAGGAGTTTAATGATTTCAGGAGCACTGGGGCCCTTGTTGGCCATGAGTGTCAGGCCGATCTCTAAGGGGAAGCATTTAGGATGACCAGGCTAAAAAAAAAAAACATGACTTACAGGTTTGCATACTGACAAATCATGTCTGTGATTAACAAATATAAGATGTTATAAATTAAAAACGCAGACTACTCACCTCAGTGATGTATGGCATGTTTGGTGCCTTGACTGAAAATTTCACAGCCACCTGATAAATAAAAAAAAAGAGTTAACAGTTAGCATCAACACAGAGAGATATGGTAAACGTGATTTCGCCAAGTACACCATGTTCCTGGATCAACATCCTTGTTGATCCTGGAACAACATTTCAATCAGCCAATCAGAATTGAGGGGTAACTTTTCAGGAAATATCACTTTTAGACTTTCAATAACAGTTTGATGCTTCTACACCATCATTAATCAGCTATCATTTCCTTCTGATTTTAGGAATAAATTGTGGTTATGGTTAGGTTTAGGGGTAGGGATTGGGTTAAGTCTATATTTTTGGACAGTAATGTTGATCCAGGAACATGTCTTACTTGGCAAAATCACGGCGACCGAGATATGGGCCATTCTACAGAACTGGTCCAAAACGTCTTAAATTTATTTTATTTTTTTTTCAAAAAAAAAAAAAAAAACTATGTTTGCGAGGCACACGTTTCTAGTAATTGTGCAGTTAAATCTCATATTGTATTTTCAGAAAGTTTTGGAATATTTGTCCTTTCCCCAAATTTGTCAATACCGAAACACAGTTAAATATAATTTAATTAGAGGGGTTATACTGACCCATTAAGATTTTGCTTACATCTAGATTGTAAATATATATTTTTGTTATTTTATTACAATTTTTTAATTGGTAAATCAACAAAAATTAAATTTTTAACAATATGTCAAGTGTATTTTATGAGATTTGTTGTATTTTGAACCCAGTTTGTAAAAGTCAAATCATACTGATCTCAAAGTTAAGGATTCTTTAGTTTGAATATACATTGAACCAAAATCATAACATCTTCGATGATAATTCATTACACTTCATTTTTAACAAAACATCCCATGTTTTGGTGGTGACAGCACATTTTTGGTAGTGACCACATCACATTACAAAATTTTAACTTGCATACTAAAACACTAGTAAAACAATACAAAAATTTGCATAACGGTACTAAAATTTTGTTTATTTCCCTCAAATTTGAGAATTATGTGTTCCCTTTTGTAACTACTGAAACAATGATGACATGTTGATGGTAGTGACAAATTTATGGAATAACACCCCAAAAAACAATGATGTCACTACCAAAAATGTTACAGTAGTGACAATTTTAGATACTTTTGATCTTAGCTTAAAGATGCTAATCAGCACATGGTTAGCTAGCACAGTTCTGAACAGTGGTACACGTATAAAAATGAATACTTCACTTTTTAAAAGAATCAAAATGATACTTTTAAGAACAACAATGGAATACAGAAAATACAGAAATGATTTCAATATGTTATATGTTCATATAAGTTGAAATTGAGGGGTTAGGGATCAGGACAGCCACCTCCCAATTGAAAATACCCAATAAATTATTAATTTATATAGTTGAACCTGGACAACAAAACCAGTCATACGGGTCAAAAAATCTAAATATTGAGAAATTCACCTTTAAAGTTGTCCAAATAAAGTTCTTAACATTGCATATTACTAATCAAAAATTAGGTTTTAATATATTTACAGTAGGAATTTTACAAAATATCTTCATGGAACATGATCTTTACTTAACATCATAATGATTTTTGGCATAAAACAAAAATCAGTCATTTTGACCTATACAATGTATTTTTGGCTATTGCTACAAATAAACCCCAGTGACTGGTTTTGTGGTCCAGGGTCACATATATTAAGCTTACTGATGAAAGAAAGATTTAGTAAACATCTAAGATTTGAATACTTAAATGCTTTTAAATGTGTTTTTTGGTTGTGGGGCAGCAGTTTGCACTAATTCTGTACTATGGCCTGTACGCAAAGTTTTGTAAGCCAAAAATAAAAAATGCAATCCTTGAGGCGAGTCCCTGCGTACACCAAGCCAAATCCTCCTTCATCCAGCTTGGGACCGATTTATAACGACTCACAATGTCATCTATTAAAAGGTAAACAATTGTAATTAGTATGAAATACAGTTCTATAAATGTTAACATTTTATAATAACATTTTCATTGATTCATTATTCTTACCCCTGTCCAGGACGTCCTGCTCTGGCTGTTCCTCAGCAGCAGGAGGAACTTCAGAAGTTGGAGCTACAATCAATTCAAAATAAGTAATATTAATAAAAACACATTTCATCTACAAAATGGAGTGGTTCTTTATTTACAGGCTATTTTTTGACTTGATATCTAAATTAAACTTCTTTAAACAAACTTAATTCTCACACTCTGGTAATGAGACCTAATAAAAGCTATTCTCCAATCTAAACTGTCACGTACTAGGTGTGATAACGTCAGCAGTATTTGGAACAGTGGTTCTTTGTTATAAAAATTTGAAAAACAGAAGAATAAGCCATAAATCAGTGCTTGTATTATGTTTATGTGATTGTACCATTGTCATGTCTCCGGTATGTTCCTGCCACACACTTGAACTCCGTCTCAGCCTTAACCAGGTGGTATTTTGCACATCGATGAAAGCGGAGAGCGGGCCACCTCAGAAAGCTCTTCTTTTTCTCCTCTCTCCAGGCCACCTCCAGAAGCACTTCTTCTTCATGTGTTGATTAGGTTTTAAAGTGACAGCAGCCAAAAATACCTGCTGCTGTTTGCATTCATTAATGCTAATCAAACAAAAAAAGTCTGTTTTATTTATTACATTTCATTATTCAGTTTATGTATTACTGGAAAGCTGCCTTAAATAGACCTACCATGTGGGATACTCGTGATCTCTCAGCTGCAAGTCCAATTTAACAATTACTATAGTAAAATTATATATACATGCATAATTTAGTGCTGTCAAATGATTAATTGCGATTAATCACATCCAAAATAATTTTTTTATTATTATGTGTATATACACACACACACACACACACACATATATTTAAGAAAAATGTTTATATATTAAAAAAATGTATGTATAATATCAATTATATATATATATATACTGTGTGTGTGTGTGTGTATTTATATATACATAAAATAGATAGTATACACATATTGTGCAAACAAAAACTTATTTTTAATGCATTTAATCATGATTAATCGTTTGACAGCATAATTATAAAAAATAAGTCATTTGGGTGTTAGCTACACTTACGTGAACTGGTTACACTTCACATAATAGGCATAAACAGTATGTTAATATGCAGTAGGCTACGTAGTAAATTAAACACTACTTACAATTAATACAACAATTTCTACTTTAGCAATTCATGTTCTCATAATAATAGTGCTGTCAAAAATTAACAAATTACTCACATTTTTCTCTACTTAATCACAATTAATCACCTAATAATACATTTATATGTTAACAAGATGGTGTATTTTAAATGAGTTTAATAGCATCTTTGTACTACTATCAGTGAAGGCCACATATCATTGATACCAGTACTTACACTGTCGTCTAATACTAAAATGTTTTGCAAGTCATGTTATTTTTAATTTAAAATTTCTTGTGCTGACATTGCAGTATGGGTATTCAAAAGTATAAAAACTGAATACGCATCTGAATTAAACATGGCTTTTATTTCATTAACATTTTCAAATCATTTAGAAAATATCTATTGTATACGTATAGCTATAAATAACAGAAATATGTAACATAACATGATTAATTTAACAGCCCCATTTAAACAAATGTAATTTCTCCAGGGGCAGATAAAGGCACATCATATGGATTCATATGAAATTAGTTTTGTCATAATCTTTATGATGAGCTGTGTATGATCAGGTCAATCAAAGGTGTGTGTAGCTGGAGATGATCTGTTCTAGTGCTGTAAAACTGTCCAGAAAATCCTCCTCAGAGATCCCAAACTTTGTATACTGATGAACATAGGCCCTACAGGAAGCAACGTTGGTATTTAAAACATAAAATACAGAATATTGTATTGTATTTATGTTACTGTATTTCTCACCTTGATGCAAACATGTTCCAAGCCTTCCTCACTATATTGTCCAGGGGTTTCAAAAGGGACTGGCTGTTACTGACCAAAGTGGCAGACTTTTCATATCCATTGAAGGCTACAGGACAGGTCCATGTGCTGAAACTATTTTCAGTTTTAAGCCACGGCACATATAACGTAGGATCCTTAAAACCATCTGTTAATTAAAGTATTTTGCATGTTAGTTTTCTATACAGTTTTAAAACCCTTAAAATTTTGTTCAAATTACAAGAAGATGTTGTTTTCTGATAAAGCATGCATGTTCACTACTTTAAAAAAAAAGTTATCTTGCACTGTTGGACCATAGTGTATGTTCTTTGAAAAAATATGGATACTTATGTATTTTCAAATAATTAATGAATGCTTCAGTCATTTAGAAAAAAAAATACTTTTTTTCTTGTTTAATTGTTTTAATTGTTTAATAGGGCTGTCAGTTTAATGCAATTTATTAATTTATTAATTCATTAGTTATGAAAAAAATTATGCAATTAAAATATTTCAATGCAGTTAACACGCTGGCCCGCCTGCTGACAAATATGATGCAGGACAACAACTTTATAAATGCAGTTATGCCCTAAAATTCAAGATACTGGCCCGTATGTGTTTTGTCTCATGTTTATATATCACATATATAGGTTGTTTCTCACTGACTACTATAGTATGGAAAAAATACTATGGAAGTCAATAGGGACCAGCAACTGTTTGGTTACATCCATTCTTCAAAATATCTTCTTTTGTGTTCAGCAGAAGAAAGAAACTCATACAAGTTTGAAATAACATGAGAGTTAATAAAATGCTAACGATTTTAAATTTTGGGTGAGTTGAACTATCTATTTAATAAATTAAATATATTGGAGATCTGCTTACCTGTAACCGCAGTAGAAACATCTTTCCCCCGCAGTATTAGAAGATTAGCAAGTGATATATTGAAATTTTTATGCCTGCTGTTTGTTGCACTCTCTCCTCCAGATGTGACCGCTGATGGGGCGCTTACAGTCCAGTCAATGCCTATAAGTAAGAGTGCTTTAGTTCCACAAAACCATTATGTAGACAATGAAGTAATATTTTAATTTCTTCTGTAGTGTTTCCTTTTTAAAACATCCTTTGTAAAGGAATAGTTCACCCAAAAATGATAATTCTGTCATTTATTACTCACCCTCATGTTGTTCCAAACCTGTAAGACCTTCGTTCATCTTCAGAACACAAATCAAGATACTTTTGATGAAATACGAAAGCTTTCTGTCCCTGCATAGACAGCAACGCAACTGACACGTTCAAGGCCTAGAAACGGAGTAAGGACATTGTTAAAATAGTCCATGTGACATCAGTGGTTCAACCATAATTTCATTAAGCTACGAGAATTATTTTTGGTTTCTTTGTGCACAAAAATGATCCTCGTAGCTTCAAAACATTGATGTCACATGGACTATTTTAACGATGTTCTTGCTACGTTTCTGTGCCTTTACCGTGATAGTCTGTGGAGGATAAAGCTCTTGAATTTCATCAAAAATATCTTAATTTGTGTTGTAAAGATGAACGAAGGTACATTTTTGGAACGACATGAGGGTGAGTAATTAATGACAGAATTTTCATTTTTGGGTGAACCATCCCTTTAATATGCACGACATCACCGCACTCACCTTCCTCCATCCTAGCGCTTGCAATGAGCATTTGACGTAAATGCTTGAGCAGCCCAGGCCAGTTAAATACACTATAGGCCAGGGATGTGCTGGACATCTGAGGAATGTTACATAAGCTGAGCAGTTTGTACTCAGGATGGCTCACCAAAGAACTCATTAATTCCCCTGCAGACAGCAGATAAACACTGGTGTAAACAAGTGTCATTTTGACTGATGACTGTCTGAAATTGGAGGTGAACTGTGAGTCATCTGTACCTATTGGGTTCGTGCTGTAATGGCAGGGTGAATCAGCGGTATAAGCGGGCTGAAGGACGCTGGCCAGCTGGTGAGCGATCACCTTATTAACATCACTGATGGAGATGTGTTTGATGTTCATCAGCCGGCTGCAGATTTTGTGCACAGTGTCATTCTCGTGAACCAGAATAGCATCAGAGAGCTGGTAGAGGTGCGATAGCGTCAGCACAGAGTTGTAGTTTTGCACGATTACCTGGAGAGGCAAACAAAACAACATACACAGTGAATAAAGGTGACACAGTGCAATGATAAATAATAAAGTGACAAAAAAAAATAAATAAATAAAAAAAATGTTTAAAACACATGTAGCAAATTAGAAATGTAGAAATGTTGTTCCAAACCCCTAAGACCTTCGTTCATCTTTGGAACACAAATTAGGATATTTTTGATGAAATCTGACAGCTTTCTGACCCTGCATGGACAGCAACACAACTGGCCAACTGACACATTCAATGCCCAGAAAGGTAGTAATCGTTAAAACATGTGACATCAGTGGTTCAGCCTTAATTTTGTGAAGCTACAAGAATACTTTTTTTGTGTGCAAAGAAAACAAAAATGACTTAATGACTTAATTCACCAATTTCTTCTCTTCCGTGTTAGTCTTCGACAGGTGTTCACGAGAGTACCACGACGTCCTTACTACCTTTCTGGGCCTTGAACTTGTTAGTTGTGTTGCTGTCTATACAGGGTCAGAAAGCTCTCAAATTTCATCAAAAATATCTTAATTTGTGTTCTGAAGATTAAAGAAGGCCTTACGGGTTTGGAACGACACATTTATATGTGCAAATGTAGCATCATCTCATTAAATATGCACTAATTTGCAAGTCAGGTTCAAGATTTTTATTTAATTTTATTGACATATTAGAGTCAGACACAGGAGATTTTGGACATCTCTTTTAATCACTCCATAAATCAGAAAATACTGACAACAGCCCAAAAACAAATTGTAACCACGTTTTAGAAATAAATTTTGTATCTGTAACTAAGGCATATGATATATGAACAAACTCCACTGTTAAAACTTTCAGAAAATAAATAGGAATAAAACTGTAAAGTTTGTTGTTAGTGCAACAAACAAATAAATAAAGTATAATAAAATTAATATGTATTTTAGATGTTTTCTTTCCACTAGTTTGAAAAAAGACATGTTTTGGAAGCAAAATAGCCAGAAAATCTCAAAACTGACCAGTGCATGACAAAACAATGAAAAGTTTATTATTGTACATTTAATAACTTACACATTTATAACATTTTTATAGCATTGAGTTGCATAACATGGCATTTTGCAAACTGAACTAACCTTGCCTTGTCATAAAAAGGTCAAATTATCTGATATTTTAAGAAACTTTGAGGGTCTGCAGAGTGTTTTTTAATTATTAAGCAGTGAAGCTACTACTTGACTACTTGGGAAGGTTTTCTTTACCAAGATTTTCATTATTTGAATTATTTTTAATTTTGCTAATTATTTTAATTAAATTTTTCTTCATTGTGATGTCACAACAGTTGTTGGACCCTGACATTTTTTACTGTATGAGCACTAAAAACATCTATATGAATTTCAGTTCAGTTCAGAAAATAAAAATGTGTTTACAATTTAAGAGGTGAATTCAAATCATGGTATGTATGCGTTTTAAGCCATTTTTGAATAAGTTCACAGATCCAAACACACCCAAAAAGGTTGTGTCATTGACCCACTTATACTTAAAAACACAAAAATCTCATTACCTCACCAGCTCCATATGGCCATGTTACTTGATTCAGGATGAAGGAATTGGGATACAAGTCCCTCAAACGTTGAGTGATGTAGGTACCCACACCAGAACCAGTGCCACCTGCAACGCTCATCATGGTGAAAATCCCAGCCAGCCGATCACAGCGCTCGATCTCCTTCCGAACCAGATCCTCCACTGCCTCTTCATGACGTGGTCCATGAACACAGAACCTTCAGAAAACAACAATAAACTCACACATGACAAACAAGCCCAAAACCAAGAGCTGACTTTCTTACCCATTCGCCCAGTTGTTTCCAGAGCCCTGTTTCTGAGAGAAATGTGCTTTGTCTCCATATCTCCACCTTCCAGATTTTGAAGCCTTGGCTATTGCTTGAGAGATCACCTTAGGTTCCATATCAACAAGTACTGCTCGCGCCACAAGTTCTGGTAAACATAAAGAACCTAATAAAGATGAAATATTACAGAGGTGTAAGCAAATATGAGTGAGCTGAACCAACCTCCAGCAGATGTCTCATAAAAGAATCTGTCATCACTGCATTGCTTGTATTTCTTTCTGTTTGGTCCATTGGAATCATCGCTGATGACACTGAAGAGCTCGTGTCCTATTTGATTCCCACACTGACCCAGCTGTAAGCTTACAACCGACATATCTATCGACATTAAGCATTAAAAAATACGACAAAGGCTCATGTCATCATGACAGCACTACATGTAAACACACAACTCTCAAGAGTGTAGCTATAGCAACGTTTACCGAGTAACTCAGGGAGACGACAGTACACATACACTGAATGTTTGTTTACAACATGGAGAGTCAAAACAACCGCACAATATCAAATAACATTTAGTCACCGCATTTTCAAACTTTCATAAAGTAAAAGCAGAGCATCTGCTTGTGTAGAGTTGAAGGCGGGTGCACGTTTGAAAGCGTCGGAACTGATGCATGATGGGAGCTGGAGTGAAAAACATTTCTACAACCATCAGATGGCGCGCAAAACACACTTGTTCTGTGGTGAATATCAGGAAAACATGCCTTTCATCATGATTTCATCAAACAATTATAAGATGCCAAAGCATCTGTACTTGTGAAAAAATAATAATTTCGATGTAAGCGTTACCTCCTGGACATTTTTTGTGTGTATTTATTTATTTGGTTTTCGGTGTATATTTCTTGTTATTTATTTTTTACATTTATTTATTTACTTGGCCTAATTGTTTTAGTAGAATATAACTGTATTTTGTTTATTCTGGGTGTGTTTATACTTTATTGCTTTGTGTCAACCCAAGTCACACGTTGTTCTTTTAAACAATATCTCTGTTGTATGTATGTGTTAAATAAAATGTTCTTATTTCATCCCAATTAAAGAAATTATTATATAATAATATAATAATTGTTTTGCATGAAGCATAACATTTATTTATATTTTTACTAGGGCTGTCAAACTATTAATCGCGATTAATCGCATACAAAATAAAAGTGTGAGTTTGTCTAATATATGTATGTGTGTGCTGTGTGTAATTATTATGTTTATATAAATACACACAAATTAATGTATGTATTTAAGAGAAATATGTTTTATGTACAAAATATTTTATTTATAGATAATATAAATTATATAAAAATTATAATAAATATTTATACTTGTAAATATTTCTTAAATATATACATGAATGTGTTTGTATTTATATATACATAATAATTACACACAGTACACACACATAAATTAGGCAAACTTTTATTTTGTATGCGATTAATCGTGATTAATTGTTTGACAGCCCTATCATTTTCATGCCCAGTAAGCACATTTTCCTGAAGACTCTTTAGATTCTTGTTATTTCAGATTAGATTGTAGATTTTTCTGTAGAAATATTTTTGATGTAGAAATATTTTAGAATTTAAATAAGTCATTGTTTTTTCCCCAGTGTTGCATTGTTTATTTCATATTTATTTTAATTACTATATTTAAATTTGAAGAAATATGTGGAAAAAAAAAAAAGATAGATAGAATATAAATCAACTGAATATGATAACATTGCAAACATTTCCTTTACGCGCACAAAGAAAGTGTATTCTGTTCATTGTGTTTATTTAACAAACCGTGCAATGTTTTGATAAAATTAATATTATTTATTTATTTTTAAATGATTCATTTTCAGGTTCTTTGGTTCATCAGAATTTAATAATTTATTATTTGTTTGTTTTGTATTCTGGTATTATTTTAATATATTATTTTAATATATATAGTGCTGTCAAATGATTAATCACATTTAATTGCATCCAAAATAAAACTTTTTGTTCACATAACATATATGTGTGTACTGTGTATATTTATTATGTAAATATAAATACACACACACACATACACATTGGAAAAAAAAGATATATATATATATATATATATAATAAACAGTATATAATACATAATATTTTTCCTACTATATAAATAGTATCATAATATTATTTATACATTTATTTATCGGTTTTGTATTCTGATACAATTTTTTGACAGTTACATGCACAAAAACAGTTTGAAGTCCAGCGCGAGTATTTTCCAACATTCTTCCAGCATTGTCTAATATATGTGTGTGTGCTGTGTGTAATTATTATGTTTATATAAATACACACAAATTAATGTATATATTTAAGAGAAATATGTTTTTATGTACAAAATATTTTTATTTATAGATAATATAAATTATATAAAAATTATAATAAATACATATACTTGTAAATATTTCTTAAATATATACATGAATGTGTTTGTATTTATATATACATAATAATCACACACAGTACACACACATAAATTAGGCAAACTCAATTGTGATTATTTAACAAACCGTGCAATGTTTTCATAGAATTAATATTATTTATTTATTATTAAATGATTCATTTTCAGGTTCTTTGGTTCATCAGAATTTAAGAATTTATTATTTGTTTGTTTTGTATTCTGGTATTATTTTAATATATTATATATATATATATATATATATATATATATATATATATATATATATATATATATATGTAATCGTATGCTGTCAAACGATTAATCACAATTAATTGCATCCAAAATAAAACTTTTTGTTCACATAATATATGTGTGTGTACTGTGTATATTTATTATGTATATATAAATACACACACACACATACACATTGAAAAAAAAAAAAAAAAGAAAAGAAAAAAAAAAAAAAAATATATATATATATATATATATATATATATATGTAAAATAAACAGTATATAATACATAATATTTTTCCTACTATATAAATAGTATCATAATATTATTTATACATTTATTTATCGGTTTTGTATTCTGATACAATTTTTTGACAGTTACATACACAAAAACAGTTTGAAGTTCAGCGCGAGTATTTTCCAGCATTCTTCCGCGCGGGGGTGTCAGTTCGCGTCCATGCCGGTCATGGCGACGGTGCGTTCATGTCCATGAGGCGGGAAGCCCGAGCTCCTCACGCGGTTTTGAAGTGATTCCAGACAGCGAAATCAACGATGGCTGGCGTTTTCGACATCGATCTGGACCAGCCAGAGGAAAATGTCTCCGATGATGAACTGGAGGAGGTAACGGACAGTCGGTTTTCTTGAAGTAAACGGCACGCGGGAGTGTTCCACCCCGAGAGGAGTGCAGGCCTGAGGCCCGAGGAACAAGCGTCGGGCTGCTTTATGTTATGCTAACAGGCTAACGCGAGCACCCTACAGTGTGTGTTGTGTACTCAATAACTGCTGTTCTGTCTGTCATCACATGTGTTAGACGTATTTGCGCTTTACGAGCTGAAATATGTTTTATATGCAGTAGTCAAAAGATACGAGCTGGAGATAATAGGGTTGTATGTGAGCTTACTACTTGGCAGTACAGTACAGTACAGTACAGTTCAGTTATGGCAATTTAAAGGGCTGCATGTTTGTGTTTTCTTTCACATCGAAACTTGCAATGCAGCATACTTTAGATGTATACATTTTCGCATGCATATTGCTTAAAAGTATTTATTGACTTCGTTCATATGCGTTTTATATTTACGAGGATCAGTGAATTTGGAGTTGCAAGTCCATAGATGTACATGTCACCTTATGGGATCTCTGGGAATAGTATTGCGAAATCCGACCCCTTACGTTTTCATGTTCAGACTAGAAGTGCTGCCAACTGTTGCTTCGTAACGTTATCTGCTCGTGCACTGATCCAGCATAACGCTGTTCACTATTGCAGTGAATTGAGCCTTTATTGATCATGCATTTCACACTTCTCTTCTGCAGGCTCAGATCAATGACCTCATGGATCAGTGCAGTGGCTTTGAGTTGTAAGTATATGCAGTGGTTGCAATTAAACATTCTGAATTTTTATTGTTTAGTATTTTAACTTCAATTATTAAAATAATAAAGTTTCATAGATTCTCAAATACAGATGCAGATGAGATGAATAATGCACATGATCACTTTTTTCTGATTTATTCTTTAAGTAACATGGACGACTGTGAGAAGATCGAGATATCCGAGGACAATGTGAACCAAGGCACTGAGAACATCCGTCCAGAGTGCTTTGAGCTTCTCCGTGTGTTGGGAAAAGGAGGTTATGGAAAGGTATTTATTTTTTTTATTGATGTATTACATATTGTTTAAATTTATATATTTTTAAAGAACTTTTCACAATTTTACCATAGCCCGAAAGTGGCATTACAAAAGTAAAAACATTTAAATTTACAATACATTTAAAAAACAAACCTGTCTTAAAATGTTTAAAGGCTAATGAGCACATATGACTTTAAATAATGTTGGAGTTTTTTTTTTTTTTTTTAATCAGTGGGTATTTATAATAAAGTGTTTTTACAACGCATCATCAATCGGCCGTATTGGCCGCAAATACGTAAACAATGCCACTGAACCAAATGAAACTTGCATATTTTGCTGATTATTGCTGCTGAAAATGATCAGTTATTGTCATGTTTTGGGGAAAAACTTTTGGAGTACTATAGACTGCCAAAACTTATGAAATCAAGGAGAAGAGTGTAAAAAAACTGTCTGAGTGACAAAAGGCGTTTGTGGTTGGCTAAACTCAACCAGGATTTCCAGGGCAAAAATCTTGACAACATTCATGTTTGTTCTTATAATTTCCAGTCAGGTAGGTGAAATATTAGGCTGATATCTTAATTAATACTGCTCGTACGTATCTTTACCATTTATTCACTTTAGTTAGTCTCAATGTTGTGCACTTTCCTGCTTACTAAGTCCTTCTCTATATGACTTAGCAGCTTACACACATTTTTCTGTGCATTAGACAGCATAAATTAGCAGAACAACATATTCTGGAGTACATTAACCATGCAATCAATGCTGTTGTTTACATCTGAGTATCGCCAGTATGGCCGTGATGTAAGTGCAAACCCTCTATATCATAATCAAATATCAGTACTGTAATATCAAATATATGCGTCAGCGTTGTTAATATTATAAACGAAAGCTATTAGTGATATGTTTGTTGATAGAAATAAACTATATTACCAGGTATAAAAAATGTAAAGCTATACATATCAAGCTGAAGCATTGAAATTACTGTAATTATAAAATTATTTAAAATACTGTTACTATTTAGGTTTAAAAAAAATAAAATAAAAGCTAAAATATAAAAGATTAATAAAAAAAATAAAAGCTAATATAAAAGATTAATGAAAACTTTATACACTGCCATTCAAAAGTTTGGGATCAGTAAGATTTTGAATGTTTTTAAAGAAGTTTATTATTTTCATCAAAGCTTTGTTTATTCGATCAAAAATACTGAAATTAATGTAATATTGTGAAATATTATTGTGACGTAAAATAACTTTTCTCTATTTTGATATACATTAAAATCTAATATATTCCTGTGATCAAAGCATTTTTCAGCTTTACTCCAGTCTTCAGTGTCACATGATCGTTCATAAATCATTGTAGTATGCAGATTTATTATCAGTGTTGGCAACAGTTGTGCCAACAGTTTTTTGGAACCTGTGATACTTTTTTTTTCTTTTTTTTTGGTGAATAAAAGTTCAAAATAACAGCATTTATTTAAAACAATATTCTAACAATACACAATAACGTTTAAAAGTCTGGGGTCAGTAAATTTTACTTACCTTTTTTTTTTTAAAAGAAATTAATACAGCAAAGATGTGTAAAACTGATAAAAAGTGATAGTAAAGACTTAGGATTTTAAATAAAAAATGTTCTTTTTAACTTTTTATTCATCAAAGAATCTTGAAAAAAGTATCACAGGTTCCAAAAAGATATTTGGCAGCACTGTTACCAACATTGATAATTCTAATAGGAAATCAGTATATTAGAATGAATTCTGAAGGATCATGTAACACTAAAGACTGGAGTAATGGCTGATGAAAATTCAGCTTTGCATCACAGGAATAAATTATATTTTAAAGTATAGTAAAATAGAAACGATTATTTTATATTGCAATAACATTATTAAAAATATGACTATTTTATCTGTATTTCTGATCAAATGAATGCAGCCTTATTGAGTGTAAGAGACTTCTTTCAAAAACATTACAAGTTTTACTGATCCCAAGAACTCTGTGAAGCGGTATTCCTTTTGAACCTGTCTGGGCTTAAATGTAACTTTTTCTTTGGCTTTTTTGTAGGTTTTCCAGGTTCGGAAAGTATCCGGTGCAGGATCAGGAAAAATATTTGCAATGAAAGTCTTAAAAAAGGTTAAGCAAATTCCTTACATTTGAATGCAGTCATTTACATTTGTGCCGATGTCTCAATGTCACTCTATTCTGCTGTTTGTAGGCCATGATTGTACGCAACGCCAAGGACACAGCGCATACTAAAGCGGAAAGGAATATTTTAGAGGAAGTCAAGCATCCTTTCATCGTTGATCTAATCTATGCCTTTCAGACGGGCGGCAAGCTTTACCTCATCCTTGAATACCTAAGTGGTTCGTGAATCAAGAACAGCCTTTGTCTTAGAGATAGATAACTGCTCATTCTTTCTGCCATCTTCCTGTTGCTGCAGAGTTGCTAAGGAATACACTCTGCCCTTGGAGGCATTCCTTCAGTGAATTTTGTCTTTTTTGCATAGAGGGAATTTATTTAAACGTTTTACACAAAAAAACCTATATATATATATATTCTTAAAAAAGGTTGCATTTTTTAATTTGTGTGCTGAAATGGTAAATTTGCAGTATGAAGCTTTACTCTCAGTCAATCTGTGATGTTTGTGGTAAAATCGGCTTTTCTTTTGCAGGTGGGGAGCTTTTCATGCAGCTTGAGCGAGAGGGTATTTTCATGGAGGACACAGCCTGGTAAGAAAGGGCGATTTGATCATTTTTTTGGCTTTTAAAGCATAAACTTGATTCTTTATAATTGATTCATGCTTAGCGCTTTAAACATGTAGCGTTTTATTGAAGTGACAACTGTTTAAACAATTTTCAAGGACACATGAACACCGACACATGCATACAATAGACATTCAGCATGATGAGATGAATGAAGATAATCAGAATGATGCTCAGGGTTTTTACACGCAGCTTTTACTTGGCTGAAATCTCTATGGCTCTCGGGCACCTGCATCAGAAAGGCATCATCTACCGAGATCTCAAACCTGAAAACATCATGCTCAATAACCAAGGTTTGGCTGCTTTATTTAGTAGTTTAGATCTGGAGTAAATCTGCAGATGAACTGAGAAACCTTTAATTATAATAATCTATTTTCTGTCTTATTACAGGGCATGTAAAACTGACCGATTTCGGGCTGTGTAAGGAGTCGATTCATGACGGCACAGTGACACACACTTTCTGCGGCACTATTGAATACATGTGAGACGTTTAAAGAAACCTTTAAATCCTTGTGATGTCTAAGTAGCTCATTTCCTGTTTTGCAAATGTCTCTTTTCATTGCCTGACGTGCCCGTGTGACATGCATTTAGATGAATTCTACAGTAGTGTGAGAAGTTCCTTTATTTCAGGGCTCCAGAGATTCTCATGAGAAGCGGACACAATCGGGCTGTTGACTGGTGGAGTTTGGGGGCTTTGATGTATGACATGTTAACTGGAGCAGTGAGTAGAAACGTCTTGTGAATGTCTTTGTGCCTGCAATACTTCAGTTTGGTTTTTGCATTACATTCTGGAATGTATAACACATGTTGCAGAATTAATTTCAACAACCAATTGCTGAGTTTAACTAATTATTTTATTTTATATATATATATTTTTTTATTAGAAGTTACTGATTCCTTAAAGGGGTCATCAGATGCAAAGTTCACTTTTACATGTTGTTTGAACATTAATGTGTGTTGGCAGTGTATGTACAAATCTACCCTATAATGATTAAAAATCCATGCAGTGGTTTTTAATTAATCTGTAAAAATAACATCCCCTTTTTCAAATCGAGCCATTCTCAGGCGTCACACCCTCAGATGTCGATCACATGATCGTCTTACCTCAGACCTGCCCGAAATCAGCTGTAACAGTCTGACCTCCATTGTGTCGATGCCAGAGCAGGGATGTAAGTTAGACAAAAATATCTCCAATTGAAGTGCTGTGTTGCTGGATGTAATAATGAACACAGTGTTCATCATTTACTCCCGACACCTGAGCCGCTGAAGATGCAGTGGATTACGTTTGTTTGTGAAAAGAATGCACCTCTTGATCTACATAAATGCGTCTATGTTTGCACAAATCATTTGTGATCCAGATTCACTTACAGCTGAAGTGAGTATAAGGGTTTTTTATGAATCTTTGCGATTGCCTTGCCTAATAACCTGTTAGTTAGCAAGTTTAACGGCTAAATGCGGCTAAAGTAAACAGGCTCGTCACTCCACAGAAAGAAGAGAGGGGCAGGGCGAGCAGAGCTCATTAACATTTAAAGCAACCTCAACCAGAACAGGATGATTTTTGCAGAGCTGATTTTGGCAGGTAAAAAAAGGTGTTTTTTACACTACCATCAAGGATTTTTTTTAACCAAAGTATATTATAGACTTTTCATTAAGACCCTAAAGAATCATATCAACTTGTGGGAAATGTGCATCTGATGACCCCTTTAAGAGGACTGGAGTTGGGAAACGCTGTCATATAGTATAAATATACTTTTATCAATAACAAAAGTTAGCTTTATATTTGTCAGCGAGGTCCCTCATAAAGGGATCATTGTGTTTGTGGTTCCTGGCATTAAAAAGTTTGTAGTTTTTGAACATCCCTACTATGTTTTTTTTTTTTTTTTTTTTTTTTTTTTTTTTGCCTTTCTAGCCCCCCTTTACAGGAGAGAACCGGAAAAAAACCATTGACAAAATTCTTAAATGCAAACTGAACCTCCCACCCTACCTCACACAAGAAGCCAGGGACCTTCTCAAAAGGGTAGGTGAACAGTATTTTATTTTTCTCAGTAGTACAGTTATTATGTTGCGTATTTGATTTTTGTAGCTTTCTAATAAGTCATTTTGTAATGGCAATTTTATTGTGTTCAGCTGCTGAAAAGAAGTGCCTCATCTCGACTTGGGGCTGGACCTGGAGATGCAACAGAAGTACAGGTCTGTATATAGGTCATATGTTGATTAACATCAATGGTAAAGTCAGCATCTTAACCCTGCAAAGCCTGACATGAAATAATAGTGAGAAAAATCAAATCTTTTGATTATTTATATAAATAATCAAAATTTTTGGAATCTATAAAGTTTTTGGAGTGTCATTTGTGATACATTAGGCTTTTATGGCTCATATAGTATGATATAAACATCAGTTATATTCAGAGCAGGGTTTGTACGGTCATGAAAAACCTGGGATAGTCATGGAATTTTAAAACGGCAGTTTCCAGGCCTTCCCAGGTTTTGGAAAAAATGAACGCAGAAAGTTTTGCAAAAGACATGGACATGTATTTCACAAATCTTTTATCAGATCAGTGAGGGATTGCGCATATATCGCATAGTTTGCGTAGTTTTGCCCATTTCCACAGCTTTTGAGTTGAAAATGAGGGAAATTCCTATATGCATTTGTTCAATATAGCATGTAGATTAGATGAGTAAATAAATCCACACAGACTATCAGATTATATCAGTCACTTGAAAACCACATGACTGATTAAGCTGTACCACGTCTTTTATTTTTCACTTTCTCAAAACATCATGTCAGCGTATTATTTTTTTGCACCCTCCAGATTTTCAAGTAGTGATATCTCGGCCAAATGTCGTCCTGTTCTAACAAACCATACATCAGTGGAAAGCTTATTTATTCAGCAGCATCAGTGGTCATTTATTTTAGTTAACATATGCTATGATATATTCAAACTGATTTTTATTGTAATTGTAAAATACTGGAGCATTATGTCATGAATATTGTCTCAGAAGTCATGAAAATGTATTGGTAAAAATGTGTACGAACCTGTCAGAGGCCAAAGCTGAGTCAGATTGCAATTTGCTTTTTGCAATAGTTGCTGTTACTTGTAATGCAAGTCAGTGACTACTTGCATGAAACACAAAAAATATATAATTTAACATTATATTTTCCAATAATATGTCTTATGGAAATATTTAAATGCTCAGTTTTATGATCAAAGCTATGTAGTTTTTATTGTTGGGGCCAAAACACATAATGCAATGATCGAAATGAATAATGAATCATATTTGATACATGATTTTTTTTTTTTTAACATCATCTTTCTAAAAATGATGTATGGATAATCAAGTAAGCCTAAGTTGTTTCAGTCAGATAAGTGTTCTTCTTAAAGCATTACTAAGAATATACAATTATTCTTTCTTTTACTGTATAAAAATCAGTAAAAACTTTAAAGCATAAAGACGTGTTAGGCTTGCCACGATAGACGGTGTTGACGATGTTACCGGTTATAAGACGCAACACCGGTGACATCACTTTTCCACCGTCTCCACATTTGTTTCTGTTTTTTTGTTGTTTTTTTTTGTTTTTTTAAGTATTCGTTTTTTTATTAAATATTTATTTGAATTAAATGGAAAATATAATTCTAAATAATTTACTTAAGACGAGAGCATGCACTATAATTTTAAAACTGAACATGGCTACAATGCGTCATATTTCATTTATCACGCGAGGAGTTGAATTTACAGAAAGAGAATGGCGTTGTTTTTTTGTTTTTTTTCGTTATGTTAATAAAAAGTTCTGTTTAATATCAGTGATTTTTTTTTTTTTTTTTTTTTTTTTTACTTTCGTTGTCGTCCATTCAAACAATTGACGCCGAATTGCCAATTCCCGCAAAACTGAAAGTGAAAGTATAATACGCACGCATTTATAAGTTATTTAAAAGCAGAAAAAAAGAGGAAAAGAGGAAACCCCCACCCCCACGGTGATACCGGTATTACCGGTGTTGTCACATGTCGATTAACCGGTGGGGAAATTTCCTCATCGTCACAACGCTAACATGTGTCCCTAGACTTGAAGGGGAATGTTTTTAAAGTTATACTGGAAGACCTTGTACATGTTAAGATAGCATAAACTATCGATCAGTAGACGGAAGGCATGTAGTAGATTGCGCACAACAGGTTTTTCAGCAAGTTTTGATCTTGTTGATAATTTTGAGGCCTTAGAAATGTATCAAATATGTGACCCCGGACTACAAAAACAGTCATAAAGGTCAGTTTTTTGAAATTGACATTTATACATCCTCTAAAAGCTGAATAAATCTTTCCACAATGGAAAGAAGAACTATTTAAAAATCTGGAATCTGAGGGTGGATAAAACCTTGAGAAAATCACCTTTAAAGTTCCAAATGAAGTTTTTAGCAAAGCATATTACTAATCAAAAATGAAGCTTTGATGTATTTACTGTAGGAAATTTGCTAAATATCTTCATGGAACATGATTGTTAGTCAATATACTAATGATTTTTGGCATAAAAGGAAAAAAATCATAATTTTGATTCGTACAGTGTATTGTTGGCTATTGCTACAGATATACTTGTGCTACTTAAGACTGGTTTTGTGGTCCAGGGTCACATGATAAACAGGCTTTACAGCGTGAAGATTGATTTCACTATTGATTTTCTGGTGGTTTTAATGTCTAATCAGGCATCAGAGTTCAAAAAATTGCTGGGCTTTAGTTTGTGAATTAATTTGCTCGAATTTGTCTTCTAGACTCATCCCTTCTTCCGACACGTTAATTGGGACGACCTCCTTGCACGTAAAGTAGAACCACCATTCAAGCCTTTCTTGGTAATTACAGTCACGTTTTGTGGTGTCTTCCTCAATTTTATGGCTTAATTGAGCATAGATGAATTACGTGATCTGATGAATAATTTCGACAGCAATCTGCTGACGACGTGAGCCAGTTTGATTCAAAGTTCACCAGCCAGACTCCCGTTGACAGTCCTGATGACTCCACACTAAGCGAAAGTGCAAATCAGGTCTTTTTGGTAAGTCATGATTTTACTGTCCTGCATATTTGCTTTGGTGCTTTTCTCATCTTAACCTTTTAATTTTTGCAGGGTTTTACCTATGTAGCTCCATCTGTGTTGGAAAATATAAAGGAGAAGTTCTCATTTGAGCCAAAAATTCGTTCACCTCGTCGCTTTTTGGGAAGCCCTCGAACGCCTGTCAGGTAGTTGCGGTTTTTGGGTTATAAATGTCATAGATTTTGACAGATCGAATTAAAAACAATTTGTCTCCCGTCTTTCAGCCCGATTAAGTTCTCAGGAGATTGTTGGCCACGAGGTCCAACTTTACCCGGATCCTCCATCCTCCAGTCCCCCACAGAGCTCGCTATGGAAGTGTCCACCATGGACCAGATGGAAGTCCAGCCTAGTTCCGAAGCCACCGCTCCTCTTCCCATCAGGCAACCCGCTGGCTCCACCGTGGGCCAGTTTAAGCAGCAGGCCTACCCCGTGATCTCCAAAAGGCCAGAGCATCTACGTATGAACCTATGACCATTAGTCCAACTTAGAGTTTTCCTTTGCTTTCTCTATTTCTTTTATACGGACACTCGGGGAGAAGAAAGGTCCCTGCCGTCACTACCATCTGCTATATACTGTCCTTCACATCTGATGAGCATGTGTCTTTCACTGAGTTTGAGAAACTGCTACAGTTCCTCACATCCCAAAACCTCAGAGCGCATTCTTAGATGATTCCTGTCATTACATATCATATGGATTATCAGGATTGGGCCTTTTTTGGATTATCAACTTTTTTACATGATTTTACCATAAAAGGAACATGAAACAACAACAAAAAAAAAAGAAAAAAAAAAAGTGACACTATTTGCAAATGTGCAGATGAGTAGATGCTCCCTGCAGGATGATCAAGTGATGTTGAGGAATTGCTTCCAATGGGATGTTTTGAGTTTTTACAGTATTTCCAAAGGGAAGCTGAATCGCTTTCCAGCTGTTAAGCAATTGTACAAATCATTGTGGATTGCAGAATGACATGCGTTTGTGGGATTTCGCCCAGCGGAGGTTCGCAACCTGACTTAAGTCTTACGTTTTTAAATGAGTGTATCCCACAGTGCTGTATAGATGATGGATAAATACACAAGCCTCAATAAAAACAAATACGTCAACTTTTGAAACTTTATTATGTGCTGGGGTGTCAAATTAAGTTGGAGAGTTTGTAATTTCACAAAAAGATGTGCATTAGAAGATCATGGATTCATACAAAACATTTCTTATGCTCATCAAAGCTGCATTTATCTGATCAAAAATACTTTAAAAAAACATTTTGTGGAATATTATTATGGTTTTCTAAATTAATATATTTTAAAATTAATTTATTGCTGTGACAGCAAAGCTGAATAGTCTTCAGTGTCACATGATCTTTCAGAAATCATTCTAATATGCTGGTTTATTATCAATGTTGAGAACAGTTGTGCTTAGTATTTTGTTGAGGAGTGGTTAATTTTTGTGAAATTTTTAATTTTCTTTACTGTCACTTTTGGTCAATTTAATGCATACTTGCATAAATCATACAGATTACACATTTTTGATTGGTGGTGTACATAAGAAAATGGTTTTCTTTATAATATCATATAATATTTAAGAAATAGGAAGTTATTTGGGGGGAAAAAAACAGAAAATGCATTACAGATTAACAATGACAAGTACTTTAACCAAGGTTAATATCTACCTATTTATTAAAATCTTAAAGTTGTATAAATTAATATTATTTGAACTAGACAAACACGTTATGAACAATAGTATATCTGCAAGATTTTTTTTAGTTCATGATGCCTAATGCTTTGACTAATACGAGCTTTGATATGAACTAATATGAAGGTTATGTAAAGTGTTACATAAAAAGTTCAATTTATTTTTCCGCCCCCTAATTCCAAGGTTAGACCTCCATTGTCCTTTTTTCATGATTTATTGGATATGGTTTAAGGATATGGATTTTCAAAATATTTTTTACTGACAATTTCCACCTGATAAAATACTTTAAGGCTTGGCATAACTAGAAAAATGTGTTTTCAACACAAAGTGCCCATGAGTTGATTAATTTGTGACTTTTCCAGGCCTATAAATCACACTTTTAAAATCAGGCTACCTCATATATCCAGATTTTCCAAGGCCAGTTTGTGGGAATTTTGTTTTTTCAAAGAATAGAGGGGGAAACTGTTGTTAAAGGGGTGAATTAAAAACACTAGAGATATTGTATCTCTGTAATATTTGGTTGTTTGGCTTGTTTGACTTATTTTAATGTCTGTTTTGTCTTATTTTAAGTCATCTTGAGGCCTCTGCAAGATGATCCTCCCTGCAACACTCTAAATGCCTACAACTGGGTTCAGTCTTTACAAACACAGGTGAATAAGGTCTAATCTTAAAGATATTTAGCTTTTGTAAATAATTTGGATATAAACGTGCATGCAGATGGAGATGCATTTAAACATTTTTCCCTCAGGATGCAGCTCTTGTGCAATATGTCTTCTAGTTGTCCATAAGGGAAAACTCAAATACTGGTTTATGGTGCAATATAATGCTTGGAAAAACCTCTTTTGTGTTCAGTCACACTTCAAAATCGTCTGCGTTTTACCTGGTGGTAACATTTGTCTCTAATAGCTGTTTTTGTGTGTTTATACAGATGAGTTGAGGAATGGCCACATACTACATCACTTCTGTGCTCTTGCTAGCAAGAGCAGGTTGTCTGAGCCAGTCAGAATTATTAGCAGTGTAGGTCACTGTCCAGCTGGAGTGAGTCGAAATGACATTGACTGGCTGGATCAATGAGTTCCGAAAGAAAAACGACCCAGTTTACCTGAATTCACCCTGTTTGTCTGGCCACGTCAAGTCTAATAATATTTATGCATTTTCAGCAACAGCTGTGTTGCTTTGAATGCTTTCTTCTGCAGTCATGTGATGGCTGATGGGGAATTCTTGGTTGTATACAAATGGGTATTTAAATCTTTGTACCTTGTTTGCACTGTCTGTTAGAGGAAGTTCAATCTGGGGAGAACATTAATGGTATTTGCATATGACAAACAATATGGTTGTCTCATCTGTTTTTTCCAGGGGATTCCCTAAAATTTACAGCATAACGGAAATAACTGTCTGTCTCTGAGGAAACAGATGTTGAACATCAGTTGTAGCAGGACTGACAGTTTTAACAGTACTGGATGATTTATCCATGTTAAAAACAGGCAGCTGGGACTCCTTTTGCTTTTAAACTTGTGATGTGGTACAGCAGCAGGTCTAACAACTGGATGTAGTTTTTATTTTAGAATTTAATTTTTTTTTTAATTTATTTTTATTTGACTATATTTTTTAATTACTATATATTTTTTATGTGTTTATTTTTTGGTTGCAACAAATTTTTGAGTTGGTGGAACTTTTTTTTGCAACACATTACTTTACTTTGGAACATAAAATAATTTTTAATAAGCACTAAAACAATTTTGTAAAAAAACAAAACAATAAATGGATAAATAAATAAATATATATATATATATGAAGAGTTCAGTCTTAGTCCATCTGATGTATTTCTTTAAAATTAGCATTTCTTTCTGGCTACTTTGTATAGGTTTCTATGTAAGTAGTGGTACTTCTGATTGGGCTGAGGCTGGTATTTTAGCAAATTTTAAAGTAAAAGTATTTGATGGACCTATAGTATGTGTTGGGAGCATTCACTCAGTATCATTATCTCATTTTTGACCACGATGGCTTTTAGCTGGTTTTGCATCTGAACTCTTCATATACACACACACACTACCAGTCAAAAGTTTTTGAACAGTAAGATTTTTAATGTTTTTAATGAAGTCTCTTCTGCGTAGAGTAGATTAAAGTAGATTAGATAAAAAAAAAAAAAAAAAAAAAAAGTGAATAAAAAAACAAATCTTACTGTTCAAACAGTACTGCTCAGACTTTTGACTGGTAGTGTGTATAGTGTGTGTGTGTGTGTGTATGTATGTATGTGTGTGTATATATATATATATATATATATATATTTATAATATATATATACATACACATATACACACAGACACAGACACAGACACAGACACACAGAGTCTGGTTTATTATCCTTGTGGGGACTCTCCATAGGTGCAATAGTTTTTATACTCTCCACACTGTATTTTCTATCCCCTTACCCTAAACCTAACCCTAACAGAAAACTTTCTGCATTTTTACTTTCTCAAAAAAACTCATTCTGTATGATTTATAAGCTTTTGTACCCATGGGGACCTCAAGCCAGTCCCCACAATGTCAAAAATTTCAGGTTTTACTATCCTTGTGGGTACATTTGGTCCCCACAATGTAGCAAAAACAAGTACACACACACACATATACACAGTTGAAGTCAAAAGTTTACATACACCTTGCGGAATCTGCAAAATGTTAATTATTTTACCAAAGTAAGAGTGGGCACATTTAGTCCACAAGACAAATAATAGTTGAATTTATAAAAATGACCCCATTCAAAAGTTTACGTACACTTGATTCCTAATACTGTTTTTTATTTATTTATTTATTTTTTTTGTCAAGTGATAGTTGTTCATGAGTCTCTTGTTTTTCCTAAACAGTTAAACTGCTTGCTGCTCTTCAGAAAAATCCTTCAGGCCACACAAATTCAGCATTTTTGTGTATTTGAACCCTTTCCAACAATGACTGTATGAATTTCAGGTCCATCTTTTCACACTGAGGACAACTGATTGACTCATTTGCAACTATTACAGAAGGTACAAACGCTCACTGATGCTCCAGAAGAAAAAACATGCATTAAGAGATGGGGTGTAAACTTTTGAACAGATTGAATATATGTACATTTTTCTTATTTTGCCTAAGTATCACATTTTTTCATGCAGTACTGCTACAGAAGATACTTACATGTTTCCCAGAAGACAAAATAAGTTCAATTTACCCTGATCTTCAAATTCAAAGTTTTCACCCCCCCCGGCTCTTAATGCATAATTTTTCTTTCTTGAGCATCAGTGAGCGTTTGAACCTTTTGTAATAGTTGCTTATGAATCCTTTAGTTGTCTTCAGTGTGAAAAGATGGATCTCAAAATCATACAGTCATTGTTGGAAAGGGTTCAGCTAGACAAAAATGCTGAAAAAACAAAGAATTTGTGGGACCTGAAGGGTCATTCAGGTAACAACAGTATTAAGGATCAAGGGTATGTAAACTTTTGAACAGGGTCATTTTTATCAATTCAACTATTATTTTCTCTTGTGGACTATATGTAGGTCTTTTATGTGATATATCTTATTCAGGTTAGTACTAAAAAAACGTATTTTGCATGATCCCTTTTATTTTGGTAAAATAATTAACATTTTGCAGATTCTGCGAGGTGTATGTAAACTTTTGACTTCAACTGTATGTATATGCATAAACAACAGTCACTAAACTAAAAAAAACTTTCACTGTGTGAAAAAATACAGTGAAAGTGCACGTCATCTGATGATGTCAGGCGCTGACCCGTCACGCTGTGTTGTAGTACGGAAGACCTCTAGAGGGCGGCAAAACGCTGACTGCGGTTCATCATCTGAGGCGGAGATGACGAGGAAGAAGATGTCAAAACACTGCGAGGCCGTTTGAGTCGGCATCTAAACATGAATTGGTTATGCTTCAAATTTGCACCTTACATTCATTACCTATGATGTTAAGGTAAGTTCATTTTAATTCAATAATCTTTCACGGTGACAGGACATTTTTTTTAAATAATTACGAAACGACAGCTTGATACCCACCAAAACATACAGCAACGTCATTATATACAGATGAAGTCGTGATGTCTAGATTAGTGAAATTAACGTTAGTCTTTTATATTAATATTAATATTAATATTTTATATTAATGTTACGCGTTTACAGTGTTCAAGTAAATTTGATATCAAGTCGATGTCAGCATACTGATAATTAGACGCCCCTTATAAACAATTATCATGATAACCATAATTTCCTCTAAAGGTATAGTTACTAGTTATTATTGCTTGTGTAAAACCATGTTAATTCAATATTATAGCAAAATATTGTATTTAACATTTAACATCTTATTTTGATGACTGTAAGTTACCACAGTTTTATTGCAGTATAGAAACAATGTTTAAACGCCAGTTCATCTATTTGGTTTTTCATGAACCGATTCTTAAAGAGACAGTTCACCCAAAAATGAATAATCTGTTATCTCTATTTTAGATCAGTGGTCATTCCTCATGTCCTACCGAAACCAAATGACTTCTTCTGTGGAAAATGGAAGAAGGTATTTTGAGAAATGTCCATAAAATGGAAGTCAGTGGGAATCGCAATTATTTGGTTGGTCTCTCTCTCCATTTTCTATCACAGGTGCACGTAAACCTCTGCGATGTCTCAGCCTGAGCATCTCAACATGAGCCCCTGGGGCTTGTCTGAGTTTTTGGTCCAGAGGAAGCTGCTTGGTTTTGGGGCGCTGCTGGCCTGGATGGTCTTGTTCCACCTGCTGGTCAACGTTTGGCTCCTCTGTGTCTTCACAAGCCTCTTAGTGGTCTTAGGTGGTTGGCTTGGTTCCCAAGCTGTCCTGGACTCAGACAGCGTTGTTCACCTGGAGCGCTTTGTTAGGCTGGAGGAGATCCCGCATAGTGCAGAGAGCGAGAAACAACTGGAAGATGAGATCCAGAAGACGGTCGGCAAGATCATACGTGACTTTGTCACCTCGTGGTACAGCACCATTTCTGGAGAAAAAGAGTTTGAGGATGAGGTTCACAATGCTATGATCTCGATGGCGATGGAGCTGAAGCGTCGAGCGGCAAGAGTTGACAGGAAAGCTTTATCTCGCAGAATTTTAGATTTATCTGGATGCCATCTTCAGTGTTATTTGGAGGCTGTTAAACATCAAGAGGTGGACAAAGATGGAGATCTCTGGGATACGTACAGCAAACTCTACCCTCCTCATCCTGCTCTTCAGAGCTCTGCTGCTGAGGTGAATTACGTTCGGGCCATTGTAGATCTGCTTCTCCATGTTCTTGTACCTCCTCCACATTTAGAAACCCGAACAGGTCGATTTGTGGTGGGCGAACTCATAATGTGCAACGTTCTCCTGCCTTTAATTGCAAAGCTTTCTGATCCAGACTGGCTAAACATGTTGATTGTAAGCATCTTCAGTCAATCCAGCGGACCAGCTCCAGAGCCAGAACCAGTAGAAGTTCAAGCTCCACCACAAGTTGTATCTCCTCAAGAAAACACACCGCAAGAGCTTGAAATTCCTTGCGTTCTGACCCTAAAAGTCACTCCAGAGACCCCCACAGCAACAGAGGCCCCAACGCCTGAGCTTGCAGCTTATGATGTGATTGACTCCACTGAACTTTATTCTCCACACAACCTGGAGGAAGACGAACCACGGTCGGCCAAACCGTTTCCGTTGGGTTTTAGTCCCAGGGATTATCTGAGACTCGGCAAGCCCAATCCGTTCTATCAAGAAACCGACTCTGATTTGGAATCTCCTCTGACGGACTTCAAGCGGAGCTCTCTAGAATCGCTGGTTCTGATTGGGTCCGAGGAGACCCTTTTGGGAAGACTTACCGAATGCACCACTCCAGTTGACGCTGTGTTAGATCTCGAAGATGAACTTCCAACTTATACCAATACGACTGAGAAGGAGCTAACGGTACATTCCGCCGGTGTGTCCGAGGAAGAGTCGTCGAGTTTTTGCACTCTCCAGCCGTTAGAGAAGAGTAACTCGAGTGCAGACCAGCCAGGCCTGGTAAATCCCAGTGAGCTGGCTTTGACTGCACCCATCCAGGCTTCTTCACCAGCTGGGATAGCGTCCCTGACACCTTTTAACTTCGAGCCCCTCAGCAGCCCAGAGGGTCCGGTCATTATCCAGAACCTCCGCATCACTGGCACCATCACTGCTAAGGAGCACCGAGGCACTGGCTCACATCCCTACACTCTCTATACTGTTAAGGTAAGTTGGTGCTAACTTTAAATATATTTTATATGTTTACACATATTCACAATAGCTCACGTTCATTTCTCATAGTTTTACAATTACATAGTTTCCCTTTGCCATCACCTAACGCACACTCAGAATCTTCAAAACATGAATAGTTTCACTATTAATGTAATCTATGGCAAATTTTAATATTATAATTTTTTTTCATATTCATATCAGTGTATTATTAGTTATAATAATGTATTCAGAATTTCTATTTTTCATTCTGTACATTGTAATGTTTCACTGCTTAAATTGATGTGAAACATGTAAAATAATTGATTTTAGTTTGTAGGATTTATTTTTTATTCATTTACACAATACTGTATAGGATTTTAATTGTGTACATTTATTATAGGTCGCCTATAACATGGTTCATTTTTAATAATTTTCAATAATTTTAATTAATAGTAGTAAATATTGTTTTAATAAAAAAACTGTTGATTTTTAGTTTTAATTTCAGTGTTTTTATTTTTATGAGTTTAGACAGTAGTGTATAATATTTTCATTTTGAGTGTTTTTTTAGTTGTCAGACATAAAAATGATTATATTTGACAGAATTTTAATACTAGTCCATCTCTGCATTGGATCGATTCAAATTTTAAAATGATTATATTCATTGTTTCATATCGATATTAGTATATTATTAGTTATATCAATATATTTAGTAAATTTAGTTTTCATACTGTACATTTATAATGTTTTAAAACATTTAAAACAATTGATTTTAGTTTGTATAATTTTTTTTTTAATTAATTTACACAATTTGTATAGAATTTTATTAGTGTACAGATAATTTTGTTATTAGTGTTTTGTATATCGGCTATAACAAAATTATTTTTTAATAAGTATAGTTTTTAATAAATAATAATAATAATAATAATGTTACTTAATAGTTTTAAAGGGGTCATCGGATGCAAACCTCACTTTTACATGCTGTTTGAACATTAATGTGTGTTGGCAGTGTATGTACAAATCTACCGTTTAATGATAAAAATTCATGCAGTGGTTTTTAAATAATTTGTAAAAAATAATATCCCTTTTTTCAAATCGAGCCATTCTCAGATGCCTGTCGGTGTTGCATCACACAGAGGCCGCTCCCACGATAGTTGATTGACATGAGCGTCTTACTTCAGATCAGCTCTAACAGTCCGACCTCCACTGTTTCAATGCTGGAGCAGGGATGTAAGTTAGACAAGAATATCTCAGATTGAGCGATTGAGGTGTTGTGTTGCTGAATGTAATAATGAACATAGTGGTCGTCATTTACTCCCGACATCTGAGCCGCTGAAGATGCAGTGCATTACATTTGTTTGTGAAGGGAATGCGCCTCCCGATCTACATATATCCGTCTATGTTTGCGCAAATCATTCGTGATCTAACTTCACCTACAGCAGAAGTGAGTATAAAGGTTTTTCACCTTTTCACCTTTTCTAATAATGTGCTAGTTAGCAAGTTTCGTGGCTAAATGCGCTAAATGTGGCTAAAGTAAACAGGCTTGTCACTCCACAAAGAGAAGAGAGGGGCAGGGTGAGCAGAGCTCATTTGCTTTTAAAGGAACAATCCCTCAGAATGGAATGATTTTTGCAGAGCTCATTTTGACAAGGTAAAAAGGGTGTTGTTTTACACAACCATTGATAATTTTTAACCTAAGTATATTATAGACTTTTCATTAAGACCCTAAAGAATCATATCAACTTGTGGAAAATGGGCATCCGATGACCCCTTTAAAAATTGTTTTAATAAAAAAACAGTTGATTTTAGTTTAAATTTCAGTGTTTTATTTTTTATGAGTATAGACAGAATTGTATAGAATTTTAATATTGAACATTTTTCAGTTGTCAGACATAAAAATAATGATTATATTTGACAGAATTTTAATACTGGTCCATCTCTGGAGTGCACTGATTCAAACTTTTAAAATTATTATATATTTTTTTTTTTTCATATTGATATCAGAATATGAATTAATATATTAATATATTCAGAATTTCCATTTTTCATACTGTACATTATAATGTTTCGCTACCTAAATTCATGTGTAATATTTAAAGCAATTGATTTTAGTTTGTAGTATGTTTTTTTGTTATTATTCATTTACACAATACTGTATAGACTTAGTAGCGTACATTTATTGTATGTTGGCTATAACAATTAATTTAAAAAAATATATATTTTAGGCTTAATTTCAGTGTTTTTTTAAATGAGTTTAGACAATATTGTATAGAATCGTAATACTGAACATTTTTAAGTTGTTAGGCATAAAAATAATTATTATATTAATTATATTATAATTATTATAAAGAAAAACAGTAGTTACAAACGCTTTGCAATGTCGCTTTTTATTTTAGCCCACACAAGAGTCACACTTAATAATTTTTAGTCCTTCATAAGCACATTGTAGGGAAAAATACCACTATCCATGCACATTTCCAGTTCATTCTTATAGGATGCTCTGTAAAGCTTTAGCTAATGATAGTAACCAAGGGAGCTGAGCTTAGGCTTAGGAAAAGGTCATTATTATATGGTCACTTGATTGATGTTTGTCTTGCAGTATGAGACAGCCATGGACTCTGAGAATCCTGAATCTTTGCAGCCCGTGGCCTATCACACCGTCAACCGCCGCTACAGCGAATTCCTCAACCTTCAGACCCGTTTGGAGGAGAAACCAGAATTACGCAAGATTCTTAAAAGTGAGCAGAGCATATTGGTACTGTCAGTTTCAAGGCTTTCCAAAACACTGTTTTATTGGCTGTCTTGTTCTGTTAACTGTAGACGTGAAAGGACCAAAGAAAATTTTTCCTGAGCTTCCATTTGGAAACATGGACAGTGACAAAGTCGAGGCCAGGAAAGGTCTTTTGGAAACATTCCTTAGAGTGCGTTCTTTGAATGTCCTTTTTTATATATTACATAAACCTATATTTAATGTTAGTATTCCAGTCCACACAACTTCTTTTAAATGTTTATTTATGTTTTACTTTATTACAGCAACTTTGTGCCATTCCTGAAACGGCCAACAGTGAAGAAATGCAAGAATTTCTTGCTCTGAACACTGATGCAAGAATTGCCTTTGTGAAGAAACCCTTCATTGTTTCACGCATAGACAAGGTACTTTGTAAAATGCACATTGCATGTTTTGACTGAAACACTTCACATAATTCAGTTATAACATAATATGTGACTTTGCAGATTGTAGTGAACGCTATAGTGGACACCCTGAAGACGGCCTTCCCTCGCTCAGAACCACAGAGTCCTACTGATGAAATTGACGCAGAGCCTGATGGGAAACTGTCTTCTGACAAGAAATCCAAGTATGGCAGGAGAGCTGCTTGTTTACGGTTTTTCCGAATAATTTCCTGTATGACTAATTCATTATCTCTGCTTCGTTTCTAGGTCTAGAATGAGGTTCTCTAGTAAAATTGCCCCTGCTCTCAACGTGTCTGACATGAAACCCAAAGTGCTTTACAGCTTTGATGAAAGCAGCTTTGTAAGTAGCAGTTATCAGTAATCAAGTTTTTTCCAATGCACTTATAAGAAGAAAGCAAATGAGAAATGGAAAATTGTTTTTGTTAATTTCAGCTTTGATCTGCAGTTTCCACTTAGTCTGCAAAATCAGCCAAGCAGGGAATCTGCATTGATTTGTTGTTGTTTTTGAAGGTTTTCAATGGCTTCTCATTGAATGAGCTGGAGAGCTTCATCTCAGAGAAGGAGCGTTTAGAGGCTAAAGCAGGGTTTGATGCTGATGCAGAGAGAAGTGCAGGCCCAGGACCTAAATGGGATATGAAAACATGCCCATGTGCCAGAGCACAGCTACAGAATGCACCCGCCTTCAGCGATTCTGGTAATGACTGTTGCGTAAGAGAAATAATTACAAGTATTATATTAATACATGAGTTCAACTCAATGACGTAATTATCCAATCACAGCTGTTCTTATGATTATAGCTCAATGGAGAAGAAGGTTTCTCAGACAAGGTTTTTGAATTTAGAGTAGTCATATTAAACCACTTACATTATGTGAGGCTTTTGCTTAGTTTTTGAAGCTCTGGTTACCATTTTAGCATGAAAAAGCATGAACTTAGTCAGGGTAGGTAATGAACTGATTCCAGAAATACAACAGGGATGCCAAAACCCGTTCCTGGAGATCTACCTTTTCTGCAAAGTTCAGCTCCAATCCGGATCACATTCCAGGCCTGGAAAAGCAGTAAGAACATCAGTAAAACCGTCCATGTGACTTCAGTGGTGCAACTTTAATGTAATGAAGTTACGAGAATACTTTTTGTACACAAAGAAAACCAAACAAGACTTTATTCAACTATTTCTTCACTTCTGTGTCAGTCTTCTTAGCATAAAATAAGGTTGAACCACTGATGTCACATGGACTGTCTTATCAATGTCCTTTCTACCTTTCTGGGTCTTGAACGTGTCAGTTGCGTTGCTGTCTATGCAGGGTCAGAAAGCTCTCGCATCTCATCAAAAATACTTTAATTTGTTTTCTGAAGATGAACAAAAGTCTTACAGGTTTGGCATGACACAAGGGGGATTAATTAATGTAATTAAATTTTTATTTTTGGGCGAACTATCTGTCAAGGGTGTGGGTTGCAGAGATAAAGCGAGGATTCAAAATGCAGTTAGGATAGGGCTCTTTATTAACAAAAAATAAACAAAAACTACCCGTAGGGGAAACAGACAGCTGGCAAGTGGCTGTGTCCAACAAAACAAAACACGTAGACAGAGGAGCGCATGGCCCGAGCGAACTCGAGACCGCATGCTCCCACAGCAAGACAGAACATGGAGCGTGAGTGTCTGAACCCTGTCACCAAACAGAAACTTGAACAAGACATGAGTGCAGGGATTCGAACACTACTACTGTCCAACATGAAGCAATGCAGGCTCACAAGGAAACAATACAAGCAGGAAGCGTCAGGGCTCTGCCACAAAACCCACAAATAAACTAGACAGAAGTGGCAGAACCCTGACACTATCCCTTTAACCAGCTCATTAAGAAAGGTGTGTTGGATTAGGGTTGGTACTGAACTCTGCAGGCAAAATAACCTTAAAAAAACACTTTTTTTCTTAGTGTAAAGAACATTTTAATAATCTGAAGAAGAACCTTTTTCCACTATAAAGAACCTTGTGTGCAATGGAATGTTAAAGGATATTAACAGCTTTTCATGGAACCATAACAAAAATTCCGGAACAAAAATGTACAGATAATTTACTCAGCCCCTTGTCATCCAAGATGCTCATGTCTGTCTTTCTTCAGTTGTAAAGTAAATGTTTTTTGAAGAAAACATTTCAGGATTTCTATCCATGTAATGGACTTCTGAGGTGCCCCCAAATTTGAACTTCCAAAATGCAGTTTAAATGCAGCTTCAAAGGGCTCTAAACAATGCCATCCGAGGAAGAAGGGTCTTATCTAGCGAAACAATCAGTTATTTTCTAAAAGAATTCTAGAATTTATATACTTTTTAACCTCAAATGCTCATGTTGTCTAGCTCTGCAATGTGCATGCTTACATGTGTAATCCAGGTCAATACAGTTAGGGTAGGTCGAAAACTCCCTTCTCATTTTCTCCTCCAGCTTCAAAATCATCCTAGGACGATTTTGAGATGATGAGAAAATGAGACGGGAGTTTTTCGATATACCCTAACTGTATTGACCCGGATTACACAGAGTACGCATGCGCATCACAGAGCTAGACAAGGTGAGCGTTTAAGGTTAAAAAGCATATAAATTGCACATTTATTTTTTTAAAAATAACCAATCGTTTCGCTAGATAAGATCCTTCTTCCTCGGCTGGGATAATTTAGAGCCCTTTGAAGCTGCATTTATACTGCATTTCGGAAGTTCACTCACGGGTACCATAGAAGTCCATAGAACATCATTTCTTTACGACTGAAGAAAGGCATGAACATTGTGGATGACAAAGGGGTGAGTTAATTATCTGTACATTTTTCTTCTAGAAGTGAACTTCTCCTTTAATTTCAAGTAGGATTTATATGTAATATTACGTAAGTTAACTCTAGAGGGCAGCATTGTACTTTCATAATGTTGCAGAGTCCCCCTTTGCATTGACAAAAAACAGCTCTCATAGTTCTGTGCAAGAAAAAATCAACAAAGCCATTTCATGTTCCATATTATAAAAACATGCCAGTGTTCATATTTTGTATTTTAGTTGTACTCGTGGACATGGAACATGGTGTTCAGTCATTATTCAGTCATTCTGGAAGTCATTTCACAAACACATTTTCAAAGACTATGACCAGTGTTTTTTATAGTCTTTTCCAGCTGAGTATGATGTCTTTATATTGTGTGTTTGTACACAGCTAGTGAGATGGCTCTATCTGACCAGGCCCTGAATATCCTGTGTGTGCTCATGAAGGATCACTGGAGCTGGCTCTGCACAGAGAACATCCAGAGGACTGTCAGACTGCTGTTTGGGACCCTTATAGAAAGGTGCGTCCACTACAATGATAGGTTCCTGGTGTAATTAATCTTTAGTAGCTTCTTGAATTCAGTCCAGATTCACATGCCTAGTTTTGCTGTATTTGGATTAGATCTCAAAGCTGAACCAACTGTTTGGCATTTCTGCAACGCATTTTAAATTACGCTGTTGATGTTTCTTTAACTACGGAGAATAGATCAAATATGTTTTAGCGGTATTAGAGCACAGGCAGTTCATCCCTGCCGAGCAAAAGCTTAAAATGCATTCATTTTTCTGCTGTTTCTGCTTTCTTTAATCAGTGGCTGAGAGATTTTAAAGACGTTGCCCAACACATCTCTCATCTCCGATGTGGAAAGAAGTGGTGTTTTCAACTTAGTAAATGCCATAAGTCTGCACCACATCTATAAATTTGAAATACATAATTGCATGAAATAAAAAGTAGGACATTTCTTGAAGCTTTGTTTGTGGAGAACGTCTAGTGAAGATTTATTGGCCGAAATCATGTCTACTTTACGGTTTTTGACTACTACATCATTTGTATCCTGACTGAAACAGGATTTACAGCACTTTAGGCCGTGATAATTGATAATAAGGGGAGCTCTTCACTAGGTCTTTCACTCTATAGATCATTTGTAATATGTTGATTTATGTTTTTAAAAAAGTTGCAGTAGAGCATTTGTTGCATTGTCTAAAAATATTTTTGCATATACTAGACTAGTAAGACTAGTGTGACTAGTGTTCAAAAGTTTGGGATTAGTAGGATACATTTTTTTTTTTTTTATTCAGCAGGGATGCATTAATTTAACCAAAGGTTATGATAGTTTTATGATTACAGTAGTTATAATGATTATTTTTTAGTAATTAAATTACAATTTATAAAATAATAATTTATAATGCGTTTTTTTAAACGTTCTATTCATCACAGAATCCTGATGAATCATGTTTTCCCCAAAATATATCAATCAGCACTAATAATAAATGTTTCTTAAGCGGAAAATACATATTAGAGAGATTTCTGAAGGACTGTGTGACACTGAAGCAGGGTTGTCAGGTTTTCACAACAAAACCCACCCAATTGCTTCTTAAAACTAGCCCCAAACTAGCCCAGTTGCGTTCCAGGGTGTAAAATACATGTTTTTTGTCAGTGTTCTCCTGGTAAACTCGCCTAAATATGATGTTGTTGTGGTCGCTTAAACCTGCGGACATGGAAAACAACCCGTGCAACAGTGGTAAAGTATCTAAATTCCACAGGAAAACCATGGACTTGGCAACGCTGCACTGAATTCAGCTTTCCAAAATTTTACCATATATTCAAAAAGAAGTTATTTTACATTGTAAAATTATTTCACAATACTACTTACTTATACTAAACACACACTTACTTATTTATTTATTGGCTGTATTATTTAAATCATACAAATGCAGCATTGTTAAGACTTTTTCTGCAAAAGCACTGAGAAATCTTACCGACCTCAAATTTTTTTAATAGTAGAGTATAAATAATCCACCGAGGCTCAACAGGGGCTAAAGACAGACACGGCCGACAGATGGATTGCCTCAATGAGGTGTCACTGAAGGCATCACTCATTCCCTCCTCAAACTGCTGTACAATTGCACGATCATTCTTATTTTTACCCGTGAATATAAATACTTTATTAAACAAGTTCTGCAGTGGAGACCGATGACAACTTGATGTAGGAAGTGAGAACTGTGTGTTTTAAAGCTGTCAACAGGAGGCTTTTCCTCATCCTCTGCTCCACTTCTCTTGGAGTTAATAACAGTCATGGGACGTCCCGCTGAGCCACCTTCAGTTTCAGCATGTTGTTGAAGCTTTCTGCTCTGCTTTAATTAAAGTGCTTGCTGCTTTTGCTACTCTGTTTAGAGATGACCGCATGTCAGTGGAGTGCATATTTATCCCGTGGCACAGTAATGCCTTTCTAACGCAGAGAGGTTACCGAAACCATGTTGCTATAAAGGAGAGTTTTTTTTTCTTGGTTTCTTTGAAACCATCCCATGCGTCCTTGAGGACTCAAGCTGAAAGGTCAAGCCTCACATTAAATAGCACACGCAAGCCCTCAGCTCCGTGCGCATCTGTTTTACAGATCCTCGCGTTGTGATGTCTAGCCATTTCAAATGACTCGTTTGTGAGGCGGTGTATTAAACACCTGCTAGCTGACCGGCTTCCTGCCATGTTTAGCTGATGGCTAACAGCCATCGGACGGAAAAGCTGTAGTGAGGCCTTTGGACAGACCCAGTGTCTCATAGGTGTGTCATTTGTGGGTTCAAGTAGATCAGTACAATAGTTATTTGTTCTCTGTTTGAAATAAACATTCACAATGGTGCTTTTTCCCTTATCCACTATATTGCAGGCTGTAGAGCACAATTAAACCAGGGGTCTTCGACCTTTTTCAAGACAAGGACATTGTGGTTGATCACAGGGGATAACAGTGTCCTAGGGGTGGGTGATATGACCAAAATCTTATGTCACCATATGAGTACTTTTTCGCAATTAATCGTGATTAATCAGATTCAAAATAAAAGTTATTGTTTACATAATATATGTGAGTGTACTGTGTATATAAAGACACACACATACAGAATATAATTAAAAAATATATTTACATGTTTTTACATGGATATACTTATATTCACGTAATTTATATTATATATAAATATATTTAATATGTAAACATAACATGTTTCTTAAATATAGTCATGCACGTGTGTGTAATTATATATACATAAATATACATAGTACACACACATATATTATGTAAACAAACTTTTTTGGATGCGATTAATTGTTTAACAGTGCTAGATTTTATTTGGCGGTAATGGTATATATCGTATTATAGTTATCTTTGCTTTAAATAAGGTCTTTATGATATCAAAACTTTTGATACTATTGAAGTTTCATAATTCTTGTCACCAGTGTCAGTAATACTAGCTGAAATTAAAAAAAGTAAACCGCGATTAATTAATAATACAAAACTAATTACAAGTAATATGACAACAAACTACAGTAGAACAAATAAGAAATGCTACATACATTCTATAAAGTAATCAAATGTATAAAAAACACTGCATGTTCTTCATTGTGTAAAATAAATGTTTGTTTCTTCTTATTAAAGTTACAAAAGTTATTTAGTCAAGAGCAGTGAGACATTTTCTCACTTTTGTTGTTTGATTAACATGAATGACAGACAGCAGGAATATTAAACTGCTGTCAATTTAAGAACTGCCCAGATCCTATAAACCGTTACACATGTGTTTTCTTTCTCAGCTCTTTGCTTTCACTTAAGGCCTAAATTACTGTGTTTATAAGGATGCTTGCAAAGAGGGGTAGTTTGACACATGCAAGTGTGTGTATTAACTGTTCAAAATCTATAAAATGGCAAAAATTATTCAGTTTGACATTTCTGTGCTCTATGAATCTGGTTTTCATGTGTGTGAGTCTGTCAGACAGCGTGCATATAGCGAAATGAGTTTGCTTTCGCTGCTGATTGCATTTCAACGGTTTAACATCACTTGTTTTTAAGCTGCAGTGCTTAAAAACGCATGCAAATTAGTTTTCGTGACCACGTAACAGCAACGTCACGTGTAACCGCGATAGAGATGATAGTCCAAAATCTCTACGAGTTGACAAATTTCTACTGGTTAATCTGTCTGTCTGTGTATCGCCTACCCCTACAATGTAGTTTACTCCACCCTTTTAAATGCTTGGCATTGTATTTGGTGATTTGAGGTTTACATGCAGCTACCTGGCCATTGAAATTCATTCCATGAAGCTCCTGCCACAGAGTTTTTGTGCTGATTTTAATGCCAGTGGAAGTTTGAAACTCTTCAGCTAACTTTTTTGGTGACTCTGTGACCTTATGTGGTCTTCCACTTCATGGCTAAGTTGCTGCTGTTCCTAAATGCTTCCACTTTCCAATAATCTGCATTGCAAAATAAGATAGATAGCATTGCTCTTTAGAGGTTGACCGATATTGGATTTTACAGATACCGATAACTAGGTTGGACCACACTGACCAATACCGATTAATCGACAGATAGTTTTTAAAATGGATACTGAACGGAAAATAAATTGTGTACAATTTAAAAAAAAAGTAGCCTACTGAACCATACTTTGTAAATGAATAAAAATATTAATATTAATTATATATTGATCATTACAGTTAGTTCATTGTTCAATAATGGCAACAAAAGCAACTAAAATGTTTAAAATATCAGTAAATGCTGAAATTAACACACTCTAACAAGGAACAATACTTCTATTCTACAGCTTTTATCAGTCTTAATGTTACAAATTGACTCATATTGTAAAGTGCTACTATTACCTTAATTATCAAGCTAAAGATGGCCATCTTTAAATATCTACACAAAGGCCACAGTATTGAAATTGCATACATATGGATATTTGTACTTTCACAATTTAACTGCTTCTATTCTAGAACATTTGTGGTTATTTAATCAAAATATAAAAATATGTTAGTCACACAATGGGCAAAAGTGCAGCGCGTCTAGAAGAACTCGCAGCTATCCGGTATCACACACTTGACGCGTCGTGTTCAACTCAGGCGGTGGTCTACAAGACTTTATTTGGTCACCAAATGGGCAAAAGTATACTGCTGTCCTTTCTCCACTAATGCAGCATCTAGTCAAAAAAAATCATCACTTAGTAATGACATGAAAACATGCACTACAGTATACTGTCCACACCGTTTTGTTGTTGATGTTTTAAATCCGCCTTTGAAGTGTCCCGATCTGTGCAGCGCACAATGTCACGTGTCTAAATTCAAAAGCATATAATGTTCATTAGAACGTAATGACATCTCTCATAAAGGTGTGCATCTTTACAAAGTAAACAATGGTCAAAAAACGCCTCTTGCTAATTAGCACACAAAATACCATTGGTATACTACGTCCGCTGCCTCACCGGAAGTCGTACCCACATTCCTTTTTACAGTAGCGTCCCCCAGAAACTTGTGGATAGGGACTTTGCTGTATAATGACGACCTTCTCAGCCGCTCCAGCAACGGACCCAACCTGGAAAAACGATCGGCATGGATTTTTGGCAAAACTGATACATCGGTCAACCTCTATTGCTGTTTGTTGCAAACAGATCAAACCATAATTTTTCTGACCTCTGAACTAAATCCATGAAGTCTGAACTTTTCTGGACAGGTGACTGCTTGTTTAAGTTGACCAGTGAAATTAGCTGCGGGTTGGGATTTGTGCTTAAAAGATTTGGGGGAAAACATCACGCAAAAGTTCTGAATTGACTAACTTTGACTGAAAGTTGTGTTTTTCCCTAAATATATTTTTATTTTGTTCACAGAAAATTAGTTTGAGATCATGCAGTACCAGCGCAGAAACCCCTAGGAGTCACCACATCATCTTGGCATCATTCCCTCACATTTGCTTTTGTTTAGTCGCTAGGGCTTTAGATTGACAGTGTAATTATTGAGCTCAAAATAGACATTAAACCACTTCGACTGAGTGGGGCATTTTGATTGAACAAACGTTTTGTTTTGCATTGCATTGTTGAGTTATCTTGATGTCTTTGAAGGAGAGCATCTCAGAATGTCTCCCACAGTGTTTCAAACCACACAGCGATGGTATCCGGGTATGGTTTTTGTCTCTAGATGGAAAAGCGTGCTGCTTAATCTTACTCCTTGTGCTGTCTTGGAACTATAACCCAAAGAACATTTATCTTCTCATTATTTATACTGTTTGGATTGTGCTGATATTGAAGCTGTTATCATCTTCAGTTTTGTGGAGAGGTTCTTTGGATGAAACAAAGCTCCTTCTTGTTATGATCAGTTAAGTGCAGTGGAGGTTTAGTCAGTATCAATTCATATGCACAGGATGACCTTTTCTAATGGGACATTTCACTTTGCAGAGCTCATTTTCTAGAAGTGATGTCTGAACAAAGCATTTATCCTAATAAATTGACTCATCAGGTGCAAGTAGATTTGATATGACTGTGATAGTTTTTGTTTGTTTGTTTTTTTTTTGGTTTTGACCATAACTTAGATTAAGTTCAGCTGGAAGTTAGATTATTTCAAATAAAAATATTATTTTAGGGCTGTCAGATCGATTAAGCACGGTCAATCGCATCCAAACTAGCTGTTTGTTTATATAATATGTGTGTGTGTGTGTGTGTGTACAGTAGGGCTGGGGAAAAAGATCGATGCATCGCAAATCGAGAAATGATTCAGCATTGAATTAGCATACAGAAAATTTCATCATTCGGAAAATCTCAGAATTGATTCACGAATCGATTCTGCATTGATTTATCGTCGCAGGTCTAGTATACTGTATATTTGTACGTATATATAAATATGCATAATATGCACATATATTATGTAAACACAAATTAAATTTTTTAATGCGATTAATCGCAATTAATTGATTATCACGATTATTCGCACCCAAAATAAAGGTTTGTGTTAGCATATGTATGTGTACTATATATAAATAAACAAACTTTTATTTGGGATGCAATTATTCACGATTAATTGATTAATCATGATTAATTGCTTCCAAAATAAAAGTTTGTTTACATATATATATATATATATATATATATATATATATATATATATATATATATAACAAACTTTTTATTTGGGATGTGATAAATCATGAATAATCGCTGTCAAAATGAAAAATTGTGTTTACATAATATATGTATGTGTGTGTACTGTTTATTTATATGTGTATATATAAATAAACAGACTTTTATTTGAGATGCAATTAATTGCATTTAATCAATTAATCACAATTAATCGAGTAATCACGATTAAATGCTTTCAAAATAAAAGATTGTGTTTACATAATATATGTGTGTGTACTGGGTATATTTATATGTATATGAATAAACACAAAGTTTTATTTGGGGGATGCAGTTAATCATGATTAATCGATTAATCATGAATAATCACTTTCAAAATAAAAGTTTGTGTTTACATAATATATTAGTGTATACTGGGTATATTTATATGTATGTGTGTACTATATACTATATATATATATATATATATATATATATATACACACACACACACATATATTGTGTAAACACAAACTTTTATTTCAGATGCGATTAATCACAATTAATCGATTGGACAGCCCTAATTTTTTAAAATAACTGTTTGAGAAATGACATCTCTGTCATAAGATCTGCAGTTTACATAGTTGCTCAGAAAATCGCTGCTAATTCACTTGAACACTTTCGCTGGCATCTGAAAGGGTTTGGTATTTCAAGAATGTATTGTTACTAACAAAGTAAAGACACATAAGTGCGTTGACCTTTAGTATGTAATCACAGTCACTTTGTAGAGCTTATGAAGGCATATTTACATAAAGATTTTGTTTTGTATTTGGTAAGATTAATACTGCTGCCAATTTTTGTGGTAAAAATTGTGCCCATCTGTATTGTGTTTACAGGCCTTTCTTGTTAAACACTTTCAAAAACAAAAATTCTTGGGCAGTTCCCTATTATTATTATTATTATTTTTTACTTAGAAGAATGTACACAACATGTTTCTGTTCATTCATACACTGTACAAATTCATGGCACATGTGGGTTTAGCCATTGTAGAGGAGCAATTAGAATTTTGCTAACACTGGTTTACGTAATATTGGTTTTTTGTTAATGACCCGCAGAAGTTTTGGCACAATTAAGCAGAATTAAACATTCATATTGTTTCTTTGCTAGAAAGATTTTATAATCTGTCAAAGTCACCAGGGTAAAAAGATTGTTTTGTTTGGTTTTATCAGCATTTGATACATTTTGTTATAATCTTTTATAGTTCTGGCTTTGGTATGTTTTGAAGCCTGTTAAGTTATTAATTTAGCTAAATGATTTAGCAACCATTGTTTTTTTTTTTTTTGAAGGTTAAGCACCTCCTTATGACATTTTTAATGACCTGAAAGATATGTTTGGACTTCCACAAAACATTCACATACAGCACAGTCTTTCAGTGATAACTTTGCTTAAAATCGGTCTATTAAGACATTACACCTGCCACATATGAACTGGCTCACACATTAGATGACAGAATGTGTGTAATGGCACTCCAAATAGAAACATGGCTGACAGGTCCTGTTGAAATGGCAGCGTGTGATTGTGTGGAAGCAAGCGAGACAGAAACATGAGCCAGCTGCTGCTCATGCCTCGGTGCAAACAGACACATCGGACATCATCTGAGGGAAAGAATTAGTTTACTTATCCGATGTCTGCGGTTCTTCTAGCACTGGACCGGATATCTTTGTTTGCCTAATTATCCAGAAGGAAAAGACATTTCCAAATGGAAATTTACACATTCTGCTACACAATCCTCAGGCGTGCCTTTTTACAAAGTGGCCCAGAATGAAATCAAAAGGACCTAGATGAAATTTAGCAATAGATCAATCCTCACTTCAGACTTATTCTTATATAGCCACGAGACATAAAGATAGTTACGGTTACATTACTCTGTCGCCTGATGACTATTATTTTTAAACGTATGACTGTGCCCTTGATAATGGTGGAATGTTAACTATGATCGAGAATATTTACCACCATATTGATCCCTAACTTTAGCCCACTGCTCGGAAATGACTGTGAAACCTTTGACTTAAAGTAACTCCTGAGACAAACACGTGAATCGCCTGTTCTTATATAACGTGTGGGACTGATTCTTGCTGCAGCACTAACACACCTGCCTGTAATTTTCGAGCGGACTTAAAGACCTTAATTATCTGGCTCAGGTGTGTTTGATTAGAGTTGGATCTGAACCCTGCATGAAGGTAGATCTTCACAGGCGACTTTGAGATCACAAGAGCAAATTCCATTTATTTTATTTTTATTTTTAAATTGTGGTAATATTTGACTGTACTGTTGTTTTCACTGGATTCTTGATCAAATAAATGCAGCATTAGTGAGCACTCTTTCAAAAGCTTTCAGATATGTTACTCCAACCAATTTAAACTTTTAATGTACCGCTCAATATTGGCAGACACCAATGAATAGTCCATTTTCGCTACTGAATAAAAAAAAGTAATTGTGACTTTTTATCTCACAATTCTGTCTTTTTCTTGCAATTTCAGTTTAGCAATTGACTGTTTTTATTAGAATTGTGAGGTATAAACTTGCAGTTGCAAGTTCTAAAATCAGAATTGCGAGATGTAAACTGCGAGATGTGATATAAACTCGCAATTTTGACTCTTTTTCTCAGAATTTAATGATATAAACTCGCAATTCTGACTTTTTTTTTTATCAGAATTGCATGATATAAACTTGTAATTCTGACTTTTTTTAATCAGAATTGCATGATATAAACATGCAATTGCGTGTTAGTCAGAACTGCAAAATATAAGAATCAGAATTGCAATTTTCTCAAAATTGCGTGACATAAATTTACAATTTGGAGTTAAAATCAGACGTGTGAGATATAAACTTGCAATTCTGACTTTTTTCTGAGAATTGCATGATGTAAACATGCTATTGCAAGTTATAAAGTCAGAATTATGAGATATAAATTAAGAATTTCTGGATATAAACTCACAATTCTGACTATTGGGAGTTAAAAAGTCTTAATTCTGAGGGGAATTGTGATTTTTATATCTCACAATTCTGATTTAGTAACTTGCAATTGTGTCATAAATAGGGTTAGGTACTGAAACCCCGTGCCAATACGGCGCCGGTACCCATATGACCGGTATGTACCGTACTGAATCAGAACGCAAATTTCGGTGCCACTTAAATGCCTGAACTGTTGACTGAAATATTTGTCTTCTGGCGCTGTGACACGGATGTGAGAAGCATTGATTCATCAACATGCATGATCGCTAGTTAAATTTAAATACTGCATTCATAGGGTGTCAGAATGATCAGGAAAATTATTTCCTGAACAAGAAAACTCACATGAACGTCGGAAAGCTTTGATGATACAAATCCAAGACATCTTTGTAGTTACTGTTCATTTTCACATTTCAAATTAAAAGCACAAATCGTCCGGAAATGAGACGATCCGAGAAGCGTGTGAGCAGCAACTATCGTTACACTCTGACTGCAGGTGGTTTGCCGTTAGCTTAGCTAGCTACATTAAATGCATCTAACTTAAAATGGCAAAAACTGATTCTAAAGTGTGCCTATATTTCATGAGAAATGATTCAGACACCGCGACGTGCAGCAAATGTTTTACAACAGTTGTGTGCATGTAAAGGGGGAAACACGTCAAACCTAATGAAACATTTAAGGGTTCGTGGAATAAACTTGAAAACAGAGGGATGCACCGTGTTTGACAGTTTGCGGACATCAGCTGGCATTATCAGGAAATGTGTCGTATTTTGCCAGAGAAGGCAAATATGGTCATATTTCTGCAAAAGAACTGCTGAAATTTGAATCTGTTAAATGATTGTAGTTTGGTTAGGTGGCTTAGGTTTTGTTGTTGTTGTGTTTTGTATTTACATTGTTCAATTTAAAGAACTTTTTTGTCCAATAAAAAGATATTCTTGTGTCATCCACCATTTTGTGGCTTTTTTAAAAGTATCGATTTGGCATCTGTGTCGAAAAAATGGTGGAAACGGGCTTCCATACAAACCTAAATGACTGACTTCTGCTTTTCTTTTTTGTTATAGTGTTGTTATGGGCTTTTTTATTATATAGACAAAACATCCTTTAGAATATCTTTGTTCTGCAGAAAAAATTCAGATCCTGACATTTCATTTTTAAGTGAACTGTCCCTTTAAATCTTTCATTTATAGTGTGCTTTTAAATAAATAGTTTATTAAAAAATGAAAATTATTTACCCACCCCTTTGTCATTTTAAACCGATTTGACTTGTTCTGGTGTATAGACTACTTTTATGTGACTTTTTAGTGTGATGTTTTTTGGAGCTTAACAGCTGTGGTCTCTATGAACCATATAATGAACTATGTACAATGCAATGTTGTTGGATAGATAGGCACAGCGTGTTAAGATTGTCCTTTTGCGTTCCAAGGAAAAAGTTGCATCCTTTTCTTGTTTTGTGTTAAAATGCTGTGATGGATTGTTCTCCTGTGCCTGCCAATATTTCCTTCATAAACAGGAAGTTTGGGAAGGTTTGAGGTAAGAAAGGCCTGCCAAGCATGGTTTATTGCACTGCAAAACATTTGTCTTCCTCTCTTCCATCATTCTGAAGACTTTGGCTGGTAGTACAGCACAGTACTGATCTCTAGACTACCCACATCGCAGCAGCGAGTCCATCCCTGCTTGAAAACAGCCAAGACTGTACATGCACAAAGAAACAGTCAGTCAATCCATCTTGTTTTTTTTTTAGACAGCTGTTCAAGTTTACAAAAAAATCCCTTGATGTGATTTATTTCCAAGAATACACTACAGAGCATCAATTTATAGATATAAACATTGCACAAATTCGATTACTGCCATGGTTTCAAATTCAAATCAGTTTTCGTCATTTATCACAACGTTGTGTGATGTATTTGTAAAATTATTTATAGCCAAAGTGAGAATGTGTTTGAAAAGAAGGACATTTTTCAATCTGGGTCTTGCATGACAACACTGTTATGAGGAAAACAGTGTTAGTATTGTGCTCTCTGTGTACATGCAACCACAAAACCAGATAATATCTGATTGGAGATAAGCAAGTTCAGTCAGTGCCGAAAGAAACATTTCCCCTGCATTCTTACAGGATGAGCTGTGTTGATTGTAAAGCCAGCATTCATCATGCTCCATCATGACTAGACGTACACGGCATGGTATAGAAGGATCTGCCAGTCATCCAGAGCATGAAAGATTATAAATATTGTCATGACAGAAATTTCAGCTGAAAATTCTCAATGAACCTATCAGCAGCCCAAAAGACCACACAGCCTCATTATCACGTTCCCTGTGGAAAATGTTTGTGTTTCTCTTTTTTTTCTTTGGTAAATCGCACCAGAGATGATTCCTTAAAAACAAATGTGCCCGTACAAGATGCTCTCCGTGCCAAGAAACTATTTCTGGCTTAGGATGTGGTTTTCGAGGTGAAAGTATGTGCTTGTTTTGCAATAGCTGTGCATTGAGATGGATTAATCTGAGATAAACCAGTTAATTTGGACTTGGGAAGACAATTTGTTTTGGTCCAACATTCCTCTGGGTTCTGAAACAGACTGCTAACTTGTAATGGCTTGTTTAAAAAAAAGCTGGCGCACAACCCAGAACGTTTGATTATTTCACAGCACAAATTGATGCAGTTCAGCTCTTGGCTGCCCATAAAGGTCATTATGTTCCATTTGGTAAGAAAGCAGGAGCTGAATTGGTCTCCTTGTTGCCTCTATTTGGACAAGAGTCTCTGAATAATTAGTCTGCACAGACACCTGTTGCACAGACACCTGCACGAGAATCGCTTTCTGTATCTGTGTGCCATTTCGTGGTCCCAGACTTCTATAGAGTGCAGATCTCCTTTTAAAAATCAAGTCTTTATAAGTAATATCCCCTATTTCAAATCAGGCCATTTTCAGTTTCTTGTCGGTGTGACGTCACACTGACCAAGTCCGCTCCCACGATAGTTGATTGACACGACTGTCTTACCTTAGACCTGCCCTAAATGAGCTGAGTTAGCTGTCTGACCGCCATTGTGTCGGGGAAGACAAGAATGTCTCTGATTGAGCGATTGAGGTGTTCTGTTGTTGGATATAATAATGAACATAGCAGTTGTCATTTACTTTCAACATCTGAGCCACTTAAGTTGCAGAGGATTAACGTTACTTTCGATTTAGAAGGAAATGCGCCCGGCGATGTACATAAATTCTTCTATGTTCACGCAAATCTTTCGTGATCCATCTTCACCTAGAGCAGAAGTGAGTACGAAGGCCCGATATACTTCAAACGAAGTTCGTTTTCGTTCTTCATTTGGGGGCAAAAAGGAGTTCGGAAAGGCTGGATTTAAATGCCTTCTCCGAATCTTTAAAGTCATGTTGCTACTGCTAGTAACTTCGCTAACTTGGTGGTAATGTTGTTCTCCTGTCTGACCTCCGCGGAATTAGAAATGAAACCGCAAAAAAAAAAATCTGAGAAGGTGGAGTTTCATAACACACACACCAACTGCGTAATGGCCGTGGACCAATAATAGCTCAAAGGTGTTTAGGAGCCAAAACAAACTCCCCCAAAAAGTTCACTTTGGGTGAGCTGAACTCAAAACGAACTTCATTTTGGCCTGATTTTGTTCGAAATTACGTCATATCAGTTCGTTCTTCAATTTCGTTTGAAGTATATCGGAGCCTTAAGAGTTTTTTATGCATCTTTGCAAATTGTCTTTTTTAATGATGTGCTAGTTAGCAAATTTTGCAGCCAAAGTAAACAGAACGGCTCGTCAACCCACTGAAGAGAGAGGCGGGGTGAGCAGAGCTCATTAGCATTTAAAGGAACATGCAACAAAACGACTCGTTCTAAAAAGGGCTGATTTGGGGAGTTTTTTACACTACCACTGAGAAATTTTAACCAAAGTATGTTATAGACTTCTCATTAAGACCCTAAAAAATCATATCAGCTTGTGATGACCCCTTTAAATATATTGTGAATCACAATATAAAAAACTTAAATGAAATATCATACTTCCAAGATGTAGAATTTTTGATTCCTGAGTACAGTATCCACACGGGTGCGGTGACTGACAGCCACACATACACGAAACATTAGGTTCATCTGTGCTGAGGAGTCAAAATAATGAAATCATAATAATGAGTCTTGACTCGTCATCTCCGCAGTAGAGGATGCGCCTGTATTCATGTTTCACACAGATTACATAATCTGAGAATATTTGTATTCTATTTGAATTGGTTCATTTAAAAGTAGACGTTTCACTCTCTATAGATATATTTTTAATCTGTTTCGTGCTCAAGTTCACAGACACCGAGATGGCAGAAAGTACATCCTTTTTTCTTTCATTATTTTACAAAAGCACAACATTTCATTATTATGAGTGCGTACAAATAAATGTAGAGTCTTTACAGATTCGAAAGCTGTATTACTGTAATCTGTATGAACAAAAATGACAGAGTATTTTAAGAGCAAGAGACCGCACCGACGCCTCCATCTGTCATGCAGTGCTACTGTTCAGCTTCCACACTCCACACATTTTTCTAGGTTAACATTAGATTGAGCTACCATGTAAAGTTGCTACTACATACATCTTTTAGATGAAAAGCCATATTTGTGGTCGATGAATAATAGGAGAGTGTTTGGATGTCCTGCCCGATGTACTGTATTACCACATAGACTAGCTGTTAACGATCTGTCCGTCTCGGACTGCATGATTTCCTGTGGGATTTTTTTTCTGCGACTAATCGACTAATAAAATTTTGGTCGACTAAGACACCAATTTACTCAAGTCCCCCCAAATGGCTGGTTGTCCACGTAGGACAAATGCATGAGAAGACAGTATAATGCAGAAGACTCTCAGTAGGGAATGGGTTCAACACTGCAGCTGGAATTGCTTGTCAGTTCAGTGCGCTGAACAGGGTGAAAATCTGTCTCTGTATATTTTGGAGAAGTTGGACTAGAAGCGCACTCTGCAGTGACCAAGACTCTCATCAGCAGCAGCAAAATAAAAGGCTAAGCTTGTCTTTGCTGAGGAGCATGCTGAGTGGAAAGAGGAGAACTGGTCCAAAGTTCACTTTTGTGAAAGTTTAATTTATTTGGGTCTGATGGGAAATATTTTGTACGGCGTCAAACTGAGGAAAGACACAAGTGCACAAGTGCATAAAGAAGTCAATGAAAGGTGAAGAAGGAAGTGTCATGGTTTGGTGGATGTTTTCAGCAGGGTGAATGCAAATGTTTATCAGAACCTCCTTCAGCAACATGCAGTTTCTTTCCTGCAAGCATCTCCCAATCAGCCTGCAATTTGTTTTATACAAGACAATGCCCCGTCACAGTTCCTAGAGGCTAAGTTCAGTGAAGAAATGAAATGGTCGACACGGAGTCCTGATCTAAACCCAATTGAAAATCTCTGGAAAGTCCTTGGCGACAAAGTTATGGCTAAGAAACCGACTACATTTACTAAAGTATATAAGAGACTGGAAAAATAGTGGAAGGAGATCGCACCAGTGCAGTCTGAGAAACTAGTGATGTCCTGCAGCCGCAGATGTGCTGAAGTCATTCAAAGCAAGGGCCTCTACACTACACTACTAATTTATGACAGCTGTAACCCTCCAAAAATTTTGTTGGAATCCTTCTTCATGCTACAGTCATTGCTGTTCTGTAATTTAATCACCGTGTTTTTTCCCAAAAGTGCCTTGGTTATTTTGTAGCTTGGTTATTTTATGTCTATCTATCACTTAACTGCATAAATATCAACTTACTATCTAGTACCTAATCAACTATTATCTAAATTGATAATTGGAAGTTAAATAGTTAATTACTTAATTGATAGCTGTCATTAACTAACTTTTTAAACTAACTCTCAATTAACTATTAGCTGTAAAACTGTCAGTTATCTGCTAACCAAATTATTTTTACAAGGTGATCTTAAATATCTGTGAATATAAAAATGGTCAGTGTGTAGTTCAGGGTTTCTGTTCATTGTAGTAAAAAAAATCTGGAAGCTCCAGCACCTCGTGAGTCAGAGCTGTGATAGAACTTGAAACCTGAAAAAATAAATCAAACAAGTCAATGAAAAAATTGGAAATGCACAGAGCATGGATACAAAGTGATTTCCAAGTCACTGATTGAATATACCTTGGAGTGCGGTTAAATCAGTGGTTAAGAAATGGAAAGTGACTGTGTAAGAAGGAGGCCACTGAAGGAGGCCACCAAGAGGCCAGTGATAACTCTTGGAAGATTTACTGGCTATAGTGACTTGGATTATAGAAACTGCTTATAGCTGCTGCTTCACCAGTCACAGTTTAATTAATGAGTGACAGAGTGGCAAAGAGAAGCCCATTGATAAAAATACAACATCTCGGCTACAGTTACAAGAATGCATGTGGGAGACTCAGAACCCATCTGGATGAAGATTCTGTGGTCTGATGAAACCAAAATTGATCTTTTTGGCCATCAGACTAAATGTCATGTCTGGTGTAAGCCGAACATCGTCAGAAAGACAGAGCTCCAGCTGTGAAGCATGATGGTGGCAGAGGCATCAAGCTGTGTGGATGCTTCTTTTCAGCAGACCCTAATCTGATTGAGAGAGTAAAATAAACAGGGAAATCATGGAGGAAAACGTGATTGAGTCTGCAGGACACCTGCAATGTGGAGATTTGTTTTCCATCATGAGAGTGCCTGCAAACATTAAGACAAAGCTAGAGGAATGTCTTCTAAACAATGTTAATGTCTAGCGTTGCATTAATAATCTAGCGTTCTATCTGTTGTTCTATCTATCATTTTATCTCTCTGTATCCTTCTATAGTTCTATCATTCTATATTCTATCATTCTCTCAATCATTCTATCTTTCTATCATTCTCATTCTCATTCTATCCTTCTGTTGTTATATCTTGCTATCTATCTATCTAGCTATCTATCTATCTGTCTATCGTGCTATTGTTCTATCATTCTATCTTTCTATCAGTCTGTTTATTGTCTGTATCATTTTATCTTTCTGTCCTTCATTCTATCTTTCTATCATTCTATCCTTCTGTTGTTCTGTCTATCATTCTATCATTCTATCTATCTATCATCCTATCTATTGTTCTTTCTATCTATCGTTCTGTCGTTCTATCTGTTGTTTTGTCTATCTATTTATCTATCTATCTATCTATCTATCTATCTATCTATCTATCGTTATTTTACCTGTCATTTTATCTTTCTATCATTGTCTATCATTCTGTTTGTCTATCGCTCTGCCTTATCATTTTTTCTGTCGTTCTATAATTCTATATATCATCATTAAATCTTTCTGTTATTCTGTCCATCATTTTATCTATCATTCTGTATATTGTTCTGTCTATCATTCTCTGTCATTCTATATATTGTTCCATCTGTCATTCTATCATTCTTTCTGTCGTTCTATATATTGTTCCATCTATTTATCATTTTATTTGTAGTTAGTCAGTTATTTCATTTTTTATATGGTTCTATCGTTCTGTCATTACTTTTGTTCCGTTTTTCTATTGTTCTGTCATTCTGTCTGTCTTTGAACTTTTTAAACAAGACAAGGATTTGCCAAGCCATTATAATTTATTATTAACATTTGTTGGGTGTCGTCAAGGTTACAATATGGTCTGGCCTTGATCTTTGACATCTTTCTTGCATTCAGTTGCATGAAAGTGCTGTCAAACTTCAAATAAACTTCTTTATTTATTGTCTCTGTATGTCCACAAATAGTTTTTACAGCCTGAGGTCATTGTACTTTTCTGCACTGTTTTCAGATATGTCTGATCATAATTAAAGCTCCATGTAATTCAGTTCCTACTGAAATTAATCTTCCAGCACATCAGTTTTTCCAAGTTTATGTGAGATGCAGATCAGGCAAGGCTCTGAATGGAATATACTTATCATGTTTATATCATTGGAGTGTCAGAAGAAATGAAGACTCGCATTAAAATCCAAAAAGGGTTGTTGAAACTTAATTGGCTCCAGTGAGCTCCAGGCACCCTTGTTTTCCACTCCTGTTGGCTTAAGAAACATCTTCCCCCTCTACCGCCGTACGTCTCCATCAAAGGCCGCGCCAATCCACATTAACTGGCCTTTATAATGGCAGAAATGCCATTAATGGAATAAAATGCTCCACTTGTTGTTTTGGAACAGCTAGTTTTTGTTCCATCACCTTACATCAGAGCTTCTCGAGAATTACGTATGTCCTCAGTCAGACCGGTGCAAGTCTTTTCAGAAGCTCTGGTAGACCTTAGTACCCTTTGGCCAGCAAGCTAGAGTTCTGAATGACACGTTTATAGAAATGCACTTTTAATGTCATTCCAGGAAATAAAAATCTGTAAAGGCTACTAAACTGACGCAGAATCTACTATTAAAACCTACTGCAGGCTCTAAAAATAAAATTTGGTCATGGAACAGAATAGCAGCCCTGTGCATATTGATGTTTTTCTACTATCGTAGACTTTCATCAGTGTATAAGTATAGGAAATCTCTGCATTAGTAGAAAAGCAATGCAAATGAAACTCTGTCATGTTATTACTGGGTCATTGAAATTTGACCATAATTGTAGTTTAATGGCCGCGGGGAAACCCATCACTCTGTTTGAGAGTCTAAAGGGAGCTATGCGAGCCACATAGTAGCCATGAAGTAGAGCAGACTTTGGCTTCCCTCTGACAAAAACATAACGCATATACATTTTCGACCGAAACCCCAACTGGGGACAGCTGTACGTTCAGATTCTCAGTATTTAATAGAAAGAGAAGTATTGTTAAGCAGATCTTTTTGAAACTGAGTAAGCATGACCACAAGAGGTTCTCTGGATCTCAGGCTCTGTCACCATGTAGCATCTGTGACATTTTAAGGAGTCAAGACCAAAATAAACCAGCTATGCAATCAAAGAATGGGACGGATTGAAATCAGTGACACATGAAATTCCTGGGTCCACTTCACATAGTATTCATGAGAGTGAATGCACGTGGTTTCCCAGTTGCTTATTAGAGCCCTGATTGGGTTATGTATTTATAGCATTATGGCTTTCCTGACTTTTCGTCACTTGGTTCAGTTAAAACTTTTCTTGACTGCAGTTGTTTATTAAGTTGAAAACAACTAAAACAGCCAAAGTTGCTAAAACTTTATTAAATCTAATTTCAAAAGTTAACAAATACTATTATAGTGTACCAGTGATACTAAAATAGCACTGAAATGATTTTTATAATCAACTGGAAATCCTAGTAAAATACACATTATCCTTTTTGATCCTATTGGCTTTCTGTTTCTTTTTCTATCCTAATAGCCTCTCTCATAAAAATAATGTTTTATAAAAAAAAATTTCCACATTTTTGTTCAGTTCCATTTGTTAAGACGGCCGTCTGCCAAAATGGTAGTGATTATTATTAAGATTAAACCGTCTCATCCACAGTAATGTTATGCAATTCCTCAGTTATCCGTAATTTCTTCAGCGTAAGGTGGCCAAAAGTAATTTTGCAGAGTTGATTCTGTGAAATGAGCTGCTGTTTTTTTTAGGACAAACTATATCCATATGCGGCCCGTTACGGATTTTAACTGGAATAGACAAAGTACATAACAGTGGCACATGTGAACTGCGACTGGCTGAAGGACATCCGTGAAAGATTGAGTCCAAACATATGACTTTTTGAATATATCTCAATCACACATGGTTGGTGCTGTTTGCGTGCAGCACGTCACCACTTTAAAGTCTAATTGGCCAACATTTTGTCCTGAAGCTTCTGTGAAAAACAGATGATCACAGGATTGTTTCTGATAGCATCATATTAAATAGTTTGTGTTGTTGTGATTGGCCTGCAGGTGGCTGGAGGTGGGTGTGGTTAACTTGACCTGTACGCAGTATTGGGTGATTTATCTGCGGGTGCTGCAGGAGGCCATTTGGCCTGGAGGAAGTCTGCCGGCTCAACCCAGACCCCAACGTAGCCAGCAGCAGAAAGAGGAGAGCAGAAAGCAGGCTCTGCAGTGCCTTATGAAACTACTGCCAGGTGAGACCCCACATACAGTAATATGCATGTAAACATTATTGTTCAAAAACGTCTGTTTTTAAATGCTTTAATTCATTAAGGATACATTAAATTGATATGAAGTGACAGGAAAGACATTTAGAATTTTACAAAATATTTCTATTTCGAACATTGTTCTTTTGATCTTTTTATTCATCAAAGAATTCTGAAAAAAATCGACCTTGATTATAATTTAAAAAAGCAGCAAATCAGCATATTAGAATGATTTCTGAAGGATCATGTGACACTGAAGACTGGAGTAATGATGCTGAAAATCATCTTGTAATCAGGGGAATAAATTATATTTTAAATATAGTAAAATAGAACAAGTTTTTTTTTTATTGTAATGATATTTCACAATATTATTGTTTTTATTTATTACACTATTTTTACTGAAATAAATGTAGCCTTGATGAACATAAGAGACTTCAAAAACAAAAAATCTTTATCGATATTATTATAATTAACTAAAACTGAATTAAAACCAAAACCATAAAAAAGTTACAAGAAATAAAATAATTACATGTATTAACTGAAATAAAATAAAATATAAAAAACTTTATTTCATCTAATTGCCAAGGCAATATTTCTCATTTAAATTTAATTGAATGATGTACTGTACTAAAATAACTAAAAAACAATAATAACTATATAGACATGTATAAAACCACTAAAAATGAAAAACAAACAAAAAAAAAAACAGGAAAAAATTACTGAAAAAAAAAAACATTTAAAATGTTAATAAAAACTATAGATGCACCGATAGTAAATTCTTCAACTGATACCGATTGAGTAATCTGATTATAATCTGGTTCAATAATCCGCTAGTTAGAATAATCGATTATTCAGAATGATTATTCAGAATGATATCTGCTGATGCTGATGCTGATACCGATAGTTTGGTTTTCGTAAGGAAAAAAATTCTCTACCAACTAAAAACTTGTCTTGATGACAGATTTATTCAAACGTACATATATAATTACCAGTAAATAAGCTCCCTCTAATATGTATATAGCTAAATAACAAGCTGTGAACACTAGATAACTTTCGTGAAGTAAATGCAACCTTAAAGGTGCAATTGGAGATCTTGGAAAATGCTAACTTTAGCCTGATAGCACTAAAAGCGAACGTCCCACCCTCCCAGCAAATCGCCGCCCAAAGCCACACCTCCCGAATGCATGAACGCACACAGACTAGACCAGGTGTGCCCAACCCTGTTCCTGGAGATCTACCTTCCTGCAGAGTTTAGTTCCAACCCTGATCAAACACACCTGTCTGTAATTATCAAGTGCTCCTTCAGATCGTAATTAGTTGGTTCAGTTGTGTTTGATCAGGGTTGGAGCTGAACTTTCAGGAAGGTAGATCTCCAGGAACAGGGTTGAGCACCCCTGGACTAGATGACCAGAGACAGCATTACTTCAATACATTGTAACACCGAGTTGAAATGTTCAACAGCCCAAATAGGAAAAATGTGTGGTGCTAATAATGCACGGGAGATGAGAAGATGGTGGATTTTCCCTGAGTTTGATAAAACGCTTCATGCATCATCACACTCGTCCACATACATGGGGATCGTGCGAGGAAAAAATGTACACAAGCATGCATCCAACTCAGGTCACAAACAGAAAGGAAATAAATAACATAAAGAGAGCCAGATGTCGGTAGAGCGAGTCATCTCTTCACCTTTCCAGAACATACAGACACGTGTTATGCACATGCACAGTTGTCAGTCTGCTACAAAACTACTGTAAATGCTCTAGCAGCGTTACAACATCACTTGTCATTAACCGTGAGAACACTTAATAGTACAGTTAGCAAAACTATTACAAAACCAGGACGGAAGATCAGTTTGTTGATGTTTGGCTGCCATTCTCATTCTGTCTGCACAGTGTATTCAACCAACATAATAAAAAATGTTTCTAAAGACAATCACCTATTGCACCTTTAAGTGGCATATTGTTTACAAGCTGTTTGATTTGATGTCTTTCTTTCAGTTGAAACACTTGTTTATTTCTTGCTATAACTTGTAATAAAGTAGAAGAGACTCACGCTTTGTGCTGCTACAGCAATCTGTCACACATTTAAGAGTGCCAAAACAACATTTATTGTTTGAGTTTTGTAATAAAATGTACAGGATTTGAAGGCTGAGACAATAGCCCCTTTCACACATACAGTCTTTGCTGGTAAACAACTGTTAAAAAATCAGGTCCTGTGTGAACAGGACCTGGAAAATACTGGTAAAAAATCGAGCAATTAACTGATATGAGAAGTTGTAACGTTACTGGTAAATTACCAGTAATCTGCTCTGTGTGAATGCAGAATGAGATTACCATTATGAGCACATACAAATTCAGGGGCCAGTTACATAAACATAGCCACTATGTTAAGACTGTGTCTTATGAAATAGTTTGACAAACTAGCAGTTAACCAAGAGGTAATCAGTCTTACGTTTCTGACTCAAATTAGGCCAATCTGACTTTTTGTAACTGATTTCAAAATGTTAGGACCAGTCTTGAAGAAAATAAATTAGATAACTTTATAAGACTAGACTTAGCAGTTTATGCAACCGGCCCCAGGACGCGCTGAAGTAAGACGTCTACTTTGGTCCAGTCATAACATTCAGACTCAGTGACGCATTTACTCTGTGCTGTGTACTTTGGTTTGATGTCGTCTAATACGATGTCTCTGGGACAAAAGCAGCTGCATGAATGTTAATGTTTGACACTAAAATGAAAACAGAATTTACCAGTATTTTGAAACAGATGTGTAAATGGTGTTTCACCGGTAAAGAGACGGAACGTCATTGCCTGTGCAAACAGCGCATTTTTGTATTTACTGGTAAGGTTCCGGTAATTTTACAGCAATTTACTGGTATTACTGTGTGAAAGGGGCTATTGTTTCTTATCAGAGGTAACAAAGCTGTTTGTGATAACTGGCTTGGAGGCACATTTCAAATAATGTTTTGTGAAAAAAAAAAAAACTGTGGACCTGGCAACCCTGGCTTGAACTACAGGTGATTCATAGGGTCAAATAGAACCCATAATGGGTTAATGCATTAATGCATTATTATCAGGATTTTTCTCCATATAATGGACTTCATTGGTGCCCCGAATTTGAACTTCCAGTATGCAGTTTAAATGCAGCTTCAAAGGGCTCTAAACGATTCCAGCTGAGGAAGAAGTGTTTTATCTAGCCGAACGATCTGTCATTGTTTCAAAAAATAAAAATTTGTATACTTTTTAAGCACAAAAGCTCATGTAGCACAGGCTCTGGGATGCACGTCCACGGGTCGTTCTTAAACGATTCGTTCATTTTGAAGAACGAGTCGTCTCGGGGGAGTGATTCGTTAAGTCGCACGTGCGCAACATCCTATTAGGTCCTGTACTGAAATTAGTTCATCTGTTTCGAGTCTTCTCGAATCTTCAGCTCAAAACTCCATGTTATTTTCTCCTACAACTTCAGAATCGTCCAACATCGTTGTACCTTTTTGTTTGTAAACAGTCTGTGCTACATGAGCTTTTGTGCTTAAAAAGTATAAAAAAAAAAATTTCCGAAAAAAATGACAGATGGTTTTGCTAGGTAAGACCCTTTTTCCATGTCTGGAATCGTGTAGAGCCCTTTAAAGCTGCGTTTAAACTACATTTTGGAAGTTCAAAATCGGGGGACCAATGAAGTCCATTATATGGAGAAAAATCCTGAAATGCTTTTCTCAAAAAACAAAATTTCTTCATGACTGAAGACAGAAAGACATAAACATCTTGGATGACAAGGGGATGAGTAAATTATTTGTGAATTGTTGTTCTGGAAGTGGACTTCTCCTTTAATCGATCTTTTGGTCCATGCTGTTTTCAGTTGATGAATGAGTGTGCCTCCCATCCAATAAATCGCAACAGCCTGAACTCTGTGCTTTGTTATTTTTGATATGAAACAATGTCAAGTCTCAGATTTTAAATTCTGTCCATTTCTTTTGGAAATTTTACAGTTTTGGTGCTCTTTAATGTGGCGTGATAGATCGCTGTAACTAAACTTGGGTAGGCTATTCCCCTGTACGTAATCAAACGCATAGCAAAAGATTCGTGACAGTTTCATTTTTGTTCTGGATCCAGTGCTCTGCTGCTACACTGAAGCACACTCGCCACCAACTGGACAGGGGTGGGAATTACAGCTACGTTTACCCTCTGTGTAATCTGTCAAAGTTACGGACGGCCTTCCGATTTTTCCGTCACTGATCAAAAAATTCTGTCAATTCCGACAGACAATTTTCGGTTAACGCAATGCATTTGAATCGATTGAATTTGAACTTCTGAGTGAACCTTTTTTAATTCAAATTTTTTTAGCTGTTAATTTTGGATGGAATATGTCAAATAAGAGCTTGTAAAATCCAACTTGCAAATGATGCAATCAAGCTTACCCTGGAGAGTAGAGCTTGCAAATAAGTGATTCAGACAAACAGCTGTTCAGTAACTCAACACCATTGCTCAGGAGATGAATCAACGAATCAAAACTTAAACAAGGGAAGTTCATGGGAAACCACCTCTGAACACAAAATGACTGTTCTTCATCAATAGTTTGGTGCAGTCCAGCGGATCTCATTGATCCTTGACTGAGTTTATTGTGTGGTTCTGTGTTTTTACAGATCTGATCTCTGATATTCTGGGCTCTGAGAAGTACAAGATATCTTGGCAGACGGTTGTGGATTCTTTTCAGGACCCCACTATAAACAGGTGTGTTTGAGTACTAAACACAGACGAAGATTTAAAAAAAATAATAAAAATCAGACTGCAGCCAATTGTTCAACACGTTGCACTCCAACATTCCGATTTATATATTTATGAGGTTATTAATATTGATTGTAAATTCTGTGGAAATGTCAGCACTTATATTAGAAATCTAGTCTAAAATATAACATCTCATCATCAGTGTTTTGTGCCTGTGAAAGAGCATAAATATTGCATGAGGTAACCAGACATGGCTTAGACAACATGTTGCTTTAATGGTAAAAGTCTTCAGGTTGTAATTTACTTACATCATCTTGTTATGGCACAGTAAGCAAGCAATGCTGATAAAAGAAAGCAAAAATGTGCTTTCAATCGATACATCGCTGTGCTCTGTTATCAGGGCGCCTCGTGACATCTTTGTAGACTGTTAGCACAGTGGGATGCATGATTTATTCTAACCAGCTTGGGTTTTCAGGAGAGCTGCTCTTTGATTTACTAGAACATGCTGTAGTCTGCTGTAAATGTCCAGATGAAGCAGATGCTGTTACATTCAGTTATACATCGACTCAGTATCCTTTGCTTTATGAGCTGTGTCCTTAGCAGACATTATATAGACGGGGGAGGCAACAAGGCATTGTCCAAATCTAGTGTCTGCGTAACATCCTGTCCACTAAGAAACCTTAATCTGGATGGTTTTTGAAGGCAGCACGTATGCATCATCTGCTGCTATTGATATACCAAAATTGGTATTTTTGGTGGAAACAATAAAGATGGCATCTAAATTAGAGATTTAAAAGAGTTCATTTATTCAGAAATGTCCTTTAATTAATTAATTTATTTATTTGTTTGATTATTTTTTTCCCATTTTTACTTGTGACTCCATTTATACCATTAAGTAAACATTTTAGTTACCAAAAATGTGCTTGGTTACTTATTTTTAAAGCTAATTTCTATTTTTACTGTCTGGATAGTGAGGCAGACTTAGGGCTCATTTTTAAAGACTATAAAAAAAATGTATTAAAAAACATTATTATTAATAATACAAATAAAAATGGAAAAAATAATTACATTGATACATACTGCTACTACTATTACTACTAATAATAAGAGTAATAATAATTTTATTCATTTGTAAATAATTGTCATAAATAATGACTATTAATTGATTATTAATTAAATTGTAATATATTGATAATGCTGTATTTTATATTGTATGTATGTGTGTATGTATATATATATATTTGTGTGTGTATGATGCATGTAAATTGTCATATATATTTACTATTAATTCATTATTAGGTATGTTGTAATATATTTATAATGCTGTATTTTTATATATATATATATATTTTAAATTAATACATTAATTAAAAATTATATATTTATGTGTTAATTTATGAATACATTTGAAATTTCATATTTAATTAAATTCCTGTATTATTTATTTATTCCATATATTTAATCATTATTATTATTAATTTCAAATATATATATATATATATATATATATATATATATATATATATATATATATATATATATGTGTGTGTGTGTGTATATCAAAATCAAAATTATGTATTTATTCATATATTCATTTATTAATGTATTTATTTCTTATTTATTTAATTACATTTCTTATTTAATTAAATGTATGTATTATTTATTTATTAAATAATTAAATTCTATGAATTATTATTATCATTATTTAATAAATATCATATATGTGTGTGTGTGTATATGTATGTGTATATATAAAATACATTAAAATTGTTTATTCGTGCAATGATTTAATTACATTTCATATGTAATTAAATTAATGTATTATTTATTTATTAAATTCCATTAATTAATTTATTATTATAATTAATTTATCAATAAATACACTTTAAAATATATTTATTAATGAATGTATTTTTATTTGATATATTTTATTTGATTTACTATAGAAATCAGTAGGCTTCAGTGTGCAATTTACAAAAGATTACGTCATTTCTGATGTTTCTTAGAAAGCAAACTTGAAACTGAATTAACTTTTATTGTAACAGTTTGCAGTGGTTTTTCCTGTCATACTGAGAGGAATGAGCTTAATTTGGCACTGCAAACAAATATAAATTTGCTTTAAAGCTGTGCTTTGAATTGTTGAAATTACAAGTAATTCCCATGGGTCTTGATAATAGAATTGAAAATCAGTATCTGTGTGCAGGATGTAGCTTTGTGACCTCCTCTGACTGTTTATTTTTTGCAGGCATCTTGTGTACTGCATCTGGGATCTGCTAATTGAGTTTCTCGTCCCTGAGGCGTCTGACGGAGACTTTCAGAAAACACTTCTGCACAGCCTGTCCAAAAACGCTGAGAAGCTGCCACCATAGGTGTGCTGGGCCAGACTGGAGAATGAACACACCTACATACATACATACATGCATATCACATATACAAACGTGTGATCAGTTAAAGTGTTAGGTGGAAAGAACATGTAATCAAAGAAAGTGTGGATTTGGATTCATGACGGCCCGTGTCTGGCACCAATTTGGTTTCCTTGTTGCTGGGACATACTGCGTACATCCGGGCAAGCATTGATGAATGGCCACCTGTTTTGTGTTTTATCAAACCACAAGTCCAATCTCTAAAGGCTGACATACCGGATCCGAATTAGTCGCAAGTTCTCAGACTTTTATCCATTTTGTTCCCACTTCAGCTTTGGGCAAAGCTCTTACAGATGGACTGTGTAGATCACTTCTGCACCATCCTATTACATGTTTCCGGCTTTTCAGTCTTGATATTCCTTGAGTTTATACACATTCCCTTCTTGTGCACATGTGCATTTGATAAGTTTGCTTCAGAGATGCTTAAGAGCCTGTATCGGCCTTATCTCTCCAAGAAAGTAAGCCTATTTTTCCACAGGATTCCAGTTTAAGTATGAAATTCATCACATCTGCTTCTGGTGTCACGGTAATGCTGTACGTGCTTTGTGTACTTTGAGCCAACTTGTGAAGCCTTTAAATGTAACGTCTCTATTCACAACTTCTAATTAAGCAGTTACATGTCTCTATAGAAAAAGAAAAGGTCATGTTGATTGAGCAAAAATGGCCAGTTTTAAGCATTTGTCTTATTTACTCATAAGTACTCATTATTATTTACTTAAAGAGACGGTTTGCACAAAAACTACATTTCTGTCATTATTTACTCACTTCCAGTACTGTATTACTTATTTTTTGTGGAATATAAAGATATGTTAAGATATGTATTTTTTTTATTTTAACAGAAGTCTGGAGTCACCAAAACTCATGTAGTCATGCAAGTTTGGAATGACATAATGGTAAATAATGACAGTTTTTGGGTGAACTATTCCTTTAAATATGTTTCAGTTTATTGCTTTAGATGTACATTATAATGCAGCTGAGTTCTAACAACAAATAATAGAGTACATGGTTCTGGTGGTTTACATATTTTCTGAGATGTCTTAATTGCCTTAATGTGCATAAATAATTCAATTAAAAAAAAAAAAAAAAAACTATCAAATGGATGCACATGTGACTTAAAAAGTCTGAAAAAAAAAACAGCCTTGTCATTCCTTAAGATAATAAAACATTTTTTTTGTTTTATGGCATTAGTACGTCATCTAGTCACCATTCCGCTTGCACAAACTACTTACTAGTTATGTAAAATGGTCCTGTCCTTTCTGTACGTGATGGTGTGAGCCTTGTCTCAATGCATGCAGATATAGATTCAGGTTTTGCACTTTGAGCCTTGTTGCTCAGTATGCATTACAGTGGCTTAATGGCTTTGTTACACTGTACTTGTGCTTAAAGCGCTGAATGTTGCACTATTTTGTAAGTGATCTGGTCGTATATGTTGTACGCCTTATGTTGTTCCAACGTACTGAAGTAACATTATATAAAACAGTTGATATTGTCATTGAATTCAGAGATGCATTTTAAATTGTTGCTTATTTTCGGTTAGCATGTTACTCTTGTTTGTATTAACTTATTCAAACTTAATTGTGATTCAGTTTGCATTTAAAACAGGAAAAGCTGGTACCAAAAAAAAAAAAAAAAAAAAAACATACCAAGATATATATTAAATGATGCAAACAAATCTACCAAAATGTGAACAGAAACTGTTTCTGCTTCTCTTAGTCATGTTTAGTTTAAGGAAATTAAGCTTTGGTCAAATATTTGGATTACAAAATTGTTTTTCAGCAATATGAGCTACATCCTCGCATGCCTCATGATAAAGATTACCACGTTTTGTCAAAAAGCTGAAGTTGAGTGAACTATAATTTGAAACAGAACTTCTCAATTAAAATGATTTAATAAAATTACATAAAAATAATAGAAGCATTTTGAATGAACAGAATTTGGTAGCACTTAACAAGGAAACCCTACTGCTTTGAACAGCTGTTACCTTAATGTACCCCTCAGTTTGCTTTATTTTATCCAGTTAATGTTTTTTCCATTAATAAAGTGAAAACATCAGCGTGTTATGTTAATTCACATGGTCAGTTGAAAACAAGGGAAAGCATTTGCCAAAACAATTTACGTTACGTCCTCCTCATGCTAAATAATACTGCACTGGTGTTCCATCATATAAGATTAGAAGCACAGAAATCTTGGAGCTAAACATCCATATTTCCTAGAATTTGGTGGAAAACATCTCTAAACCTTTCTTCAAAGTTTTTGCCCTTGGAAAAAAAGGTCTATCTCCAAAATCAACAGAAATGGATTAACAAAGAGACATTGGATTATTGAAATCAGATCAAGTATCTGGGACTAATTTTGGAGATCGACAAAATTGTTTGGCAAGTTGGCGAGTCTTAAGAGCAAGTAGTCATGACCCTGTACCTTAAACATAACTGATCCCTGTCACAACAAAATACGACCCAATAAATCCTACTGATTCATCACTACACCAGTCACTGATGAACAGAGAAACATCTGTAGTCTATCTGTCTACACTCTTAAGGTTTCCAAAGATAAAGAAGTTTCCATCACGAAGATTTTTTAATAAAAGAACAAGCACAAGGTACGCAAGTCCATGTAACAGTGTGCACTAAACACAGACAACAACCGCCAATGAACAGGAAACCAAGAGGAACCTAAATACACAGATGTTGAATCAAAATGACAAACAGCTGTGAAGACTGAGTGTCTATGGAAACTGATGAGTGGCGGGAACCTAAAACAAAGAAAACAGGAAAGTGATGAGAAACAAACTAAAAGTCCATGACCATAAACCCCCCCAAAAAGATGCAGTCTTGTGCCGTGAGAAAGGCAGGCAGATGAACGACGGACAAAAAGTGAGTGATGGTTGGAGTGGCCAGGTAGAGTAGACCCAGAGGTGAAGGAGGTGGAGACTCAGGTGGAGCTGTAGAACCAGGGAGACCAAGGTGGAGCCACGGTGACGAGCTGCAGAGACGGAGCTGGAGAGAAGGAGGGGCCTGACAGAGCCGTAGGGGTGGAAAGACAAGGCGTAGCCAAAGCCTTGTTGATGGAAGTCTGTGTTTATGGTGGAGCAATGACTGACTGAGGTGGAGCGGGCAGGACAAGGAAGTCTGCAGGGACTGTAATGATGACAGTTGCAGGTGGAGCCGAGGGGGTGAGAAGTCAAAGTAGAGCTGACTGGTCCACAGACTGAGGTGGAGCCTGGGTGCTAGAGGACTGCGGGGACAGTGGTGCAAGTGAAAAGAGAAGCAAAGCCTCAGGGAAGAAGGAAACTGACATAGAGGTGGAGGGACAAGGTGTAGCCAAAGGCCCGGAAGTCCATGGTGATGGCAGGGTGATGACTGATTGAGGTGGAGCCAGTAGGATGAGGGAGTCTGGGGGAGCTGTAAAGATGATGGTCCCAGGTGGAGCTGAGGGGGTGAGAAGTCAAAGTAGAGCTGACTGGTCCACAGACTGAGGTGGAGCCTGGGTGCTAGAGGACTGCGGGGACAGTGGTGCAAGTGAAAAGAGAAGCAAAGCCTCAGGGAAGAAGGAAACTGACATAGAGGTGGAGGGACAAGGTGTAGCCAAAGGCCCGGAAGTCCATGGTGATGGCAGGGTGATGACTGATTGAGGTGGAGCCAGTAGGATGAGGGAGTCTGGGGGAGCTGTAAAGATGATGGTCCCAGGTGGAGCTGAGGGGACAAGAAGCCAAAGTGGAGCTGACTTGTCCACGGACTGAGTTGGAGCCACAGTAATGAGCAGCGGAGGTGGAGCCTTGGTGCTGGAGGACTGCGGGGACAGCGGTGCGAGTGAGGACAGAAGCAGAGCCAGATGGAAGGAGGAGACCGACAAAGCCATAGGTGGAGGGACGCAGACTATGGCCCAAAAGAACAAGATGATGGCAGAGCGTCGGCAGGTCTGGAGGGACCGTAAAGATGATGTTTACAGATGGAGCAGAGGAGGTGAGAAGCCAAAGCGGAGCTGACTGGTCCAAGGACCGAGGTGGAGCCTGGGTGCTAGAGGACTGCGGGGACAGTGGTGCGAGTGTGGAGAGAAGCCAAGCCTCAGGGAAGGAGGAGACTGACAGAGCTGTAGAAGTGGAGGGATGAGGTGTAGCCAAAAGCCCGGAAGACCATGGTGATGGCAGAGTGACGACTGACTGAGGTGGAGCCAGCAGGACGATGGAGTCTGGAGGAGCCGTAAAGACAACAGTCCCAGAAGGGGTAGAAGCCAAAGCGGAGCTGACTGGACCACAGATCGAGGTGAAGTCACAGCGACGAGCGGCAGAGGTGGAGCCTGGGTGGTGGAGGACTGTGGGGACAGCAGTTCAAGTGAGGACAGAAGCAGAGCCAGAGGGAAGGAGGAAACCAACAAAGCCATATGGGTGGAGGGATGAGGTGCAGCCAAAGGCCCAGAAGTACATGGTGAGGGCAGAGCAATGACTGACCAAGGTGGTCAAGAGAGTCTGGAGGAGCCATAAGGATGATGGTCCCAGGTAGAGCCAAGGGAGGGATGAGGTGGACCCGCCGTGATAAACAGAAGAGGTGGAGTCTGGGTGCTGAAGGACTGGTGATGACAGTGCGAGTGAGGACAGAGGCGGAGCCTAAAGAAAGGAGGGGCGGAGGGATGAGCCGTAGCTGAAGGCCCAGAAGTCCATGGTGATGGCAAAGCAATGCCGGCAGGACAAGAGGAGCTGTATGGAAGATAATCCTAGGTGGAGCTAAGGGGGTGAGAAGTCAAGGGGGAGCTGATTGGTCCACGAACCAAGGTGAAGTGACAGGCTTGGATCGAGGTGGAGCCCACAGGTCGTCTCTCCAGGGCTGAGGGAATGGTGGCCTCTGGTGGATCATGCAGGACAGGAGAACTAGGTGAAGAAGCAGGCCTAGTGAGAGACAGGGCAGGTGGTGACACTAAACTCACAGTGATGGTTGGGACAAGAGGTCATGAAGACTCAGTGATAGACGGGACTAGTGATGATGAATCTGAACTGGGTAAGATCAGTGACTGCAGCAAAGACAAAGTGCAAGAAGAATCCAGATGCAGAGAAGTCTACCTCAATTTCCCAATCAATTAACCAGTCCTCCGTGTCCAACCATGGTCCAACAAGTGATGGTTGTTGCTGTCCTAATAGGTTGCTCACTCATTCGCCTTGATCCAAAACAGCAATTTTAATATCTCGTTATCCAATAGTGAGCCAAAAACTGCAGTGTGTAGTCAATAAAGCTCTGGGCACTCCAGGCCAAAGCAGTTAACTGTGCTGCAAAATCCATTTTGTGGTTGGTTAGTTCTGTCACACTCAAGGTTCAAAAGATGAAGAAAACTCAAAATGTTCCAACACAAGGTTTTTTTTTTTTTTTTTTTTTAAAGAATAAGCACAGGGTATCCAAGTCCATGTTAACAGTCTCTCCCTGTCTGTCGTTCTAAATATCTATCTGTTCTAAATAATTCTGTTGTTCACCCACAGCCCCTTCACAGTGTAACAACACTCCACACTTTTTTCAGAAAACTGTCTAGTTTTATTTATTTGTTTTAACGTGTTAAACTGTGTATTAACGTGTAACTCTTAAATATGTTGTATGTTACGTCTTTGAATGCAAACTTCCACTTTATTACATGAGATCAGCAGGAATCTCTTTAAGCTGTTAACATGCATGACATCATTTGGTGTAAAGGCACCAAATATCATTATGCATTATCTAGCCCTCTCTTATATTTGCGTAAGTATCCAAAATGTCTTTAACTGTCTGAGTGCTACTGGCTCACTAACATATAAACAGGTCAAGTGCTCTTAGAGGTACATTGGCACTTAGCTAGAAATAATAGAAATAAAATCTGATCTCAGACAAAGTGGAATTTTAAAAGATTAATGATCCTTAAAATCCTTCTGTGTTCTATTCAGGAACTAGTGATGTTTCTAGTAGAAAAAAAAAATTCCCAATGCTTGAATATGAGCATATCAAGTGAGCAGGTCAAGCGCCTGTTTTTATATTAGTTTTAGATGTGTTTATTTAAAGTATTTATGGTAAACATATGTGACGTGTAAATACAAACTAACAGTTTCAATAGTATCTTAATTATTTTGCTTACAAAAGCCTTGAACCATGTTCTTTTGGTTTGTGCACTGTGAAATGTGTTTATATGCCAGTACATCCCCACAAGCGTTTTCTACAAATATTGGGAAACACTCAGCAGAGTAGTAATACCATGATGCTAAACCGCAGAGCACAGGAATGTTTCCTGAGGTGCTACAGACCTGGAACTGTTCACTTCAGACTTAGTCATCTGTGACATCTTGCTCAGTGGAAGAAGCAGGCCTACTGTCAATATCCAATCTCCACAGCATGTTTGAAAAATAAAGCAGTTATGAACTAATTTCTCATGGAATTTATAGTAAAGTAATGTGGCCCAGTCATTAAAGGGGTCATCGGATGCTAAGTTCACTTTTACATGTTGTTTGAACATTAATGTGTGTTGGCAATGTACAAATCTACCCTATAACGATAAAAATGCAGTGGTTTTTAATTAATCTGTAAAAATAGTATTCCCTTTTCCAAATCGAGCCATTCTCAGATGCCTGTCGTTCTGGCATCACACCCACAGAGGCCACTCCCACGACAGTTGATTGACATGAGCGTCTTACCTCAGATCAGCTGTAACAGTCCAACCTCCATGTTTTGATGCTGGAGCAGGGATGTAAGTTAGACAAGAATTGAGCGACTGAGGTTTTGTGTTGCTGGATGTAATAATAAATGTGAAAGTGGTCATCATTTACTCCCGACATCTGAGCCGCTGAAGATGCAGTGGATTACGCTTGTTTGTGAAGGGAATGCGCCTCCCGATCTACATATATCTGTCTATGTTCACGTGAATCATTCGTGATCCAGCTTCACTTACAGCAGAAGTGAGTATAAGGTTTTTTTTTAAGAATCTTTGCTATCACCTTTCCTAAAAATATGCTAGTTAGCAAGTTTAGTGGCTAAACGTGGCTAAACATGGCTAAATGTGGCTAAAGTAAACAGGCTCACTCAACAGAGAGAAGAGAGGGGCGGGGCGAGGAGAGCTCATTTGCATTTAAAGCAGCCTCGAACCAGATTTTTGCAGAGCTGATTTTGGCAAGGTAAAAAGGATGTTGTTTTACACTACCACTGGAAATTTTTAACAAAAGTACATTATAGACTTTTCATTAAGACCATAAAGAATCATATCAACTTGTGGAAAATGGGCATCCGATGACCCCTTTAAAAATCTGAGTTTGGTAGCTAAATGATTGTAGGTTCAAGCCCAGCAAGGTGCAAAACTAAATAAGCTGTTCTTTTTTATGCAATTAAAGTCAGTGGTGACCAAAGCTGGCACAATGCTCATCAATGCTGCTTTTATTTGATCAAAAATACTGTAATATTGTGAATTTAATATTGTGAATCAATTTAAAGGGGTCATCGGACGCCCATTTTCCACAAGTTGATATGATTCTTTAGGGTCTTAATGAAAAGTCTCTAATATACTTTGATTAAAAATTCTCAATGGTTTTGTAAAACAACACCCTTTTTACCTTGCCAAAATCAGCTCTGCAAAAATCATCTCATTCTAAGGGGTTGTTCCTTTAAATGCAGATAAGCTCTGCTCACCCCACCCCTCTCTTCTCTCTGTGGAAAGACGATCTTGTTTACTTTAGCCGCATTTAGCCGCTAAACTTCCTAACTACCACATTATAAGGAAAGGCGATTGCAAAGATTCATAAAAAATCGCTTATACACACTTCTGCTGTAAGTGAAGCTGGATCATGAATGATTTGCGCGAACATAGACGGATATATGTAGATCGGGAGGCGCATTCCCTTCACAATCAAATGTAATCTACTGCATCTTCAGCGGCTCAGATGTCAGGAGTAAATGACGACCACTATGTTCATTATTACATCCAGCAACACAACACCTCCATCGCTCAATCGGAGATATTGTCTAACTTACATCCCTGCTCTGGCATCAAAACATGGAAAGTTACTGGACTGTGACAGCTGGTCTGAGGTAAGACGCTCATGTCAATCAACTATGGTGGGAGCGGCCTCTGTGGGTGTGACACCACACCGACAGGCATCTGAGAACTGCTCGATTTTAAAAAGGGGATATTATTTTTACAGATTAATTAAAAACCACTACATGGATTTTTATCATTATAGGGTAGGTTTGTACATACACTGCCAACACACATTAATGTTCAAACAACATGAAAAGGTGAACTTAGCATCCAATGACCCCTTTTGTCATTTTAAATGTAATTGTAGTGCTGTTAAAATTAGTGTGTTAACGCAGGCGATTAACTTTTCCATTTTAAGAGCGTTATAAATATTTAACTCAGTTAACATAGGGGCGGGGCTAGGGTTGGTTACCCTACTTACAACTGTTGCTTCTGCCTGTTGTTTTCTTGTTTATTTAGATGCATAACATCTTTACAACCACATCAAACGGGAGACTTTTCAGGTGTGTGCTCCAACCTCACTTCAGCGCTTGGCGCTAGTCAAACAAGTGCAGGAAAAGTTCAGGTGACTAGGGAGCTTCAAAACAACACAACAGTGAACTGTGTTCAGATGAGATCTTGTCAGGCAATATGTCAGTAAAAATGAGTTTACCTGTTCTGTCAGCCGTTATACTATTCTTGTAGCACGCCAAATAAGCTAATAACCCAGCTGTTGTGATATATGTTAATCAAAGAACAAAAGAAAAGGAAATCAATAACTTTTGTAGCTTTAGGGATTCATCTATATTTAATTTAGAATTTGGTGTTTGATAACTTTATTCTGTTTCTGTATATTTCCTACATGCTGAAGAGCACAGTAAAATGATCATTATAATGGGTTTATGTGAAGAGTGTTGTTTTTTTATTAAGTCTAATAAATGTTAAAATTGATATCTTAAATTATTACGTATTGTTGAATGGCTATAGTTAATAGTTAAATATTAGGGAAGAAAAAAAAGTCATAAAAAAGATGGCATTAAACATTTAAAAAGTATATAAACATTTTTTTTAATCGTTTGACAGCACTATGTAATTTATTCCTGTGATGCCAAGCTAATTTTTTAGCATCATTACTTTAGTCTTGAGTGTCAAATGATCCTTAAGAAATCGTTCTAATATGCTGATTTGCTGATCAAGGAACATTTATCAATGGAAACAGTTGTTTTGTTTAATATTTTGTGGAAATATTGTGCTAAATTAAAAAAAAAATGAATTAATTAATAATTGTACTCAACTGATGAATAGAAATTGATTGAATATCATTAAAATGTAATTCTTTGTAACAATGTAAAAGCCTTTACTATTAGCCTGCTTTTGATTAATTTCATTCCATGCTTAATAAATGAAAGAAATTTTTACCTTAAACTTGTAAATGATAGTGTATCTTGTTTTATGTTCCACAGAAGAAAGTAAGTCATACCAGTTTTAAACAACATGAGCGTAAGTAAATGATGACAGAGCTTTGTTTTTTGGGCAAACTATCTCTTTAAATTTCAGTTTGTTCTTAATGTAAAACTGTATGTAAATATAAAAGAGCAGCTTTGACAGTCCTCTAAATATCTCCTTTTGGGTTCCACAGAAGACAGAAAGTCATACCGTTTTGGCATTACAAAAGGGGTAGTAAAAGATGACATAACTTGCATTTTTGATTGAACTGTCCCTTTAAGACCCAGACCTTAAAGGAGAACTCCACTTCCAGAACAACAATTCACAAATAATTTACTCACCCCCTTGTCATCCAAGATGTTCATGTCTTTCTGTCTTCAGTCGTAAAGAAATTATGGTTTTTGAGGAAAGCATTTTAGGATTTTTCTCCATATAATGGACTTCATTGATGCCCCAAATTTGAACTTCCAAAATGTAGTTTAAATGCAGCTTCAAAGGGCTCTAAACGATCCCAGCTGAGGAAGAAGGGTCTTATCTAGTGAAACGATCTGTGATTTTTTTCGAAAAATATTTTTTTTTAATACTTTTTAAGCATATACTTTATACTTTATACTTTAAGCAAATACTTTTTTGAGTTGTACAGGCTCTGGGATGCGCGTCCATGATGCTACGAATTAGTAATGGGTCGTTCTTGAACAATTCTTTCATTTTGAACGAATCTTTAATGTGACTCAGGAAAAACGAGTCGTCTTGTGGAGTGATTCATTCAGTCGCGCATGCGCAACAGCCTATTAGGTTCTGTACTGGAAGTAGTTCACCTGTTTCGAGTCTTCGGGTTTTTCGAGTCATTTGTTCATCTTATGGGGCTGTCACGTGATGAATGAATGACTCAAACCCGAAAACTTGTCAGATAAGAGGTGAGGTGAGCTAATCATAGACTTTCTTAGTCTTTGCGCGTTCGCTTTGTAAACACTGGGTCTGTAGTTCTGCCTACGTTCCGCGTGAGCTTTCAAGGTGATTCAATAGTACGTAGCGTCGTGAACATGCATCCCAGAGCCTGTGCTACACAAGCTTTTGAGCTTAAAAAGTATATATATATATTAAAAAATTATTTTCCGAAAAAAATGACAGATCGTTTCGCTAGATAAGACCCTTCTTCCTCAGCTGGGATTGTTTAGAGCCCTTTGAAGCTGCATTTAAACTACATTTTGGAAGTTCAAAATTGGGTCCAATAAAGTCGATTATATGGAGAAAACTCCTGAAATGCTTTCCTCAAAAACCATAATTTCTTCACGACTGTAGACAGAAAAACATGAACATCTTGGATGACAAGGGGGTGAGTAAATCACTTGTGAACTGTTGTTCAGGAAGTGGAGTTCTCCTTTAAGCATTGTTCCATTTCAGTGCATGATAATAGCCAGGAAGAAAATGTCAACACCTTGGAGCAGCAGGTAAAGATGATAAAAACCTGACGATTGTGTCTTTGATTATTTCTGGCTCAGGATTTAGATCTTTTGAGTCATTTCAGATTATTTAGTCTGACTACATTACATCCTGCTCAGACTGGCTAATGTTAGAGTTCGTTCACTTCATTCAGTGTTTAAACCAATACAGTGTCAAACGAAAGGACGCTCATAATTGACCCTGCCTTTTTTTGTATTTTGGCCATGTTGAACATTTTGGCCATACGCATATTTATGCAGTAATAATATGATTTCACAAGGCCTCAGTTTTTTCTGTCTTTGTAAGCCTGTTGAATAATTGAAGATTAGCAGGAACCTCAAGCCCATCCTCATCTTTGTGGAAAACACATGGCTTCACAGAGGTTATGCAACCACTTGCTGAACGTTTATTCTCCAGGACCGTTTGACAAGCTTTAGCTTTGGCAAAAGGAGATGCATATTTTTTATATTTCTTATTGTTTGTCTCTCCTGATCTTATGCAACAAAATACAAGCATGTATGCGTTAGATTAAGCCACTCGTGTTGAGCCAACACAAGTTTCATCTGGTCTCTGGTTTGTGTTATCCGTCGGCTTAAGTCGTGGCCAACGAGACGTGTTTAACACATGACTGGTTCTGTCTTTTCCTTTTGAACAGGGATTTATACATTTCTAATAATAAAGGACAGTATGTTGTACCTGTTGTGTAACAGAGAAGAAATACAGTGAACCAGCTTAGTTTTCTGTGACAGTGCCTCCTGGTGACAGTCTATAGCTTATATTCAGCATTCGCTCTGTAGTCTTTCTGACATGTTTATATGTAGTAAAGAGTGTGAAAACACGTCACAATAAATCTTTAAACTTGCAATTGTTTATTTATTATATAATAAGTGTTCACCTGCATTTACACAGTTTATTTCATCCCTAAGTGGAGATTTTGTTCTTGTTTTGCCAACAGAGGGAGTCATAGAGCTGTTGGTTTTCTTTAGATAGTCTGATTTCCAACCACACAGTGGCAGAATAAGCTTAAAAGATTAAAAGTTACTGTTTATTGCGGTACATAGACCCAAAAACCCTTACATCGCAAGCCTAGAAAGATAACAAAAGAATAAAACAAAAGGAAATAAATGCTGCTAGATGTTCTCTCATAACTATTCTCTTTTTAAAGCCTGTTTTGCTTTTACTTTTAAAATGATGTCAAGTTGCTAATAAAATTAATAAATGCTAATATATATATATGTGACCCTGGACCACAAAATCTTAAAAAGTCTTATGTTGCACAGGTATATTTGTAGCAATAGCCAAAAATACAATGGATGTGTCAAATTTATTGATTTTATGCCAAAAATCATTAGGATATTAAGTAAAGATCATGTTCCATGAAGATATTTTGTAAATTTCCCACCGTAAATATATCAAAACGTAATTTTTGATTAGTAATATGCATTGCTATGAACTTCATTTGGACAACTATAAAGGCGATTTTCTCAGTATTTTGATTTTTTGCACCATCAGATTCCAGATTTTCAAATAGTTGTATCTCGGCCAAATATTGTCCTTTCCTAAAAAAAATAATAAAAATAAATAAATAAAAAAACACATACATCAACATACATCTCAATTTCGAGAAATTTACACTTATGACTGGTTTTGTGGTCCAGGGTCATATATATATGTATATATATATACATATATATATATATTTCAAAAGTTTGATTCATTAGATTTTTTTAAATAAATCTTATGCTCACAAGAGCTTTATTTGATCAGAAATATAATAAAAACAGTAATATTTTTGAAATGTAAATGCATGTCCCAGTCACATTTTCTTTTGAACTTATGTTCAGCTATTCTTTTAAATAGTTAACTTTTCATCAAAAGCCATCAAAGCTATGTAAATATTGGTCACAGACATGGAGATTTACTTTAAATTATTTCACCAAGCTTATAACTCACTAAAAACTCCCACAGATCATGTTTTCATGCCATTTTAAGTCTTATTTTGACATAACAAAATGGTTATATCTACGTGTGTGAGTTGTTTACTTACTTTTTTAAATTTAGTTTTCCCATATAGCCCATTAAATTGTTCCTTCAGACTGATTTGCCAACGTTGAATAAACACAAGAGGCGGGATTTATTGCATGAACCAATCAGAGCCGAACATAACCAGTCATATCCAATCATATCGCAGTGGGTCTGTTAAAACTGAGTAGGCTCAGGGGAGGCAAGAGAGACACAGACTCATGCTGTAAGTTTACCTGCTGTTGGATAATGTTTATTTAGGAAAACAAGTGATTTTTTTACTTTTTAATGTTATATTTTGTAATATTGGCGTTGTTTTATTTTTGTACTATGAATATTATATTCTGAGGGGGCACTGCCTCGCTTGCCCTCTATGGAAGAAATTCCCCTTTTATATACAGTTTAACCTATACTTGGTTTTATATTTTGTTATATAATACCAGCTATATATTTTAAGTGCAATATAAGTTTACAAATGCTTTCTTGGGTCACTTATTTTGTCACTGACCTGACCCGCTGATCCTTCAAAATCCCTTATCTCTCTCTTTATCTCGAAACATACAGCCTACAGCCTACTTATGTGCAAGGCGCCATTGATCATTTTTATTATTATTAACTCTCACACATGATGTAAACCATATTTCTAGTAGCTTTGAATTGCAACTGATTGCGTTACGTTTAGATGAATGTCTTGTTATGAGTGTTCCTATGCAGTGCTGTCATCCATTTGGCTCTTCCAGGAAAACCCAACGTGTCCAGTCCCCCCAACACAGACTTGTATGTGCTTGCTGAAAGACTGCTTGTGGGACAACAGACGAGCAACATTTGACTGTAATCCCCGTTACTCTTGTAGTTAATATAAATAATATAAATCTTTGTTGTTTTTCTCCTTTTTTTTGTCCCGAGGTCAATTTGCCCTTTCTTTTCGTTCTTCAACACCTCAACCAACATCTGCAGAACTAAATGAAAGCTCGGCTTTCACGATGATGCATTCATTTTTAACCAGAACCACACTGAACGCATGTTGGCTAAGAAATATGAAGGTGTCTAATAGTAGAAGAGTGTTATGAGAGTAGGGAGGTACTGAAGTACCTCATGACATGTCTGGGACAGTGTGTCCCTAAATGACTGCTCTCTTTAGGTCAACATGTCTCAGTTTAACACAGTTTAAAGGGGCTGTGATCACGCTCGGATAGATCTTTCGGACGGCCGCTGTCTGTAAAATGCTTTACATTGGCACGTGATCAAAGCCTGAACCTCTTTTGACTTTGCATGTTTCAGGGGACATTTACATAGCAGCGTTTACAAGCAGATTGAGTGCAGAATTAGCCATTATCTGCTGAGGGGCTCGTAGGGGCCGATCCAGGATACAGACTCTGTTCTGTGTTGCTCTTCCTGCTTTGAATTCCAGCAAAGCCTTTGGTGGTCTTTGTTTAATAACAAAAGAACGTTTTTCCATTACAAGAAACCATACAGATGTTATCAGTGGGAACACAGACAATAACACATTAGTTTGATGGGGAAATTACAGATGTTTTTTGCCAGATTATGAAACTTATGTGGTTGTTTATTTATTACCCAACACCAATTCATATGCACTTGTTTTGCAACGTAAACAGATGCATGATACAGTCATTTTCAAAAACAACTTTGACATGCTAAGCAAAAACTGACTAATTCAAGCCATACAGATGTTAATCTAATGGATAAAGATTATATGAGAAGCACATTTTATTATGTACTGTGTTCGATTTTAGTAAGTTGTTATTTTAATGAGTGAGATACTATTATATATATATATATATATATATATATATTCACGTTTTTGTATTGTTGCAGCCTTGTTAATTGCTTTAAATAACTTTTTTTCACATGCAATTTGCAAATTTATTAAAATTTAAAAAATGTACATTGTATAAGTACATTGCATAAGTATTCATACCCTTAACTCAGTACTTTTACAGCCTCAGGTTTTTTGGGTATGATGCGATCAACTTTACACATCTGCATTTGGCAATTATCTGCCATTCTTCTCCTCATCTCTTCACCTCTCAAGCTCTGTCAGCTTGGATGGTGGCAGATGCACATTTTCAGGTTTCTCCAGAAATTTTTGATTGTGTTTAAGCCAAGGCTTTGGCTGGGCCACTCAAGGTTGTCTATAAGCCACTGTTGCTGTGTGCTTAGGGTCATTGTCCTGTTGGAAGGTGAATCTTCTGCCCAGTCTGAGGTTTTGAATGCTCTGGACTGGGTTTTCATTAAGGCTATCTCAATATTTTGCTGTGTTGAGATTTCCTTCTACTGTGATGAGTCCCTCAGTCCCTGCCGCTGGAAAATAGGGCTATTTTTCAGCAGCAGGGACTGAGGGACTCATCAGAGTTCATCACAGCTGCTACCTTCATACTTTGTTTTTGGGATGGTACTACACAGTTGATGAGCAGTGCCTGGTTTCCTCCAAGCATGATGCTTGGAATTGAGGTTCATCAGACCAGAGAATCTTGTTTCTTACCATCTGGGAGTTCTTTAGGTGCTTTGTTGCAAGTAGGTTTTTATGTGTCTTCACTGAGGAGAGGATTGAGTTTGGCCACACCGCCATAAAGACCAAATTGGTGGAGTGTTGCAGTGATGTTTGTCCTTCTGTAAGTTTCTTCCATCTGCATATATGATCATGGAGCTCAGCTAGAGTGACCATCAACTTCTTGGTCACCAGTCGAACCAAGGCCCTTCTCCATTAATTGCTCAGTTTGGCCAGGAGGCACGCTCTTGAAAGAGATCTAGTTGTTCCAAGCTTATTCCATTATGGATAATGAAGGCTACATGCCTCTGTGAACCTTCAATGCAGCAGATTTTTTTTCAGAAAAAGTAATCTGAGCTCTACAGGCAGTTTTTTGACCTCAGGGCTTGGTTTTTTGCTCTGATATGTATTTTCTGGGGTAAGACCTTTTCTGAGAGGTGTGTGCGTTTCCAAATCATACACATTCAAATGAATTTACCACAGTTTAACTCCACTCGAAGTGTAGTAACATCTACAAGTGATATGAGTGCTCCTGAGATAAATTTGAAGTTTCCCAGAAAAGGGTATGAATATTTATGCAATGGAATGATTTCAGTGTTTTATTTTAAAAAAAATTGCAAAGTTGTTACAAACATGTTTTTACTTTGTCATTTTGGTTTATGGAGTGAAGATTGATGTGGAAAAAACAGTGCATAAGGCTGCAACATAACAAAACATGAAAAAATGAAAGTGCGTTTGAATACAAGGGAACACACACACACACACACGTTTGTTTTTGTGAATTGTGGGGACTTTCCATAGACTTCTATAGATTTTATACTGACCAAACGATATTGTCTATCCCCTAACTCAACCCTAACCCTAAACCTACCTCTTACAGGAAACATGTTTGCATCTTTACATTTTCAGATAAACATCATTTACTATTTTTAATAATTTTTTAACATTGTGGGGACCGAAGGCCGGTTTTACTATCCTTTACTATCCCCACAATGTAGCAAAAACATGTACACACACACATATATTGTTTTTGTTATTTTTATTATTTTTCATATTACTTCAAATACCAAAGTTTATATGTCAGATATTAAAATGAGAAATGTTTCTTTGGCAGTTTGGTGAAATAAGATAAGATTGTTTTTTTATTTAAATTTAAATTTTACTTAACTATACTAACCCTGCTGAGAAGAAACATCCTACTGAAAATCAGTATTAAATGTTATATTGCTTTTAAAGATTTAATCTATAAAGAAGACTGTAGTATTGAGTAAGTCACACCAAAATAGCCAAAAAAGTTTTTAGAAAGAAAGAAAGGGTTTTTTTTTTTTCAAAAATGTAGTTCATAACCATATTTTACCGGCAGCTAACTAATGAACCTTATAGTGTTACCAAAACATTTTTTTGTCCATGTGACAATTTCATTTATTATAAATTTATATGTATAGTGCAAGTTGGTTATTTTCATATGAAAAAAAAAAATCCCTACACATCCATATGAAATTGGACAAAAATGGTAAATTCTTACAAATTGCCATGACACTCTAGAGTCAGACTGCAGAAATGGTAGTATCTGTCTATGTGTGTGTATAGACTACAGACAGTCTTCTTTGAAAGGTATTGTGTTTGTCAAGTCCATGTACCGTTCAGGAGATGACTCTCCTTTCCGGAAGACAGCTGATCAGCTGTGGAAAAAGCAACTGACAATACCATCTGCTAGAGAGGAAAGTTTCTCAGAAATCTGGTATGTGTTTGTTAAATTCCCGATTGATAGCACACTTTCAGCTGCAGCTGCTGTTTGGTTAAATTCGATCGCTTTTTCTCTCTGTTGCTCATACACAAACACCATACCAATCCAAGAGCAGTCTGCGTTTTTGTTCTGCATTGTTTTCAACATAAATGACTTGCAGCTAGTTTATTTCTTAACAGCTCTAAGAAGTTGAAACAGACTCCTAATACATCTTAATGCAGCAATAAAACATTTGTAGCCATGCTAAACCACCAAGCCTTGTTTCTTTCCCTCTTCACTAGAGCGTGAAACAGGATTTGTAGGGTTTGCGACTGATTAAAAACAAGTGCACTTCTTTCATTAGTACTTCTCAGTTAAAACCCCACTGAAGTAAGCGTATTTAATAGTTTTCCAGTCCAAATGCGGGATATTAAAACAATATGAACCGGCCAAATGCTTATATTTCTTCAGGAAAGTAAGGAAATCCTCAAAAGTTCAGTTGCTACAACAAAATGGTATTTTTAATCATTTCCTGTAATTTTACGGTAATAGTTTCATGTAGTCAGATTGAATAATGCATGTCAGATTCGCTCAACGTATTGTTATGGCACTTCGCTATTACAAGGAACATGAGAACACTTAATAACGGTCTGCTGAAGAGAGTTCTAACGCTACAGTATGTTACAACATTCGCGGTGACATCATGCTTTCTTCGGGAAGGAAACGGAGGCTGTCAGATGTTTCAGTGATTAGCGATCCATCCCTCATCTGGCCTGGCATGTGTGCAGGGGAAGTTCGGTGCTTTTGCATCACTTTTGCATCGATGTGCTGGTTTTCAGATGCGTGAGAGTGGTGAGGAGATGTTGTTTCTCTGATTACTGAAGGGCTGTGAGAGAAGCGGAGCTCCTGAGAGAATCACACGCACACACACACACACACAGATGCAGCGCTTCAGCATGTTAGATTGCTGTGCAGTGAGGCAATGAAAGGCAAGATCCCTCACAGCCAGGTTTCAGAGCGACAGTTCACTCACCAGTTTAAAAGCAGGCGGATTTGAGACGCCCTAGGAGGACAAGAAAAAAAGTAATTACGTATTTCTTTTTTTCTGTTCCTTTCGGTCTTGTGTTGCTCTGATTGGGTCATCTGCATATTTACAATCCTTTAAACCAGTGTAGTTGCTGTCATGGTAATTATTCAGTTTTATGTTTGATTATTTGTGCAGCCTAATATTGTTGTTTTGGATGCAACAATACAGTTAGTCCACGGTTCAATAGGCACCTTGGTTTTTAACCACGGTTTTCAGTTCGGTTCTGATCTTGCCACTTCAGTGTGTTTTTTTTTTTGCCACAAATTAACAAATTACTCCCGTAAACCTCTGTACACTGGAAAAAGTATGGTTTAGTTTAAGCATGGTTTTCTTTTGAGAGAGGTATTTTTTCCAATTTCTATGCAAAATAGAATGCCAGAGGGCGCCCTCGTGCAGAAAATCCACATGTGTCAAAGAAGTAGCACTGATTACGTTCCGTTCCAGCTTCTCTAATATGGATAAAGGCATCGCTATTGCTGTAACTGAATAAAAACAAGATATAACGTTAAATGTTTTTAGTGATGAAATGTAATGACAATAAACTGTGTTTTCATATTTATCCACTTTAGAGAGCTTTGTCAAAAAGCTCAGGACCCGTTTACACAATGTTTTCAGCCAAAAATGGGAAACTTTTTATGTGTTTTGGCTGTTCGTTTACACAACAACAGTGTTTTGGGGACTGAAAACGCATAATTTGGGTTTCAAAGTGCACGTTTTTGAAAATGCCACCATTATCGTTTCCCTGTAAACACCCAAAACGTGAATTTTCGAAAACAGTGACGTCATGCTTGTATGTGTAGACGTATGACGTATGTAGACATGTGCAGTATGTGTCGATTTTAAAGGCAAGCGTGAACAAACAGCGTACCAACTACTGGCCTAGCATACATAATACAAAAAACGGATATGTGTAAACACAAATCATTTTGAAAACGCAAGGGAAAAAATGGTCAGTTTTTGACTACATTGTTATCGTGTAAACGTAGCCTCAGTTTTCCTTGACAAAAACGGCATCTCAGTGTGGACAGAAGGCCAACACGGAGAGCAAAATATACGTTTTCAAACATATCAAACGCATACTCTGCCAAAAAACATAGATTACCATGTCTATTGTGCTGAAATCATGTATTTTAAACCATATTTAAACTTCTGATATAGGGTTTTCTGAACATGCACACAGAAAGCAGTTGTCACATGGCATGTGAGTATTAAAGTTATCTTTCATGTCTTATTGCACTTAAACTGTCAAATATGTGCAAGTTAATGTTAAAAACACACATAAGTTACAAAAACACAGTCGGCTATGTTTGTGAAGGTAAACAGCTGGGAAAGAAATCGTGTGTTTATATTAGATCTGTGTATTAAGTGACAGTAGCGTTATATAGAGTACCTATACTGCTGTCTACGCTATTAATATGACCGAAACAATCAAATAAAAACAGAAATCCGTCACTCCATTAGACATGAATCATTTGCAGTTTCCCCATGAACCTTGAACTATCTCTTTAAGACTGCAGGTATTGCTCAATTTGTTACTCTAGTAGATCTTGACACAGCAACTCCCTCAAGTTCAGAACATGCTGTTTGTTTAAATCACCTCTTGCTAGCTTTTTGTTCTCATTGTGTATTATTTTAATCATGCAGTCATCATGTAACTGTATTGTGTCCACGCCTGCTGACTGTGTTTTTCCTGGAGAGCAGCTCTTGCTCTCCTGGACTCAGTGTCGGTTGAGTAGGCAGCAGTGGGCACCCTGGGTCATCTGGCGCTGTGACTAGATGAGGTGATGAAGTGATGAGGAAACTTCTGCACCAAACTCAGTCTAATCCAACATGCAGTGCAGACAATGACACACTGCTAAGCAAAGCCAAAAGGTTTATAATTAGCTGATGTTGTAATTCAATATTAAAGGGATAATTCAGCCCAAAATGAAAATTCAGTAATTTCAGTCATTTACTCACCCTGATGTTGTTCCAAACCAGTATGACTGACGTTTCTTCTGTGGAACAGAAGATTTTTTTTAATCAAATTTAAAAAGCGAATGAAAGAGCCTGTTGTAAATTATCATTTTATGTTGTGTTTTGTGCTGGACTTTCCAGATATTTATGTAACTCTGGTTCTTATTAAATAAGAACTCCACTTTCAGAACAACAGTTTACAAATAATTTTCTCACCCCCTTGTCATCCAAGATGTTCATGTCTTTTTGTCTTCAGTCGTTAAGAAATTATGGTTTTTGAGGAAAACATTTCAGGATTTTTCTCCATATAATGGACTTCATTGGTGCCCCGATTTTGAACTTACAAAATGTAGTTTAAATGCAGCTTCAAAGGGCTCTAAACCATCCCAGTTGAGGAAGAAGGGTCTTATCTAGCGAAACGATCAGTCATTTTTTTTTTCGAAAAATACAAATTTGTATACTTTTTTTGGCACATAAGCTTGTGAAGCACAGGCTCTGGGATGCGCGTCCACGACACCACGAATCACGTCTAAGAGTATGGCGAAAAGCTCCATCTCATTTTCTCCTACAACTTCAGAATCGCCCCGCATCGTTGTACCTTTTTGTTTGTAAACAGCGTTTGACTTACTTGCACTTCCTTACTCTTTGCGCGTTCACTTTGTAAACACTGGGTCTGTAGTTCCACCTACGTTCCACGTGACCTTTCAATGTGATTCAATAGTACGTAGTGTCGTGGACGCGCATCCCAGAGCCTGTGCTAAATGAGATTTTGTGCTTAAAAAGTAAACAATTTTTTTTTTTCCTGAAAAAAATGACACCGCATTTAAACTGCCTTTTGGAAGTTCAAAATCAGGGCACCATATCAGTCCATTATATGGAGAAAAATCCTGAAATGCTTTCCTCAAAAAACATAATTTCTTCACGACTGAAGAAAGACATGAACATCTTGGATGATAATGGGGTGAGTAAACTGTTTGTAAATTGTTGTTCTGAAAGTGGACTTCTCCTTTAACCTTCAAAGCAAAAATGTAAATCCAACCGATGTCTGAATCTAAACACATCACATCAGCTTCTGATTATTTAAATATTTGTTATTGTTGGATGTGAGAAAAGTATGTTGTAATTAGGTAATTTTTTAATGACATTAAACAAAGCGTCATTTAGCTTCACATTCACATTGAATGAACCCATAAGACTTTTGAAACACAAATTTAGATATTTGTAATGAAACTTGAAACTTGAAAAAGCTGATTCCCATTATATAAAGTTAGTGTTTTTAAGCATTTTATATTTATTCCAAAATAACTCAAGGCAGTAACAGTTTAAACTATATATTTGTGAACTTATGTTCAGCTATTCTTTTTAAAAGTTAACTTTTTAACTCTTTGGGAGTTCAAAATTTTTGGGATTATCAAAGCTCTGTAAATATTGCTCATAGACACAGAGATTTACTTTAAATTTCACCAAGCTGATTACTCACTAAAAACTCCCACAGATCATGTTTTCATGCCTTTTAAGTGTTATCTTGATGTAACAAACTGGTTATATGTAACTGTTTACTTACTCTTTTAAATGAGTCTTCCCATTAACACCATTATATTGTTTATTCAGAAAGATACACTCATGCGGAATGCGCACAAACACAAGAGGCGGGATGTATTGCATGAACCAATCAGAAATCACTAGTAACTTACAAATAATTACAAAAAAACAGCAAGTAACACATTGAATTTAACTGGACATTTTTAAAGGAGAAGTCCACTTCCAGAACAAAAATTTACAGATAATGTACTCACCCCCTTGCCATCCAAGATATTCATGTCTTTCTGTCTCCAGTCGTAAAGAAATTGTTTTTTGAGGAAAATATTTCAGGATTTTTCTCCATATAATGGACTGATATGGTGCCCCGATTTTGAACTTCCCAAAATGCAGTTTAAATGTAGCTTCAAACGATCCCAAATGTGGTTGTAAATGATCCCAGCCGAGGAAGAAGGGTCTCATCTAGCGAAACGATCTGGTATTTTCATTTAAAAAAATACTATTTAAATACTTTTTAATCTCAAACGCTCATCTTGCTCTGCCTGAACTCTGCCTGAAGTGTGTTCTGGCTCAAGACGGTTAGGGTATGTTAAAAAAACTCCAATCATATTTTTCCCTCAACTTCAAAAATCATTTCAAAATCATCCTACATCGCTGCAGAAGTTCCAACTCAGTCTTTGCAAAGTGAACTTGCAAAGCAGATCAAACACCCTTAACAAAAAAGGTAAAACAGTGATATAAACTGCATTTTGGAAGTTCAAACGTACGGGCACCATTGAAGTCCATTATATGGAGAACATTCCTGAAATGTTTTCTTCAAAAAACATAATTTTTTAAGAAAGAAAGGCTTAGGAAAGAAAGACATGATGTGAACTCTTGAACTATTACTCAAGAATTTTCCACTTTGATGAAAAATGATTAATGGTACTTTAGGCATCTCATCTGACAAATGCTCAGGTCATTAGCAAACACCATTAGGACAATATAAAACCTGATCCTAGTGGGAAAAAAGTGGAGTTTTTCCTTCGATCAATTTATTTGTCAACCACACCTGCTTCTTCTCCTCAGCTCTTTGGTGGGAAAATGCTTTTAGATTTTGTCATCATCCTCTGGGAGAACAGGAGTCGAACTGCTGTGGACTTTTATAAGAGCCACTTTCTGTCCAAATCTCGCTTGGTTTTTGTTATCACAATAGGCTACCAGGGAATATTTACATGATAATTTCTGTTACCTTAGCATTTTAGGGGTCAGGAAATTTCTAGACAGCTTGATTACACTGAACATTTTGTCTGAATGAGATCAGATTTTGTGGCAATGACCTAAGAAGCATTTATAAACAATTAAGTGATGTGTATCCTAATGTGAGTGTTGACTGATATCGCTCTTTATTTTATAAAATGTTCTTGGCATTATGTCACACGTTAGTTCCCGAGACACAAATACAGTATCTTTTAGGTTCACATGCTCAGTTAATGAGGTAATGTGCTCTTGCACAACAACATTGCCCTTCTGACCTAATGTATAGACTGAAGGATGCTGGGTGTTGATGTGTCTCATAGGCACGTTTCCTCCTGTGTGTCTCAGGTTTCGGCTGAATGATACGATTATACCGGTTCAATCAAACGTCCCACCATGTGCTTTGAATCTTGACAGCAGCTATGCGTGATTTGCCGTGGGAGACTGAAGTGTCCTGTACTGCCAGTTTAACGATAAGTTGAATCCTGAGTGAAATACTGTGAGATGGGAGCCATCTCTCCTCCTCATTTATCAGGAAACATGCAAGATATAATTATCACACATGAAAAATGAGTCATTAGTATGACTCACCTTTTATGGAATTTGCCATAAATTATTCCCACTTCAGTGGATATCCGATACAAGCACCATATTAGACTGCCTTGGTGCAGAAGAAGCAATAACACTGTGTTGCATTTTTGTAACATCTAACTCAGTGGTTACACTTTATTTTACATTATCAAATCATGCTATTACTTCTACATGCAGGTAGACTAAACTAAAAAATAAATAAATAAATAAAAGATTAAATATTTTAATATATAATATTAATTAATATTGAAGTATTGAAGTATAAACATAATATATTTTTACATACATTTATATATATATATATATATATATATATATATACAGGTGCATCTCAAAAAAATATAGTGAAATATATAGTTTTTTTGTTTGTAACTTATTTCAAAAACTGAAACTTTCATATATTCTAGATTCATTAATGTAAAGTGAAACATTTCAAAAGTTTTTTTGTTTTAATTTTGATGATTAGAGCTTACAGCTCATGAAAGTCAAAAATCCAGTATCTCATAATATTAGAATATTTACATTTGAGTTTCATTAAATATCCATCCCTACAGTATAAATTCCGGGTATCTCCTGTTCTTTGAAGCCACAATAATGGAGAAGACTGCTGACTTGGCAATGGTCCAGAAGACAATCACTGATACCCTCCACAAAGAGGGTAAGTCTCAGAAGTTCATTACTGAAAGAGGTGGCTGTTTACAGAGTGCTGTATCAAAGCATATTAAATGCAAAGTTGACTGGATGAATAAATTGGGTAGGAAAAGGTGCACATGCAACAGGGATGACCTCAAGCTTGAGAAAACTGTCAAGCAAAGCTGATTCAAACACTTGGGAGAGCTTCACAAGGAGTGGAATGAAGCTGGAGTTAGCGCATCAAGAGTCACCATGCTCAGACGTCTTCAGGAAAAGGGCTACCAAGCCAATTCTGAAACAGAAACAATGTCAATGAAACAAAGCATCTTACCTGAGCTAAGGAAAAAATGAACTGGACTGTTGCTGAGTGGTCCAAAGTCCTCTTTTCCGATAAAAGTCAATTTTGAATTTCATGTTGAAATCATGGTCTCAGAGTCTGGAGGAAGACTGGAGAGGCACAGAATCCAAGCTGCTTGAAGTCCAGTGTGAAGTTTCTGAAGTCAGTGATGATTTGGGGTGCCGTGACATCTGCTGGTGTTGGTCCACTGTGTTTTATCAAGTCCAAAGTCAATGCAGCCTTCTACCAGGAGATTTTGGAGCACTTTATGCTTCCATCTGCTGACAAGCTTTATAGAGATGCGGATTTCCTTTTCCAGCAGGACTTTAGCACCTGCCCACAGTGCCAAAACCACTTCCAAGTGGTTTGCTGACCATGATATGCCAGCCAACAAGCCTGACCTGAACCTCATTGAGAATCTATGGGATATTTTCAAGACAAAGATGAGAAACAATATTCAGACGAGTTGAAGGTTCAGTAGTGCCTCAGCAGTGCCACAGGCTGATCGCTTCCATGCCACACCTTACTGATGCTGTAATTTGTGCTAGGAGCAAGTAATTTGCTGTAATTTGTGCTGCCGACCAAGTATTGAATGCATAAATGAACATACTTTAAAGAACTTGAACTTTTCTGTTTTGCAAATCTGTTTTTTGATTAATCTTAGGAAATATTCTAATAATTTGAGATACTTGGATTTTTGACTCATGTTATGAATCTAGAATATATGAAAGTTTCAGTTCATATTAATTATATATGAATTATAATTACATATATTAATGACTAACTTTAAGTATAAGATATTTTCAAATGAAAAAAATAAATATAATATTAAATACTTAAAATATAATTAAGTTTTTTAGAAGAGAATAAGTCATTAACATAATAAAGTATCACTTATATATTAACTCTAATTACAAGTATGACTTTATATTTAAATTCTACTTTCATTATATATAAATATAAAATATGTATTTAATGTTGCTTTTGTAAAGCATAATTAAAATACATTAAGTCATGAACATTTTTATATAATTGTTAGTGCTGTCAAACGATTAATCATGATTAATATTTACAGTATTATGTATAAATAAATACTCACACATGCATATATATATTTAAGAAAAATGTGTTATGTTTATATATTAAAAATATTTTGATATAATATCAATTATAAATATATACTTGTAAATACATGTAAATATTTTCAAAAGATATATGTTTAGATATTTATATATACATAATAAACACAGTATACACTGTAAAAAACCTGGCTGCCTTAAAATTTTAAGTTCAGTCAACTCAAAAAAGTTTATTCAACCTGAAATGTCAAATTATACTAAGTGACAACTTAGATATTTGAGTTGACTTAAAATTTTAAGGCACCTGGGTTACTTACCCATCTGTTAAGTTTAGCAAACATAAATATCTAAGTTGTTACTTAGTACAACTTAACATTTCAAGTTGACTAAACTTATTTTAGTTGACTGAACTTAAAATTTTAAGGTTAGCAGGGTAACAAATTATTTTAAGCTGACTCAAAAAATTGTTTTTTTTTTTTTTTTTTTACAGTGTACACATATATTATGTTAGCAAATCGCAATGAATCGTAAAATAATTATACAGTTCATGACAAAGGATTAGAGTATACATATAAAATATAGAAATTTATACATTTGTAACACTTTCAATTAGGTTCAATCAAGGTTCGATCTGTTCATTAACATTAAGATTCATTAAGTTGTTCAGTTATATATTAACAAATGTTAATATGACCTTATTGTAAAGTGCAAGTTATTATGGTGTTTTTTTTTACTGGATGAGTTGTAGATAAGGATGACGTGTTTGTACGAGTACGTGCAAAAACATGCATGTTCTCTCCTGCACTGGGACGTACGTGCTGTATGATGTGAGCGGAGCAGGCATGAGCACAGACCACGATTGCTCTTGACAGTCATGTTTTCAATGAGCCGCTGTTCTGCAGCACCGAGAGTAGTCTGGTTACAGCCAGAGCCCTGCACCTGTGCTCATTCAGAGAGACAGGCAGGACCCCTGCTCCTTCTGGACACATAATGACAACAGTGACCTCATCCCTCATGACATCATGGGAGAGGCTGCAGTCAGGGAGAACCCACTGCATATATGAGACCACCTCTGCACCAGATCCTCAAAGCACTTGCTGAACTGAGCATTATATGCAATCTCTGCACATGCTTTCAATTTTCATGCGCAAATGAATGCATTAAAAACCCATTCTGTGGGAAACAGCCAAGAGATAAGGTCAATTTTATCCCGCCAAGCATAATTAAATGAGATATTGTTTTCACTGCTAATCTCCATAACCGTGTGATGAAAGCATTAGCATATTTGGAGAGCCAAATGTGAGCTTAAAGGACAGGCGGTTAAGGACTCTCCGATTTCATTATCGTCCACCACACCTTCTCCCTCGATGCTCGTTTGCTTCATCTGAACTGCAAATGACCATAATAAGCATTTCTTATTTCTTGAGAGGAGGGGAATCTACAGCTGAGATTGATAATGCGTCTCAGAGGAAAGGTCATTGCGATCTTGGCTCACATTGTGATTAGGAATGGTTGTGTAAAGAAGGTTAGTTCTGTTCAGGCTTTGGCTTTAGAGCTGATATTTGGTTGCTTTTGTTTAGACACTGAATAAGTCCGTCCTGAGTGTCTATTTTTGAGTGGTTTGATAGAAATGAAATTGAAAGATTGCATTAAAATATTCTATTTTTTTTTTTTTTTTTTTTTTTTTTAAATGAGCTACTTTTCTGCTTCATCACACTGCTGGGAATGGTAATAACAGCCTTGTGCAATACTTTTAAAGAGAGAGCTGACTGTGTGAAGATATAATATGTAGATTTAATTTAAATTAAAAATTTTTTTTTTCATTTAAATTTTTTGCTTTTTGTTTTGTTTAGTGTTTTTTGTTTGTTTTGATTTGTTTTCACAAAAGTTCACCAAGTTTTTTATTTTATTTCATGGACACCAAGTTTGTTTAATGTTTGTTTAATTTAATTTAATTTAATTTAATTTATTCATCAGTCGTTTTTGGTTTTGTTCTTTGTTTTAATGGGGGAAAAAAATCCCAGCATTTTCAGAAAGTTCAATATCAAAAAGTTAAAAAAGCCAAGGTCATTTAATTTAATTTAATTTAATTTAATTTTTTATTTTGTGTGTGTGTGTGTGTGTGTGATTTTGTTTGTTTTGTTTTTTAATGGACATTTCAAGTCCATTTTATTTTATTTTATTTTATTTTATGTATTTTATTTTATTTCATTTTTTATATTTGTATAATTATTTATATGTATATATATATAAATTATTTTTGGTTTTGTTCTTTGTTTTAATGGAAAAAAAATCCTGGCAACTTCAAAAAATGTCCACTATCAAAAAGTCCAAAAAGACCGAAAGGTCACTTTATATGCCAAGGTCATTTTATTTTATTTTATTTTATTTTATTTTGTTTTGTTTTATTTTATTTTTTCATTTTGTGTGTGTGTGTGTGTGTGTTTGTTTGTTTTGTTTTTTGATAGGCATTTTAAGGTTATTTTATTCACCAAGTCTATTTTATTTTATTTTATTTTATTTTATTTTTTAATTTAATTTAATTTAATACTTTTTATTGTGTTTCTTAGTTATTGCACATGCAAAATATAGTGCACAAATGATATGGACTACTTTAATGCTTTATAAATACTTTTAAGACAGCATTGCCATTTGTAAAGCTTAATTCTTTCTGATTTTCACTGAATGCTTTTAAAAGCATGTAAGCCCAAAAAAAAAAAAAAAGGTAAGTGTGACTTTTTATCTCACAATTCAGACTTTTTTCTCGCAATTGTGAGTTTACATCTTGCAAAACTGACTTTTCTTCTTAGAATCCCCTCACAAATGACTTTTTTCTTAGAACTGTGAGGTATAAAGTTGCAATTCTAAGAAAGTCAAAATTGTGAGTTTATATCTTGCAATTCCATCTTTATAACAAGCAATTGTGAGTTATTGCATCAGAATTGTGAGATATAAACTCATAATTCTGAAGAACATAGTCTTTTATCCCTTCAAAACTGGACTTTAAACCTCACAATTCTAAAAAGTCACAATAACCTTTTTAATTTTTTTTTTTATTCAGTGGTGGAAATGGGCTTCTATGCAAAAGAGCAGCTTAAGAGATTCTGCCCAAAAGGAAAAAAAATCTGTCTTTTGTTGATAGAATTTACATTTGGATGGCACAATCTTCTGTGTATAATTGATGACAAAAAGTTAAAGTTTTCAATAAAGTAATAAAATTTTCCAAAGCGAGATGAAATTAAAGAAATTAAAGAAGAGATGTTTTTCTGAACTCAACTGGTTTTGCGAGACAACGCAAATATCTTTGCGAGAGGATGCAAAAGTTTTGTGAGAGAACGCAAAATATTTTAATAAAAGTCTGAATGTGGTTTGAATACAGTGCAAGTGTGATGTTTTGGCTGTGCAGAATACAAGTCACTAGCTGTGACGTCGCTTGATGAGAGTGTTGCCAGAGCACACGGCGTACCTAAACTCTGCAAACCTGCTGGAAAGTCTGTAATCATCAAACTTCACTGGCGTGTCAAATGTGGCAGCTTGTCCCATTTTGTTTACATAGAATTGCAGGCAGGAACCTGGACATTCCTCATGAATGACGTAATGTGGATCATGTTAGGTGGGCCTTCATTTGACATAATTAAAAACATACGTGTGAAATACGAGCGCTAGATGTTTAATCGTTGTATTTGTTTAATAACCACAGTAAATGATGGGGCAGCATTACATATGAAATCATCAGTCTGTTTAAACTTCGCAATGACATAATTGGGACCATAACCGGTGGAGAACTAAAACAACACACGATATACCTTTTTTTTTCTAAACACACGTAACTGATGTGGTGAGTAATGAGTGAGAAGTTTGGCTGCGCTGTGAGAGAGCTTAAGACAGGTGTTCAGCTGACCTCCAGCATACATCTGCCAGATTTTGGCTGCTTCTCTGGCGCTCTTCTGCTATATAAACTCCCTCTCCACCCAGTCTGAGTGCTGAAACACTGGGTTGCCATGGCGTTTTCCCGCAGCATTGGGGGAAAGAGGCCAGCCCTGTTCAGGCACGAGTCCCACCTTCCAGCTCGGAGATTGCTGGCCTCTTTCTCTCTGCATTCCTCATGTGTTCTTGCTTTTTATGACATGGTCAAAAGAAGAGCCAGTGAGTTAGATCATCTAATGGAGGAGAGCTGGTGGAGCTCTGCATTGCATTGTGGGTGATGATATTAGGGGTGAGTCATGTTTCAGAAATGGTTAGAGAATCCAAAGTGTTGGTTATCTGCAAATCAACCAAATTTGTCACACGAGTGCTTTTCTCAGGGCGATACACTGTAATAGGTTAAAAAGGTGCAGTTGTTACATTATTGTCTATTTCTGCTTCATTTGACTGAATGAAATCACTTACAGTACGTGCTTGAGGTGACATGTCTGCAGCACCAATATTTAGTACTGCACAATTTGCGACAGTTTCAACGTGAAATGTCCAGTGCTTCAGGCACGTACTGTGGTGGTTCAGAATGACTCTTGCTTTGATTGACTTAAAGGAGAAGTCCACTTCCAGAACAACAATTCACAAATAATTTACTCACCCCCCTGTCATGCAAGATGTTCATGTCTTTCTGTCTTCAGTCGTGAAGATTATGGTTTTTGAGGAAAACATTTCAGGATTTTTCTCCATATAATGGACTTCATTGGTGCCCTGATTTTGAACTTCCAAAATGTAGTTTAAGTGCAGCTTCAAAAGGCTCTAAACGATCCTAGCCGAGGAAGAAGGGTCTTATCTAGCGAAATGATAAATTTTTTTTTTTTTTTGAAAATAAAAATTTGTATACTTTTAAGCACAAAAGCTCATGTAGCACAGGCTCTGGGATGCGCGTCCACGACACTACGTACTATTGAATCATGTTGAAAAGTCACGTGGAACCACAGACCCAGTGTTTACAAAGCGAACACGCACAGACTAAGAAAGTGCAAGTCAAAAACGCTGTTTACAAACAAAAAGCTACAACGATGTCAGACGATTCTGAAGTTGTAGGAGAAAATTAGATGGAGTTTTTCGCCATACTCTACCTTTTTTAGCCGGAGCACACACATGATTCGTAGTAGTGATGGGAAGTTCGGATCATTTTACCGTCTCGGACCTTTGAGTCTCGTTCAGCAAAATAAGCAAACCTTTTTTCGAGTCATTTCGTTCATTTTAGCAAACCTCACCTCTTATCCGACAAGTTTTCAGGTTTGAGTCGTTCGTTCATCACGTGTCAGCCCCATAAGATTAACAAACGACTCGAAAAACCCGAAGACTCGAAACAGGTGAACTAATCCCAGTACAGAACCTAATAGGATGTTGCGCATGTGCGACTGAACGAATCACTCAATGAGACGACTCGTTCTTCCCGAGTCACATTAAAGATTCGTTCAAAATGAATGAATTGTTCAAGAACGCACATCCCAGAGCCTGTGCTACACAAGCTTTTGTGCTTAAAAAGTATACAATTTTTTATTTTTCGAAAAAAAAAACAAAAAAAAAAAAAAAAAACAGATTGTTTTGCTAGGTAAGATCCTTCTTCTTCGACTGGGATTGTTTAGAGCCCTTTGAAGCTGCATTTAAACTACATTTTGGAAGTTCAAAAAGTTCGGTAACTTTAGTGGGTTCCTGAACCATACGTTTGTCACCAAGGATGTTCCAGAGACTTTCAATAGGGTTTAGATCAGGACTCTGGCCTGGCCATTTCATAATTTCAGTGTTTTTAGCTGTTTTAACTTTTTTTTTTTTTTTTTTTTATTGTGACGGGGACATTGTCTTCCATGAAATTTGCATTCACCCTGCCATTTAAGAGGCACAACTGCTGCCGAAAACATCCCCCAAACCTTGACACTTCCTCCACCTTTCACTGACTTATTTACACACTTGGGCTTCAGTTTTTCCTCAGTTTGACGCAGAACAAAATGTTTCCCTTCAGACCCCAATAAATTAAACTTGCTCTCTTCACTAAAGTGAACTTTGGGCCAGTTCTCCTCTCTCCACATAACATGCTCCTCAGCAAAGGCGGGCTTAGCCTTTTGATTCTTTCTGCTGATAAGAGGTCATTACCGCGGGAGCACCCCCCTGATTCGGAGCTAAAGAAGAAATGGGGGCGCTGACGTTGCGGTGTTAAAAAGAAATACATGTAAATTTTGTAGCAACAAAGAAATAAAACTAATTTTATTAATTAGATTATTCATTAAAATTCATTGGAAAAAACACAATGCCAATAAGCAACAATTGTCGCGTGATGTCACCACGTCCGCCATCCGTCATTGAAGATTAAAAATACACCAGTCAACATGTCGCAAAAACGCATTTCTGATTTTCGCCGAACGAAGCGCCGCGCAGCGCGCACAGACTGGGGACAGTTCTCCGCTTGTTCGCAATGCAAGGGTAAATAAATAACTGATGTTTAATTAAATACAGCGTTTTCTTTACTCAAACACTATGTCTGTAAAGGCTGATGTTTTTTGTGTGTGTTTGAAGAGCGGAGAAGAGTCTTAACTTTTGCTGTAGCTATACTTTTGTAGGCTACGTTTTAAGTATCCTGTGAATATACTGTAGAGCTTCATCTCTATATCATGATATTTTGGTATATTAAAAGACAAGAATAACTAAACACCCATATAACTACAATAAAAGTTATAATCTGTACGTTGATGAAAGCACATAATATGATGCACTTGCTGCCTCAGATAAAGCTGTTCTTATGACAGACAAAACACAGATCGTCATTTGCTGGTCAACTCCATTTGAGCTTGATTTTCATAAAATGTTAAGTGCAGACTGATAAAGCCATAGTACCAGTTCTGACGACTGTGTTTAATTATTGAAAAGAAAAAAATGTCCTTTTTCATGTTCTATTTATATTTCTATATTTCAGTGCTTCGTGTGCCGTGGTATTTTTTATTTACTAATTTTATTTGCCACTGTATAGGCCCATAATAAAATAGTACCATTAAGATATTCACATATATGAAACTGAAGTTTTAATAACAAAACAACAATTTTGTCGGTGCCGATAGCCTTGTGGGCAGCGAGCCGATATACAGCACCATTGCGCGCCGGGTGTCCCGTGTTCGAGTCCTGCGTTCGAGTCCCGAGTCGAGGACCTTTCCCGATCCCGCCCACTTCGCATCTTGTCACCTCTAATCTGTCCTGTCATAATTAAAAAAAAAAAAAGAAGAAAAAAAACCTGACAATTTTGTTAATACAATTTGTAATGCAAATAAAACGATAGTAGTTTGTGGTTCATTATTATTACAGATCAGTCATAAAGTAGTACAATGGAAAATGTGCATTTATTAGTATTTATTAGTTATCTTGTGCTTTTGAATCCGCCACCAAACAGACATGTCACGTGCGGCGCCTCCCTCAGATATGTAGTGTCCCATGTCCAGCTTAACTAAATTGATTTTATTTCTATAAAAATGCCTTGTAACACTGACTATATAACTTTGCTTCTGGCAAAACTTGACCAAAGTGAAATATAGGAAATATAGGAAATTATAGGTTGTTCTCTAATTCTGATCTACTGTAAGCACATTTTTCTGTAGGTGAGATTTGCCAAAATGTCACCTCAAAAGCGTGTTTCCAAGTGATAGTCCGTTTTGTTTTATTACCTAATGTCAATCTAAAGAACATTTGATTGGACAAAAATCTGTGAAGTGCAAGATGAGTCACAAATTTTTGGACAAATCTATTAATTTTTAATCCAAAGGTGGACCAACTTCATATCAATGTTTATGTATTTAGAATGCAATGTCATTAAAGTCCCTGTTGGTGTAATGTACAAGTGTTCCAATACTTTTGTCCATTTGGTGTATATACATGTGCATTTATAAACTGAATTATAAAGACTTAAATTGTACAACACTAATGCATGAATGAAGGTTATATACATAGTTTATATACAGTGTAAATTCAGGTAAATTGGGATGCTTTTTTCCAAAGAGGTGACTGTGAAAAATGTCCAAATTTACCTGAGTTCACCCTCTATGTATTTAGTTCAACCACAACATGGATTAAAATCCACAAAACTCTCATTTTGATTTTGTTGGGTCTGGTAAAGATGACATTCAGTGGTGTAACCTAATGTTTTCAGGATGCTTCAGTTATCTTAAATAACTGAAATGACTTTGATAAATCTGTTAATTTAGATGCTACCACATCAAGTGCGTTTTAGATTGCCTGGACAGTTTTTGACAGTGTATATTGTACGTAAATGAGATGGAAAATCAAGCTGTCGGATCCAATTTGCACTCATCACAACAAATGATGTAGAACTACAAATACAAATGTAATGGCTAAGAACAATATCGAGTTAGATTTATCTGTGCTGTTTAAACATCTACAACAAACACTCATTTGTTACGCCATTAGAAGTAATGTTGTGATTGTTTGCTTTTACTCAAGGGCTCTTAGCATAATTGAGTGACACTAATGGCCCGTATGACCTCTCTCATTCCCAAAGGCCTGTGTTGTTTAACAGTTCGCCAACTGCTTTTAAATGCTCTTATCAGCTAACATGATCGAAACAAGAACTGAGTGCTCAAGCTTATGTACATTTCTTTCAAGTGAAGTCGATTATGTAGAGGAAGAATGCCAAACTGTTACTTTTAAGCAAGTGTTTGGAGCCAAAAACAAATAGCTGGAGCACAGTCCCATAGATTATAAAGACAATTACTCTCGAATTGTTCAGAAGAGACATGCAAGGCACGAGAGGCTTATTGTAGGACCTACAGCAACAGACATTAACTAATGCACATGATAAACCAAGTTTTTTGTATCAACACATGCAACATACTTTATGACTGTTGCATGACTGCTACAGCCAATTTCTTACCACACTGACTTCACAAATCACTGAGTAAAATAACTTTAATTGCATAATTTAATTGCATAATTAATAAATCTGTTTTGGCTGTGATTTTGTTTACATTGAGAAGGTGGTCTGAAACCTCAAAATAATTGTTTGGCTCTATCGCATCATTCCTGTGAGAAGCCGTCAGTCTTTATACTCAATTCTTGTACAATGAAAAATATGAAAACATCAGAAATTTGACTTAGAAATTGCTAGTCAATTTCACAATTAATTACAAAGTAACACAATGAATTAAACATGTATGCAGACAAGTATGTGAACTAAAATAGTATTTTTCTAGTAAAACATACACTGATAATCTTTTAAGTACAACTTTGAAAAATCATTTTTTTTACATCATAACTTGAAGACTTTGTCTTGAGACCCACAAGATCAGACTCACAACCCAACATACACATTTCTATCTCCAATCCCTTGTTTATGGTTCACTAAGCAAAGCAATTCCTCTTGGCTGTTCCTATTTCATGGTATAGCTGTCAACAGAGCATTGCTATTTGCATTGTGTTTGGTTAGATATCTCCCTCTTTGTATACAATGTCACTTTCGAAGGCTCAATATACACAAACAAATATGAAATTGTGTATTTTGACAGAACATTTATTAATATGTTCTGAAGCATGCTCTGAAAGGCTGGAATGATATCTATTCTGCACCAGATGACAATTCACAGTGTGGTATCAAAGATAAATCTTCAATAAATATGAAGTACACCTTGAGTTTAAAGCAATAGTTCACCTAAAAAATTTAAATTTGCTGAATATCTACAGAAAATGTAGATGAGTTTGTTTCTTCATCAGATTCACAGAAATTTAGCATTACATCAGTTTTCTCATGATCCTCTGCAGTGAATTGGTGCTGTGAGAATGAGAGTCCAAACAGCTGATAAATACATCACAATAATCTACAACTATGACTCCAGGCTGTAAATGAATGTATTTGTGAGGTAAAAAGCTGTGTGTCTGTAATAAACAAAACCTTCATTAAAGGAGAAGTCCACTTCCAAAACAAAGATTCACATATATGTACTCACCCCCTTGTCATCCAAGATGTTCACGTCTTTCTTTCTTCAGTCGTAAAGAAATTATGTTTTTTGAGGAAAACATTTCTGCATATTTCTCTATATAATGAACTGATATGGTGCCCCGATTTTGAACTTCCAAAATGCAGTTTAAATGCGGCTTCAAACGATCCCAAATGCGGTTGTAATTATGATCCCAGCCGAGGAAGAAGGGTCTTATCTAGTGAAACGACTGATTATTTTCATTAAAAAAAATACAATTTAAACACTTTTTAATCTCAAATTCTTGTCTTGCCTTTCTATCCATGAACTCTGTGTATTCTGACTCAAGACAGTTCGGCCTGGTCTCATTGTTTATACGTAGGTATTTATACGTAAATAAACGTAAACATTTTTGTATGTTTTTATTGATGCTAAAACGTACAATTTAGATGTATTTCAACGTTTAAAACGTACAAATCGCTACGTAATTTTAGTTAAAAAACATAAAATATTTACCTTTTATTTCATTTGTATCAATGCCTTTTTGTCATTTTATTAAGCGATTTAGATTTTTAGCCCTCTTAACCTACCCCCAAACCTAAACCTACCCATTTTATAGTAAATATGCATTTTTATCATTTTATTAATAAGCGATTTAGATTTTTAGCCCCCTAAACCTACCCATTTTATAGGGAATATAAAAAGATATAAAACGTAACTGACCAAAATATGCAGGGAAATTACCATTTTAGTAACAATACAGCATTCAAATATTTTTATGGTCACTAATCCCACTCCTACCTCTAAACCTAACGTTAATCATAACTCTCTCTGTACAAAAACATGACAGACCGAAATGTGCAATCACATTCATTTATGTATTGCAAAAACGTACAGCAGTACCAAAAGTAATCCAAAGGACGATGCGTTACAGCTGCAGTCCTCTCTGGCGAAATACTGTAGGTTTGTTTGAGGTGCAGAGCAAAATTTAAATAGTTAATCGGTGAAAATATCATCCAAATTATTATCCTGATCCCCTCCGTGAAGAAGGCGCCCGCGCATCTTTCAAACACTTCCCACCAGAAACACTGCGTGTCGTAATCTGTGACGAATGCAGGCGAGAGCCAATGAGCGTTCGATTTTCCTGCCTTAAAACCTGTCGTTTCTTGATGCGGCAGTATTTGAATTTGTAAAATGCACTTCAGCGCGGGTTTATTTGCTGTTGTTACTGGACTCACTGCTCGGATGGAGATGAAGATCGCCGGATAAAGTCTTGATTTTGGGTCTGTTCCTCGCATCGTATGGATCGTATGGATTCTGAAGATCTGGATTATAGCGCACAAATAAAATGGTTTCATTTTGTAATTATGATGCGTGTTCTGTGTATTTTATGGTTCTATTTTTAGTCACAGCATGTCGGAGAAAACGTCCCACTACAGCAAGTAAATATTACATGGATGGTTAAACGATTGCAGAAATGTTATTTATTTTAAGGGTTTAAAGTGTAGCAGGGTTGCCAGCTCTCATACATTTGGCGTGAGACACACGCTTTCAGGCTCTGTCTCACGCTCTCACTCTTCCCATGTAAATCTCACGCCAAATTGGCAACCCGACTTTATACAAAGTTTCAGCTTTCAAATGTTGTAAGTTTTAACACTAAATTCAAACGATAAATACTGTTTTGGCGCATTTAATGTGGCGTAAAATGTAGCGCTTCTGTTAACGCCAGAGCCATTGAAAAACAGAGCTGCGATAAGCTTTGATCTCGCCGGCATCGCCGCCACGCGGTCACGTGATTTCAGAGCTCTACAAACAAACCAACGTTGGCAGTACATTTGAATGTGTTTAAGTACGATAGAGACGACAGCTTCACTGTACAGGTATTTGCAGCAATTTTTGATAAACGTTACAGCATATTATGCATTGATAATTATGTTCCATTTATGACTTAAAAATTATATATATATATATATATATAGATAGATAGATAGATATATAAAATTTCATATTTCTTATATTACAATTAGTGTAGTATTTAAGGTTAAACAGAGAAAAGGGTTTTAAATTCCAATGTATCTAGAATATTGCAGGTCATACCTGCTTACTTATTTTCAAGTTTTTCATTTGAATACAAGTTTAGAAATTTAGAAAATGATTAAACACTATATTTTTAAATGTGAAATTAAAAAAGTTAATAACTTATATCCTTTTTTGATACTCGTATAAGTACACACAATAAATGTAAGCAAATACTGAATTTAAACCAAGTTTAAAATGGTGCTAAAAAAAGCATTCAGCTGCATTTTTATCCCCTTATATGTACAGTATATACATATGAAGATCGCCGCCTCAACCACAACTTAAAAAAAAAAATAATTTCAAAATCATCCTACATCGCTGCAGAAGTACCGACCCAGTCTTTGCAACGTGAACATGCAAAGAAGATCAAACACCCTTAACAAAAAAGGTAAAACAGCGACATAGGGAGAACATGAGATGGGAGTTTTTCGACATACCCTAACTGTCATGAACCGGAACAAAAACAGTCCAACCAGAGTAAGACTAGACGAGCATTTGACATTAAAAAGTATATAAATTGTATTCTTTTTTATTAAAATAACCGATCGTTACGCTAGATTACAACTGCATTTGGGATCGTTTAAAGCTGCATTTAAACTGCATTTTGGAAGTTAAACTTGGGGCACCATATCAGTCCATTATATGGAGAAAAATGCTGAAATGTTTTCCTCAAAAAATATAATTTCTGTACGACTGCAGAAAGAAAGACATGAACATCTTGGATGACAAGGGGGTGAGTAAATTTTGTAAATTGTTGTTCTGGAAGTGGACTTCTCCTTTAAGGCGTTTTAACTTCCAGCAAAAATAGAAACAAGCAAAAACAGTCCAAAACAATCCTAAACAAACATGTAATAAAATTTTGATGTGAGAGGACAACAGGAGATGGAAGGATTGAACTCATATTTTGGCCAGAAGTGACGGCTGGGTGATAAATTGATAACGGTAAGTATCACACGATATAAATTTCCTCGATAAACGATAACAAGAGTTCGATAAATGTTCGATATAATGTTTATGAGGCAAAGGAGGAACGAAAGAGCGCTAGTCATTTAAAGCGCGCCACTCGGACCGTTTATCCACTCCGATCAAGATTCAAACGGCGGCATGGCGCGAATTTACTAGAACACATAAGTTCAGTCGCTGATAAGTCCCGGCCACTAAACAGCGCCGAGAAGAGCTTGAATTCGCTGAAGAACACAAATGACTCGGTTTGAAGCCAGATGAAACCGCGCTGAAAAACAGGAGAGATACTGTGCGCAACGATACAGTCGAAAGGCTTTTTAATCTACAGTGGTGTTGTGTCAGAAATGTGGGTATAGTTGTGTCGAATTGTATTAATGTTATTAATGTATTAACTGCATTGAAGGAGGAGTAATGGAATATCATTACAGTAATTTCTTTTTTTTTTTTAATTGATCAAGCTCTTATTTATTTATTTTATTTTATTTATGCATTTATACTAAATGTATTTAGACTACTGTTTTTTATACAAATACCTAGAAACCATGTTACATTTTTACCATGGTATTGAGGTGCTATTTGTGGTTTTAATTGTGATTATCATGATATAGAAGAGCAAAAAAAATCTTGTTCAGAATAATTAAATTTCACCATATAAAAATGAGGTTGTTACAATTTTGACAGATATTACTGATTTTGATAATGAACATAAATCTACATCTGCATCCTAACTCAAGCTACTATCAAATGTGTATTACTAAGACACAAAAATGTTATATTGTTATTAATATTATCAGGCAACACAAACCTGTTTCTTGATTTGAAACAATATTACTCATTAAAACATGCAGAACTAAGAAATATTTTTTTTCTATTAAGATATTTATTTTGTTAAAGAAAAGTGACTGGAAGAAGTGTAAAGAATGTAAAAAAACATGAAGCATTTGTCATGTTCGGACCATAAAGAATAGTTTGAAGCCACAGTTAACCACCTGGTTTTTACAACTTTCAAATTGTAGTAAAAATCTGCCTTTAAACTTCAAAGAAATAAAAATGTGACATTTATCGTAATAGTTACCAATATTGACTGATATGAACAAAAATTATTGTGTTAATGTTTTTGGCCCCAGCCCTAGTGTACATTTAAAACTCCTTAATGATGGATTTGTTTCTTACAGATACGCAGCATTGGCTGATGGACTGGAGTGGTGTGGATTGCTTATGGATTATTGTGATATTTTTATCAGCTGTTTGGACTCCCATTCTGACGGCACCCATTCACTGCAGAGGATCCACTGGTGAGCAAGTGATGTAATGCTACATTTCTACAAACCTGTTTTGATACAGAAACAAACATGTCTACATTTTGGATGGCCTGAGGGCGAGTAAATTTTAAGCAAATTTTCATTTTTGAGTGAACTATACCTTTAAGCTGTGCTCTTTAATGTACAGAACAACATATTGCAGGTATTCAGCCGTTACACATGTCTACATTTATGCGTGTGTAAATCTGTTTTCAATTTCTTCCTTCAAGGGCAGAATATGTATTTTCCCTCAACACATGTTCTCATGCAGATGAAGCTAATGTTCTGTTTGAATGATCCAGAACAGTGGCTCTCTACTATGAAACACATTACATTCTACATAAAATGCTTCTTCCAATCCAGCCATTAACATTTCTAAAGCTGTAATGCATGCATTTTCACACTTTCAGTCTATTAGCCTGTCTAAATCAAGGTGTTGACATTTAAATGAGAAATGCTGGTGACTTGTAAGAAAAAGGTCAAGGCAAAATTGCAAGCGGACCTGCGTGTTGTCACCTCTGAGAATGTTGCTGTTCTGCCATCTAAAGGCTTTATATAATTAGTGACCTCAGGGAGGCACATGCTTGTATTAGCATAGTTGTTTTGACAGCTTTTAAAACATCTGTGGCCACAGGTTTTTTTTTTTTTTTTTTTTTTTGAGCCTTGCTTACATTTCAGAGAAGGAAATTCAGGAGTGCTAAACCTCTTACAGATGTTGAGGAGATATGATCGCCTTTGAGTCACTTGTGTGTACAAAAACAATTACTATTTATGTGAACTTTATATTTGAACAGGCACATTATGGCATATTAGCCTTTGAGGTTTAACAGTAATAGTGGCTGAACAACTTCAAAGGCTGTTGAAGTAAATATATATGTATCTGGGGCGTTTCCTCTGAGGAGGCAAGGGAGGCAGAGTCTCCTCAAAATACTGGATAAGGAAAAAAGCTCATAGTGCAAAAATAAAACAAAGCCAGAACTAACTATAACATTAAAAAGTGTATAAATCACTCGATTTTCTAAAGAAACATTGTCCAACAGTGACACCAGCATTTAAAGTTACAGCAGGAGTCCACGTCTCTATTGCTTCCCCTGAGCCCATTGAGTTTTAAGAGACCTCCTAAAGTGTGCAGTGGTTTTGGTGGGGGGTAACTGAGAATGAATGGGGAAAAGTCACGTAAGATGACATTACGATATGATTGGATATGACGGCTTATGTTTGGTTTTGTTATGTTTAGGTTTGATTGGTTTATGCGATAAATTCTGTGCGTTCCGCATTCGCAAATTGGTCTGAATGAACAATATAATGGCGTTAATGGGGACTAATTTAAAAAAGTAGATATAACCACTTTGTTACATCAAAATAAGACTTAAAATGGTATGAAAACATGATCTGTGGGAGTTTTTAGTGAGAAATCAGCGAATCTGAAATAAATCTCTGTGACTGTAATCAATATTTACAGAGCTTTGATGACTGATGATCTGAAATAATTCAAAATAGTTAACTGTTAAATATATTTTATATATGTTGATTGATTGATTTAAACAGATTTGAAATTTTATTCATGGTCACAATGTTTTTTTAAAAAATGTATTAGGTTCTTTTCAGTTGTCTCTTACTTTATTGATTTTATTTTATAGAAAATTATAAAATTGACTGTGATTTTGTAAAATCAATTTTATTTTACTCCCAGACTCAGACACTTGTCACAGATCCAGTGTTTGAATATAAAAATCCATTATAAAAATATGACTTATTACATTTTTAAAACAGATGATCCGTTGCAAAATTGTAACTGTAAAATGTATTTCTTTTATTTAAAAAAATATATATTGTGTGTACATATCCAGAATATTTTTTTCCAGTATTTTTTCCAGTTAAGTTGTTAAATTACTTAAAAATCTGTCTATAAATAAACCATAGCAAGGAGCAAAGAGCCAACCATTTTATTCAAAGTGTTTAAAATGTAATTTCCATCACAAAATGATATTAAACATAATATGTTATTTAAAATATGATGGCAACAAATTGCGATGTAAAATGATTATGAATTTGTTGGACAAATTAAACTAGTTAGAGTGTGATAGTTAAATAAATAATGACAAAATTAATAATGACAATAAATAATGAGTGAATATAACAGAGTGTTCATCAAAACACTTTTAACGCCAAGGCACTTGATAATATAGTGTAAAAATAAAAGGCCTATATTCTCAAATGCTTTACATTAAAAGCAACTCACAAATACATGTTTTTTATGAATTAAAAATTCCTGCATCCAAAGAGCAGATTTATAGACTGTATACCCCAGTAGCATTTTACTTATTTTTTTCTTTTTGCTTATAATGGATTTATGACAGAATTTTCATTTTTGGGTGAATTGTCCTCTTTCTGAGGTCATCATTTAAACATTTTGTCAGCCTGATAGTTTAGTTTCACTATATGATCCAAACAATTCCATCTTCTTTCTGGAATAATTTTTTAATATTAATTAATTAATCTGATGCATATAGCTACAAAGAGCCTGCAAACCAATTAAAATCTGAAAATTACAATCAAAAGTTGACTAGTTACTGCTTTTGAAAATCATCTTCAAAGAAAACCTTTTCTAAAAAGCTGCATGTTACTACTGAATGCAGTAAAGAAGTGCAGTACAAAATGCCATGAAAAGCCCTAACAACACTTTATTATGTCAAGTCTGAAAGGACATTGTAAGCAGTGAATGAGTAAGTGCTCTTCAAAAAAGTCCAAAACACAGTATAAGGATCTTGCAGAATCACTCCCTTGAGCGGCCAATTAGAATATGATGGATGAAAGAGCTAAATGAAAACAGCAAGCCTATTATTTTCAGCATAGCACAGATTGGAATGTCAGTGGTCTTAAAGGCTCTTATAGAAACTTTCAGTGTGGTTCAGCTCTTGATTAATGACTCGGGCCTGTCATGTAGCGAAAGGTTTTGAAATACCACTTCAATATACGTCTATGTGAAAAACAGTGATCCCAGCTCTCCCAGGAATCGGTGGGAAACACCTGAGCACATTTACAACTGCAGCCAGCTGCTGCGGAAGTGCTACAATAGTAATTGTTTATTCGTTATTCTAATAAAACGTAATGTGCGTGAGTTAAACTTTTCCTCCTCAGTTGTTATTGGGAGACTTTACTCAGTCAGAACAAATACAGACAGTTCCATGCATACATCACATGTAAAGGAACTGTTTAAAGCATTACTTAGGAAAAGACTGGGAATCCTTCCATGGAGGAGGATGGTGACTTTAGTAGTGTTTAGTGTGTTAATGTTGAAACGTGCCTGAGCAGGTCTAAGGTAGAAAACTGATGTCAGTGATACATTGCTCTTCCTGGAGTTGACAAACTTTGAAGTTTGGTTCCACTTGGCTAATGTTGTGCAATTTGACGTAGAAAGCAATGATGACAGTCTAATGTGCAATTATTCTTCATGATGGGCGTCAATACTGCAGCATCTCTCATGACTTCAAGCGATAGTTCACTAAAAAAAATGAAAATCCTGCCATCGTACTCTTCCAGACCTTTTGAAAAATGCCTCAATGGATTTTTTTTTCATGTGATGACAGTCAGTGGGTGTAGTGCTGTTTTGAACACCATTTACTAATGAAAAACAGTTAAAAACTTCTTTTGTGGTCCACAGAAGAAAAAAGTCATACAGGTTTGGAACAACATGACATGGAACCCCATAAAAGAATAAAAAAGTAAATCTGACTTTTTAGAATTGTGATATAAACTTTTTTTTTTTCTGTGGTGGGGAAAAAACAGATTTTTTGCAAGATGTTTTATCCCACAATTTTGACTTTTTTCCACACATGTATTTCTAAGAAAAGTCAGAACTGTATGTTTATATCTTGGTTTCTAATTGCGAGAAAAAAAACTCTACAAGGTCACAATTATGTGTTTTATTATTTTATTTAAAAAAAAAAAAAAAAAATTTCATAGCAGAAAAGGGCTTCCATATGAGGGTTAGTAACTGAACTATTTCTTTAAGTTGGTTTATGTATTGGATACTAGTTTAAACAGCAAGATCACTTTTTTTTTTTTAATGGGATTCCCAAAGATTAATTTCAAGAAATGAATATTTTTCTTCAGCAAGATTGCGTTTAATTGATTAAAATCTCAGTAAAGACATTTGTTACAAAAGATTATTTCTATTTCTAATAAATGCTTTCTGAACTCTTTAGCTGCAAATCAGCATATTAGAATTCTGATTTCTGAAGGATCATGTGACACTGAAGACTGGAGTAATGCTGAAAATTCAGCTTTGCATCACAGAAATAAATGACACTTTAATATTCAAATAGAAAACAGTTATTTTAAAATTGTACAATTATTTCACAATATTACTGTTTTTTTTTTTGCATCAAATAAATGCAGCCCTGGTGAGAATGAAAGACTTTTTAAAAAAACGTTACCTTCTCAAAAACAGTACAGTATATTAAAAAGCGAACAATTATTATACAATGCTTTGTTAAATAAATCTGTGCAGAATATTTGTAACATTTGCAGTTAAAATTTCTCACTGTGTCCTGATGATGCAGGACATCACATTTATATGCACACTGTCAAGCTTAGACGAAGCACACGAACAACGACGTAAATAAACGAAAAGTATTTAATAAATCCAACAGGGAACACAGGGTAGTAACATTAACGTCCGACAAGGCAAGAGGGGAAAACACACGCTATATATACACAGACTGATTACAACCACAGGTGCAGACAATAAGGGAAATACCAAAACACACAAAGCTGTAGGGGGAATTGACAGGAGAAACCAACTAAACAGTCCAGGGGTGTGACATTACCTCCCCCTCCCGGAAGGCGCGTCCTCGCACCGACAAACAGGAAAACAAAATGTACAGTCCTAGGAGGGGGCTTCGGCGGAGGACGGACTCCCGGGAGGAGGGCAATAGATGGAGTCCAGGGTGGTGACGGAATAGTCCAAGGAGGTGATGAAGGGAGGAGCCAAGGAGGAGACAGGAGAGGGCTGGAGCAGGAGGAGCCAGGTGAGACCCAGACCGCAGCCATGATGGAACCCCACGGTGGAGCCGATGGAGGGAGGAGCCATGGTGGAGGAAGGACTGACGACACCATGGGGCCGACCGACGGAGGCGGAGCAGGTGGTGGTAGAGCCCGAGGTGGAGACGGAGAGCCGATGATCCTGGGCGACACCGAGGATCCGGAGGGCCCAGGCGGAGCCCAAGGCTCTGGCGACCGAGGCGGAGGCGGAGATCCGGAGGTCCGCGGCGGAGCCGGAGCGACAGAGGACCGAGGCTGTGCCCGCGGGAGGGAGGAGGTCCACAGAGCCGGAGGGACGGAGCGACGAGGCGCAGCTGGAGGAGTGGAGTCCAGAGGTGAAGGTGGGGCGACGACTGACCAGGGCGGAGCCGGAGGGACGATGGAGCCTGGTGGAGCTGGTGGACCGACGGGCGATGGTGGAGACGAGGGAGCTGAGAGACGAGGTGGAGTCCAGGACTCAGAGGCGGAGATGAGGGATCCTCCAGCCATGACACTGATGGAGACTGGCAGACCTGCGGCGAACCCATCGCACAGATGGTGGGCAGAGGGTGAGCAGATGGGCTGCCAGGAGACAGCGGTGGCGGGACTGAGGCAGCAGAAACAATAGACAGAGGGAGGGTGGGGAATCCAGGCAGTCAGGTAATTTAGATGGTGGAAGGAGAATGGGCATATCTTCATATACATCTTCAGAGAAATTATTCAAATTTAGTTCCAGAAAATTGTCCCAGATCCAGGCGTTGCTCACCCTCAGCGGTGGTGCAGTGGGCGGTGCTGTACTCAGCACCCTCACGCCCATCAGGAACGTCCACCGTCGCGGTCACAATAGCCGGCTCTCGCACCTGATCAGACGGCTCGTGTAGCTCTGTCGCTCTGGGCTCGGGCTTTCCATCTGCAGTGGGCTCGTGCGCGTGCTCCGCGTGTCGGGGTGGTGGTTGGCTGGGTTCTGGGTCCGGAGTGGCACCGGCGAGATTTTCCATGGAACAGGCGGGGAACGAGGATCGGTTTCTCGCCAGTGTCCACTCCACAAACACGGCGAAATCCGCTCGAGGACCATCCTCGGACGACGGCGCTCTGCAAGATGCGTTTAAACTCGCGTCATAAAACGCACAGAGCGCGTCGTCCGGGTAGCTGGTGGTGTGAGCTACTAGCTGGAACATGATGGTATATCCCTCGAGCGGTAAATCCCCCTGCTTCAGCCGAAGGAGGATGAATTCCGGACGGAGTAGGGGATCCATGGGGGAAACACAACGGAACCAAAAGACTGGAAAAAACACGACAAACAAAACGGGGAGGAATACGCAAAAAAAAAAAAAACTGTATCGGTCGGACGTTCTGTCACGCTTAGACGAAGCACACGAATAACGACGTAAATAAACGAAAAGTATTTAATAAATCCAACAGGGAACACAGGGTAGTAACATTAACGTCCGACAAGGCAAGAGGGGAAAACACACGCTATATATACACAGACTGATTACAACCACAGGTGCAGACAATAAGGGAAATACCAAAACACACAAAGCTGTAGGGGGAATTGACAGGAGAAACCAACTAAACAGTCCAGGGGTGTGACACACACAGGGACTAATGACAGCATGACTGTGATTTAGTTCACATACAGCATCATATGTGCTTCACTTTCACAGGCCCATTATGTAATGGATGTTCCATTGACTCATTCTGTTGGCAGTCCAATGCATTTGTGATTTCTGGAATGGAAATCCCCATTTCAACCCAGCAGAAAATATTCATATGCATTTCTTTATTCTGCTTACCCATATACTCACAATTACAGGTCTATAATTCTATAACACACTGCACACTGTGGCTGTAATTAATATTTTATACTCCTACTCAGCTCTGTAACCTTCAAATTTCATTGCGTTACTCCAGACAATCTACTGCAAATGAAAATCAGTTAAAAGAGCATTTTATTACCATAAATAATATGAACATTAAAGTTAACTGAACAATGTCAAAAACATCCGGCAACAATTTAGACAGAACAAACCACTTTACCTGAACAAATCATAAGTGGAAAACACATTTGTGATAACATCATTGCTGGAGCGCTTGAGAACTGGCTTGATCTCAGTTAGAAATAAAACCCATATAGAGCGCTGCAGTAAAATCTATCTGCACATCCCCCACTGCCCTCACTGTGAGCTTGAGCTGAACCAACACAACATGACTACATATGTAAAAGTAGCACTATGTCCTGAGGAAAAGAGAAGAAATGGGCATATGACCATGCAAATCACCTAACAAGGACAACTGAGTAGCAGAAGTTGTTTCAGGAGAGCCTGTCTTGCACTATGTAATGCTATATGATTTAGTTTCTGCTTAACAAGCCAATTTAAGTTGTCTTACATCATGCTGCTACAGTCTTCAGGAATGTATGTCACCAAGATGGATTACGAGCAGTCATGCATGAATATGTCATGTATGGTGTTTCATTCCAGGATTTGTGAAAATCATACGGTCAGAGAACTGGAATTTCCATAACAAGCCAGTGAAAATCAGATCAAACAGAAATCAAAAGAACCTTTTGGCAGCGAGGCTTAAATGGCAATCAAGTCTAACCAGTAACAGTCATTCACTGTTGCAGAGTCCATTTTTGTAATTTCATTGCATTTTGTTTTTCCATGCATGTAAAGCTAGTCTGGGTTATGTTTTGTATATGAAAATAAGAATATATACCTTATAAATGTTTATAAATGATCAACTGATTAGTTTAGTTCACCCAAAAATGAATATTCTGTCATTAATTACTCACCTTGATGTCGCTCCAAACCTGTAATACCTTTGTTCATCTTCAGAAGATATTTTCGAGGAAATTCGAGAGCTTTCTGACTATGCATTAGGGGTGTGCGATATTGACAAAAAATAATATCTCGATATTTTCTGGGATTTTATCGATAATGATAATTAGACAATATTTTTCTGAGTGTGTTATTGTGCTGGTATCTTAAAGGGGTCATCGGATGCCTGTTTTCCACAAGTTGATATGATTCTTTAGGGTCTTAATGAAAAGTCTATAATATACTTTGGTTAAAAATTCTCAGTGGTTGTCTAAAACAACACCCTTTTTACCTTGCCGAAATCAGCTCTGCAAAAATCATCCCATTCTGGTTGAGGCTGCTTTAAATGCAAATGAGCTCTGGTCACCTCGCCCCTCCCTTCTCTCTGTGGAGAGACGAGCCTGTTTACTTTAGCCGCATTTAGCCGCTAAACTTGCTAACTAGCACATTATTAGGAAAGGCGATCGCAAAGATTCATAAAAAACCCCTTATACTCACTTCTGTTGTAAGTGAAGCTGGATCATATTCTTCATATTCTGTGTGGAGGTCAGTTCATACTGATAGAAATTATCTTCGAAAAGTTTAAATTGATTTTTACCTTTTATGGGCATTTTAACCTTTAAAAAGACTTTTTTTTTTCTTTCTAAAAGTGTTCATTATCTTTTGAGTCAATTTCTTACATTTGGGCTGTTACCAAGCAAATTAAATCAGTATCAACTAAATTCGTCTTTGCAATGCAGGGGATGTTTTGATATTTTAAACATAAAACGTTGGATGCTAATATTTAAAATTATTTAAATAATAAAAAGATACTTTAAATGTGGAAATTAAAACCGCCAGTAGGTGGTAGCAAGTCACAGTTAATAAGTGAGTCATTGCAATTGAACTGAATCATTTAAACGGTTGAATCATAGGAATGAAATACCGTCATGTTGCTCAGAGATGCAAAACAGTGCTGTGGCTGTATTTGAAATGATTTTTGTTGACGAAATAGAGCAAAAACGTCTAAAACGTAAGTCTCTTCATTCATGTCTATTGAACTGTTGTACAAAATTAATGTAACATTTGTAATCACGGTCGTTTTTGGAGACAAAAACGGCACTCTTCATGTGATATTGCAAAGCTATACATTTTCTGTCCCCATGTCTTGAATTTGTGATCATTCTAAATGTATTTTAGACTGAATCATGCAGTGAAATAACACACTGTTAATGCATACACGCACTAGTCTAGGTAATGCGTGCATTGCACTCTGTAGTTGTTTTAAATGGTTTTTGCAAAATACTCGATAATGTCAAATTGAACATTGTTAAAACAACAATTACAATATTAGCGCAGACGGTGTATACCGCACACCCCTACTATGCATAGACAGCAAAAGAACTACCATGTTCAAGGTACAGAAAGGTAGTAAGGACATCGTTAAAATAGTCCATGTGACATCAGTGGTTCAACCGTAATTTTATGAAGCTACAAGAATACTTTTTTCGAGGCTTCATTCAACAATTTCTTCTCTTCTGATGCATGCGTCATAGTACTCTTGTGAACACACGTCAGCTGACACTGAAGAGAAGAAATTGTTGAATAAATTGTTATTTTTGTTTTCTTTGCTCACAAAATGTATTCTCGTAGCTTCATAAAATTACGGTAAGTAAGCGTGTAAGTTGCATTTCTGTCTAAGCAGAATTTGTGCTCTGAAGATCAACAAAGTTTTGAGTAAATGTTGATTTTTTTTTTTTTCATGTCCATAGAAACCATACAAAGATGCATACTGTACCTGAGGGCAGTCAAATAATACCTTAGTATTGCTTGAGTCTTAAAGGATTATGGACTGAAAGGTTGTCACTCATAGAGGCAAGCCATCCTCGGGTCTCATGGTGGACAGATCATAACACTTTCCCTCTTTCTGTATTTTAGAGTTCAGCTATTCTTCACAGTTTTGCCTTCCCAGCCTGTTGGGCCTTGTTTGAATTGAGTTCAGGGGCCTTTGTGTTTACTGAACACTGAGGTATTCTGAACATGAGCTGGCGGAAGAATCAGTCTCTCATTCTTGGAGTCAGTAGCTTTGACTGCTTAGAATTACTTGAGCCCCCAAAAATGCTCTCTTTTTCCTCACCTATACTTACTGTTACCTGCATTCTGAGAATGCTAGTTTATGATTACTGTAAAAATTACTGAAGATAGTACACTCAAAAATGAAAATTCTGTCATTCATTACTCACCCTCATGTCGTTCCAAACCCTTAAGACCTTCATTAATCTTCAGAACACAAATTAAGATATTTTTTGATGAAATACGTGAGCTTTCAGACCCTGCATAGACAGCAGTGACACGCTCAAGACCCAGAAAGGTAGTTGGGACATCATTAAAATAGTCCATGTACCATCAGTGCTTCAACTGTAATGTTATGAAGCCACGAGAATACTTTTTGTGTGGAAAGGAAACAAAAATAATGACTTTATTCAAAAAATTGTGCTCTTTTGGGCCTTTAAGTGTCAGTTGCGTTGCTGTCTGTGCAGGGTCAGAAGGATCTTGGATTTCATCAGAAATGTCTTCAATTTGTGTTCCGAAGATCTTACGGGTTTGAAACGCCATGAGGGTGATTAATACATAATTTTTGTTTTTCTGTGGACTATCCCGTTAAGGTAGCCTAACAAAAAACAATGTTAACTTTAAAGATATGCAAAAAAGCATGTCTAAATGTAAAAAGAACCTAAAAAAGCTTTTACTGCAAACAAAAATGTATATTTGTGATTTTAAACTAGCTGACTTTACTAACTAGTGGAATGAAGAACAGCAGGTTGATATAATATGCTAGCTTTTAGCGTCTTGCTAAACTGCACAAAGCCGCTGTGTAGCATTCATGAATGAGGCTCAGTTTGCTGGTTTGAGCAACAGTGGCCGTACCATAAAATTAGCTCAAATGAACAGTAAAGTTGTCACAATCAGACTTGCATTCTGCAGGTTGGTGCAGTTTGTAAATGGCAGCTGTTAACCATAAAAGTTAATACTTTGTCTCTCCCATGCGGGTCATGATCTTAACAGCCAGTGTTAGGTAGTGAGGTAATTGAGGATCAATGCTTTGGTTTTCACAGTGTAATCAGCTCCATGTGTGGTTATGGATATGCAGTATGTTGGATTAAATCCAAATACAAAGGCACACCTTTCTGTTATTTAAAGCAGAAGTCCACTTCCAAAACAAAGATTCACATATAATGTACTCACCACCTTGTCATTCAAGATGTTCATGTCTTTCTTTCTTCAGTCGTAAACAAATTATGTTTTTTGAGGAAAACATTTCTGCATTTTTCTTCATATAATGGACTGATATGGTGTCCCGATTTTGAACTTCCAAAATGCAGTTTAAATGTGGCTTCAAACAATCCCAAATGTGGTTGTAAATCATCCCAGCCGAGGAAGAAGGGTCTTATCTAGCGAAACGATCAGTTATTTTCATTTAAAAAATACAATTTGAATACTTTTTATTCTCAAACGCTTGTCTTGCCTTTCTCTCCCTGAACTCTGTGTATTCGGACTCAAGACGGTTAGGGTATGTCGAAAAACTCAAACTGCAAAGAAGATCAAACATCCTTAACAAAAAAGGTAAAACAGCAATATAGGGCGATTTTGAAGTTAAGGGAGAACATGAGATGGGAGTTTTTCAACATACCATAACTGTCATGAACAGAAACAAAAACAGTCCAGGCAGAGTAAGACAAGACGAGCGTTTGGCATTAAAAAGTATATAAATTGTATTATTTTTACTAAAATAACCGATCGTTATGCTAGATAAAACCCTTCTTTCTCAGCTGGGATAGTTTACACCCGCATTTGGGATCGTTCGAAGCCGCATTTAAACTGTATTTTGGAAGTTTAAAATCGGGGCACCATATCAGTCCATTATATGGAGAAAAGTGCTGAAATGTTTTCCTCAAAAAACAATTTCTTTACGACTGAAGAAAGAAGGACATTTACATCGTTGATGACAAGGGGGTGAGTACATTATCTGTAAATTGTTGTTCTGGAAGTGGAGTTGTCCACGAGTTGAAGTCATGGCCACGTGTAATGTATGCAAGAGAGTAGCCTCAATGATGTGAAATGTGCATTTATGAAACGGGACAAACACTCTTAGTAAATGTAAAAAAAAATAAAAAATATATTTTAATATATATATATATATATATATATATATACTACCGTTCAAAAGTTTGGGGTCAGTAAGACTTGTAATAGTCTTTAAAGAAGTCTCTTATGCTCATCAAGGCTGCATTTATTTGATTAAAAATATAGAAAAAAAACCAGTAATATTGCAAAATGTTTTCACAATATAAAATAATGTTTTTTATTTTAACATACTTTAAAATAGAATTTATTCCTGTGATGAAATGCTGAATTTTTATCAGCTGTTACTCCAGTCTTAAGTGTCACATGATCCTTCAGAAATCATTCTAATATGCGGATTTATTATTAGAATGATCAATGTTGGATAATATCAACAGTTGTGCTGCCAAATATTTTTTGGAACCTGTGATTTTTTTTTTTCAGGATTCTTTCATGAATAACAAGTTTAAAAATACAGTGTTTATTCAAAATATAAATATTTTATAACAATGTAAATTATTTATTATTAACTTTGAATAAACTTTTAATTATTAACTTAATACATCCTTGGTGAATAAAAGTATTAATTTCTTAAAAAAAAAAAAAAAAAAAAAAAAAAAAGAAACAATAAAAATGTACTGACCCCAAACTTTTGAACAGTAGTGTATATATCTCTATATATAGTTAATATAAAATAAACATATTATAATTGCAATATTACGTATAACATTTTTTTAACATTTGCTTTTTTTCTTTACAAAAGAAAATCCACACTGTGTTGAAAATAGAACTCAGGTGTCATTGCACAATTAAAAAAAAAAAAAAAAAGAAACACAGGTTCAGCCTCTCCCATTAACACATAAGACACTACGATGAGGTCATGTTGATATTATTTCCACAATTAGCGCTTTGTTTTTGCTCTCTTTGGTTTCGGATCTGATGTGTACTGTGGGTCTCCGGCGTGTCACTCTTCACACTGAAGCGTAACCAAACCGCTGAATTCAACACAGAAAGACTGAAAAGAGAAGACAATCCATAATCAGTATTTACAATAACTGTGTGCAAGCACCATGGTTACAGACGAAAAGAAGGGTCTTATTGTTTTGGCCGGAGCAGGTGTGTTTCACAGCTCAGCGCTAAACGGTTTGCATGACACATCTTGCATTCTGTTACTGGCGGGTTGCGGATTATCTGTGTTATTGGCCACATCTATAAAAGTCAAATCACGCCAAATGACCATTGCTTTAGAATGATGATTTTACATCGTGTCTACACCGGATGCGACAGTTGTCAAGTAGCGTCGCACCACGCAGCAACAGTTTGAGGCTGTCTACATTTGATGCGACCGTTGCAAATCATTTGAACTTTGTGTCAGTCCATCATAAAAAAAAACGTGGCATCAGTTTACTGTCAAGGATTTGAAGTGTGGCATTGCGTCCGATATAGACCGATATTGTGTTAGAATTTACATGAAGTGTCATTGTATCTATCTATCTATCTATCTATCTATCTATCTATCTATCGGATTTTGTTCTAATATTCTATCTAATATTATATCTTTCTCATGTTCTATCAATCGTTCAACCTATGGTTTTAGTTCTGTTTACTGTTCTAGCCATGGTTCTATCATTCTATAGAATGAACTTAGAACAATTCTACATACAGCATCAGGCACATAAACATTTTATCACTCATTCCGAACAGTGCTAGTACATGATTGATTAAGCTGTCTTTGGAAATAACTACAGTTCTAAATAGTATTTAGCAAGTAGCAACAGTTTCTGGAGTGGCTGGAATGAGTGATTCCAGTTCATCTTAGGCATGTAGTGGCCAGGTAAGAGCCAGCAGTGCTAACACATACATGACAAATGTACAGCTTAATGACCATTTTACATCCAGCATCTGTCAGATTTTATGTCTTACATATGATATTCATTTATTTCATTGTTATTGCCAAGTTTTAAACCAGAAACAGCTGCATACTGTTTACATTGCGCATACTCTGTATTCCAGTTGGCATCTTGAAAATGCACATGTACAGTATATATGTAGAACAAATCAGTCAAGAATGAGAATAACCAAAAACAGACAGTGATTTCAGAAGTAACGCCCTGAAGGTTGCAGTGAGTGTAAACACTGAGTATATAGAGGAATGAGGAACAGGCGATTGTAATTAACTGCTCCGTTTGGAGGTCCAGTGAGAGGGTCCTTTGGTGGGGAGTTGAGTCGATCTGAATGTGACAGGTTCCTCTCTATGAGTGGCTCCTGATGCTGAACTCTTGTATCTCCTGGGTCTTCCTCTGGGTTTAGTTGTTGTAGTAGATTTTTGAATGGGTCTGGAGCAAATAGGATTACCGTCAGCAGCTATATGACATGAGCAGGCTAAAGCAAATGAGTTGTGGAAATATGAAGTTGTTGAAACCTGGTCAGTGTCAATGGGATTTCTTGCTGCTCTTGAGTTTCTTCATTCTGCAGTGTTTTGTGATGCTCAGTGCAGTTAAAATAATATGTCCTCCAGAAAAGAACATCTGCTGAAAATGTGCTGACCCCCAGGCCATGCAAGATGTAAATGAGTTTGTTTTTCATCAGAACAGATTTGGAGAAATTTAGCATTACATCACTTTCTCACCAATGGATCCTCTGCAGTGAATGGGTGCCGTCAGAGAGTCCAAACAGCTGATAAAAACATCACACTAATCCACAAGTAATCTACTGCATGTTTGTAATAAATCCATAGACATTTTAACTTAAAATGAGTCGTCTATACATTATATTGCGTTCTTCAGTAAACAAAAAAGTCATCTTTTCTGAATCATTAGAGAAATACGCACAGATCACAACCTGATCTCATGACGAAAATGTATCTCTGGGAATTTTTTTGCGAGACGCGAAATACGTACCGCCATGTACGTTTCATGACATATTCGATGTTTTTTTTTTCCCGGGACAAATTAACATACATGTGGTACGTTTTAAGTGACGTTAGTTTTGTATGTGTCACTGCCGTTCGGACTTGAAATGTCCATTGAGTGGCGCTATAATGCTAATTCTCTGTGGTGTTTTAAAATAACTTACTATCTGCACTACACCTAAACCTACCCGAGTATGAACAAAACTGAATGTCATGTGAAAACACAGTCACAAGTGTGCCATTTTAGCTTGTTTTTTGATCTCTCATCTCTCAGCTCTTTCATTGTGAGTCATTTTTGATGGGATTCGTACCCAAGGATTCTGCTTCCTAAGTCCAATTCCGTGCCGGCTGAGCTATCGCTAAGCATGTTATGTTCAGAAAGCGAAGTCTAGTGTTAATTTTTGTTGGAAACTGCAGTGATGTACTTACTGGTACGTATTTCGCATCTTGCGAAAACATTCCCACAGGTAAGTTTTTGTCATGAGACCAGGTAGCAACATCATGCACCAATTACAAGTTTTGTGAATTGATGTAGGAAGAAGTATTCACCAAATGTTTTTCTTTAGAGATGAGTCAGGACATGTCTCAGTTGTTTGTTTAAATATATATAATAATCAGTCTGACAAACACTTTTAGAAGGACTTTTTAAGAAAGGACTTGTCTGGAAAATTGGAGAATAGACATTATTTAATTTAGAAAAAAATCTGTTGTTTTATTACCTTTAATTGTTGCATAGATCGATGTGCCAGATATTAGTAGAACTATAAAAGATACTCTTTTTGTTTATTTGGAAACAAACCTGGGAATGGTTGGCTGTTGTGTTGTTGACAGAGGACATTTCAATTAGACAAAATCAGGTGTGTTTTCTCTGAATCCTTACTTGATCCATATTTGGGCATAGTCTTCAATTTCACTCCGATGAAAACCGAGGATCCACATGCGGAGATTTATTTACAGTTAAGCTAAACAAATCCAGGATCCAGCACACATAAGTAGAACAAACCACGTAAGAACCAGAATAAACAAAACAGACAGCGACCAGGAAATAACCTGTTCAGAACTAAAGTTAGAGAGTTTCCTAGCCCATTTTTCATACTAGTTTAAAGTGTGTACAAATCTATACGAGTAATAATATGCACTGTAATAATTTAATTAACCATTCTCACAAATGCATAAGCTTTTATTTCTTATTTTAGGTTTCCATTCCAAAGACATTTCCTGTAAGAAATCCAAAGTTCTCAAATTATGTAAGGAAAAAAAAAATGCCAAGTTTCCACAAAAAAAACAAAAACAAGTGACAGTTCCTGGTATCTTAGTTAAAATGAAAAAGATTTTGATATTGCTAAACACTAAATGAGTTTTTTTTTTTATGGCTCATAACTCTTACTGATCTTACCAATCCATAATTCTGTACAAATGCACTTGCATTAGTATTTGGTCACTTGTTCATGGCATTGGCTGTGTTAGCATGATGTGTTTTTGATGTTTAATTAAAAAAAATACATCTGGCCAAACCCAGAGGAATGTGAATAGAATGCCACCGTGGAGTTTGTCTGTTTCCTCTGAGCACCTGACTGAAAAGAGAAGTGCGGTAAGGAGCACAGATGGATATCCCACAGACAGATTTGTGTTTCTCTTGAAGCGATTATACCCTTTTATCCCTGTTGATGCATTAGGAGCAGCTGAACTCTGTAGTTTCATAATGGTAATGTAAGCTGAAGCATTGCAGGCTGCAGTCAAATAGTAACAGTAAGATTTACAGTGAGCCATTTACCTCAATCTGTCTTAAAAAGTGTTTATACTGAGGCTGTATAACTGTTATTTCAGTACTTAAAGAGAAACACATACATTTAGATTTAACTATGCAAGACTGTTTGGTTTGTCTTGTCATGTATACTGTGGTATGAAAAGCAGTATTAATCGAGGGTCACCCCCATGTCATCCAAGAAGTTCATGTCTTTCTTTCTTCAGTCGAAAAGAAATTAACGTTTTTGAGGAAAACATTCCAGGATTTTTCTCCATATAGTGGACTTCAATAGGGATCAACAGGTTGAAGGTCCAAATTGCAGTTTCAGTGCAGCTTCAAAGGGCTCTACACGATCCCAGATGAGGAATAAGGGTCTTATCCAGTGAAATGATCAGCCATTTTCTCAAAAAATACAAATTTGTATACTTTTTAACCACAAATGGTTGTCTTGCACTAGCTCGACTTCATGCATTTTTGAGCCATGTTGGAAAGGTCACTCGTGACGTAGGCGGAAGTACCGACCCAGTGTTTACAAAGCAAACGTGCAAAGAAAATCAAACGGTCTTTACAAAAAAGGTAAAATAATGATGTTGGACAATTTTGAAGTTGAAGTAGAGAATGAGATGGGGATTTTCGCCCTACTCTACCTTTTTGAACTGAAGTACTCAGATGAAGACCCAGACCAATAATTTACTCACCCTCTTGTCATCCAAGATGTTCATGTCTCATGTCTTCAGTTGTAAAGAAATTATGGTTTTTAAGGAAAGCACTTCCGGATTTTTCTCCATATAATGGACTTCAGTGGTGCCCCGATTTTGAACTTCCAAAATGTAGTTTAAATGCAGCTTCAAAGGGCTCTAAACGATCCCAGCCGAGGAAGAAGCGTCTTATCTAGTAAAATGATCTGTCATTTTTTTGTAAAAAATAAAATTTGTATACTTTTTAAGCACAAAAGCTTCTGTAGCACTAGCTCTGTGATGCGCGTCCACGCTGCTACGTACTACAGAATCACGTCAAAAGGTCACGCGTGTAGTAGATGGAACTACAGACCCAGTGTTTACAAAGTGAAAGTGCAATGACTAATGAAGTGCAAGTAAGTGAAACGCTGTTTACAAACAAAAAGAAACAACGATGTCAGACGATTCTGATGCTGTAGGAGAAAATGAGAGTTTTTCGCCATACCCTACCTTTTTGAGCTGGAGTACACAGACGATGAATTTAGACAGAGAGAGAAGACTGCTGCAGCAACACAAGTCTCTCAAGCCTCGGGCAAACCACGTTCAAACGAGACACGGTGGTGCACATGTGGAAAATGCCAACCATTGACAGCGGAGAAGGAATCTCAATGCTGTCAAGAATGGTCATATCTATTCCACTGTCGGAAAGAATCAGCAAGTCAGTTGGTGAGTCGCGTGTGACCTTTCAACGTGATTCTGTAGTACGTAGCATCATAGACGTCCATCCCAGAGCTAGTGCTACACAAGTTTTTGTGCTTAAAAATTATACAAATTTTAATAATAAAAAAAAAAATGGACGGCAGTTTCACTAGATAAGACCCTTCTTCCTCAGCTGGGATTGCTTAGAGTCCTTTAAAGCTGTATTTAAACTACATTTTGGAAGTTCAAAATTGGGGGCACCATTGAAGTCCAATATATGGAGAAAAATCCTAAAATGCTTTCCTTAAAAACCATAATTTTATTTTACGACTGAAGACAGAAAGACATGAACATCTCGCATGACAATGGGGTGAGTAAATTATCTGTAAATTGTTGTTCTGAAAGTGGACTTCTCCTTTAAGTTGCTCTGTTTCTGTTCGTTGTTGTCAGATCTCATCTAAATTGGATACATTGTTGCTGTTCTCTTCGTGTGCATTGTTTGCCTGTGGATTTATTTAAGACTACCTTCTGTGCTCATGTGTGTTCTACAACACTGTTCGAGCACAGAAGGAAATAGCAGCTAAGAAGAATTTTATTCTTAAGAATGTTTCCACCTCCAAAGTGTTTGAGATTAAAAAAGGATAAAAGCTCCATAAACGTATCATAAATATGGTCCATATGACTCGTACACTAGATCCACCTCATGTTTTTTCACAAACATGACAATAGAAGATTATCCCATGTTGGTCTGTTTAAACAGACACTGTTTGTTAGATGTTCCCTCAAATACTTGGCCCGTGAGTGCTTTAGACTGATGAGTTGAGACAGCTGAGATATGTGTGGTGTTAGATGCTGATTTCCCTTGGCTGTAATCCATATAGGCGAACATGGGATTTCAGACAGTGCAAATGCTGAAAAACAAGAATCCATCATTTAGACATTAAAAATCCTCTTGGCTTCAAAAGACACGGGAAGATATTGGCTCGGCCTGGTGGTGTTGAAAACACATCCATACAGCTGAAAATAAAGGGTATGACTGTGGCCTTCATGTTTTGTGTTAAAAAGGCTCATGAATGGATACGGACCACTGGGGTGACTAATTATCCTATTACTAAGCACCACCATCCAGGTCTCAAGAGTGCTTTTTACTGCTGTATTACCAATAGATGCAGGAAATTCACAAACTGATGGAATGACTTCTCTGAACTAGCATGTTGTGATCTAAATGCCTTTTAAATTTGTTTAGCTTTGCGTAATCATTTAAGCACCATTATAATGACAAAATATAAAGTGTTTATACGATATTAGCTGATCTGTCTCAGTGAAAACACACAGCTGGTAAACCAGGTTGGGGGAGAAGTTGTGACTTGTGATCTAAGAATGTCGGCCCATGTGAAAAAGAAGTATTGATTGTGCGCTTGTAGTATACTTCAAATCTTATAGTAAGTATATATTTTTAAAAGCTGTACTTAAGAAAATATTAAATTAGATAAATAGCTACTATTGTGTACCTAAAGAGAGTACACTTCTAAAATGTAGCATTTTTTTTTTTTTTTAGAAAATGACGATTGCTAGATAAGACCCTTATTCCTCATCTGGGATCGTGTAGAGCCCTTTGAAGCTGCACTGAAACTGCAATTTGGATCTTCAACCCACTGATCCCCATTGAAGCCCACTATATGGAGAAAAACCCTAAAATGTTTTCCTCAAAAACCTTAATTTCTTTTCGACTACAGAAAGAAAGACATGAACATCTTGGATGACATAGGGGTGTGTAAATTATCAGGAATTTAATTCTGGAAGTGAACTAATCTTTTTAAACTTCCATAAAAGGTGTACTTCTTTTTCACATGGAAGAACACATTTTAAACAGGTGAAATAATAATGAAAATCATGTTGTTTTAAAGGTTTTGAAGGTCAGCATGGTAAAAGATTGCTGGGAATGTTATAGGTGTGTGCTGGACTGGAGCCGGGACTCAACTCACAGGGATTGAAATAGTGTACTTGGGTGTACTTGACTACATTAATGTGCTGGGAATGTGGTGGGAGTACATTGTAGGTCACTGAAAGAAATGTGAAACAAATGTTCATTTCTACCAACTTAAAAGCACTGAAGTTATAGCTAAATCTTACTGTATATAAGGTAGTTCCTGTATAGTTTTTTCTTGAGAATGCTTTGAAGTTACATGGCGTTTTTTGCACATTAGATGCACTCATGCCAGCATAACATCTCTGTTTTTTGTCTGACATAAAACTGCTAATAGTTTTTGTACTAACGTTGATGCATAGCCCGAAACATTGCCATGATTAAGTCTTCCCTGAAACCACACACACCTTCTGAAACACATGCCATATTGCTTTCTTTGGTGCGGACGGCCTCTTAAAAGTTTACTACTCCCGAGGGGTTTGAATAATACAAGTTGCCTCCGTCCGAAAAACCTGCTGCAGCAAAGACAAATACAACTTTGTGGAGCTGATGTAGTAAAGCTGTTGTGCAAGAGCTATGATGTGTACAGGAAACCGTCCCAAGGCCTCAGGACATGCATTACCTCATGCGCTGACAGACTGTTGATTGAGAACACTGACAAAACACTGACAGCTTTGACAAGACATACCTGACCCAGGTGTAGTAGTTTTAACCTCCATAAACTGCAGATAAACCCACACTGTAAAAAAAATAATCAGTAGTTATTTTGGCAGCTGTGGTTGTGTAAAAAATACAGAAAAAGACTCAACACTGCAAACAAACTAAGTTTTACAGTGTAAAACTGTAATTTACAAACAAGAAAGTTTGAATGGAAACCAGTAAATGCAACAACACACACTTCTACTACAATCTGTTTTGTACCTTGACATATCCTAAAAAAACACATTTATAATGCAGGTGATAAAAGAGAAAGCCACATGAAGAATCAGTGTTCATCTGCAAGTGCTGTAGCTTTCCACAAGCTGAATATACAGAAGGTGAAATCATTAATGCAAACACAAAACACCATCATGGTAACACAACACTTAAATAATGCAATAAACATTCAATAAACAACAGAAGATGTAACATAAAATCGTAATGTACATAAATGATAAAAATAAAAATGATAAAACTATTAAGAAACATCAATATTAGGGAATTCTGGGAATATCAGTTTACAGTTTTTGACTAAATTATATGATTTTTTCTTTTTTACTGTACTGTAACTGTACAATTAACAACATTTTGCAGTCAAAGTACATGAAATGTCTGGTTAGATCTTTTGCAGTTTTTCCCCTTTTTTTTACACAGTACAGGAACTTACTGTTAACCTATTAACAATTTTTTTTATTTTATTTTATTTATTTATTTATTTTGTCATTGTTCATTTTTACAATATGTGACCCTGGACCACAAAACCAGTCCTAAGTAGCAATGGTATATTTGTAGCAATATACATTTTTATTTTATGCCAAAAATCATTAGGATATTTCCTACCGTAAATATATCAAAATGTAATTTTTGATTAGTAAAATGCATTGCTAAGAACTTTATTTGGACAACGTTAAAGGCGATTTTCTCAGTATTTTGATTTTTTGCACCCTCAGATTTCAGGTTTTCAAATAGTTGTATCTCGGCCAAATGTTGTCCTATCCTTACAAACCATACATCGATGGAAAGCTTATTCAGCTTTCATATGATGTATAAATCTCAATTTCAAAAAACTGACCCTTATGATGGGTTTTGTGGTCCAGGGTCACATATTTGTTGACATGACATTGTTAGATTCAGATGATAAATATCAAATATTATGCTGGGTGTCCATCTTAGAGATAATCACCATGTTTAGAATGAAACCATCATATTTAAAAACATGCTGTTATTCATATCATATAATTAATTATCATTTGTTGTTACTATTGTAAATTGTTCAATTACTGTTGGATCTCCTTCAAAGCTTTCATAATCTTTACATTTTTTAATTATTTTTGTTTCTGTATTTCAAAATATGTTTTATGTTAACATATTTTAATGGCAGTATATTACTGAACAAAAATTATTTATTTTATCAAAATATGCAGAAAATAGTACAAACTTTGTTAAAGTGATTGTTTTGAACAAGTATTAACTTAGACATCATCAAAAAATATATATTTTTAACTAAAGTATTTGTATCAATAGTTTGTGCCTTTTACCCCGTGTGCGGGGTAAAAGGCCCCCCTTTCCACCCCTTATACATTTATACGATTTTTAAACAAAATGAAAGACTTGCATTTTATTTTCATACAAAAATGTAAAATGTTCCATAAATGTTCAATACAAACAAACATATTTTTCTGCAATCATACACCTTGGGTGCAGTGAAAAGCACAATTTTTCTTAGGGTGTGCCTTTAGCCCCGTTTTACCCTACCATTACCATTTTGTGTAAACTACAAAAACGAGAATTTATAAAAACGGTGATGTCACGTCTATGCATAATAACGTTAAGTTCACGTTAGAGATATGGAAGATATGACTGTTTCCGCCACAGAATAAAAAAAAAAGGTAACTGTGACTTTTTATTCTCACAATTCTGACAGAATTACAAAATTTTAAATCAGAATTCTGAGAAAGAAATGTCAGAATTGTGAGATTTAAATTCTGAATTTTGAATTGAATTCTCGCAATTCCAAGTTTACATCTTGCAATAGTTTTTGTTCCCCACCACAAAATAAAGAATAAAAACAGTAATTGCAACTTTTTCCTCGCAATTATGAATTTTTCTTGCAATTGCAAGTTTATATCTCACAGTTCTGACAAATTTTTTTTTAGCTTTTTTTTAGTCTTTGAAGGAATTTGCGCTGCTACTCGCGATCGCATCAAGCATCAGCCAAATTTGCACGTGTATCTTGAAAAACGGATATTTTGGAAAGTGCTACGCCACGTTTTTGGCGTGGTTTGGAGGAAAATAATATCAAAGGTGCCTTTTACCCTGGGGTGCCTTTAGCCCCGTTGTACCCTATAATTTTCAATAACTTGCATGTTAAAACCTGTTTTCAAAAGTTTGCGTTTCCAGCCCTCCAAAATGCTGTTGTTGTGTAACTTTATGGACAAAATGTAGAAACGTAAGAATATACTTTAATATTTTTATTGTTATTCAAAAAAACAGCAAAGAAAATTTAAAGAAAAGCCGCCTGTGTTACTTAGGCATGTCCTTCATGCTCTTTGGGTAGAAGGTGTAAAGACAACCGTGTGCTGTAAGTCTATAATTTAACACATCACTAATTAAGAATATTTTCCCATACTCTGCGGAGCCATCTGGCTTCATTCACAGAACAAGGGCACTTTGGGACGGGGGCATTATCAAACAGCAGGAGAGATCAGTTCACTAGATTCCTCCTTAATAAGGCGTCTCTCAACCATATTGTTAAAATCAGTTGAAGGGTGAAAGCCACATGATTTCATTACTCCCATCCAGTCATGGCAGAGCAAGTGTCTGGTAAATTGCCTCCTCTGCCAACACCGATCTTGGTTCACTACCTCCTTAACACAGCACTCTTATCAGAGCCTGTGTCTGCACAGTGTGCGAGGAGAGGGGGGTAATCGGGTCTTGTCAGCTTGCCATGCACACACAGCAAATTAAGATTTAACCCTTGCTGTTCTCTCCTGTGTGATTAGAAACAAACCAGCGGGCTTAAGCTTGAAGAATCTGTGCCTGTTTTTCAGTGCAGTTGTTCCCCTGATTAGCTACTAGGCCATTCATTATGTAATTTTGCATGTAATTTAATGCACATGTGAGGTTAATATCGTATTTTTGATGAAGAACTACTGCTGTCAGCTTGAAAAAGGCCAAGCATCAGTGGAGACGGTCCAAGGGATCAAAGCTTTGGCATTGATTGTGGATTCCTGGCATCCACTGGTTCCATCTTCTTAAGATAACAAAAGGCAGTCTTGTTGTGTAAGGGCAAGAAAGACCGGCTGGCCGGAGAAGCAGCCATGGTTCACATCTTCAGCTCATGCTAGAAGATCCCTCTTGACATTTAAAATTATATCTAAAACCTCCCTTAGTTCAGGCTAATCAAAATATTGTATTTCTTGCACACTAAAATATTTCAAAATAAAAAGATAAAGAAAAGTGTGTTTTACAGACTTTACAAAGGTTTTTGAAAACTTCTATGATATTTTTGGTAGAGCGGTGAGACGATTAATCGTGATTACTCGCAATTAATCGCATACAAAATAAAAGTTTGAGTTTGCCTAATATATGTGTGTGTGTACTGTGTGTAATTATTAAGTGTATATAAATACAAACACATTTATGTATATATTTAAGAAATATTTACAAGTATATGTATCTATTATAGTTTTTATATAATTTATTTTATATACAAATAAAACTATTTTGTACATAAATAACATATTTCTCTTAAATATATACATTAATTTGTGTGTATTTATATATACATAATAATTACACACAGTACACACATATTTATTAGGCAAACACAAAATTTTATTTTGTATGCGATTAATCGCGATTAATCGTTTCACAGCCCTAATTTTTGGATGTCTGAACTCTTAGAAATACACTTTTTTTTTTTAAATAATCCGGAATTATGAAAAGAACATACTTTAAAAGAATATAGGCATGTGTTTTTTCCATTTTTAAAGTGATAGTTTACCCAAAAGTGAAACATTTCATCATGTACTCATGCTTATTTCATTGTACAGTTTTTTTTTGCTTACACAGTTTTTGAAACTATGGCTCTATTTCTCAAAATTCTACAAACAAAAGACAACATGCAGCATCACACACGTGTTGCAAAAGCAAACCCTTCTTTCAAAACTATTTGAACTTTTCTAAAAATTGTATTTTTGCATAGTAACTCTACACACAAACATAAAATAATTAGCCACATACGCACCAAATTACACACAGATGTGACAAATGTAAAACACTACTTTCATGTGTCTTTTGCCTGTTCTGAGTGCAGTGGAGTGCACAGGAGTTTGTCATAGCACTCACACATACATTTATGTACAGAAATACATTGTATATACTGTATGTATGCGTGTTCACTATATATGTTCACTATAAACAGAAATGTGTGTGTGTGTGTGGGGGGGGTTATTCTCAAAACATATTTTCATTGTATTTGACAGTCACAGACAAAACAAATACATTTGAAGACTGTAAAAAAAATAAGTTTGTTACTGTAATGTAAAGGGGAAAAAAAATAGTTTGTGTCCTGTCTCCTGTTTGGGTCTGGCCACAAAACCTCATCAACATCACAAGCAATATTCTGTCTTGCTAAGCAGTGGGGGAAGTAGCGTCTGGAGTGCTGTATCCCATCGCTTGGAAAAGGGGTATGTGTTGGTGGGGTTGGCGATCATATACCTTCCAACACCACACCAAAAATAACTTTTCTATTGGGTTTAAAAACTGAGAATATGGTGGCAGGTTGAGCATCAAAAGTTGCGTATGGTTATTAAAAAAATGAAGTGATTTAATTGTGTTAAGGGGAGAGTTCACCCAAATTCTGTCATTAATTGTGCCAAACCCATAAGACCTTTGTTCATCTTCAGAGTTTAAACTACATTTTGGAAGTTCAAAATCGGGGGCACAATTGAAGTCCATTATATGAAGAAAAATCCTGAAATGTTTTCCTCAAAAACCATAATTTCTTTATGACTGAAGACAGAAAGACATGAACATCTTGGATGACAAGGGGGTGAGTAAATTATTTGTAAAATGTTGTTCTGGAAGTGGACTTCTCCTTTAAGAATGATAGTCATGAAAGTCCACTATCTTTAAGTACAATTGAGTGGCCTTTTAACATTATATTCTCTGCAGGTACAGTATTTGAGAAATAGAATTTTAAAATGTATACACTACAAGTACACATCCAAAACAATTAAACAGTTGTTTTTCACATGTAACCTCAAAGAAACAGTCATCTTGCATTGGATGATTCCTTCTCTGTTCACTAAAACAAGGAGAAAGTGAACGTAACGTGATTCTACGTAATGGTTACGTCAGTATGTAAAAGTCATTCCTTCTGGGCTCTCCAGCCTTAGGCTGCCTCACTATTTCCATTTAAACATTTAATATATCATATTAAATGGAAGTCCTTATGCTTCCTTCTCCATCACAACAGTAAATTTGGTTGTCAACAACATGTGCCATTTACTTTAAACTCAGTCTGGGCAAATAATGATGGCTGCACAATGTCATAATCTGAGGCTATTTCTGTGTTGATGATCAGGGAGTGGCTGTGACCTCACCAGTTTTCTGTACCTTGCTCTGGTGTCTCTAAAGTTTCATGCACATTAGGCACAACCCTTATTTTGGTGTGCGTTATACCTTTTCACCATAGCAACTTAAATCTGCAGTAACTCTGGAAAATCCCCAATTATACCCACTAACTAATGTAGAGGGTGAGGTCCATGTGGCGTTTTTGCCATTTTTCACTTTCCAAATAAGTATTTGCAGTTTCTTGTGATGGAATATTGAAGAGTAGACTAATTTGCACATTATGACAGACATGTTATAATTAAAGGAGAGCTCCACTTCCAGAACAACAATTTACAAATAATGTCTTTCTGTCTTCAGTTGTAAAGAAATTATGGTTTTTGAGGAAAATATTTCAGGATTTTTCTTCATATAATGGACTTTAATTGTGCCCCGATTTTGAACTTCCAAAATGTAGTTTAAATGCAGCTTCAAAAGGCTCTAAACGATCCCAGCTGAGGAAGAAGGGTCTTATCTAGTGAAACGATCGGTCATTTTTTTCGAAAAATAAAAATTTGTATACTTTTTAAGCACAAAAGCTTGTGTAGCACAGGCTCTGAGATGCACGTTCACGACACTACGTACTATTGAATCACGCCGAAAGGTCACATGGAGCTATAGACCCAGTGGTTACAAAGCGAACGCGCAAAGACTAACAAAGTGCAAGTAAGTCAAACGCTGTGTACAAACAAAAAGCTACAACGATGTCGGATGATTCTGAAGTTGTAGGAGAAAATAAGATGTTTTTCGCTATTCTCTACCTTTTTGTGCCAGAATACACAGACGATGAACTTAGACGTGAATCGTAGTAGTGATGGGAAGTTCGGATCATTTTACAGACTCTTCAGCAAAATGAAAAATTTTTTTTTTTTGAGTCATTTCGTTCATTTTAGCAAAATATAATTAAAATGTAACGTTTTACTGCCCTAACACATCTACTGCTTACACAAACGTTGATCACACTACAAACAAGACAAAACTATAATGCTATAAGAAACTGAACGAATCACTCCCCGAGACGACTCGTTCTTCCCGAGTCACATTAAAGATCATTTCAAAATGAACGAATCATTCAAGAACGCGCATTCCAGAGCCTGTGCTACACAAGCTTTTGTGCTTAAAAAGTATACAAATTTTTATTTTTCGGAAAAAATGACTGATCGCTTCACTAGATAAGACCCTTCTTCCTCGGCTGGGATCATTTAGAGCCCTTTGAAGCTGCATTTAAACTACATTTTGGAAGTTCAAAATCGGGGGCACAATTAAAGTCCATTATATGAAGAAAAATTCTGTAATATTTTCCTCAAATACCATAATTTCTTTACGACTGAAGACAGAAAGACATGAACATTTTGGATGACAAAGGGGGTGAGAAAATTATTTGTAAATTGTTGTTCTGGAAGTGGAGTTCTCCTTTAAGACTTCAAGAAGCAAAATAATTGTTCAAAATCATGCATAAATATTTAATTTTGATTTTATAATAATTATCTGACTTGAAAGCATGCTACAAAATGCTTAAAGAGATAAAAATTGTCAAACAAAAAAAAAAAACTACTTTGTATCTCATCTATCTTAATGTTGTTATAAACTTGTGTGTATTTCTTTCTTTTTTTTTTCATGCAGGACACAAACAAAGAAATTTCAAAGAATTTTGGGGTCTGAACAACACTAAACCCCTTTGACTTTTTTTTCTTTGAGACATTTTAAAGTTGAGACAAAATCATTCAAATAAAGTCATTCAAGTTTTTTATTATTATTATTTTTTTAATTACTTATTTATTTATTTATTTTGTCATGAGTTAGGATTAGTGTGAGTAAAAGTTTATTTTTTTCAATGAACTATCCATCTAAAATTCAATGGAAGCCTATTTCCACATAAAATAAAATAAAATAACACAAAATAAAATAAAATATTTTTTTTCCTGCATATATATTTCTCACTTCTGACTAATTTCTCACAGTTGTGGGACATAAACTCAGACTTGCGAGAAGAAATAAACGCTTTTTTTTTACTGTGAGATAAAAAAGTCGAAATGACTTGATGAAAACAAACTTCCATTAAGTTTCAACCATATATATTGTTTACATATATGAATCATTCAAAATGTAAAGTTAATTTACAAGAAAAAAACAATAGACTTCAAAAAAGAGACTTCAAATAATTTAGCTTATTTGAAGTACTTTTTGGGCTTCCCTCAGGTTTCTTTGGCAGCTTCATGTAATCTTTAGAATTAGCATTTGTGGTTTAAATCATTTTAAATGTTCGGTTTGATGTCGTGGAGAGATTTCTTTGCGATTTCCTACAGTCCAACAGCTCATTATGTGAGACCCCCGTGATAGAAGGTCCTGTTCATTTTCTAAGCTTGAACTCTCAAGTGACCTTGTAAAAGACGTGTCTCCAATGACGTGGATTTAAAGCAGCCAAGAGAAGCCAAAGAAAGAAACGTGGCCTTTTGGTTCACAGAGCTTTTTTCCTCCTGCTTAACTATTGCTGGCCGTCTTCACGCTTGGCTTTTGATTTGTATGGTGGTCCGAACAAAGACTTAATGGGTAACAATAGGTTAAAAGCTTACAATGAGGTTGCGTCATCCGCTAACATTCACCAAATGTGTGAATGTAGATGTAGGGAGTTCATTTTAAAATCACTAATAAATTTTTTATTCGAGTATTTATGAGACTAAATGCAAAACAGAGACTATTTTGACAAAAACACATTTTTTCTTTTATTTAATGCTGTGAGGTAGTTTCTTTGATTTTACATCATGTCCAAACTTCAGAAAGCATTAACTTCAACAATGCTGATCATATAGATTTTCATGGGTGTTCTCAAGGTTCAAGAGCAGGCGAGGTCAATCCTGTGGAACAATAGATCCAAAGCAGCTGAGAGTTTTAATATTATGGAGTTGGACAGACTATGTGCTGTGCTTGAATAGGAGAGTAGTGACCATTTTTATTGGAAATCAGTCAAAAAAGGATAAATCTCTTGAAGTTTAGTTTGGTGCATGAATGTTTCCAGATTAATCAAGCTAGAAATAAATGCATGAAGAGTTTGCTAGAATAGTTATGTACTAAACAAATGCTTTAAAACTGTCCTCATGCATGCTTTTTAAATGAAGTCTTTGTACTGCTGAAAAACTATATTTTTTTTACTCTGTAGTTGTTGAGCGTAATCCCCAAATATGACCTGAAATGCAAAGCTATTAGTTCCATAGCCAAAACACTTTTTATTGCAGCTGAGTGTGTGTGTGTGTGTGTGTGCATCATGATGTAAGAATAATATTTATTAGTAGCTCATATGACTGCATGGAAACCCATTTGCTCCCTCGCATCCAATATCTTCAGCTGTAAAAATGCAGCTTTCGTCGTCAGTGGAAATATACTTGTTTTACTAATGACACATTCTCATTGTTTAGAATAATTGAGGCTGAAATAATCACTTTTAGAAAAGTTGTAGAAATTTTATTAGCTTACCTAAGCATGCATTAGATGCTGATTTAATTATTTTTTAATTTATAATGTCAATTATTATGGATGCCCTTTTTTGTCACTGAATAAAAAAATTAAAAAATGTTATCTCCACTTTTTATCTGTCTTTTTTTCCAGAATTCAGAATTGTGAGATACAGTGCCTTGCGAAAGTATTCATATCCCTTCTTTTTTTCACGTTTTATGTTGCAGCTCTATGTTAAACTACTTTTTAAAAAAATCCCAGATCAGTTTACACTCTATACAACATAATGACAAAGCAAACACAGATTTGTGACAAATTTATTAACAATAAAATACTGAAATAAGTACATTGCATAAGTATTCATACCCTTAACACAGTACTTAGTTGAAGCACCTTTAACAGTCTCAAGTCTTTTTGGGTATGATGTGACAAGCTTTATACATCTGCATTTGGCAATTATCTGCCATTCTTCACCTCACCTCTTTACCTCTCAAGCTTTGTCAGCTTGGATGGGGGCTGGCAGACATTTCCAGGTTTCTCCAGACATATTTGATTGCAGTCAAGCTAAGTCTCTGGCTGGGCCACTCATGGACATTCACAGAGTTGTCAATAAGCCGCTCTTGCTGTGTGCTTGGGTCATTGTCCTGTTGGAAAGTGAGCCTTCTGCCCAGTCTGAGGTTCTGAATGCTCTGGACTGTGTTTCATTAAGGCTGTCTCAATATTTTGGTGTATTGAGCTTTTCTTCTACTCTGAGTATGATGATGCTTGGAATTGAGGTTCATCAGAACAGAGATTCTCGTTTCTCACAATCTGAGAGTTCTTTAGGTGCTTTTTTTTTTTCAAATTCCAAGTGGGTTTTAATGTGTCTTCACTGAGGAGAGGATTGAGTTTGGCCACACTGCCATAAAGACCGGATTGGTGGAGTGTTGCAGTGATGTTTGTCCTTCTGTAAGTTTCTTCCATCTGCATATATGATCATGGAGCTCAACTAGAGTGACCATCAGCTTCTTGGTCACCAGTATAACCAAGCCTCTTCACCATCAGTTGCTCAGTTTGGCCTGAAGGCCAGCTTTAGGAATAGTCGTAGTTGTTCCAAGCATCTTCCATTATGGATTCTGTAAACCTTCAGTGCAGCATATTTTTTTCTGAACTCTTCCCTAGATCCGAGCCTTGATGCAATCCTGTCTCTGAGCTCTACAGGCAGTTCATTTGACCTCAGGGCTTGGTTATTGCTCTGATATGCATTTTCAGCTGTTAGACATTTTCTGAGAGGTGTGTGCCTTTCCAAAACATAATCATTCAAATGAATATGCCACAGTTTAACTCCACTCGAAGCGTAGTGACATCTACAAGTGATATAAATGTTCCTGAGCTAAATTTCAAGTGTCCCAGTGTTACTTATGCAATGGAATAATTTCAGTTTTGTATTTCTAATAAATTTGCAAAGTTATTACAAACCTGTTTTGTGCTTTGTCAGATTGATGTGGAAAAAAAGTAATTTAAAGCAATTTAACATAAGGCTGCTACATAACAAAATGTCCAAAAAATGAAGGGGTATGAATACTTTCGCAAGGCACTGTGTGAACTTGCAATTTTCAGAACATATCAGTCATTTTTCCCCCCTTAAAAACTGGACTGTAACTGTATCTTGCAATTCTGACTTAGAATTGTGAGATATAAACTCGCAATTGCCAGTTATAAAGTCCAGTTTTAAGGGGGAAAAAGACTGTTCTCAAAATTGTTTATATCTGACAATTCTGACTGACACGCAGTTTTGTGTTATAAAGTCAGAATTGCGAGATATAAACTTGCAATTCTGAGAAAGAAATTCACAATTGCGAGATATAAACTTACAGTTCTTGACAGTTCTTAAAATTATGACTTTATTTCTGAGAATTTTGAGTTTTTTTCTCAGAATTGTGAGACAGTCAATTTGTTCAATTTGTGAACAAAGTCAATTTTGAGATATAAACTTACAGTTACGAGAAAAAAGTCTTAATTGTGAGATAAAAAGTCAAAAATTACCTTTTTAAATTTTTTATGCAGTGTCGGAAACAGGCTTCCTTAGAAACAGGCTTCCAAAATATAGCCATATTTTAAAAAAAGAAACTGAGATAAATTACTAAAACTTTAAATTTGGTGAAAATTGAAAATATAAAGAAACTAAAGACTCTCAATGATCTCAGTGATACTAAAATAACACTGATTTGTATTTAAATTATAATATGTTGTATATTATTTATTAAATATATACAAGTATATGATTTCATTTAATCTTGGCTGGAGAAGGTGTACTTTTGACTTTATAATGCTGTGATTTCAATGCCAAGTTAGTGCTTGCTGCGTCTAATGTTAGAATCCTAGCAGGGGGGGAATTTCATTTGTTATGAAAATCAGTGAGTTGGAAATATTTGAGTTGGAAATAGCTGACCACCACTGGTTTTAATTGACATGGGATGTGCAGGGCTGCCAAAGAGAAAAAGTCCCATTTAATGTGACTGCTTATGAATGCAGATATTTTATGGTTACCATACACGTTTAGGTTACACCTGAAAAACTGCCTATTCTATGCACTGCATTTTTATATTAAATTATATATGTATTCATATATTTTCTTTAGTCTTGCTTCAGATAAACGCATTGCACCAAAGTTTATACCAGTAGGCTGTAACCTGTGGCTCGGCTTGATGTATGAAACACTGGAGATGGTTGAGCTCCGTCACACAATTGGAGAGGATTATCCGGCCTGAGATAGTCAGTTTTTTTCCCGGGAAAGACTGAACAGTCGCCTCAGCAGAATTCCAGTGTCACTGAACGCTATGGGATTGCCCATGACACTTCATCCGGCCTTTAGTGAGGAGATTAGCTGGCGTGACCAAATGACATTTCAGCACAGTTTAATGCGTATCGTTAACACGTACATTCATACACACTTCTCCACAGCCCAGCTGAGTGAGGAGATCCCTCAGGTCAGTTCATGTCATTTCTGTGTTTATTTGTGCACAGTTGATGGATGTATACATAGTATACAATGGATTCCAATAGAAAAACATAAGTGCCTTTTGCTGTATTAACATCAAAAGATGGGAAGAAAACTAAATGAAACAAGGAAGCACCTTTGGAATGATTGAATTTCTCTCAGCGATAACATTTGGTTTACAGGGGTTGTTTACACAAGTTACAATGTATCTTCATAAATCCAGCAGAGAATACATCTAAAACACATACAATAAAACACTTGGTTTTCCATCTAAGAAACATGGTGACTTTACAGCTAAAATCATAATGGCTGTAGCAGCTGTATGTGTTACTGTATAGTGTGGAGATTTTAGATATTAAAATTGTATTGTATAAGAAGTTCTGCCATATGGCATCACATTTTTAAATGGCAGTGACAAAAGATCAGAAAGTGTTGCAGTTTACCTGTATTTACCTATAATCAAAACTAAAAACAAGATTTTGTACTAGTGCAGGCTTTTGGACAACATTTGCAGTATCACGGCTGTATCAACATCAGATTTACAAGAAAATCACGATACCCAAAGACTTTCTAACTGGTTTACTTATATAGATAGTTGAACTGGTGAAGTTTATTGCCATAAAGTACATTAACTGATTTAGTTATAGTATTTAACTGTTTTATCCCTTTGTGTACAGTGCCATTATATTAAACATTAACATTATTTGTAAATATGTGCTCACAATCTTTTCTCTTCTGCCCAAAATAAAAGGGTAAATAGCTGATTACTTTTTCTAAACCCAAACTAAAAGCCTACTTTTGGCATCGTTGTTTTTTCTTCTCTAAACTTACATATAACCCTAAATTCTGCTTATTGAACCTTCAATGCGTAGGAATGCTTTAATCTACTGATCTCAGCTTAATATATGAATACAAATGATCAATAGTGCATTTTTTTGCATACAATATGCTTCACATTTAGATCAAATTATTCACATGTATTTAAAGTCTGAATACAAACACTGTCTGATATCGTGACTTTATCTACAAACCATGTGTAGAGAAGACGTCTGTTTTTGTGACAGTTTTAATGCCATAGCATAACCTTTTACAACTTGATGTGCTCTGTGTTATTTGGTTACTTTAAAACACCCTGTCCTTTTCGAGGTAGGCGATATCTGTACGATAAAGGATTAGTTCACTTACAGAATAAAAATTTCCTCATAATTTACTCACCCCGTGTCATCCAAGATATTCATGTCTTTCTGTCTTCAGATGAAAAGAAATTAAGGTTTTTGAGGAAAACATTCCAGGATTTTTCTCCATTTATTTGGCTTCAATGGGGATCAACAAGTTGAAGGTCCAAACTGCAGTTTCAATGCGCTTCAAAGGGCTCTAGCCGAGGAATAAGGGTCTTATCTAGTAAAATGTTATTTTCTAGAAAAAATGCAAATTTATATACTTTTTAACCACAAATGCTCATCTTGCACTAGCTCTGCAATGCGAGAATTCACGCATTATGTAATCATGTTGGAAAGGTTGCGCATGGTTCTTCGTCTGTGTACTCTAGTTAAAAAAGGTAGGGTAGCGCGAGAAACTCCAACTTTAAAATCGTCCATCATCTTTATTTTACCAAATTTTTTGTCAAGGGTATTTGACTTTCTTTGCACGTTTCCACCTACATCACATGTGACCTTCCCAATGTGATTACGTAATGCGTGAAGTTGAGCTAGTGCAAGAGGAGCGTTTGTGGTTAAAAAGTATACAAATTTTTATTTTATTTTAGCAAATGACCGATCATTTTGCTAGATAGGGATCATGTAGAGCCTTTTGAAGCTGCATTGAAACTGCAGTTTGGACCTTCAACCTATTGATCCACACTGAAGTCCACAATATGGAGAAAAATCCTGGAATGTTTTCCCCAAAAACCTTCATTTCGTTTTGACTGAAGAAAGAATGACATAAACATGGATGACATGGGGGTAAGTATATTATCAGGAAGTTTTTATTCTAGAAGTGAACTAATCCTTTAACATGTGACATTGTAATGGTAAAAGACGTGCTTTGTCTTTGTTTCATGACAGTATTCCCGTTACAAATGAGGCAACACAGGATGCACACGTAAATCGATCACTTTGTCTCCATAAAATGGATCCTAGAAAATACCAAATCGTTCATTAGCAGGGCCGAATGTTGCAAAAGTCCAGTTCCTGTGGCTTTCTTTTGCTTGAGCAGTGGTCTCTAGGTAAATGCAGCCCAGTGTGAGAGATGCATCGCAGTGGGCGTCTCTTAAAGCCTTTCCCGCAGGTTTTAGAGCATGAGGACCATTCGGCGATGCTCCACGTTGGGCAAGGGTCACCACACACTCTTATGGCACTGGGCTTTTCTGTGCTATCACAGTGTGTGGCTGTTTCCCCATTCGAATCCAAACACTGTATCAGTCTATTCTGAACCCCGTTCCCACAGGTAACCGAGCACTTATTCCAATCTGCCGCCACCCACTTATAAGACGGCATCTGATAAGTTGGCTTCTTCAGCTCTACTTTATTGCTGTCCTCCAGCACGCTGTTCTGCGTAGGGTTCCTCTCCTCCTTCTTTATGACTTTGCTTTCCTTATTTCCCACATTCAGGTAGTAAGAGTAGCGCACTCGAGGCGGTGTCATTTGACCCACCGACAACAGTTCCACCGTGAGAGACTCTTTGAGAGGTCTGGAGACCTGCAGCATCTCCACCGATGTGCCGGTTCCACTGTAGCGCAGCAGACTTCCCCTTACGATAATGTCTTTTTCGACCGCTGAAACCACAAAGTTTCCATTCAAAAGATATTTGCCGTGGACGTTCTTTACTGCTAAGTAGTTGTCATCGTTAACCAAGCCACGGTAACCGCGCTGCCTTACGTCCACGTTTGCAGCTCCGACTGGTAGAGTCACCACAAAATTATATCCATGCCTGAAAAGACAAAATAAGTATTCAAATTGTTGAATAAAGTCATTATTTTTGTTTTCTTTGCACACAAAAAGTATTCTTGTAGCTTCATAACATTGCAGTTGAACCACTGATGTCACTATTATGGACTATTTTAACAATGTCCTTACTACCGTTCTGGGCCTTGAACATGTCAGCTATATTGTTGCAGGGTCAGAAAGCTCTTGGATTTCATCAAAAATATCTCAATTTCTGTTCAGAAGATGAGCGAAGGTCTTAGGGGTTTGGAACGACATTAGGGTGCGTAATTAATGACAGAATTTTTATTTTTGGGTGAACCATCCATTTAAATTCAAATTGCAATTTAAAACCACATTAACACAGTTTTAAATTCAATTCAAATTTGAATAAAAATCAGGAACAGAACTGGAACTTTTAAAGCATTTTCAATTTAGTTTTGAATGGTAAACCACCCTGGTAACCCTGACATTGCTGCAGCAGATGTTCTTTAGGTCCTGTAAAACCATAGACTCTTACATGGGTTTTGTGAACATTCCAGAGACTTTCTTGCAGTTTTGGTTGTCTCCGCCACACACACCACATTTGTCAAACTTCATGTTGGAGCTCAGTTTGCCATCACAACCAGCCTTAATGCACTTTCCCTGAACACAGACCGCTGAGGTATCAGGAGAACAAGGGGTCCCGTCCACCACCTGTCACACAGATAACATTCACATTCACTACACCTACAATAGACATTTAAAGAAACAGACACTATAGACCTTAAGTAGCTCTTAACCCTTTTCAGCGCTGCGCTCATTGTCTTCTGTATTCCGTTTGAATTTCCACAACATGAACAGAAGGTTGTACAAATTTATGAATGAACCAATTGTTTTTAAAAACGTCCCCATGTACTGACATTTGTTATGACATCTGCCTCGGACATTACAATACTCGTGATAACTTTCGTTAACTCTAGAATATGATAATCCACTCCACCATCTCACCTCATTACTCTTCAACAGAATATTATAGAGCTACTGCAAAAATGTAAGTTCAATAACAGAATTCTAAATATAACAGTCTATGGCTGATAACAGTCTATGGCTCTGTTTACATTAGTGCGTTTTCGTTTTAAAATGGCATTTTAAAATTAAAATGATCCCCCTCTACACTGGCGTTTTCACTGTGTTTCAGAACTGAAAATGCATGTCACATGACTATTTATGCAGGTACAAACATAGTTCTGTCATGGCAAGTCTCGGAAGGATTGGCATGGTAATGCACATGACAATGTTAATGTATTTGGTCCAGGCGGAATAGATCTGCTATGCTGCTGGAGCAAAGCAAGTACCAAGACTTGCTACTGCCAATACAACCACAACAAGCTGCTGTGAGCATGTAAGAAATACTGCTGCTGCATGTGTAACATATATGAATAACCCCCATATAGCATATATGAATTACCTCGTAGCAGATCTATACAGGTGGAGCTGGGGAAGGTGGAGGGTTTCTGAAGCATGCTGCAAACTGCTATGGCAAGCACTAGTCATATATCTGAATGTTGAGCAGTGAGCTCATTGGCTACTGATACAGGAGAGAACCAATCAGCTGTGCCATGTGATAATGATGTCATAGGTCAGATTGAGTCAGACCTATTGGACTCCGCCATCTAAAGTTTCATGACAGAACTCTGTATATTTGTATAGGTAGATGCCCTATTATTTAGATGGCGAACATGTCTACGTGCTTGGAGCGGTCGAATGGGGAATTTACTAGGGATGCACCGAAATGAAAATTCTGGGCCGAAACCGAAAATTCTGAAAACACTTGGCTGAAAACCGAAACCAAAAATGCTTTAAATTTATTAAATAAAGTAATTTTGTGAGATTTTTTAATTCAACTCAATAATTTGCATGATACTAAATTAAAAATAAAACACAAGCCAATAAAATAACCACACTTTTACTGAAAATAACACAATAAAATTGGACAGAAAAAATAATAGTATTAAATATCAATATATTATTTTTATTTGGTTTTAGTTTATTTAGTTTACCTAATCATCCAAATAATGTATAATCCTACAAAGCTGTTATTATCAGAGCATGTGAGCAGAGTGAAACCTGCACGCTGAACATTGCCGGGCGGTGTGCCATATATAGGCCTATATATTATATATTTTCGACCATTATTGGCCAAAAATTTGGTGCATCCCTAGAATCTACCTATACATATCTATGGGTACAACAATGAGCATGATGTTATTGTTTACATGGTCATCGAGGATATGCAGAGTGAATGTGGGCAGCCATGCCATTGTTTTCAAAAAACTCAGTTTTGGTCTGTTTACACTGAAACACAACCGCAGAGTTTTCAAACTAAAATGGGGTCTGCAGCGTTTTTGAAAGTAATGTAAATGATAGCCATAACCGTAGCAAAAATTATGCATTTTAAAACGAAAATGCACTAGTGTAAACATATCCTATAGCTGTCTATCGTTGCTTAAACCGAGTTTTTCTGTCTTCCCATCTATGTCATGAGCAATTGTGAGAATCAGTCCTGTACTGTGTCACTCCACACGGCCATATCTGAGAGATAAGCTCTCACCATTACTTTTCTTTTAGTATCTTGTTCGCTTTAAAAATGGGATGTGATTTTTTTCCATGAGATAAGAACTGCAAACTGGCTCAAAACTCCTTTTGTTCATGAGCCATGAATGTCAAACAATGTTGGAGTATTTAAGCATACTTTAATTTATTTACCTTCTGCGAGAGAGCGTAGAAGTATCCTGTGCCGTTGGCTCGGCAGATGAGCTTGCATCTGTCCTTAACAGAGACTCCAGAGTATTTCGGGACCCAGACGACAGACGGGCTCAGTCTGTTAGTGTTCAGACTGATGCCATTGAATGACTCGCACTGCTCCTCTCGAAAGCTCTTTCCTGTCACAAACAAACAGTCATCGTCAGACGTGAATATTGACTTTTTATATTAACATGAGACTGAAAGATATTTCATTCACCTGAGTCTTTACAGGGTTCTAAGTTGCAGGAGCGATGCTTCACTCTCAGTCCTTGGCAGTACTTGCCCCCGTTTTCAGGGGCGGGGTTGTTACAGTCCCTTTTGGCGAGCTGCACCCCTCCCCCACAAGTACGGGAACATGGACCGTATGGACCCCACCGACCCCAATGGCCGTCTACCTACAGAAAGAGTTTACATGACTCAGAAACATTTGTATCCTTACTGAGAAGACTGACAAACAGACTAATATTAAAATTAAAAAGCATTAAAATACAATACAGATATGCTGTAGTTAGCACATCACTCACCTTGTCTTTGGTGGTATTTTGCTTATCAATACAGATCCCCCGATAGCACAGCTTGTTGCTACCACAGGTCGTACCGTCAGCCCAGGGAAAGTGTCGAGTCTGACACACCAGCTGTCCTTTAGCTTTCCCCGTGCACCACAGTTTAGAGCAGGGCTGCATGTACGGACAGGGCTTGGATCCTGAGCCGAAGGCCAGTTCGCACTGACGGCTGAGCGAGTAGCTGACGCCCGGAGGGTCATCTGGAAGAGCCAAGAGCTTTTGGGGCTGATCCAGCAGACAGTCACCTGAAGAGCAAAAGGTACTTGATGCAAATCATACTTTTAGTATGTTGGACATTTGTGTAGCTGAGCAAATCCATGATGTATGTGTTTTATTTGACATTGCTGAGACACAAATGTCAGAGTTGATTGCAGCAGACTAACCGTGGCCTGCGTCCAGGAAGTCTGTGATGATGGCAGCGCTGCAGACAGACCAGGGCATGTTGTGGTCAATCTGGATCAGTGTGGGAGACATCATATGGTTGTCCTTGAGCTTTCCAAATACCTCCTCACAAGCCTTCACATTGTCATGTGGCATGCTGAACACATGCCCTGGAGAAGAGCCAAAGAAATATTCAAGCCACGTTTTCATTTTCATAGTAGAAAATGGAAATGAATAGTTTTAGTTACAGTTTTTATCCATTGAGAGGAATATACTTTAAATGCAGTCAGCATTTCATCATGTCGCATTTATTCATTTTAGTCAGCTTTACTCGGAATGAAATTGCATCTAATTTTAGTCAACATAAACAACATTTTGTTTGCTGAGAAATGTGAGAAAAATTGAAAACATTTATATATTAGGTTAAACAAGTATCAACATCTATCTATCCATCTATCCTTTTGTCCGTCTACACTGATAAAAACAATAAGTAAGATTAACTAAGATTAATTTTTCTTTTCCAAGTTTTTGCACACATAAATTTTAAGTAAAATGTAAGTACTGAATTAAGTAAAATCTGTATAACTAAGTTAGGTAAAAAAAAAAAATATATATATATATATATTTTTTTTAAAGTGGCCTGTTAGAGTTTGATGAGTAATTTCTACTTAACTATTTTAAGTTAAATCTGCAACACTCAAGTACATGTCACTCAGTCACAGTTTATAAAATTTACTAAAAATGTAGCACAACAAAAAAGCTTGCTTTTAAAGCATGTGGTTCACTTATAAACATGTAAGTAAGCAAGCAGACAGCTTGTTATCCTTTTAAGATAATATATCTACTCAGTAGAACTGTTACCTAATTCAATACAGAGACCTCAATACTTGGTACACCATACACAATGACGGTAACAATCAGTGGATAGTGTTCGAGTATGAATGGGTCATTTTGACATTAACTCCATTTTGACATTAACTCCATTTTAGAACATTAACTCCAGATGTCAAAAAACAGTAAGTTACTAAACCTAACAATAAAAGCCACCATAAAACAGTGTAAATACAACTCAAAAACAGTGAAAAATGTATTTTTTTAATTGTTCATGCCCCAGTGCATGATGGGAAAAACAGGATCATAACTTTGATATTTACTTAAAGAATGCTTGTAAACATAACCAACAATTCCAAGTAAAATATACTTACAAGTTCAAAATGTAATTTCTGCAAGCTTTAATTGAGTATTGATATAGAATTTACTTTATTTTTTTTATTCTAGCACTAAATTATTTAATGTAGAAATTACATTTGTTTACTTTTGGTCCAACCATCCATCCATCCATCCATCCATCCGTTTGTCAATCCATCCATCCATCCATCCACCAATCTGTTTTTCCATCCATCCATCATCCTATCCATCCATTAATTTATCTATCCATTATTCTATACATCCATCATTCATCCACCCATCCATCTATCTATCCGTCTATCTGTCCATCAGTCCATCTGTCTGTCAATCTATCCATCCATCCATCCGTTTTATCCATCCACCGTTCATCCACCCATCCCTCTCTCCCTGTCCACCCATCCATCCATTTTTCTATCCATCCATCCATCCATCCATCCATCCATCCATCCATTTGTTCATCTATCTATCTATCTATCTATCTATCTATGTATCTATCTGTCTGTCTTGTCCATTCATGCATCTATCATCCTATCCATCCATTCATTTATCTATCCATTATTCTATTCATCCATCATTCATCCACCCATCCATTTCTCTGTCTGTCTGTTCGTCCATCCATATATTTTTCAATCTATCCATCCATCCATCTGTTTATCCATCCATCCATCCATCCATCTATCTACCTCTCTGTTTGCAAGGTGTACGATGACTAACAGGTTCAAATATGTTCAAGGATTTTCATAGGTCTGTACACACCATATAAGGATGGCATTGTTGCACCAGCCCCAGTCAATGTGGTTCTTTCAGCATCTGCTAATGTTTTCCCATCTGTCTTTTATTAAACCATTGTTTTCACAGGGATCAAGAGAAAACTCTTGAATGCAGTTGTCATTGTTTTTCTAAATTAATAATAAAGCGTGACAGGACTTTTTTTCTTGAAACAGCTGCCACAACGTTCATGTTTAAAGATCAAGAAATCTGATATAGAATTTCGGGAGTGAGAAGCCTCGTCAAAATCCCATCACCCAAAAGGATTCAACTTAATTACACCACAGACAGAACCTCAGACTGGCCGCTGGGAGGAGAACTCAGACAAGGACCTTTAGTTCACCTGCTTTGCTCACAAAAGACTTTAAAGACTCTCACCTAGTTCATGTGCGGTGGTGAAGGCTGAGGGGAGACCATCATCTTCAATAACTGAGCAGCTCCTCTTAGGATCACACATGGTGCCTACATCAGCCATACCCAGAGTGTCACACGTGGAGGCCCCACACAGGTCCTGTGAAGATATGATCAGTGATGAAACACAGTGTGACATAACAAGCATCAAGTGTTTCGGGGGCAGTATGACGCTAGCCAGGGTTACAGTAGTAATTGCCTAATTAATCTCCAGAATCCTTGCTTTCACATTGAGCAATGTGATTAGGTCCCCAGTGATTAGGTCTGATCCAAAGCGTATGTGTGTAAACCATCTATTTCTGATTTATCAGATCAAAGTAGTTTTATTATTATTATCATTTTTATTGTGTATTGGCATAATGAGAAGCACAGGGCTGTGTGGATCAGTGAGGGTGGCCAAGAATGCCTGTAAACAGCTGTAGTTACGACACCGTTAAGAGGACAGATGGAACCATGTGAGAACATTATAGTGCAGCCTCCTGCAGACTTCAGGGAGAACATTTGGAAAGGCTGAATACATTCCAATATTATCTTGACGTAAAGGTTTCAACTTTCTCATGTTGTTAAATGGGACAGTTGAAAGGAGATGGCCATGGGAAGTCACATATTTTTTTTACAAAACACTAAGCAGCAAAGTAGTAGTTTGCATAGCTGTATTCACAAGTAATAGAAAGGCATGAGTTAATTTGGCTGAAATAACAGGTGCAACGCAGGTACTCTGGCATAATAGTTCGCACTGTAATGACAGCTGACTTGGATCACTCCTGCTGGAGTCAGTATTACATGCTTTCCGCTTTCTGGTGATGTAATGGTGCTTTCAAGTTTATATTGGAATCAAATGGTAGAGAATTACGTTTGTTTTAGGGGCACTCCCTAAACCTGACTTGTTTCCAGAAATGTTTTACTGCTTTAAATCCAGATGGCATGTCATGTTAGTATAGAAAGTGTGTTAACTATGGGAAAACCGCTGAAATATTTCAGATATTAAAAGGACAAATCTTTACTTTCAAAAAAACATTATTTGCGCACAAAAACAGTCATTAACCCATATGTAAACATCGTTTCTTACCTGCTTTGTAAACAAAATAGCCGTGTCCCAGTACTCTGGGTGTTTGTCGTTCATCTTGTTCAGCTTCTTCTGCCAGGTGCAGAAATTGCGCAGCGTTAGTGCCGCGTTACCGGATACTTTGGGTCCTTTTTCTGCCTCATTAATCACCATAAGCTTTACAACCACTATACTGATGGCGTTTAAGATACTGGGGTGTTTGTACAGCTTTGCAGTGACAGACATGAGAGTCAAAAGGTAATGCTTCAGGTCGTCGCCGTGGAACTTTGCCATAGACTCATCAGCAACAACCAGGACCTCTACGTACCTCGGTATAGAGGCGAATCTTTTCGATCTGCTCATGCTTTTTAACAAAGTTTCTGTCAAGTTCCTCGTATGTCCCTTCACATGTTTGTACTTTTTTAAAGACTCCACAACGCCCTGGTTTGAACTGGATGTAACTCCGCACCTAGAAGTTGAGCTCGAAGCGTGATGTCTTCTGCGGATGATGTGCGTTTTTTCAGCATCATCTGGTGCTGCGTTGGTCGACCTGCGCTCTATGAAGTACTCCATCCCGTTATAAGAAAACGCTCCTCGGATGCCTCCACAGAGACTGAGAGCTGCATATGAATTCCTGTCTAAATTAATATCACCGGAGTAAAAGCATCTTCTAAAATCCTCTCCTAAAAATGCACCTGAAGATGTTGTGTCATACTGAAATGTGCCTTCAGGAGCCAGAAAACTGGAGTCAGGCAGAAGATTGAGATAAAATTCCTGATTGAAAGCGTTTATTCTGTAAACAACAAGTTCTTTGTTCAGTTTGTCATGACTTGGGAAATTTTCACGGTCAAGTCGAACAGGTTCACAAAAATCAGTTTCCATACAGAGGTATATTTTCGTTAAAAACAGCATGTGCAAGAGGCAAAACAAAACAGCGGGGAAACCCGACATCGTTGTTGGTGGCGATCAGATATCCTTCAAAGTGTAATTCACACCGTGATGCTGTGGATCACGGTTCTGTACATCCGTCATGAGAATTAAGCATTGCCACAATCGATATCCGTCGCCCTGGTGTTTCTCTCTGTGAAACCAGCTCCCTCTTACTTTTATTCTTTTGCGTCATATGTAAACATTGCAGATTGTAATGAGAGTTTTTGGGAAGTTCAGATGAGAGCTCATGGTTCATGTTGAACACAGCCGACACTTCTGGCTCTCTAAATATGAGCATCAAGCCAGCCGCGCTTCAGAGGTTACCTCCCACTCCATAAATGCTCGTGTCATTTGTAGAGGTGTGGAACAATTTTCAAACGATTTTGAGGGGAAAACGGGATACACGGTCTTTTTTACATAAATAAATAAATACTCGTGGTTTGTAATTTATTTTGTTTGTTCCAAAAATGTAGTAAAATTAGAATAACAGTTGTCCTTTAAAATTAAATACGTTTATCACAAACAGATCAGTTCCGATTTTTATCTGTTATTAATGAAAGGAGGTAAAAGTATCAAAACACCTCATAATTCTGATTTTACTTCGTGAGATAATGGAACGCTCAAGTCGATAACCTTCTCAAAATAATAGTACAAAAACATAATTTATGCGTTAATTATGGAACGTTTTTCTGCAACATTTAAGTTGGATGTTTGCCTAAGATGGTAGACAAAATTCCAAAGTAGCAATTAAATAATTTTTGCAAAATAATAAAATGAAATGTTCGCCTTAATGTTGTCTATAACGTTCACATTACCAAGAAAAAAAGTCATTTTTTGAATTTTCGATAGTATTCATCCCTAAGCCATCATGTAAGAGTCACCACTTAAAAGTATTTACCAATATCACACAGAGATTATCATAAAAACATGTTGTCAGTTATTGTCAATAATTGCACTGAACATCTAAAACTATGTGCAACTAAATATTTTCCCTAGCTGCTTTAATAGATATAATAATATTGGTAAATAAAGTTTGAATATATTAGCCTACTTTTTTTTAAGATTTATTTTTGGCCTTTTTGCCTTTATTACAATAGGACAGATCACAGCTGACAGGAAGCGAAGTGGGCGGGATCGGGAAAAGTCCTTGAGCCAGGATTCGAACTCTGGACGCCACTAGCGCAATAGCGCTGCATGTGGGCGCACTGCCTACAATGCTATGGCGCCGACAGCCTACGTTTTTTAATAGATAATGTTTTTATTGCCATTGGAAAATAATACAAATTCTAGGTTTGTCATCAGTGCACCTCCAAACAAATGTAATCTGTTGAATAATGATGATATTCAAAATATGTGCAGTGTTAACACCTGAGCATATACCGTCTTTCCTCTTTTTAACCATCATGCATTCCCTTGAGTTATACTTTGTTATCTAAATCCATATAAATCAGGGCCATCATTGATGGATTTCATAATTTGCAAACATACCGTGTATTTTTATATTTGAAACTTAAGGCTCTGCAAGTTTGTGTACTGCTGGATGTCATAGCAAGTCCTTCATATTTCCCCCAACCCCCTCTTATCAGCTGAGCTCCGCACATGTGGTCATGACAGGGCCTTGAAAGCTCTTTGGAAGTAGCACAAACAGTAGATGACTGCCCATGATAACACCTACTGTGAATTGTTGCATGACATGCCAGATGATTCACATCTGGGAACGTTGCAGCTTCTTTGCCCTTGCCCACAGTGAAACAAGTCACATTTGATATAAAGATACTATTGGAATAGCTCCATCGGTTTGCTGTTTTTAGAATGCACATCAGGACCTTTCCTCAAGTCTTATTGCTGACATAAATGTCATGTTCTGTACAACATTGCTTCTGGGGTTATAAAGAACAGAAGTCTATTTTGTATTTGTGTATTTTATTTTCCCTCTCAGTCAATATCCAGAAAGACTGATAGTAAACCATACGGATTATTTAGATTAGTTGTTGTCACAAACATAAAATGTTTAGAAAAAGGTTGTTTACTATAACCACCCTGGTGGAGTTCAGTTTTATGTAACCTTACATATACAGCTAATGAAACAAAACTAGTTTACAGAATATGAATTCTGTTATGTACATTAGGTTGAGGAAACTCACAGGCTTACAATAATACAGTTTATCTAATAGTATAACGTTTTTAAATGCAATTTTATATAAAAATCTACATAGGTACTACTGGTTCAAGGAAGCGTAAACGTACCTCATCTAAATCATCGTCGCCCTCTGGTGTCTGAGTCAGAGAATGTCCAAAAACTGCTTGAGACTACGAATCAGAACGAAAACATGAATGAAATGAACGTGTTCTTGCGTGCGCATACATATACAATGCCTTACTGCCACCTTGTGGAAAGTGAACATTATGTCCCCTCTCTCCATAGTCTGGTTTAAGTCAGTTTACAAAGACGAACATTGTTTTTTATTTTTAGAACATTGTAAAATAGTAAATAGTTAGCAATACTTTTCAGATTGCTCAACACAGCACAGTGTTGGTAGTTAATGAATCAGCAAGTAGCTTATGTACAAAGCACAACAGAGTAGCAACGTTTCGTTAAAAAAAATAAAAATAAAGTAAACAGATATTAGATATTAATAATTAGAAATTAATCAATTGGCGCACTAACTAAACGCTATTAGTAAATAAAAAACAAATACTTTTATCTATCACTTTATTAAGCATTATAATATATAATGAATTATAATAAAATCTATAATAGGCCTAAACGTTTTTAATGCATATGCCGTTAACAAATATTAAACATTTTTATATAATGAAAAACTTGACGTTTAGCAGTGACATATTACTAGCGCTCTTTAAAACCAGAAATTCACTACTATACTCAGTTGACAAACTGTTGCTATTTAGGAAGGGCTGTGCTTCTCAGTTTTCATTGGGCAAACCCGATCCAGAGGTTTTCTGATGAGCGCACAGTGGGAGGAGAGACTGCAGCAGCGCTGGATATCAAAAATAAACCTCTCATTTCTCAGAAAGTATAAATACCAGCGCCTCAATCCAGAGACAGTCCGGTGGACTTAAGAGCGCACGAACTTGGCTCCGTATTAGCTTTAATTCAATTACACCTAAACTGCATTAAATAATAGCTTATTCATTTCAAAATAGATTTAAGCTAAATAATTCACGTGTTGGATAGTAATGATAATGATATGTTTATGATATTAATGAGTTTTCAGAAACGTAAGACCAGTGTGTATTTATAATTGTATATAGTATATTCAGAATTTAACCAATAAGACATTCATTCATTTTTTTCGGAATAGCGGAATTTTAATAAAATGTGGTCGTGTGTCACATCTACATTAATTGTTTGCCTCCTCGCTGAAACATCTGCTCACTCATTTGAGACTGAGGAGATTGTACCTGTACGGCTGACTGGAAGGACCGCTGGACGGGTGGCAAAGAGAAGTGAAGAACAGCCCAGCTTCAGACTCACGGCTTTCGGCAGGAATTTCACACTTAATTTGACACCGGACAGCACCTTTATATCGCCAACAATGAGGGTTTATCGCATCAAAGCTAAAGCACATGAAAAACCCGAGTCCACTAGCAAGCTGACAGATTTGTATAAGTCCTTGAATCAAACTGAGGAGACTGGAGCTGAGTTATTAAAAGGTTGCTTTTACACCGGCGCTGTCGACTCCAATGAGGACTCTATCGTCTCTGTCAGTTTATGTCATGGAATTTTAGGATCATTTATCACAGATGGTAAAGAATATCTAATCGAACCAAAACTTTTCGGCTTGGGAACATCTGGAAAGTTAACCGAGCAGCTGCATGTCATTAAAAGAAGACGCTTTACAAAGTCCCCGCAAGTCTCTAAACCGCTGTCAGGCATCAGAGATGATGATCAGAATTCAATGTCTCGACGAAGACGCTTTGTCTCGACGCCTAGGTTTATTGAGACTTTGGTGGTCGGTGACGCTTCTCTGACACATTTCTATGGAGACGAGATCAAGGTAGGGGCTCACAGTTGCGAATATAAAGATGTGTTTAATTGTACTACTTTTGACAGACAAATGTAGTTGAAACTGTTTCAGAACACAATAGCTGGTTTCTGCTCTAAGCTGTGCTAGATGATCCAAGCTGGTCATTTTTCAAAAAAGAACCTGATCATTTTAAGATGGTCTACCAGTTTGCACCAGCTAGTAAGTGTCTAATAAAGGTTTAAACTGCTGATATACACTTTGCTGGTTTAAGGTAGTCTTATCTGGTGTCCAAAATCTGGTCTTCCAGTCCAACAAATTAAAAAATGCCCCTAAATCCTGCTAAAACCAGCCAACAAGGCAAGACTGGCTGTGCTAAGACCTGCAAACCTTCTTAGATTTATAAATACTAATTAATATTATAGGTTAAGGTTTAAGCTAGATACCTCTTCTAAATTCGAAAGAAGGATAAAACCTTTTACAGTAAGAACTATTTAGTGTGCCTTGAGGGACCTACCAAAATGTACGTATCATAGACTGCAGTTGTGTGCGACGTGTGAGTCATGGTTTATATGAATTGTACTGTACTGATCTTCACACCCACATACGATCCACCACCCCCTGAAATTCTCCTCCATCGAGTCATCGAAAACAAATGATTGGAAAAGACCAGAGTGCGAAAAAATGCGCTGTCCGGGTTGGGAGCATGAGGCAGATAGCAATCCAGATGTCGATATTGGGATCCAAAACTCCAGATTTGCAGATGGAAATAAAGCAAGCCATGTCTGCGTGGACCACCAGCTGCTCCTAATGTTGACGTCAGGTCTTTCCGACAAACAAACTGCATATTTGTGTAGAGTCAACAGAAGAAAACTCTAGAATAATCTCTGGTCTTTGGCTGTACCAGCTAAAAATCATTCCCATTTAAGGACTTTTATCATGCATTGTCTAATGCAATGTATTGCATCTGAAAAAGCTAAAGATAATACTGTCCACAGTAATAAGTCATTCCTTTCCAGCAGTTCTGAGCTCTCCTGCCATAATATCATGCTTTTACACTTAACATTCTGCTGTACAGTTGGTGAATAGCAAGCTGTTGGTTTTCTCTCTTTAGCACTACATGCTGACCTTGATGTCAGTGGCGGCTCAAATTTACAAGCATCCCAGCATTAAGAACTCCATCAACATAGTGCTTGTGAAGATGCTGATCGTGGAAGACGAAGAGGTTGGGCCGTCCATCTCCGGCAACGGAGGCGTCACTTTGCGCAACTTCTGTGCCTGGCAACAGCTATTCAACCCGCCCAGCCACAGGCATCCCGAGCACTTCGATACAGCCATTCTTTTTACCAGAGAGGTGAGCAGTGATTTACTATGGATTTCAGGGTCAGGCCATATCTATTTATGGGACCATGATGAAGTGAGATTCTTGCCCTTTAGAATTTAGAACCATCGTCCCTTGTAGCATACACGCAGAGAGTACTTATTATGGAAATAATATACACCTAATTGACCCTCTGTAGTAAGTTTAATGGACAGGTGATCTGATCAATCATAACGCTGAATCTGGCATTTTTGACCGACAAACAAACCAGACATGAGAGTAGATTAAAAGTCGGTAGACTTGAACTTTAAAAATTGTGCGTATTGAAGTCTTTCCATGGTTGAAACAAGATACCTTCTGATGTTCATTCATGTTTACTTCATGCTGTAACTAGTAAAGAAAAAGAGATGATCTGTTAATGTGCTGCGCGAATTGAGGCACTACAGCAATCAGTCACGACACATTAAAGAGCCACAAAATGGCATTTATTATTTGAATTTCTGAAAGGGGTCATCGGATGCCCATTTTCCACAAGTTGATATGATTCGTTAGGGTCTTAATAAGAGGTCTATAACGTACTTTGGTTCAAATTTCAGAGCGAGCCGTTTTGTTGCATTTGCCTTTAAATGCTAATGAGCTCTGCTCACCCCACCCCTCTCTTCCGTGGGGTGACCAGCCATAATGTTTATTTTAGCCGCATTTAGCCATGAAACTTTCTAACTAGCACATTATCAAGAAAGGCGATTTGCAAAGATGCATAAAAACCCTTATGCTTAGTTTTGCTTTAGGTGAAGCTGAATCATGAAAGATTTGCGCAAACATAGACGCATTTATGTAGATCGCCGGGCACATTTCCTTCAAAAACAAAAGTAACGTAATCCTCTGCGTCTTCAGCAACTCAGATGTCGGGAGTAAATGACAACTGCTATGTTCATTATTAAATCCAACAATAAAACACCTCAAACACATTCTTGTCTACTCTTGCACCAGCCGACAGAGGCCGCTCCAATGATAGTTGATTGACATGAGCATTTTACCTCAGATCAGCTGTAACAGTCCGCCCACTTTGTTTTGTTGCTGGAGCAGGGATGTAAGTTAGACAAGAATGTCTCCGATTGAGCGATTGAGGTGTTGTGTTGCTGGATGTAATAATGAACGTAGTGGTCGTCATTTGAAGAGTTCAGATGCAAAACCAGCTAAATCCGTCTTTCTTTAAAAAATGCATTTTTATCAGGCTCAGATGTATAGGTTTCTATGTAAGTACTGGTACTTCTGATTGGGCTGAGGCTGGTATGAAGTAAAAGTATTTGATGGACATATAATATGTGTATATTTTTGACCGAGATGGCTTTTAGCTGGTTTTGCATGTGAACTCTTTATTTACTCCTGCTGTCTGATATGCTGAAGATGCAGTCGATTACATTTGTTTGTGAAGGGAATGCGCCTCCCGATCTACATAAAAGTGTCTATGTTTCTCACAAATCATTCATGATCCAGCTTCACTTACAGTAGAAGTGAGTATAAGGGTTTTTTTTTAATGAATCTTTGCAATCGCCTTTCCTAATAATGTGCTAGTTAGCAAGTTTAGCGGGTAAATGCAGCTAAAGTAAACAGGCTCGTCTCTCCACAGAGAGAAGAGAGGGGTGGGGCGAGCAGAGCTCATTTGCATTTAAAGCAGCCTCGACCAGGATGAGATGATTTTTGCAGAGCTGATTTTGGCAAGGTAAAAAGGGTGTTGTTTTACAAAACCATTGAGAATTTTTAACCAAAGTATATTATAGACTTTTCATTAAGACCCTAAGGAATCATATCAACTTGTGGAAAATGGGCTTCCGATGACCCCTTTAAGGTCGTTTTTGAGTGTTAATGCAAATAACAGGAAATGAAACGCACTTGCTGAATAAATTCCTCCATACGAATCAAAAAGTCATGTGACTTTGCCCTATGGGAGGTAAAATGAAAAATTAAATACAAAATATTTACAATTAAATAAATTGTTTTAATGTTTTAAATGTACACTAAATACAATGAGTTAAATAGTGCTTTTTGACTCACTCAATTTGGACTTAAGTACATATTTATATGTCATTTCTTACTTCTATTGTCTTTGAAATATGGTTAAAGTGTACTGCCTAATGTACTGACAAGCATTTATGGTAAACTAAATGCATTTGAATGTCATTTTTATTATATTTCTAAATATATTTGTAATTACACATTTGCAACGATGAAGTTGCAATTTAGTACATTTAAAATATATAACATTAAAAACCTTTGCAAAAACACGGCCTCCTTAATTACTGCTGCTATATCTGACAAACAATGCCGCTCTCACGCTACACATCATGTTCTCACACAGTGAAAAATACATCGCGGATCAAACAGAAAACTGATAACATGCCAACAGACAAGACAGAGCAGGTTACTTCTGGTATGAAACAAAGTCTCAGCTTTAAAATGTTGCAATTTTTTCAAGGAATTCAAACAATGAATACCGTTTTGTGGCTCTTTAATGTGTTGTGACAGATTAGTTTATTGCCTTATTAGATCAATCAACACGTGAACTGATCGTCTTTTCTTATTTACTTAAAGCACGAAATAAACATGAATGAACATCTGAATATTTTTTATTTCAACCACGGAAAGATGTTAATACACACAATTTTTCAAGTCTACCAAAGTTAATCTAATCTCTTGTCTCATTTGTTTGTCAGACAAAATGGCAGATTGAGCGTATCTGTTTTCGAAGGGTCAATTGTTTGCTGACAATTTTTTTTTAAATCACAATGATTTTAAATGATTACAAATTAATACTAATACTAACATGTTTAAATGAAATAAACTTTTTAAGCGTACTTAAGTCTATTAAAACATTTAAGTCTACTGTCTTTAACTTCAGTTGCCTTTTATTTCATTAATATTATTTTACCGGCAAATTAAGCACACTTCTTTGTTACAAGTGGTTGTTTCGTTATAAAAGAACCAAAACTTGACCTTTTGAAAAGCATTTGCTGCATTGCTCATTACTAGAGCAGGCGTTGTGGCATAATGAAACCGAAAACAAGGCTAAAAATACAGACTGACTACAGACAGCAGATCCTCGGAAAGGTGAACACATCTGAGACTGACTCTTGGACTGTGCCAAGGCCAGATGTGCCTTGAATCATGTGTGTTTTGTGGTCTTCTTCTTTGGAAACATTTGTCTCCGTCTTGGATCTCTGGGCGAAGGATGGAAAAGACTCCAGGCATGTTTTTGAGATACAGTTCAGACGCCACATAGTTACATTTTCTCACTTCATAGGTCTGCCGCCTGCCAAAACTATTTATTTGCTTGGTTTTATGATGGAAACACTGGCAAATATGTTTCTGCTCTTACTATTAACCACAGACCTGGAACAGAAATAAGAATTGCATTTTTTTTGTTTCCTAAACTGCCTTTCAGGACATCTGTGGACATCAGAGTTGTGACACATTGGGTGTAGCTGATGTTGGAACCATGTGTGACACCAAAAGGAGCTGTTCTGTTATTGAAGACAATGGCCTGCAGGCTGCTTACACGACTGCACACGAACTAGGTCTGGTTGTCCTCCGATAACCTCACCCTAAGCAAATGTTAAATTGATTTCTCTGTCAGTAATATTATTTCGTCCCAATTTTAGGCCATGTTTTGAGTATGCCTCATGATGACACTAAGATGTGTGAGCAGCTTTTTGGACATCTAGGCGAGCACCATATCATGGCACCTGTATTCACTCAGCTCAGTAAAACCTTGCCATGGTCTCCCTGCAGTGCTTTGCACGTCACAGAGTTTTTCGACAATGGACATGGTACGTGCACCCTCCATCTCTATGTATGGCTTGTATCATAGTGTATGTTTGCAATTACATTTTTAGCTGGGTCAATAATGTGACGATTGTTTTCCCGGCCATACCTCCTAAATTTTTAAAAAGAAAAGGAGAAAAGAAAGAAAATGATATGCACAGTGACTTGAATACATGTCTTCTATTATAAACATGTTTTTAATTTCTAAATTAAAGTCCAGGTTTTCATTTATTTATTTTTTAATATAAGATTTTGAGTGCACATTCAAGTTCGAAGTCTTGAAAGTCTTGGAAATAAATTAGTTTATCATAATCTTATATTAGAAAAAGCCATATTTCTTGTGCAATACAAAGCTAAAAAGTAACAATTACTATTACATATAAAACAGTAAATTATCTTCCTCATGATTGTGTGTCAAGGTCAGTAAATTTAATATTTATTATTTTCAGTGTGGTGGAACTTTCCAAAAACATATGAATTAATAATTGAAATAAATAATTAAATAAAAACATATATACATACATACAATTTCCGTGAACATTTAAAGATCTTTTAGAAAAAAATGAAGTAAAATATTGTGTTACCTTTTCTTGACCTTTTCTTTCTAACTACTATATATTAATTTAGTTTATTATTTTACAATCTACTAAAATAACTAAAACTAGAGCTGGAATACTGAAAATAAAATATATATTATTAATAATAATAATAATAATAATTATATATATATATAAAAATATATATATTAGATACAATAAATGAATGAATGAATAAATAAACAAATGCTATTTTCGTGGACATTTAAAGATCACTTAGAAAATAATAATTAATATTTTACGTAAAATATTATATATATAATTTTCATTTAGTTTATTAGTTTAACAGTCTACTAAAATAACTACAACTAGAGCTGAAGTTCTGAAATAAAATTAATAAAAATATAGATATATATTAGATAGATGATAGATAGATGGAAAATGGCATTTTCAAAACCAGCAAAAATACAAAATGTATATCAGTAAGAATTTGTTGGATGTGTTTTAATCCTGAATTCCTGATTTTTTTATTCTTTATGGACAATCTTATTTGTTGGTGACCCAGCTTTAATAACTAATAACTAAAATCAGGGATTCCTGTGAACAAAAAAGTCAGCTTAACTTGGTGTGTGTCAGGGTTTCCCTCGTTTATAGTAAAACACTTTTACATCACCTTTTGCTTGTCGTTACGCAGATTCTTATTTTTTCACTTTCCGTTGACTCAGAAGGAATGCATTCCTGTCACTTCACTGCAAGTCATAAAACAGGAATGCAACAAATGTCTTTTTCCACCGGCCTGTGTCTCTGTAGTATCAGTCTTGCACATTTCCTTTTTTAACCGCTGTATCATTTGAAGTGGGCAGTGGCCCATGTTCCCCACGTGCATTTTTGCTCACTCGTGTTCCTCCTCGCGGCTCACTCCCCCAGATGTGCATTCCTGCGAGTCTCCCTAAATGTCAGCTCCAGGAGCCCAATGTTCCTACTGTTACACAATCCTTTGATTGTGTGATTTACTACACTCTAACTCTTCCTCTGCATAATAACAGGAGACTGTTTACTGGACACCCCAGAGACGATAGTGGCTTTACCCACTGAGCTGCCAGGCATAACTTACAGCCTGGACCGCCAGTGCCAACAGATATTTGGAGAGGAGTTTTCACATTGTCCCAACACCTCAGCTAGCGAGGTGTGCACACAACTGTGGTGCCAGCAAGAAGGCCGGTCTGTTTGCACAACTAGGAATGGGAGTCTTCCCTGGGCGGATGGCACGAGCTGTGGCCCCAACAGGACCTGCCTGAACAGCGTATGCATGTCCTCGGAGGAAGTCATGAGGCCTAAGGTATTTTAAGCTACTCTTGTGTAACATAAATAGGATTTTTAGCTCTATCTACAGTTGAGGTCAAAAGTTTACATCCCCCTTTCAGAATCATTAAAAATGTTAATTATTTTACCAAAGTAAGAGGGATCATACAAAATGCATGTTATTGTTTATTCAGTATTGACTTGAATAAAATATTTCACAGAAAAGATGTTTACATATAGTCCACAAAAGAAAATAATAGTTGAATTTATAAAAATCACCCTGTTCAAAAGTTTACATACACTTGATTCTTAATACTGTGTTGTTATCTGAGTGATCCACAGCTGTCTTTTTTTCTTTTGTTTTTGTTTAGTGATAGTTGTTCATGAGTCCCTTGTTTGTCCTGAACAGTTAAACTGTCTGCTGTTCTTCAGAAAAAATTCCTTCAGGTCCCACAAGTTCTTTGTTTTTGCAGCATACTTGTGTATTTGAACCCTTTCCAACAATGACTGTATGATTCTGAGATCCATCTTTTCACACTGAGGACAACTGAGGGACTCATATGCAACTATTACAGAAGGTTCAAACACTCACTGATGCTCCAGAAGGAAATCCGATGCATTAAGAGCCGGGGGGGTGAAAACTTTTTGAATTTGAAGATCAGGGTATAAATTCAACTTATTTTGTAATCTGGGAAACATGTAACTCTCTTCTGTAGCCTCTGAAGGGCAGTACTAAATGAAAAACTATGATATTTAGACAAAATAAGAAAAATGGACACATCTCCATTCTGTTCAAAAGTTTACACCCCCGGCTCTTAATGCATGGAGTTTCCTTTTGGAGCATGGATGTCAAAATCATACAGTCATTGTTGTAAAGGGTTCAAATACACAAAAATGCTGGAAAACCAAAGAATTTGTGGGACCTGAAGGATTTTTCTGAAGAACAGTGGGCAGTTTAACTGTTCAGGACAAACAAGGGACTCATGAACAACTATTCAATTCAATTTTTCAATTCAAATTTATTTGTATAGCGCTTTTCACGATACATATCGTTGCAAAGCAGCTTTACACCAAATTGACATTTTTACAATATATGTAGTAGTAGCTTGATGCACATATGGCAGAGATGTGTGGTAAAGATCAATTAATGACGTAATCAAACAGACAAAGAACACTATAAATTAGTAGCAGAATTCGGTAGTGCTGTATGTTTTCAGGGTTGGCATCATCTGAAGTCCTCTGTGGGGTTGGCATCATCTCTTCTTAAGTGTTCTGGATCCACACTGGAGCTTGTGAACTATCACTAAACAAAAAACAGCTGTAAACTTTTGAACCGGGTCATTTTTAGAAATTCAGCTATTATTATTTTTTTTTTTGTGGCCTATATGTAAACATCTTTTTATGTTAAATATCTTATTCAGATCTGTACTAAATAAACAATAACATGCATTTTGTATGATCTCTCTTATTTTGGTAAAATAATTAACATTTTTAAAGATTCTAAAAGGGGGATGTAAACTTTTGACCTCAACTGTATCTACCTATCCTTTCAAAAGGTACTAATTACACACTTTAGAGATAAAAAGCTGAACCTTTTAAAACGGTACCACCCTAGTGACTGCTTTTGTACCTTTTTCTGAGAGTGCATTTGGTTGGGTAATGCTAGCACCACTAAAATCACTCACTTCATCTTCAGGACTGTAGAACATTAATTTGGTTGTGTGGTTCTTCTGGTTCAGCCAGCTGTGGATGGAGGCTGGGGCGAGTGGGGACCATGGCAGCCGTGTTCCAGATCATGCGGAGGTGGAGTGATGTTCTCCTACCGAGAGTGCACCCATCCATCTCCTCAAAACGGTGGAAAATACTGTGTGGGCCAGAGAGTGAACTATCAGTCCTGCAACAAACAGGCCTGTGAGAATAACCAAGGTGGGTCTCAGTAAATTTAGTTACCCATATGTCTTTTCATATTGTGCTATTAGTTAACAATTCTTTGTTATTGCAGGAAAAAGTTTCAGGGAGGAACAATGTGAGAAGTACAACAATCCAAATCACTTTGATGTTCATGGAAATGTGAAGCAGTGGATACCAAAATACGCTGGAGTGTCGTTACGGGATAGGTGTAAACTCTTTTGCAGAGCAAGAGGCAGCAGTGAATTCAGAGTGTTTGCAGCTAAAGTAAGTCATTTTAAGATTTAAAATTTTATATTTGGTACTTATACTTTCCTGGGAATTGAAACCATGACCTTAGTATTGTTGAAATAAAATGAAACATTGTTTAATTATCTAAGGTAATTGATGGAACCCCATGCGGTCCAGATACCACATCATTCTGTGTGCAAGGCCAGTGTATCAAAGCCGGTTGTGACCTGGAGATCGATTCTAGTAAGAAGCTGGACAAATGCGGCGTGTGTGGAGGAAACGGACAGAGCTGCCGGATGATATCTGGCTCTTTCAATAAAGTCGTGTAAGGATATACCACTGCCATTTTTAAGTTCGTTTATTATGGTCGCAGTAATAGAGTGCATTCTGCCCACTTTTTCAGCTTTGTTGGTTCCTTTTTCTATTTAGTAATATTGGAAAAAGTCTTAAATAAAGCATTATAAACCATTAACCAAGTCAATCAGCTACAAAATTGGGCAAAAACACAATGGTTCTTGCCGCCGGTCTCTGATTGAAGTTTTCTTTGCAGAATCATGGGTAATGTGGTTTTATGTTTACCCTGACTTCTGCTGTTAAATGCGTTTAGAAACAAATGGCTTCAACAAAAGCATAAACAGTTGAGGTCAAAAGTTTACACCCCCCTTTCAGGATCTGCAAAATTGTAATTATTTTACCAAAGTAAGAGGGATCATAAAAAATGCATGTTATTGTTTATTTAGTACTGACCTGAATAAGATATTTCACATAAAATATATTTACATATAGTCCACAAGTAAAAATAATAGTTGAATGTATAAAAATAAGCCTGTTCAAAAGTTTACATACACTTGATTCTTAATACTGTATTCAAAGACTATATGGTTTTGAGATCCATCTTTTCACACTGAGGACAACTGAGGGACTGAATTTGAAGATCAGAGTAAATTTTACCTACTTTGTTTTCCTCTGTAGCCTCTGAAGGGCAGTACTAACTGAAAATATGATATTTAGGCAAAATAAGGAAAATGTACACATCTCCATTCTGTTTGAAAGTTTTCACCCCCCGGCTCTTAATGCATCGGTTTTCCTTCTGAAGCATCAGTGAGTGTTTGAACCTTCTGTATTAGCTGCATATGAATCCCTCAGTTGTTCTCAGTGTGAAAAAATGGATCTCAAAATCATACAGTCATTGTTAGCAAGGGTTCAAACACACAAAACCAAAGAATTTGTGGGACCTGAAAGATTTTTCTGAAGAACAGCAGGCAGTTTACCTGTTCAGGACTCATGAACAACTATCACTAAAAAACAACAACAACAACACAGCTGTGGATCATTCATGTAACACCACAATATTAAAGGGGATGTAAACTTTTGAATGGGGTCATTTTTATAAATTCAACTTATTTTCTCTTGTGGACTATATGTGAACATCTTTAATATATCTTATTCAGATCAGTACTAAATAAAACATTACATGCATTTTATGTGATCCCTCTTAATTTGGTAAAATTAACATTTTGCAGGTTCTAAAAAGGGGGTGTAAACTTTTGACCTTGTATCATGGATTAACAACTTCGCTCTCAACAGGTCTCAACCCCGGGTGTACTTGTATGGCTTAAAATGACATAAATGATGTCTCTAACTGAAATGTATAGTAGAAAACCTATGATTTACATTACTAAAAAAATCCACATTGTTTTATACACATTTTGGACTATAGGGGGCGCCATTATTTCGCTGACATGAAATGGTTGCACTCAGTGAGCTCCTGACTCATTTGGTTGTAATTTTCAGTCAAAGAGCAACAAGTGAAAAGATGCAAGTCTTCACTGCTTTCCTAGCAATAGGAAGAGGAGGAAAGAATGGGAAGAGCTTACAAATGGCGGAGACAAGAAACGCTAGATGCCATCCTGACAGGCTGTAAACGTGCCGATGCTTGTCATGATGGCGCAGCCACTGAAGGAGTTCCTCAGCGTGGATTTCACTCAACATTTGGGAGCGTTTAGACTCCTTGTGCGGAAAAATCGATGGTACGGCATTTGGTTTAAGCCTACGCTTATATCTGTCATCTTTTGTAAGCTCTTCAGTAGCTGTGGTCATCGCATAAGTATTTTATTTTCCAAGTTGTGTTGCGGTAAAAATAGCAACAGGTAGCGTCGGTAGCTCACCGAGTGCAACCATTTCACATCTTCGAAGTAATGGTGCCCCCATAGTCCAACATATGTTTAAAACAATGTGGAGTTTTAAAATACTATAAATCTTTCATGGGTTTTCTGCTACGTATTTTAATAAGAGACATCTTTAATGTTTCATTAAGATATAAAAGTCTTAATACCTAGGGTTCCCTTTAAAGTTAACAAAGTTAACATTACACTTCACTATGGAGAAAATAAATGAAAATTAATTTCTGTCGAAATTTTTTCCATTTCTTTAGCCATGGGTATAAGGATATTGTGACGATTCCAAGTGGAGCCACTAATATTAACATCAAACAGCAGAGCCATGGAAGTATACCACACGATGGGCATTATCTGGCTGTACGAAGAGAAGACGGTAATTATATCTTGAATGGCAACTTCTCTGTATCCACAGTGGAGCAGTTTATTCCAGTTCTGGGTGCTGTGCTGAAGTACAGTGGCTCATCCACTACACTCGAGAAACTTCAAAGCTTCCGCCAGCTTCAGGAACCAATCACAATACAGCTGCTCTCCACCGCTGGGGAATCCATTCCACCAAAGGTCAAATACACCTTCTACATCCCCAAAACTATGACTTTTAGCAAACCCAAAGACAAAAAGATTGCCGGCAAACTGATCCATCCATTTGGGGTGCCACAGTGGGTCTCGGGCGAGTGGTCTGAATGCTCCAAAACGTGCGGTTCAGGATGGTCCAGGAGAAGTGTGGAATGTAAAGACAATGCTGGCTTCTATTCAAACCACTGTAATAAAGATCTCAGACCTTCTGATATCAGGCCCTGCGCAGACCTGCCATGTCCGATATGGCAAATAGGGCCTTGGTCTTCATGCTCACAAACTTGTGGCCATGGGGAACGCCAGCGTGGGATTCTCTGCATTGATTACGCTGGAAAGATTGTTGAACCGGAGAACTGTGACCATGCCAAGATGCCTGAATCAGTATCTGAAAAGTGTTTCTCCCAAGAGTGCTGAGGACTTTCAAATTATTCAGATAATAAAATGCTCCCAGAACAACATAAAGATTATTTTTTGACCGTGCTTCAGGTTGGAGCAGGAAATATTCAGCTTTAGATGGAAAATTGGTTGAGCTTTCATGAATGTTGCACGGACTGATCACTTGGGCTTTGGTTTTCCAGATACGTATATATTTATAACCACTATTGAAGTGTGATCCAATAGATATCTACCTCAGCAAGCAATGCTTTATTGCAGTTTTCCTAACTTCTGTCACCTAATTGCTTTCTCAGAGCATTCCACCTAAATTATTTTTCAAGTATGTCATATTCTCAACAGTACAAAACACACCGATCAGCTGAGACTTAACATTCATCTCAGGCTGACTTTATTTGAAATGAGGAGAGAAATCAGTTCCATTTGGAATTACAGAGTGGAATTATTTTAACTTGGAATGCGAAAAGCTTACTAGGAACTGTCACTTGCTAAGCCGCTATCAAGGTGCTATCATTCTTTTTTATTCATTTATTGCTTTGTGGTCAATAATTTTTGATTTTAGATGATTAATAGAGTTAAAGCGTATCTAAAACACTAAAACACTTGATAAAGCATGATCATATAAATCTATTAGAGCTAATTTCATGTATATTTAAAACCGTATCAGAGGTAAACAGTGGTTGAGCCTAATTTATATTCTGAAACATTAATAATTACAGGTAAGTGTTAGTTTTAATGTTTGAAAATTTCTCTGAAGTGTCCATTCAGAGGGTTCTGTAACTTACTATTTACTATCGCTGTTCTTTGTATTAAACACTGTTTTATTTCAAAATGCACATAGCAAATTGTTGTGAATTGCTATGTGAATGAAAGCCTGGATGTTTGCAAACATCAGTCCTTTTAGGGTTTTCATATTTCATAAGTGGATATGTCTGAAAGCTTTAGAGAACTGTGTGAACAATACTGAGGAAAAAACAACATGAAACTAAACTGACAAATAGTTAATGCTCCATTCAAATGATTGTATATGAATGTTAATATGGCATTGACCATTCCAGTTGTATACATTAGTCAAAACATATTATCAAAACATATTATCCCTTCAGTGAAGGATTGTACTTTGTTACTTCTTCATTGTAAAGCTATTTATTTTTGTACATTTTATATTGTATAAAATGGATACAAATTATGCAGTGTTTCCTTCTTTTTGTTTTGTAACTTATCAATAAAATGCCTAAACATTACAAAAACATCTGTTTGGATGAATTTATTTAATTAAAGCCAAATCAAAAATGTACGTGAAAAACATAAACATAAGAATGGCTACAATAAAGGACCTGCACAGCATAATCGGTCAAGAAGGTTCTGATTTTCCTGATATCACAGAGCATGGATCTGTACGCTAAGATGTGGTTTGTAAAGTTCAGCTAGATGTCAAATACGATAACAAGATTCCTGGCTGGCTGTAGTGTTGTTGACCTTAGGAAGGTTGAGCTGGAGGTGGCGTTCCTGTATCCAGTCCAAAATGTCAGAAAGATTTCCTGAGATAGATGCTGAGATCTTAGGCTTATTGAACTGGAATGACCCTCTGTTATCTGCGTAACAGGAAAAGTCATGACAGGACTCAGAGACGTTACAGGTTGAGAAAAGAGGAGGGCCAAACACCGAACCCTGAGTTACGCCAGCGGTTAGCTGAAGCGTTTTAGACACTTCTCCACTTCGCAAAGCCTTGAAGGATAGGTCTCAGAGGCAGATACAGCTGTTTGTTGTAATATAGACATGCAGCCCTCCACCATTCAACAGGCTACTAGGTCTTCAAATCATGACAGCTAAAAGTGCCTCTGAAACCCATCACTGCCAAAGCAACCTCTGATGGTCCAGTAAGACTAACACTGTGGCCCTAATGTGTGACTTGGAGTTCCAAAACATATTTTGGCATGGCATTCAAAAAGTAACAACAACTCCAAGCTTCGGCTCAGCCTTAATCAGATTGCATTTTATTGGGCCAACATAGCCTCAGAGTTTTTTCCCTAATTTCGAAGAGGTGCTCTTTCCTAAAAGAGGGCCCCTTTGAGAGAATGTTTGTTTGATGGAAAATCCTATTCCACATGTCTGAGAGGCAGCTGCTCCCTATCTCTTTGAAAAGTTTCGCATGAGTTTGGCTCTGAAAGAGATGCATCTGCTACAATTGTTACATAACTTCGCACTATATCTTCTCTCTAGCTTTTCCTCCCCGCTGATAAAATGAACAGAACTGCACTTTTAAAACAAAGCATGAGCTTTAATAGTTTGACATGTTTACAACTAACCAGACTGTCTATTTGAGGCCTTCGATTGAAATTATTCATAGAAGTATATGCTGATGAACTGAACATATTATCTACCAACATGATCATCTAAACAATTCCACAAAAAGTGTTTTGTGAGCTGTTTGTTGCTTACATACTCTTACAGACATTGTGTTCTCATAAACTGCCGCGTAAGAACAGGCTGCACACTATGATGTTGTGCAAATTTACCTTAAGGATGTGGAACAGAACTTTCAACCACTACTCCACCCAAAAACACACAAAGCAAAAATGTTTCTGCTAAATTACAGCAACACACACATTGTTCTAATATGTGGTTGTGGTTTGCAGGTAACTATTTAGCCAGCATTTTTTATCCAAACTGAATTAGATTGAACACATTATGTGCCTGACTTAGTGCAACCAGTGGAATTTTTCAGAAACCAAGCCAGGACAAATCTATTGTGTCTCTGCTAAGTCAGTGGAAATGACAAATCAATAAAAGAAGTTTTGTTTATTTTCAGCTTCTGTTATATAATCGTCATCCATCCAGGGTTATGCTAGGGGTGCATATCTTTATAAAATGTTTTATTTTAAATTACAGCTGTCGCAAGCGATTTTAACGTGCATATGTGGGTACTTTTTGTTTACCTAGCAATTTTGATCAAAATTACAATGCGCTGATTATGTCTTGCTCAAGGGCTCAGTGGTGACAGATTTGTGTTGTGAACTCTGAAAAACTCCTATTCTCACATCAACTCGCAAGCTAATTGCTATCTTCATGCAGACCCTTGAGCATAAAGACTACAAACACACCCTTATTTGTTTCTAAATGAGGCGACACAAAGAGCTAATGCAAAACACACATGAAACGCATGAAAAATGTATAAGAATGTGGCCGTTTTTTTGTTGTTGTTTTTTTCAAGTGCTAGGCAAACAGCATGAAATAAAATTTGCTGTGCTATCCAGACAAGTCTGTAAAAGCTTTTTGCCCTCCCATTCATCTTAATGACACTTTATGAAGTAGTAGTTTATTTGAAATGTGTCTTATTTCCGTATGGCAGCTCAGTTCTGTTGCCAGGAGCCAATCACCTGAACCTAAATGTTATGTGACTAATGACTCCAGGGCATCATGGCAGTGCTGACATCATGGCAGTGCTGATTGGCTGATGGCAACCCTGCACTAACAACTGTGATTAGGGCTGTTCGATTCCGAAAATTTTGGAATCAAGTCTGATAGAGTGGAGGAACCTAATTTCGCCATGACTGTAGGATATAAAGGTCTTAGAAAGTGGCCTTATCTTAATATTAAGCTTTATTTTTAACAATTATGATACATTCCTATATTTAAGTTGAAATTTTGTCTGCACTGCACATGAAATTAGTCATAGCCCACAGCGCAGCAGTGGACATGCATTTATTGCATGAATGGAACAAGGCCCATTTTAGCTGAATGATGTCATTGATGTCAGGCTGCATCCTCAAACTCAAACGAGCTTAGTACCGAGTCTTTTCGTTCAGTTTATTTTCGTGAACCGATGTTCTGCGATGTTTGATGACAGCAGCTGAGATATGCAGCCTTTGTATGACGCAGCCTTTCATTTAGATATATAAGATAGATAAGCTTGAAAACGTGTATGAATGGGGAGTTGATTCCAACCTTTGGAACTAATTCATACAACCTCCAAACTAATTACGTTACTTAGTTACTTTTTATGGGAAGTTACTTTACTTTTGCGTTACTTTTTAAATCTAGGCCTTTTCACACCAAAAGCCTCAGGTTTTGAGAAAAGTAAATTCACGTCTGTACAGTAGACCGCAGAAGAAAAAAATGTCAACTCTTCAGCAGTAAAAAAGGAAAACACGTTAGATTATCTTGAGAATATTTGCTTATTAGTATGGTTGAATTGGATCATCGAAGGTCAGCAGCAAAGACATTGGTTAATAAAATGGGATTAAATGCATAAAGGATATTTGCATTATTTAACATATTTAATTATTGCAGGTTTGCGTCATATTCTGAGTTGAATTTCACTGTTTCAGAGAAATAAAGTATGATGATAGTTGTGGAAAGATTGCGTCATTTTCAGTTCATGAGGGAGGCACTGAAAGCGGCTTACCGGCAGTACGGCACAGTCAATGCTGGCAGGCAGAACGATTCTGATGAAGGGTAAGCTAGGGCGTTGAGACTGATTCCTTTTTTAACTCTGGTTAATCCTAGGAACAGGGAGTATGGAAAAATCAATTGAATCAGAGCACCTCTCCACATGCTCTAGCAAGACTGTCACATGTTTAAAATATCCTGTCATAGGACTGAGCCAGTGCATATTCCTGGTTATAAAATGTACAATACTATCACTAATCTCAAATCTGTGACCCAAAGGTGGGCAAATTACAGAACAAATTTGCTGTCATAGAACAAATAAAGCACCTATAATTGCAGTATGATACAGACATGCTAAAAATGAGTATATATCCTGTTTATACTTGTGCAAATTACATGAGTCTTTAAAGATGTTCTGAACTAAAGCCCAACTAAAGTTCACTACTGTCTCTGTAGTCAGAGTAGTCTTTTGGTGGAAAAATAATTTGGTAATTATATCTGCAAACCTCTAAGCTATAACCTTAACAGCTCAATCAAATTAATTCATTTTCAAGCTGTTGTTACCTGTAAGTGTAAGCTTTCTTATTGACCAGCAGCCTTTAATGATTAATGATTAACACCATCCATGTGTCTTAAAGAGACAGTGTCAGATTTGCATTGAAAAATCACCACCAGTGATGGGAATACCTGCGTTACAAATAAATGGCGTTACTAACGGCATTACTTGTTTAAGTAACAGGTAAGCAGAAGAATTACTGTTTCCCACGTTACAACACGGTTACCCTTACTGACAATAAAATGCGAAGTTACTATAAGTGAGCTCACTGAAGCGGCTTTCATCCGAGTAGGCTTTCTCTCAGCCATTAGACCTGCAAAACTGCACATCGCATTGTGTTGCATTCTTCTTCTAAGGTAAATTCTGGCTTAGTCCTTATTCCTCTCAGTGCGTCTTCTTCCAGAAACGGAAAGTAGCTGAGATGAACTTGATGAATGTTCATGTCTGTTTATTTTCTTTATTTTACAAAAGCACATTGTTTGTTGTTATCATGACTATACTCAACAATGATAAAAAAAATTAGGAGTATTTGTAGTTCTTTTATCATTAAGAAAAAACGAGAGGCTTCAACAGTGTTGCAGCGGGATGTTTTTTTAATGTCCACAAGTTGAAGCGACCCCAACAACGTGATATTTAGGAACTGGAGGGTCTCTCACATTGTCCCACAGCAACATTAAGATAGTGTAGATTAATGTACAATGTTTTATTTAATATTGGAGGCATCCAAGTTATTGGACATATCTGAACATTTTTTAAAAAAGTAACACAATAGTTACTTTCTCTGGTAATTATTTACTTTTATAATGATGTAATTCAGTTACTATTAACTAGTAACTAGTAACTGTAATTACTTTTTTAAAGTAACATGCCCAACATTGGCACACACACAATTTTCAGATTTTTTAAAATCTAATTATTGATTTTTTTACAACTCTGAACCGGTGTATAAGACTTTACAAACATGTTATTCTAAATCTTACAGAACGTTAGATTTATTTCAAAGCACTTCAAGAATAAGACTTGGCTCTGCAAAAATCCTATTAAATAATTATTTTTGCACAGACTTCTGGAAAATTCTGATGATGATTTTGGCTTTGCTCTCTCTTTTATGATCTCACAATAAAAATGGTTTATAAGCTCACCTCTTGCCTGTGTTGAAAAAGTCATTAATTTATTAAATCCCATTAATGAGAATTATTCTTTTTAAAGCCCTTATTTGAATTATACTCTCTCACATATAATGCCACATGTGTTTTTAAGGTATTCATCATTACAAGCCACTCAAGATGCTTTTAAACTTTATAGTTTATGCTGAAATGCAGCTTTATTTCTATTTTAAAAAAGTATGTGGGCTTACATTATATACAGTAAACTGAAATGATTAGTATGCCTATTTTTTATTAGCTAGAAAGAACTGTGATTTTCTTTTCAGACAGAATTTGATGAGGTTAACCTGAGGCAGGAGTGAAAGGTCAGGCTTTGATCAGGTTTTAATTCTTTGCTCTTGTCTTGGCATTTATTTTCCCTTGAGTAGTTACAGATTTTGTGTTTGTGTGCTGATACACACTGTTTTTTTTTCTTTTTACCCCCATTACATTTTGACAACTGTGTCCTATTTGAACAATTAATACCACAAGGTAACCTCAGGCTTTGTTCCACTGTGACCGTGCTCAAAACATTCAGATATCTTGGTCAGTATTATGCAACATGGTAAGAGATTAATCACTTGCAACCTGTTTAATAGTGGATTGCAAGAATATGTTCCTCAAGTATTTGCGTTACTTGGTGCCATGTGAACAACACACTAATGAAATAAAGGCATTAAACAGCAGGACCCCTCTTAGAATTTAGCAGCTTTAATTGGAATCGTATGTACACATTAGCAGTTTGATATTAATAATGATTTGTATATTCTCTCACTTTATACAGTTGAACACTGCTATGGTTTTCTTCTAGATTTTTTGCATTTTCACTTTTTTTAGTTTAACTTTTATTGTTTTATTTTGAAAACATGGACATGTTGTTGCACCTTCATGTTTTAAGCAGTAAACTGTAGTGAAGGATTCATGCGAATTCTGAAATATTTTAAAATCTGTTCAAATATATGGGATATGAGTATGATTTGATATGCTTACAATAAAAGTGCAGATATTTAAAGTATGTTTTTAAATTATTTAAACAAAACAAGTTTAATATATAAATGTTTAAAAAAATGTTTCTCAAACGCAATTACATGTTAGTACATATTAGTTTCCATTATCCAAAGACTTTTTTTAATACTAAGACGTTTTAAATTTCAAAATAGGGGTGTCTCAATATACCGGTATTGATGCAAATTGAGATTTTAGTTAGGGTGTGGCAGTATACCAGTATTGGTTATATGTGAAAATGAATAGAAAAAAACCCATAATGTGGCACATAATAATCCAACGTAGGCGCCATTATGTTTTAGGGGCCGTTCACATATCGCGTCTTTTGCGCGCTCAAGTTCGTTATTTCAAATGTAGACGCGCGGCAGCCGCGCTCATAACGGAAGCGACGCGGTCGCGACGCGCATGCGGTGCGACACGCTAGGTTTTTTTTCAGGCGCGTCCGCGCCGCATCGAGGTGAAAACTTTTTAGAATGCTGCAAGCGCACTGCGGGTCATGTGACAAGAACCAACCAATTAGCTTCATCCTTTCCCGTAACAAAATTGAAAGCTCAGCCAAGATGGAGAAACAGCTGATCACAGCTGTACAGGGATAGCCATTTTTAAATAAATTTAGTAGCAGAGCTACCGCAAGTGATTTTTAGTGTTGGAAATCCGTTTGTCCTTTGATGCAATTTCCGCGTCTTCATTGAGAGTGCAGGTGGTTGCTTAGCAACGGCAGACGCCACGGGAGCGCAAGCTTCAGAGCGCTTTGGAAAGGAGGAGAAATCGGCGCGCCTAGCGTTTTCCACGCGTTTTTAGGCGCGATATGTGAACGGCCCCTTACTCCTACACGTCTCCCTTGTGGACTGAATAAGGGGCCGTTCACATATCGCGCCTAAAAACGCGTGGAAAACGCTAGGCGCGCCGATTTTACCTTCTTTCCAAAGCGCTCTGTAGCTTGCGCTCCCGTGATGACCTGCATGACCCGCACTCTCAATGAAGACGCGGAAGTTTCATTAAAGGACAAACGGATTTTCAGCACTAAAAATCACTTGCTGTAGCTCTGCTACTAAATTTATTTAAAAATGTACAGCTATGATCAGTTGTTTCTCCATCTTGGCTGAGCTTTTAATATTGTTACGGGAAAGGATGAAGCTAATTGGTTGAATCTTGTCACATGACCCGCGGTGCGCTTGCGGCATTCTAAAAAAATGTGAGATGTTTTCAACTCGATGCGGCGCGGACGCGCCTGAAAAAAAAATGAGCGCGTCGCGACCGCGTCGCTTCCGTTATGAGCGCGGCTGCCGCGAGTCTACATTTGAAATAACGAACTTCGGCGCGCAAAAGACGAGATATGTGAACGGCCCCTAATAAAACATGAAAGTCCAGGAAATCCCATATATGGACAAAGGCATCCAGCTGTCGCTTTAGCTGAATAAAATGCAGAAAGAAAAGTTTGCATGATGAAACATGATGCGAATCAGCACACGATTATACCAGTATATGGGTTATCTGTGTTCTTCAAGCCATCTCAGGTATTTTCATATGGATAATGTATATTTATATTGCAATGCTAATCGACATAGCTTTATATGCCACTGTATAGAATACTATAAAATAAGAATCAGTACACAGAAGTTATTTCAAACACTCGATCGACGCTATAACGGTAGTTTGGAGTAAAATATGTAGTCATTCTCATAAACTGTCTTAGTTTGACACTGTGCTAAACTAAGGCTAATCTACAGTAGCATTTTAATCTCTTCTGTTTAGTGTAATCGTTGCTTTTGTATACAGTGCTGTGATTCATTAGTCAAATAAAGGAAAACTAAATAAAGATTAATTTGACTAATAGCATCACTGATTTATTAATTAATTTTTATTATTAATAATTTTTCAAGATTTTTAGGCCATGATAATCTGATATTGTGACAGACATATTTCAAACTGGATTAAAAGTTAATATATTTGATAATATTTAATAAGTTCAGCCCTCATGGTAAATGCCCACTGAATTGCTCTGAATTGAAATGCTACCATGAGATTAAACAATGGCACCAAATGTAGCATCAACATATTTTCCGCACTTTCAAGCTAATTTATTCCACTGCTGTGATTAGAAGCAATGGAAAACCCAACCTGACACAATACCAATAAAAACCCCTGTGACACCTGTGACATTTTCCAGTAGCCATTATTCAATCCAACACGTGCAGCACATATGCAGCACATCATCTCCTAAAAACTATGAACAATTGCATATAATTCACTGGAATAGAGCAAGGAACGCTATGCGCCTCACATCCATCATGTTTCAGATATAGCATATGCCTTCTGTTGGTTCGATCAAAACAAAAAGAAGGAAAAAGTGAATAATAGATATATTTTATGGGTAATGGGTTTAGAACGTAGGAGAAATTAATAGACAGGCCTGGCATACAGCTGGCATTCATTTAAAGGAATAGTTCACCCTAAAATGAAAATTAGTTGAAAATTTACTCACTCTCAAATCATCCAAGACATAGATGCCTTTGTTCTCTTAATCAGAACAGATTTGGAGAAATGTAGCCTTACATCACTTGCTCACCAATGGATCCTCTGCAGCCATCCAAATCCCAAATCATGAAGGCACTTTTAACTTCAAATGAGTGGTCTATCCATAATGTTGCTTTCTCCAGTGAAAATGTCATCTTGTCTGAATCAGGAGAGAAATATGCACGTCAATGTTAAAACACTTTAATGATAGATTAGCTTCTTATAGACACACAACTTGTCACTTCACTTTTGGATTACTGTGTTGTTTTTGAGGGTGAGTAAGAAATTTGCAGGTTGATAGTTCAGGAAATGTATTCAAGAATATTTCACACAACATACATGTTTCACAGAACATACAGCAAAGGTTAGATGTTTTATTCTGCATGCAAAAGCTAATTGTTTTGGAAAAGTCAAATACTCTATTTGGTTTTATTGTTTTGATTCTTTTTTCAGTATCAACTGCTCTCCCACAGGCCTACCGTTTATGAGCTGAATTCTTTTCAAACAAATACTAACCTTATGGTCACACTAAAATACACTTTCATTTGGCATAACTAATTTATTATAATGGCTGCCTGGATAATTTAATAAGCAAACATCTTGCTGGCAAACTTTAGGGAATGTTATTTGTCTGATTATACTGTGCTGAAATCAGTGCACTGATAATGTAACAAAGATTATTTTATAATGCGTAGTTTCATTTATGTGTTCATTTTAATCAAGAAATGGAAAAACTATTTACAAGCGAAAGTTACAATTTTTTTAAATGTATGCAATAAAACTTTATGTTCCTTTAAAGCAGTATGGCCTGTGCCACGGGAAACTATATAGTTTCCTTTCCTTGGAAAAGAAAATCTTTTTTCCTATGATAATGTGGAGATATTACAAACTAAGCCTGATAAATGGTCATGGATAACAGTCTACCATGGTCAGGTCATGCACCATGCAGGACTAAAGCATTGGTCTTAATCAAAACGAAAGACATGATCCTACTGTGAGTTACTTTAGGCTTCTGTAAGTCTGGGTTGGAAATAAGTAACATATGGAAAGCTAGTTAAAACAGATGCTTTCAAAGTAGAAAACCTGTTAGAACTATAACTGTATAATTTGATAAACAGACATTTAAAAATAAATGTAGAAGTTTTGTAATCACAATCTTCAGACTTACATGCAGCAAACTTTACTGCAAAACACACAGCAGACCTAAAGCATAATAAATAATGTACTTTTTTGGGAGGTTGGCACATGGAACACAAAAATCGAATATTCAATAATCCATAGCTGACCACTGACTTCCGAATGCAAACACAAACAAACCATTTCAGAGTTTTAACCACAAGAGGTAGTGAGAACACAAAGGCATCTGTTTTCTCTTAAAAAATATTTATTTTTTACTTTTTCTGTGCTCTTATTTTTCCTTAATATCTTCCTCAGCTTTTATTCTTTTGAACAAAGACTGAAAACTTGTATAACGGACACTTTTCGTATTTACTGATTTCTTCAACTGTAAGTCACTTTGGATTTGGTCATCGCTTTGGATTTGGATCTGCCAAATAAATGTGTAAATGTAAATATAACTTTATTTTGCTTCAAAATCTTGACCACTATTCACTTGAATTATAAAGCTGGAAAGAGACAGAACATTTTATAACTACGATCGTATTCATCTAAAAGAAGAAAGTCATATGCACCTACACTGTAAAAAATAAAAAAACACAATTTGTTGAGTCAGCTTAAAATAATTTGTTACCCTGCTGCCTTAAAATTTTAAGTTCAGTCAACTAATATAAGTTTAGTCAACTTGAAATGTTAATTTATACTAAGCAACAACTTAGATATTTGTGTTTGCTAAACTTAACAAATGGGTAAGTAACCCAGCTGCCTTATAATTTTAAGTTGATTCAACTCAAATATCTAAGTTGTCGCTTAGTATAATTTAACTTTTCAAGCTGAATAAACTTTTTTTGAGTTGACTGAACCTAAAATTTTAAGGCAGCCAGGTTACACATTATTTTAAGTTGACTCAACAAATAGTTTTTTACAGTGTAGGTTGGCTTGTAGGTGAGTAAATCATGGGGTAATTTTCATTTTTGTGTGAACTATCCCTTTAAGTGTGAATATGATGGATATGATGGTGGGGGAAAAAACAGATTAACATTTGAATCGCAATTCAGTCTTCTAGCGATTTGCATCGATTCACAAATTTAAAAAAATCGTTAATAATAATAGCCTAGCCTAATAATAAGATGTTGTCAAAACTAAACAGCAATAACAATGGATAAAGAAAAACAAATACACTCTGCGCCATTTTTATCCAGGGCAAGCAATTATTGATCTTTTGTTTTTATGGGAAGTAGGGATGCGCCCCAATCCATATTTGCGAAGACACGGAAAACAAACAACGCCTTCTATGCAGCCACTAAAGGGACATGCTTAGCTGCCTGCAACCGTACTGTTACATTACATTACATAAAATTTTACTTACCACGTAAACAGAGTAAGGAGAAATGACTGATAGGCGATTGATTTGCAGATCCTGAGCAACACTGACAAACATGTAATCTTGTAAAATATGTGGTAAATACTGCTGCTCCGTGTATACACTGAGTATGTGTGAACGCAAATCTTGAAAGTGAAAGTAAAAAGCCAGCATATTAATAACGGCTCCCTGATGCACGCTGTAACGAGGTCATGAACGAATCCGGAGACGTAGGATCCATATGCAACCGTTTATTAGACCAAGAGGAGTTAAACAGGCAGAGTTCGACAACAACAGACTGGTATAGCGTAGGCAAATCCAAAGGGGTAACAATAATCCAGGCGGAAGGTCGGGGCAGGCGGCAATCAACGGGGATAATCCAAACAACAGGCGTGATACAGTTCAAGGCAGGCAGCACAGGTTCACATAAACAATAAACAGTCCAGTCGGTAACAAGAAGGCAGTCCGTGAAAATAACGCTCAGGATTGCTAGCATGGCCAAACAAAACTTCGCGAGGAAGCCGCCGAAGCGGCGTCCTAAAATGGCCGACCGAGCGGAAGTGACCCGGGCGACCCGGAACCGGAAGGCGGGGTCCCAGGTACGGGGTGATGGGTAATGTAGTGTGTTAAAAGTCCGGAGATGGTTCCCGCTGACGGCGGTCGGAGGGAGCCACAGAGACCGCGTCTGTGACAGAGCCCCCCCCCTGCGAGCGACTCCTGGCGCGAGGAGGTGCCCGACGCCGGGGTCTACCCCTCCTACGGGGAGCTGGTCGATCTGGGTGTAGTGAATGGAAGTCCGTAGTGAGTGAGGGGTCCAAGATGTCTTCAACATCGACCCAGGATCTTTCCTCAGGGCCGAAGCCCTCCCAGTCGACCAGATATTGAAGTCGACCCCTCCGGCGTCGGGAGTCCAGGATGGTGTTGACCCTGTAAACCTCCTCGCCGTCGATAATGACAGGGGGTGGCTCCTGTGCGGCGGTCTCGTCTAGGTTCTCCACTCCTTCCGGACCGACAGCAGGCTTAAACAGAGAAACATGGAAAGTTGGTGAGATACGGTACTCTGCGGGGAGAGCCAAACGAAACGAGACGGGTGTAATCTGTTTAATTATCTTGAAGGGACCCACGTACCTGGGACTGAGCTTTTTGCAGGGTAAGCGTAACCGGAGGTCCCGAGTGGAAAGCCAAACCCATTGGCCGGGCTCATACGGAGGGTTGGGTCGGCGATGACGGTCGGCCTGAATCCGGGTACGGTGCACTGCCCTCTGCAGGTGTACGTGGGCTTGATCCCAGGTCTCCTCGCTGCGCTGAAACCATGAATTGACAGCCGGGAGTTCTGAAGGTTCACCTGACCAGGGAAACATGGGTGGTTGGAAGCCTAAGGTACATTGGAAAGGGGTTAGGTTAGTGGCAGGTTTCCGAAGAGAGTTCTGGGCGTATTCGGCCCAGAATAAGTAACGGCTCCAGTCCTCCTGATGATTCTGGCAATACGAGCGGAGGAAACGGATCAATTCTTGATTAAGACGTTCGGCCTGGCCGTTGGCCTGTGGATGGTACCCCGAGGTGAGGCTGATGTTGACCCCCAGAAGATGGAAGAAACTGGCCCAGAGACGAGAGGTGAACTGGGGTCCACGGTCGGAAACAATGTCTTCAGGCAGACCGTAGATACGAAAGACCCAGTTACAGAGTAGCTCGGCTGTCTCCATGGCTGTGGGGAGTTTCGGTAGGGGAATAATTCTGCAACCCTTAGAGAACCGATCGACGATGGTGAGGATGGTAGTGTGTCCCGAGGAGGGAGGCAGATCGGTGATGAAGTCGACGGCGAGATGTGACCAAGGGCGTTGTGGTATCGGTAAGGGTTGGAGAAGGCCGGCGGGCAAGCGACGGGGAACCTTGGTGGTGTTGCACACCGAGCAGCCCCTGATGTGGTTGATAGTGTCCGAGCGCAGCGAGGGCCACCAGAACCTGTTGCTGACTAAACGAAGGGTGGCCTCAATGCCAGGGTGACCTGAGCTGGGAGCAGAGTGGACCTCAGTCAAGACTCGTGAACGTAACTCTGATGGCACGTAAGTACGGTCGTCAGGACATTCAGCGGGTGTAGGGTCCTGGGTCTGTGCTTCCTGAATCTCCGTCAAGATGTCCCAGACCACAGGTGCCACAATCACAGAGGAAGGCAGAACTGTTTCCGAGGAGCTGAGAGTGGTCTCGGGTTCATGAATGCGGGAAAGGGCGTCCGCCTTGGTGTTCTGTGAACCTGGACGATAGGTTACCTGGAAGTCAAAGCGTGTGAAGAACAAAGACCATCTGGCCTGGCGATGATTTAACAGTTTCGCTGAGCGGAGGTATTCCAGGTTCTTATGGTCGGTTAGAACCATAAAGGGATGCTTGGCACCCTCGAGCCAGTGCCGCCACTCCTCAAGGGCTAGTTTAATCGCCAGCAGTTCACGGTTACCCACATCATAGTTCCGTTCAGCCGGGGTCAGCTTGTGAGAATAATAAGCACAAGGAAAAGTCTTGCCTGGCTCTCCCTGCCGCTGGGAGAGAACCGCCCCAACACCTGTGCTGGAGGCGTCCACCTCTACAATGAAAGGTCGTTCGGGGTCAGGATGGTGGAGAATGGGTGCAGTGGTGAACCTGTGACGGAGATCGTCGAAGGCCTGAATGGCTGGTTGAGCCCAAGCTAGGCGGGAAGTACCTTCTTTCACCATGGCCGAGAGGGGAGCTGCAACCGTGCTGAAATGGCGAATGAATCGGCGGTAGAAGTTGGCAAAGCCGAGGAACCGTTGAAGTTCCTTAAGGGTGGTGGGTCGAGGCCAGTTGAGAACAGCGTTGACCTTCTTCTCATCCATAGCCACTCCCTCTGAGCTAATAATGTATCCGAGGAAGGAAATCTTGTCTTGGTGGAATTCACATTTCTCCTCCTTGGCGTACAAATGGTGAGAGATGAGTCTTTGCAGTACTGTTCTAACATGGTTGACATGCTCGTGGAGGGAGTTTGAGAAGATCAGGATGTCGTCTATGTAGACGATGACAAAGCGATTGAGCATATCACGGAATACCTCATTTATGAAGGCCTGGAAGTAGGAAGGACTGTTGGCCAAGCCGAAGGGCATGACCCGATACTCGTAGTGGCCAGACGTGGTTGAGAAGGCCGTCTTCCATTCGTCCCCTGCACGAACTCGAATGAGGTTGTAGGCCGAGCGGAGATCCAGCTTTGTGAAGATCTTGGCGGATCGCAGTTGTTCCAAGGCCGCAGGTACGAGCGGGAGTGGGTAACGATACTTTATGGTTACTTCGTTCAGTCCACGGTAATCGATACAGGGTCGGAGTCCGCCGTCCTTCTTTTTAACGAAGAAGAACCCAGCCGAAGCGGGTGAGGTGGATGGTCGGATGAAACCCTTAGCCAACTCCTCCTGGATGTAGGTGTTCATGGCCTCCGATTCCGCATGGGACAAAGGGAAGATGCGCCCCCTAGGGGGTACAGCTCCTGGGACGAGGTCGATAGCACAATCTCCTGGGCGGTGAGCAGGCAGATGGGTGGCCTTGGTACGACTGAAGGCCTCCAGGAGGTCCTGGTATTCGGCAGGTATGGTGTTGGCAGGGGTATGGATCTGAGGCTGGTGGTCCGGCCTGGCCTGAGATTGGAGACAGTGCTGGTGGCAGCGTGGTGACCAGTGGGTGATTGTGCGGTTAGCCCAGGTGATGGAGGGACCGTGCAGGTGCAGCCAGGGGTATCCCAGGATGACGGGTGACTGGGGTGATGCAATGATGAAAAGGCGGATGGTTTCTTGATGTGATGGTTCGATTCGGAGAGTGAGATCGCCAGTGGTGTGGTGAATTCTTCCTGAGCCTAGCGGTCTCCCGTCGAGGGCGGCCACTGTGACAGATGGAGAACAAGGGAGAACAGGAAGGTGGTTAGTAGCGACAAAGTCAGCGTCAATGAAGTTACCAGCTGCGCCAGAGTCAATCAAAGCGTGAGTCGCGATTGACACTTCTCCAAAAACAATGACCACGGGTAACTCGCATCGGTTAGAAAGCAGTTCGTCGCTACTCACCGAGGAAGATGGACGTGGTGGACGAGTGGGGCAATTAGCCCGAATGTGGCCCGCCTGACCACAATACAGGCACAGGTTGGAGCGGAGCCGTCTCTCTCTCTCCTCCAATGTCAGCTTTGTTGATCCCAGCTGCATGGGTTCGGGACCCGTCTCAGTGGAGAGCGGCGGCAGGGGCAGAGGAACAGAAGAACGATTGGATCTGCGGGCCCGCATCACGTTGTCCACACGAATGGAGAGGTCTATGTACTGTTCCAGCGTAAGATCCTCGTCGCGGCAGGCCAGCTCCACCTGGAGGTCGGGATGCAATCCGCGACGATAATGGAGCTTGAGCGGCTCATCATTCCATCTACTTTGTGCGGCGAGCGTGCGGAAGCTGAGAGCATAATCGGCGGCGGTCCTCCTGCCCTGCCGTAAAGCCATGAGTTGCTCCCCCGCCTCACCGCTCTCGGTGCTGGGCTGGAACACCTCCTTAAACCTCTGCAGAAATGCGGCGAAAGTCGGGAAGGTGGGACGATCCAACCGCCAAACAGCTGTGGCCCATTCCAGGGCTCTCCCGCACAATAATGAACATACAAAAGCTATCTTACCCTCGTCTGTTGGGTAGAGATGAGGCTGCTGGTTAACAAAGAGGGAACACTGCAGCAGAAAGCCTTTGCATTTGGCCGCCGTACCGTCGAATTTCTCGGGGAAGGCTAGACGAGGACTGGCGGCAACGGGAGGAGAGGTCTGCGGTGGTGGAGCCGTGGGAGTGGTGGCGACAGATGGTGTTAACTGTAATCCCTGTATAGCCCTTACCAACTGTCCAGTGAGATCGGTGAGGCGGTCCAGTTGTTGTTGGTGGACCAGGAGGGTGGAGGCTTGAGCCGAAATCTCCGAGGAGAGCTGGCGAACAGCGGCGGGGTCGGCGGACTGCATAGCCTGAGCGGCAAACTCCGAAGTGGGTGGTGACGTGGTCGCTGGATCCATAGGTGGCGAAGTTTTCTGTAACGAGGTCATGAACGAATCCGGAGACGTAGGATCCATATGCAACCGTTTATTAGACCAAGAGGAGTTAAACAGGCAGAGTTCGACAACAACAGACTGGTATAGCGTAGGCAAATCCAAAGGGGTAACAATAATCCAGGCGGAAGGTCGGGGCAGGCGGCAATCAACGGGGATAATCCAAACAACAGGCGTGATACAGTTCAAGGCAGGCAGCACAGGTTCACATAAACAATAAACAGTCCAGTCGGTAACAAGAAGGCAGTCCGTGAAAATAACGCTCAGGATTGCTAGCATGGCCAAACAAAACTTCGCGAGGAAGCCGCCGAAGCGGCGTCCTAAAATGGCCGACCGAGCGGAAGTGACCCGGGCGACCCGGAACCGGAAGGCGGGGTCCCAGGTACGGGGTGATGGGTAATGTAGTGTGTTAAAAGTCCGGAGATGGTTCCCGCTGACGGCGGTCGGAGGGAGCCACAGAGACCGCGTCTGTGACACACGCAATGTAAATACAGTATAGTTACCCAATGATATAACTGCGAGAGAAAGCATTAAAATATATATTTTCATCCCATCTCATATTTTTTTTTTATGTATTGGGATTCGGGCACATTCCTAATGGGAAGTGTAAAATTTTTTTGATTTATTAGGATGATAATAGTTATTTAATCAGCAGTGTGGATCACTCCGCTGTGGCGACCCCTGATAAAGAGAGCAAGCTGAAGGAGAGAGAGAGAGAGAATGATAATAGTTATTAGGAAACACTAATTTCTTGAGTCAGGATGACCCATACACTATAGACTGGTGTGTTTTTGTATCAAAATACTGGTGCATTTGATGTCCATTGTACACAAAAAATGTGATGAAAAAAGAATCGAATTGTAAAAAATCCAATGAAAATTTGAATCGTGACCCCAAGAATTGTTCTGAACTGAATCCTCAGGTACCTAAAGATTCTCACCCCTACAATTTACTATCCCGTGAGGACACATGAAAGAATTTATGAATGGCAGTGATGCTGCGCAACTGATGCTGGCTGGTTATGTGAAAAGGACCACTCTTTTTCCGGTTGTGAATTAATTACTTATTCAAAAAAAGTACCTACTCAAGAGAGTATGCGATTTCTGATGCAGCCAGACTCTCTCTTTTCAGTGACTCTTTCTGAAAGTCTCATCGTTGCACCACTTATGAGGGAGTGGCTTGATATTCTGAACAACAACCTTTTTTTGATATTGCTTAATTTAGAAGACAACAGCCTCCAGACACTATCAAGCCATAAAATTTGCGTATAGCAACATTTTAAAACAAGAATTTTTGAATATAGCAATAAATCAATCATCCAAAATATGTGCATAAGCTACATATGGAAACACATTGTTTTATTACATTTCATTATTGGCAATACTGAGTCATTGTAGAGATATATACTTGATAGAAATAGTCAGTGCCAATGTAGGCCTATATGTAAGATCCAAATGCACCCTGAAGGCTGTAATACTGCATGGCTCTTTAAGCAGAGTGCTGGAAAATTCCTTTGAGTGAGCCAAGAGAATGTTCCTGTGATAAGACAAGCCACTGCTCTGGGTGACAGAGCAAATAAATGATTCAAGATCATTTCTCTGCAATCTACAGAGATCAAACAAACTGTGTAATAAGATTAACCATGACTACAGAACACATTTATCTTCATACAACCGTAATGAGATGAGACTGTTGAGATATGGGAGTGTTTCTCCTTTTATAGATTTATTCCATGTAAAAGTGTGTGTGTTTCTGTAAGATGACCTTATACGGCCCTTGTATATGTATATTAAAATGATTTCTGAAGGATCATGTGACACACTGAGGACTGGAGTAAAATCCAGCTTTGCATCACAGACATAAATTACGTTTTAAAATCTATTAAATTTTTTTTAAATAATATTTCACAATATTGCTTCTTTCAGAAGCATTTAAAAAACATTTAATTGTAAATCAAATTTAATTAGGCTGCAACTCTACATGGATGGATAAAATAGAATTTTAAACATTTTAAATGTCTCACCCTCAGATTAATGAGGATTTAAAGATGGAAAACATATCCAATTGGTGCCAAAGGATCCTGGCAATATAGAGACTTTTAGGCTGTATAAGGAGGTGATCGCATACCCTGGTAGTCCATCTTGGGGGTCAAGTGCTTTGCCAAAGAAAATAAGAACAGGATGTTCCCTGTAGACCAAAAACAGGAATAAAAAAAGTGAGAGTGAATGAGAGTTCATTAGGATCATTAATTAAACTATCCTCTGGCCCCAAAAGAAAAAGACTGTTTAATTTCATAGACTGTCAAACCCCTTCCATCTTTGGGAATCTTCCAAAAAAAAAAAAAAAAAAATTAAAAAAAAAATAAAAAAATAAAAAATTAGTCATCATTTAGTCAACCTCAGGTTGTTCCAAACCTTTTTCCTTCTTCTTGAATGCAGCTTTTATTTCCCACTGAAAAACAAAAACATCCCTGGTTTTTGCAGTGCATTGTAGGATTTTTCAGGGAGCAAAAGGTCCAGTGCACTGGAAGGATTTCACGATTGAGACAGACCTTAAAACAGCCGACTCCCTAAGTTAAACTCTACCTATTGTGGTATGATGTTAAAAATCACAATAGTAATGCTAAATTAAGGCACTAACAATGGACGCGAATAGGGCTTTCAAAATGGCTAAAATCTAAATCAGTTAGGGGGAAAAAAGCTTTTGGCTTCTCTACTGAGGCCACAAGAGGGAGCATCGAGCAAAATATTACTAATCCATGTTCTTCAAAATCAATAAAATAACACGACAATCTTTGAAAAAAGTAAATAATGTTTAAAATGATGTTTATAAACCATATGTAATTAATTAAGTTGCTTAAACAATTAGAAACAAAACAGCATCATGTATACATAGTCTAAAGCACGGAAAATCACAAAGAGTAACGTTTTTCATTTAAAAACATAAGATAGAGTGGAATGGGGACAGACCCGTCAAATCTATAAAACTGGATATAACTTTACACTGAAAAAATTAATAAGTAACTTTTTTCATACTATAATCATGCTAAAATGTTTTACATCAAGTGGCTGTACTACTGAAACAGTGAGTATTTAAACGTTTACAAATTCACCAAAGCATCTCACTGTAACCCAAAAGATGTACAAGTGTTTTGTGGTTATCAACATTAAGCCATAAATACTGTCAACTTAACTCTTAAGGTCTTTGTATGTTTTTGTATGTGTTTTTAAGTAGACTTGGCAAAACTGCTGAATTGTCAAAACACCTCTCAAAATGCTTGCTAAGGATGCAAAAAAAACAGAAAATTGAACCCGATCTGAATTTTTATGATAAATAAAAGTTTCAGAGACAGCGTCTGACTGATGCAATGTGTCTTTATTTTTTAATGTGCAAAAATTTTGGTTTAAAATTTCAGCATGCACGGACCTTTAGTCTGAAATATTGCTTTTATAGTGCATTATCTCTGAACTGTGTTCACGTCTCTTCAGGTCAGTTCTACCATGGACTGCAGTTTGAAGTGAGTGAACCGTTTCCAGGAAAGGATCCAAACAAACCAGATGCCATAATGTTTGTGAAGGGAAAAGAGCTTGTAGTTACCAGGTGAATTTAAGACACTTATTCAGTTTGCTGGTTTGAACTTGAAAGGTGGATGTTACATTAATACTGTTATTCTGTGTCAACAGGGGTTGGCAGAAAGATTTCAGACAAGATATGAAGAATGGAGAAAAAGTGCTGGGTTCATTCACAATGACGGCACTGGACTCCTCGATGGAGTTCACACAGACTACATCACAGGTCTCTTCAAGACAATCTAAAAATGAGCCTGAAGCCTGATAAAACACTTGGAACTAGTGTTGTCAAAATATCTAATTTCCAAAACTGAAATATTGAAAAGCTATCTATACTCATTTTACACAGTAGAAATGCATCGATACAGAATCTCTGAGCAGCTCATTTTACAGTAAATGCAGCAAACTCAATCTCTGAATATGCTGTGAGTTTAACAAACATTTACGAATAAATTCCTAAATGCATTTATTTATTTTGATTGCAAGTCTATTTAGAAATCTATTGAACCATTTACACAGATTTTCATATTTGAGACCCAAAATGATTTCCTATCCTCTCTGGTGGACAATATTAGTATTACACCTTCATCTATCCTTCCCATTGATATAAACTGCTGATATTTTAGAAATTGGGATTGCCAGATGAGCATCAGAAAATCATTAACAGAATGCCCTGTTGTCCATGTCTGCTTGTTTTGTGAGGTTTGGACAAAAATATATTTTATTATTAATAATGGGCTACACACAGCAAATACATTGATATACATAGATGATTAGTCTGCATAGATGTCCCAGTATGAACAGAACAAATCTGGCTCTAATTTATTCCTATGACATAAAGCTGAATTTTCAGCTGTTATGCCAGTCTTCAGTGTCACATGAAGATAAGCATGAGGTATATAATGAGTATAAGCACTTACTGTGCAGGAGATGGTGCTGTGGTTCCTTAGCTGACTCTTAAATATCACTGACCATTTTTTATTTTTATTTTTATTTTTATTTCATTTTTATTTTTCATACATACACAGGAATCTGATAGCGTGTACATTAAAAGTACCCACAAAAAGCACTTTATAAGTTATAAGAAATAAAATTACAACAAAATAAAATCATGCCATCTGAGTAAGACACAATGCAGTCCAAAAGTCTGAGAACACAATTTCACAAACAAACAAATAAATTAATTTAAATAAATAAATAAATAAATAAATAATCAGTATAACAAGTTAAACTGAGAAGTTAACATGAATTCTAGAATTTATTCGTGAAAGCTGGTGATCATGCTATCTCTCATTTCTTCTTGTCTGCAATCTGAAACAAAAACAGAAATCAGGTTAGCTGTTAAAATACACTGCGCAAACAACATATAAAAACAAGGGAGATCACATATTCAAAAACAACCCTGGTGAAAAAACCAGCATATGCTGGTAGGTATGTTTTGATGCTGGAATGCTGGTTAGGTAGGTTTTGATGCTGGTTTATGCTGGTCCTTTGCTGGTTCATGCTGGTCCTTGACCAGTAACATGACCAGCAAAAACCAGCAAAGGACCAGCTTAAACCAGCATCAAAACCTACCTAACCAGCATATGCTGGTTTTTTCACCAGGGAAGTAGAAGAAAACAAATTTACATGTTGAAATATATCATAAGGTATAAATATACAGAGCTGAAGTTTTTCCTCTGACTACATGTCACTTGCAGCATGTAACTAACTAATGTCTTCAAAATGTAATTAATACCTTAATCCAGTTGTGGAGACTAAGTTTCTCCAGTTCAATCCGCTGCTTTGGATCGATCTGCGGACAGCAGCGAATCATATCACAGCATTCTCTGCAGAAAGAAGAGAGAGATGTCTGATTATTACCTCAAATTTACATTTACATTCTATTTTGCATGATTCAGATTTACCACTATCTTTTGTTAAAATAAAGATCTCACCTTTTGACATATTTTGATGATGCTGACAAGTGTCTGAATGTGTAACTGTAAATAAGTTACATATTTTGATAACACAGAAATATCATTTACCATCAGGACTCCTCACAGGCGGAGGTACATCACTCTGGCCGGCATTTTCTTCTTGACCTAAGTGGGCGTTGCTGACTTTTTTCCTTTCTCTCTGGAGTAAAGCAATTACTCAGAGTAAAGAAAAAAGCACCATTTTTTCAAGCGTTGGTTGCAAGAAGTGAAAAACACTAGAATGTAACGATCAACAAACTGAATAGCTGCAAGATGTGCCAAGTGAAAACACTAGAACGCAATTAGCAACAAACAGCAAGTGTTTATTTTTTTACACACAAATGGGCTATATTAAAGAGCTGTATCATATCAGCATCGTCGTTATCGTCAGTTAAGACATTACAACACAAAAGGCGTTTTAAGCTGCCTTAAAACTGTGCAAGTTTATTATTTATAAGTCACGTTTAAAGCAGTGTCAGATCTGAGTCAAGTTCAGCAGCAGCAGCATTTAAAGTAGCCAAAACATCCCAATAACCAGCTGCTGTGATGTCTGTTAATGAAAGAACAAAATTAAAAAGAGGACATCAATAACTTCTGTAGTTTTAACCTTTGTCTTTATTTAATTTAGAATTAAATAATAATTTAGTGTTTGATAACTTTATTAAATTAGGCTGTATTTTCTTGCTGAAGGGCACAGCTATATGACATTTTATTATAACTTGTTTGTGTGAATATTGTTTTAAGTTCACTTAAATTAGAAGTTATTTTTTATTATTATACTGTAATGTTGAATGGCTATAGTCAATGGTTAAATATTAGGAAAAAGTTCATAGAGACATTAGTTGGTATCAGTGATACTTGCCCTTAGTCATAAAAAAATGGCATTAAACAAATATTAAAAATATTTAAATATTTATGTTGTTTCTACATTAATTTGAAGATTTAATGTTAAATTATTGCAATACAAAAGTATAATTAACCACTGGAAGTATAGCGGGCAGGTGAATGCCAGGGAAAAGATCCACCCATTACCATCGGGAGAACATAGATTGCTGCTAAATAGTGGATATATATGATTAGAACAAGAGTCATGCCGAGGTATACACACCCAGGTTTTCTGATGCACACCCAGAGTCTCTTTTCTGGCTACGCTAGAAATACATTTTTAATAAATATGTAATAATACGTAATATGGAGCCAATGGGCTATACCAATGACACTTGCACTAATAGTGTTGAGGAGATAATGTTTAGCTATAACAATATGTATGGTGGCTCCTCAAGAGTTTGTTTTTTTTTAAAAGTAATAAATTCCTATTTTTTTGTGAAAGTCACATTATTATTATTATTTTTTTAATTTATTTATTTTTTTTACAATAAACATTTTTTTTTTTACCACATTTATAATGCCATTTATGCATACGGTAGTTTTTATTCTTTTACACTTTATTCTTCAAACTTTAATAAACTATAGAATGTTCAAAATTATTTTATAAAATGGATAAATGGACGTTCTGGTTGAGCCACGTTCAAAGCTATTGTAAATTACAAGCATACACCTTTGTTTTATGTTTGTGAGCTGCTCAGCAGCCACTTTGTTGCAACCACAAGGAACTTAAGGAACTTATTGAGGAACTACACAATAATACAGAATAACTACAGAATAATGTTTTTATTAATATCATTACACTTTATTTACTTTGTTTTATTTTGTGAAACCTAAGTATAACCATTTTATAAAAGCAATAAGCCCTGTGAAGCCGTGGTTTACAGTGAATTTATAACAGTTAAGGCGTTGTTAATTCACTGGAAACGACGGCTTCTTGGGGCTTATTGCTTTAATCTAATAAAGAATAAAATAAAAAAAAAAATTGTATTTATGATTTATTTATGATTTATATCATTTGTTCGGAAATGTCCTTCAAATGAACCACAGCTATCTGAATTAAAAAAAAAAAAAAACTGAAGCTGTATCACAACTGTATCACATCTAGTGTCAGCGATACCTGCACCATTTAAACTTAATGTAAAAAAGAAAAACAATGTAATTTAGTTGCACAATTTTTCTCAATAACTGTAACATTTGCATTTATTTATAATTAAATTACATAATGTGTTAAATTCAATATGGTGTCTAATTTGATTAAAATCTATTCTGACAAGTGATCTTACAGTAGCTTTTGGCAAAAATAAAATAAAATAAAAAAGATTAAAAGGAAGATATTTTAAATGAAAGTAATATTTTGAGGCCAGAGCATCCTAAAATAGTGAAACAGCTGCAGTTGTATCTGTGTTCTCAATAAGAAAATGTATTCAGAAAAAAAAATCACATTTAACCAGTTAGACGTTGTTTAATTTAATCTATTGTTTTTGTTTAAATAAAGATTTATTTACATTAATTTCCACCGAACAGTTTTAAGTGGGAAACGTTTTGAAATGTAATTTCTATCTTTGTCCACGAGAGGACAGTATGGCTCACAAAATGAATCACGGAAGTTGGTTGTGGGCAAGTGAGGTTCATGCATCTCACAGTATTTACATACTGTTGCAGACACTGACAAATGTATTGTTTTTTAAAGCTATGACAACACCTGCTGAATTGTGATTTTTATCTCTTTGAAATGAAGACCTGATAGGTGTATTCAGTTGCCTGTTGTAATTTTATATTACTTGATGGAAAATTCTCACATATCCTTTAGCACGAATCACTTACTTATCAAATAAAAAAGCACTGTAGCTAGTTGGAAATAAAGATGGAGATTTGCTTTGCATAATCCTAATTCCATGCAGTTAGTTTGTGTTATAAATTAATGACCACATTGTATTTGCTTATGGATTTTTAGACGGTTTGTTAATATTTTACTGGTTAAATTACAGTTACACATTTGTCAGACTGATAGGTGCCATAAGGTGTTTTGCTCTTTAAACATATTGTTTGGCAATAGTGAGCAAATGCCTGTCCTTGGAAGTTAAAATTTCCTTTCAACAAAATATCAAACCATTGTTTCTGTGTATGGCACATGTAGGGCACATGCTGACTGTCAGCAGCTATTCAAAAGGAATTGACTCATGGCTTTTCACTGGAAAGTTTCTCATAGTCAGATTTGCATTTTTCTATATTTAACAGCAAGGCCAAAAGAAAAGTCATGTATTGTTAGTCAAAAACTGCCTTACCTTGTAATTCTTCAAAGCTGTGCATAACTTAATGTCTGTCCACATTCAAGACTGTTAATTATTAAAAGTAATATTAGAGTTTGATACTTTGCTCTCATAAAAGTATTTTATGAAACTGTTTTAGTTAGTGTTTGAATGAAACGTTGTCTACTCGTTCATTCAGTCAGAAGGAGTTACAGAACAAATGCATGGTCTTTTATTTAAAGCTTTCCATGTTTGGTTCAGTGGTTGGCACAAACGAGGTGAGCACAACTGATGTCACAGAGATTGGTAACTTGTCAAGCTGATACTTTTCCCTCACCATCTGTGCAAGTGCCAAGTCATTAGCAGTGTGGAATGTTGTTTATACAAGTGGCGCCAGATTAATGGAGTGACATATCCATAAAAAACAATCTTTGTTTTTCTGATTGCTCGCCCTTTGTGGCTTATTCATCTTTACATTGTTCCAATATTTTTACTGTGCATAACACAAACAAAAAAATGAATCCAATATGGCACTTTGAGTGTCTCAAAACCATAAATGTGTGCCATTGGCACCATATTTAAATTGAGAGTTACATTTTTACACCAGAATTCAGAAGTTATCATCAGTATTATAGTTTCCTCAAAAATATGAAGCAGCACAACAGCTTTTAACATTAAAAAAAATAAATAAATAAATTAAAAAAAAAAAATTGTGGAGCATCAAATTATATTAGATTACGTTAGATTCATGTGACACTGAGGACTCCAGTAATGGCTGAAGTAATTTCATAATATTGCTGTTTTTACAGTATTTTTGATGAAACAAGTGCAGCCTTTGTGAGCATAAGAGACTTATATTAAAAATAATTTAAGAATCTTGTTGAACCCAATGTTTTGAACAGTAGTGAACACACACACACACACACACACACACACACGTTTGTTTTTCTGAACTGTGGGGACTTTCCATAGACTTCCTTAGTTTTTATACTAACTAACCAATATTGTCTATCCCCTAACCCAACCCTAACCCTAAACCTACCCCTTACAGAAAACATGTTTGCATCGTTACACTTTCAGATAAACATCATTTGCTAATTTTAATCATTTTTTTACATTGTGGGGACCGAAGGCTTCAGGTTTTACTATCCTTGTGGGGACATTTGGTCCCCACAATGTAGCAAAAACAAGTACACACACACACACACACACAATATTTTGTTATATTTTTTTATATGTCACATTTGTTGTATCATATGATTTCAGAATGGAATAGTGCCAAAGCCATATGGCTATTTCTATGGTACCTTTATATTACATTTATATAACTTGACAGCCAATAATTACTTTATCCCCTGGTTTCACAGACAAGGCTTAAGCTTAGTCCTAGACTAAAATGTAAGTCTGAGCTGTTTCAGCTGAAAGAAACTTGCACTGACTGATCTTAAAATATATCAGTGCCTTTGTATTGTCTCAAGATGCACACCAGTGATGTTTTTTTCTAAGGCACGTGTATAAAAATGACTTAAATGTCTTAATTGAACTATGGCCCAATCCTGTCTTAGGCTAAGCCCCGTCTATGAAACTGGGCCTATGTGTGTATGTATATACGAAGAGTTCTGATGCAAAAGCCTCTAAATCCATCTGACGTATTTCTTTAAAATTAGCATTTCTTTCTGGCTACTTTGTATAGGTTTCTCTGTAAGTTCTGGTACTTCTGATTGGGCTGAGGCTGGAATTTAGCGAGTTGGAAGTAAAAGTATTAGAAGGACGTATAATATGTGTCAGAAGCATTCACTTATCATTATCTCATTTTTGACCGAGATGGCTTTTAGCTGGTTTTGCATCTGAGCTCTTTATATATTAGTGGTGTCGATCGATTAAAAAAAAACAAACAAACAAAAAAACGAATTAAACACACACTTTTGTTTCTGAAATTAATTGCGATTAATCGCTATTAATCCCACGTAACAATACAATTTTTAATACTTTTATATTGCAATCATTTCACATTCAATCTTCAAATTGACGTAGAAACAATATAAAGGAAGTTTATTTTTGATATTTGTTTAATGCCATCTTTTTTATGACTGAAGGCACGTATCACTGATTAGAACTGATGTGATTAATTTTTTCCTAATATTTAACCATTGACTATAGCCATTCAACACTACAGTATAATTGAGAGCTTTCAAATTAACATTTATTAGACTTGTAATTTAAGTGAACTTAAAACAATCTTCATATAGATCCATTATAATAAATAGCTATATATATATATTATATAGCTACCTGTGCTCTACAGCAAGAAAATATCACCAAATTTAATACATTTAACAAACTCTAAAATCTAAATTAGGTAAAAGTTAAATCTTAAAACTACAGAAATTATTAATTTCCTCCTTTTTTAATTTTGTTCTTTGATTAACAGACATCACAGCAGCTGGTTATTAGGATATTTTGGCTGCTGTTACTTTAAAAGCTAAAGTGCAATGTGACATCCATTCTGTCAGCAATACTGGAATAATCTGCTGTCATTGTAGTTTTGTATTTTTAGTCAACCATTTATGATCACATTTCTTGTAAATGACACAGTAGCGTGAAAAGAGATCACATGAAAATGGAATTATGTCCAACTGGATGAGGTCGTATCCATGTGAAAACAGGAAGGCGTGGGCATGAGTCACCTACAGAAAGAACAAAAACGCTAATCTTCGTTTTGGCAGTGGCACTGTCCAAACAACCCTAGGTGAAAAGTCACTAAAATAACTTCCAAAATAAATACAAACTCGTGGGCATTTGAATTCACTGTGTAGGCATAAAGCTTCACCAGTGAAGAGCTGAGGTATCAGATCTTCATTTCCGGTCCACAATTTTCTCATTCTGAACCACATCTACAAATCTGAAGTGAAGTCGTCCTTTGTTGTCCTAACTCATTTTATAATGTAAGTAAATAAACCTTGAATGGTGCTATAATGCCAAGCAAAGGTGTATGAGAATCACACCACGCTTTCATAAAAACCCAACTGACCAGCAAAGGTTAGTCTTGACTCTTGACATTAGCAACGATGATGGCGTGTCATTCGTGCTCGCTCCTCGCTAATCTGGAAGGTTGATGCAAATACTCGAAAAACGTCCTGGCGATTATTTGCATGCAAACAAATGTGTGAGGGTCATTTCAAAAGCTGACTTCTGATCAGCATCTATAGTATAGTTCACTAAAGCGGAGTTGGATTTCACGTCTTTGGTATAATGGTCAAATTCAGCAGGAGTTTAGGAGCAGACAAAGTTGTTGCACTGGGATAGATAGCTGAATATATTTCCTGACACTTCCATCTGACACATCTGCATCATGGAAACGGGTAAGGTGTAATTTCACCAGTTTGTTGGTATATAGAAGCTTAGGTTTAATCTGAGGGTTAAGATTAATCTTCTTGAAATGATTGAACTGCATTATTTAATATTTAACTCTGATGTTAACCGATCTGATTACTTAATTACAAGACAACTTTAGGATAAGCATAGCTCAGAGTACTTTGAACCAGATTGAACTCACTTGTAATAGAGCAAAATGTGGTATTTCAGACAGCCTTCGATGCTTGTAAGTAGCAGCAGAACTTCATTCATGAAGCTGGGGTCTTTTACATAATGCTACAATGATTTTTGCATGCAATTTCCTATCACCGACATTTTAAATTGCAAATGCACTGTTCTGTCGACTAGGATCTTTGCTTCCCAGGAATCTTCTTAATGTATTTTCTGGAAATAAACCTCAGGGTGACATCAGTGCTAAACGATGAGCTTGTTTAGCACATTTGGCATAAAAATAAATGAAAAATCAGTTGACTTTTCAACTGGACGGACTGAGTGTTTGTAAACTGACCAATTTGCATTGACCAAAAACCAAAGATAATTTCCATGCCAGTTATAGATGCATGCCATAAAACTGACTAGAGATACTGTACCTGCTCGAAAATAAAGCTGCAAATGAGAAATTATTGTCACTTGTGATCATAAACATAGCAGAACTTCTATCTGAATACTATCAACTGCTGTGCAACTGTTTCTGTGTGCAACTGATTTCATTTCATTTGTGATATCCTACACAAATTGGCCATGTTTTTCCATGTTTGCAAGTACGTTGCTCTGTATTTTTGCAGAATGCTCAAAGAGAGTGTATCAGGGAGTCCGGGTGAAGCACACAGTAAAAGACCTGCTGGCAGAAAAGAGGTCACGGCAGACAAGCGGCCCGCGCTACGCTGTAAGTCCACGGCTTAATCTTACCTGGTCAATACCCTCAACTGAAAGATACCCCGCCCTGCCATTCACAATGCTTCCTTTCAGTCCATTCACGCTGCCACTCTGCTGTTCTTTCATTTATGCAAACAGACAGTTTAAAACAGTTGGTATATTCAGTGCCCCACCACTTTATTTGCTCATTGGCTTATCTTTTTTATTCTAATGATGAACCTATGGCCTCTGATACAAGCCGTGGGAGTCTTGTCCTTTTCTCACACGGGTGGGATGAAGCAAAGCCTGTCAGTGAATACCTGCACATAAGCGGCAGACAATAGCAGCAGTGCTGATGGTCATGAGCTCCTGAGGTTTGGGAGTCAATCATCCTTTTGCTGCTGTTTAGTATGGCTATGCAAAGTCAAACACTCGCACACCTGCTCCACTGTATTGTTCCTCCTGTAGACCACAGACAAGTCGCCTGTTGTCACTGTAGACAAGCACAAATCAGACTTGCAGACATCTGGCTGCACAAGAGAGAAAGCTTTTCTCCATGTCAATGGCACACTCAACTCGCTTTTGTTTGAAGAAGTAGAGTGATGGCTTCTGTCTCGCCACTGTACAAACGAATAGTATCGCAAGACTTAAAACACTGTATTTAAATTGCACACAACATTTCTATTATAATACTTCAACAACATTAAGTACTGTAAAAATTCAATAAGCCTTTGTAAAAAATAACAAATTCTTACATTAACTGTATTCTTAATATTTGATAGATACATTATATATTATACTGTAAATATTATAACATTTACTTTTTATATATCTACATTTATTTCTTAGTGTATTCTCAGAATATAGTAAGAATACAGCATATAAGAATATAGAATATAGTAAATATAAGAATATAGTAAGTAAAAGTTAAATATTCTTCAACAGAACTTCAACGTTTTTAATATAGTTTTAATATATAAAACTTTAGATATTTAGTTGTAATATTTACTACTTACATATTCTTCATCATTTACTTTTTAATATATTCTTAAAATGATATATATATAGGTATCTATATATAGATATCTATGAATAAAAATATGTAAAGAAATAAAAATAAAATATTCTTAAAAATAAAATTGATGTATTTAAATTAGTCTTAAAATGTTACATGTATTCTAAAAAGTGAGAATTAATAGTAAAATAAATATTTCTTACATTAACAGTATTCTTAATATTATATATATATATATATATATATATATATATATATATATAGGTGTGTGTGTGTGTGTAAAATATATACACAAAATATACAGAAATATATACACTAACTGTATGTCATTTGTAATGTTATAATTTGCTTCTTATATATCTTCTTATATATCTCTTATATATCTTTGATATTTACACCTTAGTATATATATATATATATATATATATATATATATATATATATACAATATATATATATAATGTACAAATATATTAAGAATTAAAAATGAAATATTCCTAAATTAAAATATAATTTATAAATATAACTTATTTTAATATTATAGTATATATTTACGTTTTATTATATTCTTAAAATTACACAAACACACATATATGTGTGTGTATAAGAATTTAATATATATGTTTGTGTGTGTGCGTATATATATATATATATATATATATAGTTTCCTTAATTAATTAATAAATAATGATTTCATTATTTAAATACTTACATAATTTAAATATTTTTCTAAATATGTAATTCTATAACATTATCTTGAATCAACAAGCAAATAAAATCTGTGTCACTCTTCTTATATTACAGTGTCGTGACAATTGTGATTTCAGATTTCCATGCGTGATGTATTCTTGGTTCTTTGAGCCGTGACTAGTAATTAATCTTTTGTATGTTATGCAACAGCTGAAAAGTAACTATGTTTTTGAATAATAGTAAAAAGAGGTGTATGTAGGTGTCAATCATTGTGATCCCACGGGGACACGACAGAGACCAAACACATACTACAATGGCGGAGCAGGGGGAGGGTTGCACAGGAGAATCGGAGCATGTCGAGGCCACGCAGAACAAAAAATTCTTTATAATAAGCTTACATCTGTATCTATGGCCTTTTATTTGGGGTAGAAGAGCCATCTGCAGACTTCAGCAAATGTTGTCCACACAAGTCATGTCCAAACACAGGACCAAAACAATACAGACACTTGCAGAGGTTTCAGACAAATAATAGCAAAATACTACTCTTATATAATCTTTGGTCAAACAAAAACGTTTAAATGAATGTTGCATGGATAAGAGAATAACAAACATTTTACGGTGAGAGCTTAGTCTTGCAGTTAGTCTGTGTAATTTTAGTGTAGTTAGTTTACATTTTAATTTTTCTTTTAAATATTAGTAATTTTTTTGTGCTTTTGTCAGTCGTTTTTGTTCTTTGGTAATAGAATGTTTAAATAAAATTGTTTTTATTAGATTTTATTTCAATTTTAGTTTTAGTTATTTGGTGCATCAAATTAAAATACATGAGAATGCGAAAATATATTTAAGTTGTTTAATTATTTTATTAAAGTTAAAGGTTATTTCAATTAACAAAAAAAAGTTTTAGTGAATTATAATAACCCTGACAGACTTTCATGGCAAAACATGACTAAATTTAGGCATTAATTGGTAAAGTTGTATTACCTGATTAGTGGCTATTTTCTCTCTCTCTTTCTCTCTCTCTCTCTCTCTCTCTCTCTCTCTCTCACACACACACACACACACACACACACAAAATACATAAATAAAAATAAATTACAGAAATGCATGAGTAAGAAAACCAATTTATGGTAAGAGCTGATATTTTACAAGATATGATTAGATTTTATTTTACATATTGGTTATAGTATTTTGTCACTGTAATTTTAGTATAGTTTTTTTATTCATATTTGCAATTAGTTTACATTTGAATATATCTTTTTCGTTATAATTTTTACTTAATTTACTCATTTTTGTGCTAACTTTTAGTTTTTTGGTAATATGTCAGTAAAGTTTTTAAATTTTTATTTCAATTTTAGTTTTAGTTATTTAGTGCAGCAAGTTTAACTACATGAAAATGATAAATTTGCTTTTTCAGCTAACTGAAATAAAATGTTTTTTTATTATTATTTTTTTTTTTAGTAATTTTATTTAAGTTAATGTTATTTTATTTCAAGTAACGAAAATGCTTTTGTGGTTTTAGTTTTAGTGAATTAAAATAACCATGACAGGCTTTCACTGCAAAATATTTGACTATTAAGTAGATTAAATTAAATTATAAAAACAAAAAAGGACATGGGTAAGAGAATAAGAAAACATTTTACGGTGAGAGCTGATATTATAAAATCGGATTAGAGTTTATTTTACATATTAAATGTACCGTGTCATTAATCAGTGTAATTTTAGCATGATTGAGACACTGCTATAGTTTTTATTAATATTGTTATTTCGTTAACATTTTTATGTATATTTTTTGTTATAATTTTACTTGATTTTAGTAATTTTATGCTTTTTTTTCTGTAAAAAATATTGATTTTGTCAATATAGTTTTTATTTTTTTAATTTAAATTTTAGTTTTAGTTATTTGAATACATTAGTGCACTGAAATGAAATGAGTAATGTGCATTTGTCAGCTAACCAAAAAAAATGATATATATATATATATATATATATATATATATTAAAAAGTAAGTAAAAAAAGTACAAAAAAAAAACTGTATTACCTAATTTGTAATAAAATTGTATTGCTTGATTAGTGGCTGATTTCACACAAAAATACAAAAAACTAAATACACAAATAAAAAATTCCATTACAAAAATCAATCAAAAGAAATGCACAAATTGTAACAAAAAAGTATGTTTAATGAACCAGAACGAGACAAACCCCTGAAACAAACTGGGAATCACACAAATTTTGCATCTACACTAAAATGTCAGTATTTCTAGCAACATGACATTAGCAAATGCTCTCCATTAAAACACATATGGACATTTTACACATCATCCAGGCATCAATTCAAAAGCAGAGTCATGGTAAATATGAAAAGTGAAAAATGAGTGCTCTTAATTTGACTGTTTTACACTCTTGTAGAGTAGAGTTATTTCATTGCTGGCTCAAGAGGCTAAAAAAACCAGCAACCCTCACTTCCACCTATACTTCGGCTTGGTTTATCTTGAAGCTGAATCAGGTGCAGTGTCACAGCCTTGGAACTCTTCAACAGCCTGATTTCCATAGCATGCCTTCAAAGAGGCACTGAGGCGTAGGTTGTTCACATAGGGAAGTCTTGGGACGAGCAAATAACATTCAAATACTAGCCTCAAAATTTGCTTGCCTTCCAGCCAGTGCTGCCTTGATATCAACTCTTTTATGCTTGTAATATGCAAACAAAAGAGAGCCTGTGTTCTGTCTATTGCCTCACCAATAACTCTCAACCATTTAATAACAAAATTGTATGCTACAAATCTCTAGGTCCCATTGGCGTTTCGGTTGTAGAAGAACTGAACCTTAACTTGTCATATTCTCTAGTCTCGGAAAACTGGTTGGAAATTTGATGTTTCGTGTTTGATGTTCATGTTTTAATTTCCGTTGTTCATTGGATCATGTTGTTTGTTTTGAACACAAGTGAGACAATCACTCTCTAAAAGATGCTGTTTTTTTTGTTTTTTTTTTACCCAAATGCTGGGATCAGCCTGTTGGGTCATTTTATTGGTTCATTTTTAATATTTTTACCCAGGTGCTGGGAATTTTTTTCTGCACTCTATAAAATGCTGGGTTATTTTTTTAACCCAAGTGCTGGGTTCAGCTTGTTGAGTCATTTTATTGGTTAATTTTTACCCAGGTGCTGGGAATTTTTTTCTGCACTCTATAAAATGCTGTTTTTTTTTTTTTTTTTTTTTTTTTAACCCAAGTGCCGGGTTCAGCCTGTTGGGTCATTTTATTGGTTAATTTTCAGTAATTTTACCCAGCTGCTAGGTAGTTTTTCTGCACTCTATAAAATGCTTTTTTTCAAAAAACAAAAAAAAAAAAAAAAACAAATGCTGTGTTCAGCTTGTTGGGTAATTTTATTGGTTCATTTTCAGTATTTTTAATCAGGTGCTAAGTAGTTTGTCTGCACTCTCTATGAAATGCTAGTGTTTTTTTATTTTTATTTATTTATTTTTTAACCCAAATGCTGGGTTCAGCTTGTTGGGTCATTTTATTGGTTCATTTGTAATATTTTTACCCAGCTGCTAGGTAGTTTTTCTTCACTCTAGTCAAGTCAAGTCAAGTCACCTTTATTTATATACCGCCTTTAACAATACAGAATTGTGACAAGGCGGCTGTACAGTATTAAATAGGAAACAGTACATCAACAATGCCACAGGCAACAGTAAACACTCACTTTTTAGGTAAAGGTAGTTAATCAAAATAAATAAAATAAAATGCAATACTGTGTTAAGAGAAAGTGTCCCCAACTAAGCAAGCCAGAGGCGACAGCGGCAAGGAACCAAAACTCCATCGGTGACAAATGGAGAAAAAAACCTTGGGAGAAACCAGGCTCAGTCGGGGGGCCAGTTCTCCTCTGGACAAAGTTCCCGTGGTCTTGTGCCGACAGCCGTCTAGGTGATGTGGTCTTCACTGTGGATCCGTCTCTGGGGCTCATCTAGTTGATGTGGACTCCGCTGACATTCAGGGCTGTAGAGGTCATCTCTAGGTGCTGATCCACCATCTGGGCTGGGTTCGGACTGGATCCGGGGGACTGCAGTGACCATCTGATCTGGATACGGACTGGATCTGGTGGTTAATGTGACCTTGGAATAAGAGAGAAACAGACTAATATTAGCGTAGATGCCATTCTTCTGACGATGCACTGAGTACATCGGGTGTTATGGGAAGTGTTCCCGGTTCCGGTTGACCTAATTAGTGCAGCTTAACAATCCTTTAACGGATTTGAATTATAAGAATATGTTGATTTGTTATGTGTAAGCAAGGTTAAAGAGATGGGTCTTTAATCTAGATTTAAACTGACAGAGTGTGTCTGCGTCCCGAACAATGTAGGGTAGATTGTTCCAGAGTTTGGGCGCTAGATAAGAAAATGATCTCCCACCCGCGGTTGATTTTGATATTCTCGGTATTATCAAATTACCAGAGTTTTGAGAACGCAGCGGACGTGAGGGACTATAATGTGATAGGAGCTCGCTCAGGTACTGAGGAGCTAAACCATTCAGGGCTTTGTAAGTAATTAGCAAGATTTTAAAATCTATACGATGTTTAATAGGGAGCCAGTGCAGTGTAGACAGAACCGGGCTAATATGATCATACTTTTTGGTTCTAGTAAGAACTCTAGCTGCTGCATTTTGGACCAAGAAACTGTTGGACTCTAGAAAATGCTGTTTTATTTAAAACCCAAATGCTGGGTTCAGCCTGTTGGTCATTTTATTAGTTCATTTTCAATATTTTTACCAAGGTACTAGGTAGTTTTTCTGCACTCTATAAAATGCTGTTGTTTTTTTTTAACCCAGATGCTGGGTTCAGCTTGTTGGGTCATTTTATTGGTTCATTTTCAGTATTTTTAATCAGGTGCTAGGTAGTTTTTCTGCACTCTATAAAATGCTGGGTTATTTTTTTTAACCTAAATACTAGGTTTAGACATTTTACTGGTTCATTTTCAATTTTTTTTAACCAGTTGCTGGATAGGGTAGTTGTTCTGTACTCTAAAAAAATGCTGGGTTGTTGTTTTTTTTTTTTTTTTTGTAACCCAAATGCTAGGTTCAGCTTGTTGGGTCATTTTTTTGGTTCATTTTTAGTATTTTAATAAGGTGCCAGGTAGTTTTTCCTGCACTCTATGAAATGCTAGTGTTTTTTTTTTTGTTTGTTTTGTTTTTAACCCAAATGCTGTGTTCAGCTTGTTGGGTAACAAAGTTTCAGTGCGCTCCACTGACTACAATAAGAACGATTGATCTATTGATCTAGTGTGCCATTGTTGCAGCTGTTGTTGTGCTATGCATTTGATGGGTTGAACAAACATAAATATAAGATAAGTCATAAATATAAGTCATTTAAAGAACTGGAATAGTCTACTGATAGCAGTTTTCTTCCCATGGATTCCCACTGGCTGGACCTGTCATCTCCTAAAACCCTCGCCTAATCAACCCTTGATTTTCTGTTTGCAAAAGACTGACTTCACATTTAATTAAAAAAAAAATACTGTACATGAGCTGTTCTTGTCCTATATATAAAACAGAATTTAGAGTGCATTTTTATTATTTAAAATGAAAAACCTTTTCACTTTGGTCATAGGTTGAACAACCCAGCAAATGGGTTCATGTGGGTTAAAATAACCCAGCGTGTGTTCTGTCCAATATTCACCCAGCACTGGGTTACCATATAACCCAAAAATGTCTGTTTTTAAGCCAGCATTTTTTTAAAGTGTAAGATTTGGGACAGTATGCAAATATTTTGTGTGTTAGCTTGTCATGTGCCATTAAGACTGGATTGCATTAGTCAAATGAACTAAATTGATCACAGAAAAGTAATGGTGTACGGGAAAGTGATGATATCAACCTTTTTTCTAGGGTGTCTCCTCTCCTCCGAGTCCATTTGTTCAAATGACTGGTGAGTATCCAACACTTTACAAGTATGTTTAATTCAGAAATGTGCAATACCATTCCTAGATATGGAAAACACTGTATGATCAAGTAATGATAAAGACTGTTCTGGTATCTTCAGGTTCTCACATGCTTCCGAGCTACTATGGCATGAGAAGGCCTTTCATTTCAGACTCAGAGTTTTGTTCCTCAACAAAACCATTTTCTACTGACGTCTACCCCTCATCGCTAACAGGAAAGTCTATCTCATGTGACACCGGATGCGTGTCTGGTTATTCCTCTCTCATTGACAGCTACTACCCAGACTCATTTGGCGACTACCGCAGCACTCCTTTCTCCAGTGGAGGAAGTACAATATTCTCGCCCTCTGCATTGTCTTCTTTGCTCCCTTCATACTCCAGTGACCCTTCACATTACTTGCTGGTAAGATATGGCACATGGAGAGAGGTGGCACGGTTACAACAAATGTCAGTGATGTTTAAATGTAGCCAAAATCATTCATACGGTGTGTCCATCTGTCCAGGTCTGTATGCGCAGGACAACATTTGTTCTGCTTTATTGTAGAAATGTTCAATAGTTCAGGCATTTTTAAGCTATAAAAAGAAAATTTTATTTTATTTTTTTTTCCTGAAGTACTATCAGCTTAATTTGTGCCTTATTCATATGGGAGTTCAAATAAATCAATAAATTAAATAAGTTTGCAGGCAGTTTCGTCCAAGTAGTACAAGTTTTTTAGAAAATGAAATATAAAAATATTTATAAAATTAATTTTCAAAATAGTCTAATATTATATGATTATAATTTCTGTTTATATAATTACAATTTGTGTGTGTATAGATAAAAAAAAATAGATAGACATGCATTCTTTTTTTAAATTAACAATTACACAAAAAATGTTCAAAATATCATATTTTTTGGAAGAAAAAATATATAAAATATAGCAGTAATTTTAGTATGTAAAATATAGTAGTAGATATATAGATATATTGTATATATAATTATATATAATTAATTTTTAATCTGAAAACCGAAACAGTTTTCATCCAAGTATTTTACGTTTTTATGAAAAGAAAATAAATATTTATATATCTTCCTGTTAATTGTATTTTATTTTATGAGCATATGAGCATATTTTTTTTTACAAAAATAAGTTTTTACAGGCAGTTTTATACAAATAGTACACATTTTCATAAAAATAATTGAAAATAATTATATCATTAATTATATATGTTACACACACACACACACACACACACACACACACAGATAGATAGATAGATAGATAGATAGATAGATAGATAGATGTTAGATATTTTAAATAATATTAAATAATTTAGATGTATATAATTTATTTAAATTTAGACTGCAAACTTTAAAATGAAATAGTACTTTAAACAATATATATATATATATATATATATCTCAAAGTTTTCAGTCATCTAAGTATTTAAATTATTTACTAAAGTTATTTTATTTTATTTTATTTATTTATTTTTTATTTTATTTTATAGGGTTGTTCTGGCCTTGACCATTTTCAAGCAGTTCTCATATTATATCATTATACTGGCTTTTTGTGTGCCATTCTTTTGCATACATTTTCCAAATTATTGTCTGTTATCTCTCCCATCTGTATTCAAATTATTCTAAAAGATCTTGCCTTTAGTACAAGGAGATTCAGTCAACTTTTGCATTTAGCATCTTGTTACTTGAGAATCAGCCTTGAGGGTAATGAATTTTGCTTATGTTCACTGCAGAGGGACTCTTGGGAGCCCACGGGGAGCGACGGGGTGGAGGGTTTGTGTGGAGATGCTCTGGCTCCAATGCCCCTGTCTACACCCACTTCTCTGGTCAACCCCGAGACCGTCAGCCCGACCCAGTTCCGTTCGTCGTCCCGGGGCTCTAGCATGACGTCTTCACAGTCGTACTCTCTCCATTCACTGGATGAAGTCAATTATCACTCTTCATTTCAATCCACCTCTGGCAGCTTTGCTCCCCCTTCGTTCATGACTGAGCCTGCGACCAAACTAGTGCCAGTACTACCCTCAGAAGATACTGAAAATGCCCCTTCAGCCTTGAGTGACAGCCTGGTATGGGGCAAGGAAGACACTGCTAGCACCTGGTCACAGTTTGAAGTCAGGAGGGCATTTTGAGATTGAACTGGAAGGAAGTAAAGGCTCACCAGCCTAGCAGATCAACACCTCTTCGATACACAACACTTAAGATCTAAGATCTTTTTGCCAGGTTTACTTAGCAAAGCTAAGGCTTAACATTGGGGAACAAATTATATCTTCAGTTTAATGTTTTATTTGTGTCGTTTATTACAAATGCATCTTCTTTTTTGTCATCACAACTTATATTGTCTCAGCAGGATAAGTAGAATAATAATCAGTATAAGTCTGTATATGAGATTTTTTTTTTATTTCTGTGATAAGTGACTGTGAGTCTATATATATGTATATTATCTGCAAATAATTAAGTGTTACAATATTTATAGTTGATGTGTAATATCTAGCTAGTCCTATTTTCTCTTCTTGTGACTCTTTTAATTAAAAACCTGTTGTGAAAATGGTCTAAAAGGTAAATAAACTGGAATGACAAAAAATCATTCTTGTAACTCTACTTCACAATGTAATTCAAAGTGCCTGATGTAAACAACAGAAAACAATTACATTAAAAGAAAACTCAAACTATTTATTAAATTATTAAATGGACAAACATTTTCAATATATATATATATATATTCATATATACACTACCAGTCAAATGTTTTTTAAAGAAGTTTCTTCCGCTCACCAAGCCTGCATTTATTTGATCCAAAGTACAGCAAAAACAGTAAAATGTTGAAATATTTTTACTATTTAAAATAATTGTTTTCAATTTGAATGTTTTACAATGTAATTTATCCCTTTGATTTTAAAGCTGTATTTTAACATCATTACTCCAGTCACATGATCCTTCAGAAATCATTCTAATATGCTGATTTGATGCTCAAAAAACATTTATTATTATGTTGAAATCAGCTGAGTAGAATTTTTTCAGGTTTCTTTAAGGAATAGAAAGTTCAGAAGAAAGGCATAAAAATCTTTTGTAACATTATAAATGTCTTTATCATCACTTTTGATTAAAAAAAAAAGAAAATAAATAAATAAATAAAAATACTGACTCCAAGTTTCTGAATTGTATAGTGTATAATGTTACAAAAGCTTTTTATTTCAGATGAATGCTGATCTTTGGATCTTTCTTTGAATCTTTATATTTTCTATTCTATTCTGTTTTCAAAATTGATAATGATAATAATAAATGTTTCTTAAACAGCAAATCGGCACATTCGAATGATTTCTGAAGGATCATGGGACACTGAAGACTGGAGTAATTTAGCTTTGATCACAGGAATAAATTACATTTTAAAATATATTCAAAGAGAAAGCAGTCATTTTAAATAGTAAACATATTTCAAAATATTACTGCATTTGCTGTATTTTGGATCTAATAAATGCAGACTTGATGAGCAAAAGAGACTTCTTAAAAAAACATTATAAATCTTACTGTTCAAAAACTTTTGACTAGTAGTGTATCATATTTATTAAAATACAATTTAGAGGATTTTTTTCTTTTCTTTTCTTTTCTTTTCTTTTCTTTTCTTTTCTTTTCTTTTTTAATAAAAATTGCAAGTCAATTTCACTTCTAAAATAAGAGTCTGCCAGGATTTTTTATGTGTTTACTGTAACATATAAAATTAAATTGACTACACGTGATTTATCCGATGCTTTACTATAATAACAAATATTTTTTAAGATTAAAAGAAAAGTCATTATAATGCTTTTACTTACTGATATGAGAGCACAGAACATAATTCACAATATTCAATAAATAAATAAATACACTTCTTTGAATTACATAGTCAATAGCAACATCTTTCGCTAGTCGTTTTTTTCAGTCTAGTAGAATTTACTTATGCTGATGTGAAAAATATTGAGAATTTGCTGAAGGTGTATTACATTTGTTGCCAAATAAACTACTTAGACTAGTGTAGCAAGATGAATTATACAGTAGTTGCACCCAACCTTCTTGTGAAAATTGACCTTTAATCACCAGGGGGCGACATTTAACTTCAATCTAGTAATAACCGACCTCCTCTTAGAGATTTTCATAGGATTTTGTTTCTTAGAGATTTTCATAGGATTATGAAATAGCCTATCTGTTCATAAATGTGAATGATAATGAAGGACTGGTAAGAAAATAATAGTTTAAAATTGGAGGTCTATTTGCAGCGGCTTAACTTTTTTTTGTTTAATTTACAAAGGAGTGAAACGTCCGTTAGATAATCTGTCCAGACAATTTTAGAATTAAGACTAACCAAAGTGTTCGAAGACGAGGGTATTTATAAAGCACCCCTTGTTTTATTATTACTCCAATCTTTAATTCCTCTGCAGTTTCGGAACAAAATGTTCAATTTGTTTGTCACATGGAGTCGTTTTCCGACTTATTATTTGAGACAAAGAACACCTGCTTGTAGGCTAAACATTCTGGCGGCTGCATGCGTTCAGTCTTAAATACTCGGCAATTAAATCTGACAAATAAACAACAGCATTATGAAGACGAATGTCTTGAAGAAACGTAAGTATGCCAGTTCGTGCATTTTTCATTTTAATTACTTAAAAAGAAAAGTAACTAAAGTCACATGTGTGAGATTCTGTTTGACATCAGAACCACTCGACATCAAACAGCACCCTGCTTATATCTGTTAAGCAATGAAATGATGATAATGTGCATTGATTAATTAAACTAATTAAAGTTAAAATAAAAATACCCCGAGAAAAGAAATGATTAAATATTATGTGAACACGGGTCGTTTTTTAAGTCCCAGTTAAATTGGCTTTTGATTTTTAACAAATGCCAATGGCACTTTCAATTAAATATAAAATTATAATTAAATATATTTCATATTTAGCCTTCTTGTACCTGTCTCTACTGTCCTAGTACCTTGACTTTAGCAGACGTCTCAATTGTTCTAATGACAAAAATGGCTGCTATCATATGCCACGCCCACCACTCCAATAATTCTTAAAATACTGCATAAATTTGATCCACAAAGAGCAATATTTAATTTTTTCGACAAGACTACCTATTACAGAAGATATTTACAATGTGTCATGGCATGTAAAACTTCATTTGTGCTTTCAGTCTCACTACAAAGTTGAAATTGTGCTTCTAAGGCAGACTCCAACCACCAACACCAAAAGGATGATAAAATGTTAGAAATATATATTTGGTTGATGTCAAAATGTGAAATAACACAACATTCTATTAAAAGAGATGTTGTTATATGCACTGTAATAGCGAATATCACTCAGAAATAAGTCTTTTTACGAAGCTTTTGAATATTCAAATTGAAAGTATCGCGCAATCAAATCATTGTCAAATCATTGAGTTCTTGGGGTTTTAAATAGTAGGGATGAGGGGAGAAAAACTCAAACTAAAATATCCCTAGCTATATTACTGTTTAATTGTATGTCCTGAGAGTATTTTGAGGTTACTTTGTTGAGACTTTTTAAGACTTTTGTGAATAATTCGTTCTTGCCCATATAATAGAGCAAAGAACTGACGTTGGGGTATTTCACTGTAGCTCTTCCAGAGATTTCCTCCTTTTCAGGCCAATATGTCTGGTAAGTAAAAATTTCTTTTTCTTTCATATAAGATGTTTTCGTCTTCAGCAACCTGAAAAACATAGAGACAAAAGAGATATTCATTAAAATCAATAAATACATTGGTAAACGTTCTTTGGAAATGTACTGGTCAAAGCATGCAGTCTTATTAATATTTTAAAACAGCAAACACATATAGAGGATTACATTTAAACAATTTAGTGCATTTTTACATATACACATTTAATATTTAATATTATATTTAAATGTGCTAGAAGGACTTTCTAGCAGTTTAATGGGGCTAATAATATTTCTGTTGATTAATTAAAGCTTGAATTTTATTTACATCTTCAACTTTCTTTCTGCCTTGTATTTTTTTACTCAACTTTTCTTTAAGCAAAACTGAACATGGGTTTATCTGAAAATGTATTTACTGTGTTATTTTACACTTTGCAATGTCGACCACCGTGTCAGATTTGAATGCAATGGTTTTCGGAATAACCAACAGTAAACGATGAGTGAATATAATTCCGACTTTTTATCGGAAAATTCAAACTTTGCTTCAGAGCGCATTTGAATATTTATTAGAATAGGTTTAGCTTTCAATGAGCCTATCAAAACACTGCCGAAGGGACGTTTTTGCTATCTTCTGAACATCAGCGCACTTTTTGCCCTCTGCAAACTCAACTGCCTCCATGAACTCAGCCATGGCGTGGCGTTGTTTTGAATCACTTATGTTCAGACAGAATTTTTTATATATATATTAACGCGGATCAGGAAGACGTCCCACTGTGTATGTCTTCACAAGGCTGAACAACCAATTAAAAAATTAGGAAAGAAGGACAACTATTTTCCATCTATTTTTTACACATTTCATTTTGGGGGAAGTTATTAGGCGCGGCTTCGCTCATGTAGGAAGAGATAGGAGGACTGCCCATTACCAAATATATCAAGAAATAACTGCACATCTGCTGAGAGGATCGCAAAAACTAACATGGACCCGGGACGTTTTTAGAGAATTTAATACAACAAACGTGCTAATCGACAGCGTCCTCGTAAACAAGTCGGGCTTCTTTGCAGCAAATCTAAACGCGTTGTCCGTCGGACACTGACTTGAGTTTATCATCTATTTTCCGGTGCATCATCTCTGTTCGCTTGTACGCGGGTTTTTCTGTTATAAGAGTGTTTTACTTACAGTTGTAACTCGTAGAGGCGTCAACCGAGGAAGTTTCTCTTTCTCCTTGTCTCGCAAGCAGCGTTTTAAAGTGTTTTCACTTCGCTTCCCGCAAACCCAACTTTGTGCACCTTGTGCTCTCGAGTGAAACTGTCAATAATTAGATTAAGCAACTCGCCAGTTCGGTCGGTGTTTACTTTACATTTACATGAAACTAAACTGCTCAAACTCCAGATTAAAACCGTCGTCCCGAGGCTAAGATGGCTGGAGAGCATGGTTCTCGAAATTCACTAGCCTACTGTCTATTGTAATGCGAAAACTAACCCATTCACTGCCGGATCACTAGTGCGCTCAGACCAATGGAGTATTAACTGGGAAGACGGGCATACTTTTCTAATCTTGTGTGATATCTTATATTTATTTCCAATTTCCAATGTCATATGGAAAAAAGCGAATGTATCTGTGTTATGGTTAAACATGCAGAGGGGCAATGACAAACAAGGATGTCGAAGATGATAGGAGAAAGGAAGAAATATTTTTAAGATCGAGTTCTTTTAAAGGTTTACTAAGCACATTTGCCAAGGTCTTAGAAATGTAATATCTACATTCATGTTGTTTCATTCATTTTATTTCATTAAAAACATTTTACACAAAAAAATTTGTTTAATGACTGTAAAATGTCAAGTGGTGTAACCATTTAATATGAAGTGCCAAAATACTACCTTCCTTTTAACTTTATTATTTTGACAACCAGATCGTTTATTCAAAACACATTTTACACAATATAATATTGCTTCCGACACAGACATTCATTTTCCATTTTCCACATTCATATTTCAGAGTTTTATATATAGGCTGTATAAAAATATTAAAGTATGAAATTCTACAAATGTCAGCATATTTGACTTTGAAGCCTCACAAAACAAAAAACAAACAAACAAACAAACAAAAACATTTAGGTGCTGAATGCATGTTTATCACAAAAGGTGTTTATTCAAGAGTTGTGTATTTTTAGTAACACAGAAGATCCAAACAAATGTCAAGTCACTGACAATGAAACATTGTCTTGAAGATAAATGTAAAAATATTTTCCTTTTGCCAAAATGAAAGTATTTTTTTTTGCACAGACTGCTTTGCAGATCGTCTAAATTTGGACAAAAAAAAAAAAAAAAAAAAAAAAAAAGAAAATTAATGCCAGTGGTGAATGAAAGTGAAATAAAACTCCGTTTTTTTTCCCCCAGCAGATAAACCCAAGGTATACTAGGGTGTGCGTGTGAAGACAACTGTTAAGGAGTTACTGCAAAAGCACAGAGCCCTGCAGGCACAGAAAACCGCAACGGTAAACAATAGTGCTGGATACCCAATAAAAGTCATAAGTCAGACATTGACGTACAAGTTTATAGTAGACAAACTAAACGAAGTCTGGTCAGTGCACGACCACATTTAAAACCCAGCCAAACGTCTTAAAGCACTACGCCCCCTCAGGCCTATCAGTGCTTGAGGTTTCAGTTGATACCACATAATAGCACAACCTAACGGAAGATTTCTGCTGTTTTCCAGTGAACGAACGAATGATTTTTGTCTTCCCTTGCTTTTCTCTCTTTCAATCCTGTAGAAATCACAAGGCATGGTGGCTCGCGATGTCTGCTCTACACCATGAATAGTAAGTTTAAATTACCAACAAATTAACTGGACAGCGATAACTGATAGTAATCTCAGCCCTTTGTCCCATGCAGTCAAGACATTTCACAATACTGTTTACAAAAGCATCAGATTTCAGTAACCTTACAAGCACCTTTGTGGATATTAAAAAGGTATAAAAAAAGCAAAGAAACATTCTGCCTGCTAACATGTAGGAGCTTGAATTTTAATCAGGAAACCTGAGACAAAGTTAAAAAACAAAGTATACTGACTGCATGCAACTTACTGTACTCCAAAATAGAAACCCTTTTCATCCACTGTCAGGCTTCAGCTCTACATTTACAATCTTATAAGAAAGGAAATAAATAAATAAAAGAACAATGACACCTGGATCTATAAGTGTTCCTTACACATCCGTGAATGATCTCCTTTTTATAAACTACTATTCAAATGTGATTTAGCTGTTTGGCTGATGGTCTCGTGACATCATCCCAAGTCTTGCCGGCCTAATTTAAATGTTCTCCTGTGCTCAAGTCAGCATTTTCTTCTGTCTTCCCCACAGCCCACCTTGATGTCTTTGGAATGCAAGCTTCAGAGCCCTATTTCCAGACATGTCCCTTTACCGAAAATGCCAACATCCCGATGGAGAATGCTTATGATCATCAACAGATGATGCACATGATGCCACCTGAGACTTTCAGCGGCAGTAATTTCGTGTGTCCCACTTCTTCGCAGTGGTCTAATGGATATATACCTTCTAATACGGACCTCTATAGTACTAGCCTGGTATGTGTTTAGTGATTTTATTTTTTAATAAACGCTTTTTTGGCATTTGGACGGTTCTGATGCTTAAGTATGTTTGCACTAATAAAAAATCACGCGTAAATTATTTTTTTAATCTATTTCCTCAGGTATCGAGGTCACCCTCAGACTCCTTCAATCTCCCCAGTCCAGTCGACTACAACAGTTATTCTCCCCCTCAGTCTAACTCTTCATCTTCTTTGTGCTACATCTCCCCTAAAGATGGATTTGAGCTCCAGTTTCTCTCCAGAAAATTATCACTATTAGCATTGCAACCTACAGCATTGTTTTTGTCTCTCGCACTGGTCCAATGTGCAGGAAGGCATGACAACTACAGAGTATGCGCCCTATGGCTCATCAGACTGTTTGTATTCATATGGCGACGACAGTTATTTCAGAAGGGATACTTAAAACTCAGAGATGTGTTACTTATAAAATTTATTTTGAAGCACTTTGCACCAAAATTCAGTGTCATAATTGATTCATTTGAATGCATTTGTTGTATTTTAGTTTAGATAAAAGAACAAGCAGTGATAGAATGCATGATTGGGCATACTTAGGAGAGTAGTTTAAGCAAAAAGGTTGATTGCAGAGAGCTAAATGTGTGTGAGTATAATTAACAAATTATTCATTTATCTTTTCTACAATAAAAATATTTTTTCGTAATTTTACTGGTATTTTTTTATTATTTAGGAAAATATATATTAACAATGGGGAAATATTTCAGTTACAGCGTTCATGCATTTTCTGTTGAACTCTTAAATGTACATTGGAGCTTTGACAGTTTTTTTTTAACGTTCAAGTACAGCTGTGAGACTAAGGGCTCAGTTATTGTTTTGCATATCAACATTCCACATTCAAAAACACGAGACGAAAGCTGAATGTGTTATATATGAAAACAGATTTTGATATTCAGCCACATTTATAGGTCCTATAACTAGCACTGTTAACATTTTTCCACATGCTGATGAAGAGAAATTCAACTCACTAAAACTGGAAAACTTAAGTAGCTGCCTTTTTTCAAGTAAAATCTAAACCCGCTTTACACTTTTTAAACCACATTACGTGTTAAATCATAACATTGGGTTGAAATATACAGAAATTATTGGGACAAGTTAATGTATATAAAGATGTTTCTTATCTAATATAGATAATGTTCAATGGTTCATTTGTAAAACGGTTTTACAACTTCACAAACAGATGGTGGAGAAGAAGAACTGTCGTTCACACAGTTTAAGTAAAGACAATAGGAATCGCCTAAACTGCATACAATGTAGATATATCTCAAAAGGCGCAAAACGCATGAAATGGTAAACTGCTCAGGAACAGTTGTATAATATAATTCATAATCTTATTTGAAATACGATTCCCAAAATAGCTCAAAATGGTGGCAGAACAGGCTATTTTCTTTAAGTTTGTCCTAAGTTTTCAAAATTCATTATAAAGAGGATAAAAATCATTTTCCTATTTTATTAAGTTAAACATGCCGAGACATCAGTTTTTTATTTATATTAAATGTCCTGTCTAATCACCAGAAACAGTCAAACTTAATTCAACAAGTCACCAATGATGTATTCAAAATTTAAAATTTAAAAATGTTTTGCAGTCAAACAGAAGGGTGTGTAGTGAAGATTCTACGAATCAATAAAAAGTCAGGAGAAATTTAAATCCAATTAAAAAAAAATCAGAATGTCTAATAAGATTCTAAATTCTTATAGGACAAAGTGAAATTCCTTTAAAAGAAATCTGAATGTCAAATAGGAGCACACACTTCTCTCTTTTTTTTTTTTTTGAGTCTGAAAAAACAAGGTAGCCTAAATTCCATTAAAACAAATCAGAATGGATTTTCAACAGTCTGTTAGATTCTAAAAATCACAAATGGACAAAGTGAAATTCCATTAAAATAAATCAGATTGTCCAAAAAGATTTTGAGAATTTTTTTTTTTAGTAAGATCCTAAAGGATAAACTAAAATTCCAATAGGATTTTTTGACAAGGGATGCTCATCTTTGTGAATGGCCGCAACAAGCATCCGATGCGCGTCCCTGCAAGATCTCTCACCAAAAGTATGTCAGCTTAGTTAACCGGTACAGAATTAAGAACAGTATGAGTATTTTAACAGTCCTTTGTAAGAAAAGCAGTAAGTTTGATATAAAGACAGCATGAATTACAGAACGAATTAACTGGCATTATTGCTCAGTGTTTGCACAGCCTATTTTATTAGTGGATTACCTGAGACATTTGTCAAATACAGATGTTTTAGACGCTTTCATGTAGCAAATATCACGTTGTGTTCAATATATCATGTACTTAATACGGCTTGAATGTACAAGAATATAGTAAAAGGCTATACTATTTACTGGGGGTCTACTTTTTATTAGTAGGGTACAACGGGGCTAAAGGCACACCCTAAGAAAAAAATTGCTTTTCACTGCGCCCAAAGTGTATGATTGCAGAAAAATATATACGTTTGTATTGAACATTTATGGAGCAACAGATTATGTGTGAAAATAAATCATACAAGACATGGGGTAAAAGGCTCATGGAGTAAAAGGCACACAGTATTGATACAAATACTTTAGCTAAAATAATGTTGTTGTTGTTTTTTTTTCACTTTCAATCACTTTAGCATAGTTCTGCTTATTTTGATAAATAAAATAATTAATTTTTGTTCAATAAAAACACTGTCATTAAAATATGTTAATATAAAACATATATTTTAAAATACAGAAACAAAATCATTTTAAAATGTAGATTCTGAAAGCACTGAAGGAGATCCCATAGTAATTAAATATAGTATAGTAGTAACAACAAATGATATTTTATTATATTATAGGATTAATATAATGTTTTTAAATATGATGGTTTCATTCTAAACATGATTCATTCTAAACGTGATTAGCTCTAAGACGGACACCCAACATAATATATGATAATTTACCATCTGAATCTAACAATGTCATGTCAACAAAAAAATTCAGCCTTCTATTAATTATCATGTTAATTACTGAGCCTTTTAGTCCCAACAGTAGGGGCGCTTTTTACCCCAAATACCAAACTTTTACATATTCTTTCATTATTTAAAAACTGCTGCTTTAATAATCTTAAACAAAACTGGAAATCATTAAGAAGACTTTTTGTCTCAAGATATATTTAAGAATTCTCATTTGCTACTTAAATCTACAACATTTTTTAAAAACATCAAATATTCAAGTAAGCACAGAATTGACTTTGCGCTGCTACCCAAGATCGCGTCGAGCATCAGCTAAATTTGTATGTGTATCTTGAAAAGCGGATGTTTTGGAAAGTGCTACGCCACGTTTTTCTGCCATCTAGTGGTTTAGAGGAAAATAATATCAAAGGTGCCTTTTACCTCAGGGCGCCTTTAACCCCATTGTACCCTATTATTTTCATAAACATGAGATAAAATAACATTAGAATTATATGAAAAGAGTCTGTTATAAAAACAAGCAAACAAAACACACTTTTAGCGGATTTTAAGGTGAATAACTGCAAAACATGCCATCGTTTTCATCTGAGATTTTGTCTCAGAACGAACTGCCACCTTAAAAAAGGATGTAGAAACAGAGGTAGCACATTTTGTCAGTATCAAATGTGTATTAGAAGAAACGACCACCTTAAAAAATCTTGAAACAGCTGTGTCCTCATCAGAGCACATACAGCTCCTCTGTCAGGGGTGCAGCTGGTCTGACATTTTAATATGCAATGCATTATTAACATTTAAGCAACAAAAATAAAGAAAATAAAGAAGAAAATTAGTATTGTTAACATAATGACTCCTGTAACTCTGCATATTAATAAATAATTTTGAAGACAAACAATCTGTATTAAATGGACAATTTTTTAAACAATGACACAAAGATACAAATGAAAAAAAAAAAAAGGAATACTGTAATATATAAATGCATTAATATTGATTATATACTTTATAGAACTTTATTAAAGATAAAGAAGTTATTCAGTTAAGATCAGATATGAGCAGAGTGATTTTTTTGGTTTGTTCTTTAATTAACATTAATGACACAGATAGCTGGTATACTAAAAGTTGCTGTCATTTTATGAGTGCAAATAGCTGCTGCCAAAAATAATTTGTGCCCCAGTTTTAAATAAATTGTGCACACAAAATAATACGTTCTATTTCCTATCTGCATTCTCATGAACCGATGTAGAGCTTAAAATGATTCCATGCAGCGCTGCAAGGCTTTTGAGAATGTCTCTGTAACTCAACTCATAATAAAACTCAATTAAAGTGTGTCTGTCAATAACTTAACATAACATAACATAAAACATAACATAACAACATAACATAACATAACATAACAGGTTTGTAATACGGACAGCTAGGACAAATTATTTTTAGCACACAATTTACTTGCTTGATTTACAGTTTTTTTTTTCAACTGCTTACACATTTTCAAAACTTTGCCTCTATTTTCCTCTAACTTTTCCTCTAACTTTACAAACAAATCCAAGAATTACACACACAAAATGCAAAATGCCTTACATCTCTTGCAAAATGAAGCACTGTATTTAAAATATCACAAACACGTTACAAAAGCATCAAAAGCAAACATTTGTCTTAGGTTGCTAACACCTTTGCCTTAATATTATATTTTTGGATATATCATACACACACAGTGATTCAAAACCTAAAGCTCTTCTTTCATGAGCTCCTATGTACATTTCTGTACAAGATTAAAAGTAATTGAAAATGTATTAATTTGAAAAATTCACAGTAAACAAGAAAGCAAGATTGAAACCAAGATTTTTTTTTTTTTTTTTTTACTGTAAGCATTTGTGGTTGTGAATAAAGTATTACACAGTACGAAAGAAAAGAAATACACTACCAGTCAAAAGTGTTTGAACAGTAAGATATTGTTTTTTAAAGAATTCTATTCTGCTCACCAAGCCTGCATTTATTTGATCCAAAAATATAGCAAATACAGTATTTTTTAAAAATTATTTTTACTATTTAAAATAATTGTTTTATATTTGAATATATTTTAAAATGTAATTTATTCCTGTGATTTCAAAGCTGATTCCCTTTCGAGGAACTCGAACTGCGTCCTCTAGAGGTCGCTATGGGGGACGCCATCTCCGTGACCCGTGTCTGAAGTCTACATACAAAAACATCAACAGAGCTGGCCGACGACAGCTTATGACATCACTTCCGGCGCGACTCGTCGCCGCCGGTGCGTCACTACCGGTGCGACCACAGTATAAAAGGACACCGGTAGAACACAACTTCGTCTTCACTGACCTTATGTCTGCAACCAAGTTCGAATTGATTGCATGTTTTCTCACCAGAGGTTTTTAATGACGGCTCGTGTTTGACGATGCGTGGTAAAGAGCAAGAGCTTTCTGTTCCCGAGGGAGTTTATTGCGCTCATTTTATTTTTTTGTATCCTGTGATAAGATCACATCTAGGCCTCTTTGACAGGGCATGACGATGCTCCCCTCGCTGCGGGTGGGTTTTCTTAGAGCTTGTCACCCCTGGGCGGATCGGGTATTCCTCCTGTCTCTCAGGAGTTTGAAGCCTGTCCCAATGCACTAACCTCTCACGCTGGTTAAGTGTATCAGCTCCATGGCAGTATTATCAGACAGCTAGCTGCGGCTAACTGTCTGTTCGGAGTAGCGATGCTTCCCTCACCTTGAGGGTCTGCTCTGAGGATTGCCCCAATTGGGCAACTGAGGTTCGCCCTTACTGCCTTCCCCTTTGAGCCTTGTTTAGAATGCCTGCAGAGCTCCCCTCATGAGGGTCATCTACTAGCACACTGTTTCCAATCGGAATTTATAAAATCCATTTTTATGGTAAGGCCCACACGAACCCTTGGGCGCTTTCTCAAATCCATTTATATGGTAAGTGCACACGTGAACCCTGGGGCACTTTTCTAAAATCCACATTGTGGTATGGAATGCACTGGAGTTCTGCGTCCATTCTAAAATCCTTTACGGCAGGGATTCACGCGCTTATGGCCTGTACCCTTTCTTGAGTTGGTTTAAACCCCGGTCACCTTGGGTCCCACTCCTTGTGAGCATCTGCCAGGCTAAAGTAACGGTAATACTTGTGCTAGTTCATGCGCACCCTCTATGATATGGGTTCACGCTCAAACTCGTGCCCATTCTCTGAGTTGGTTGTTCCCGGACACCTTGGATACCACTCTACTTGCGCATCCTGAGCAGGTTGTTGCTACCTATGTTCTGTAGGACGGTTTCTGAGGGAACCTATGCAGAGGCCACGGTAGCCCCCTGTGTGACAGGCCAAACCTAGGTGAAACCCTAGGCATTCAGCCATATCCCCTTAAAGGAATATCTTCTAATTCCAAGCTTTGAGCTCTACCCCGGGTCCAGCATATCCGACCCCTTTCAGGTAATTCTTGGGTATGAAGCTCGGGCTTTTTGGCCGAAGGGGATAATGTCACTGACAGCAGTCACTACGTCTCAGGGGCAACTCCCTTAAGCTTAAGGCAGTTGGTACTTAGTGCTCGCCTCTATGATGGCATGCACTCCCCTCAGCATGGCAGCGTGGGTATAACCGTTCCCCATAGCGACCTCTGGAGGACGCAGTTCGAGTTCCTCGAAAGGGAACGTCTCAGGTTACGTATGTAACCCTGGTTCCCTGAGAAGGGAACGAGACACTGCGTCCTCTAGTCTCGTCGCCATGCTTCGGACGTAAGCTTCAGATGAAGAAGCTAATGTTCTACCGGTGTCCTTTTATACTGTGGTCGCACCGGTAGTGACGCACCGGCGGCAACGAGTCGCGCTGGAAGTGATGTCATAAGCTTTCGTCGGCCAACTCTGTTGGTTCTCAGGGAACCAGGGTCACAAACGTAACCTGAGACGATTTTTAGCATCATTACTCCAGTCACATGATCCTTCAGAAATCATTCAAATATTCTTATTTGCTGCTCAAAAAACATTTATTATTATTATTATTATTATTATGTTGAAAACAGCTCAGTAGAATTTTTTCAGGTTTCTTGGATGAATAGGAAGTTCAGAAGAACAGCATTTATCTGAAATAGAAGTCTTTTGTAACATTATAAATATCTTTATCCTTATTTTTGTTCAGTTTAAAGCATCTTTAAATAAAATTATTAATTTCTACAATTTCTTTCCCCAGAAAATAAAAATAAAAATACTGACTCCAAGCTTTTGAATGGTATAATGTATAATGTTACAAAAGCTTTTTATTTCAGACCAGTGCTGAACTTTACATCTTTTGATTCATCAAAGAATCCTGAAAAAATGTACTCAACTGTTTTAAATATTTATAATAATAATAATAATAATAATAATAATAATAAATGTTTATTGAACAGCACACTAGAATGATTTCTGAAGCATCATGTGGCACTGAAGACTGGAGTAATGGTGCTAAAAATTCAGCTTTGCATTACATTTTAAATTATATATAAAAAATGTTATTTTTAATTGTAATAATATTGCACAATATTACTGTTTTATTGTATTTTGATGCTGTAAATTTAGCTTTTTGTATATATTACAATATATTTCTTTTAAAATATATTCAACTATAAAGCAGTTATTTTAAATAGTAAAAATATTTTAGAATATAACTGTTTTTGCTGTATTTTGGATCACATAAATGCAGGCTTGGTGAGCAGAAGAGAATTACGAAAAAAAAAAAAAAAAAAAAAAAATCCTACTCTTCGAAAATTTTGACTGGTAGTGTATATCAACCATGTGTAGCTGGACGGAAACCAAACATAATTTTGAAAAGGTTAATTATTCCAAAGCATATTCCAAGGCCTATTCTAAAGCCATGATTGGTTGGTGTAATGAGTATTAGGTGTTAGTGTGAGGCACTGATGAATTAGTGTGGCATTTTGATTGGTTGTGTTTGAAAAAGGAAATCAAGATAATTCCTGTTAGATTTTGTGTGTTACATAGAGAATTGTTTATTGTGTTTTGCAGAAAAAGTTTTATGAAATTCAAAGTCAAAGGCAGAGAATTAGTGTATGGTTTTGCAAAATGTGGTGTGTGGTTCTGGTATTTGAGTGTCAGGTTTCAGAAATTGTGCGACAAGAAAAGATTTTGTGTGTAAGCAGTTGAAAAAAAACCTAATTAAAACAATGCACATTTTTTTCTTGCATGTCATGCGTCAAGCATTAAGCTGAAGGGGGAAATTTCAAAAAGTGTCCCACTCTATGACCAATAGGGTTTCAAGCATGGCTAAATCTGAAAATGCACAATTCTTTTGAATAAGTATTTACCTCAAGATCATTGAAGTAAGCCTGAATCCGTGGCTGGAAGTAATCATTGGGGTACTTTTTGCCTACTCTTTCAAATACTGTGAATTCGGACATACTAGTCTTTTCACATCCTGTTTTCACCTACAATTTAGTAAGGAAGTATGTGTTTTTATATGCAACCATTTTTCATATGGCTGCAACAATGTCTTAAGTTTTCAATATTGAAGTTCTATTCTATACAAATGTTTGATGGAATGATGTTTCTTAAACATTCATTTGTTATGCTTTAGAATTATGGCAATTTTAAAAATCGACTCAAAACTGCATTGTATTGTGAAGAGAGGCGATTTAAAATATGCCCCTTCTCCGCACACACGTGCTTTTGTGGGATATACAACATGACCTACTAAGTACAAAAATAAGTGTTTTTTAAGTAGCGTATTCATCCTTTCTGATGACATTACCGTCACTGATACCTCTGATTCATTAGTTTAAACAAGAACATTGTGGACTGCTGTGGAACATCATAAAGATTAATTGTGTTTTGCAGTGGCCAGTCCTCGTCTTAGAGGTCAATCTGAGTGTGGCCTGAGGTAGAAGGAGGTATTGTATTTTTTTCTGAAGACAGATATCACCACTATCAGACACATAGGTGTCTCACTTAGGAGAAATGCCAAACATACTTCAGTAAAGGCAGTAGGGATTTGAATTCACCAGTTTCACACCTTTACCACGTTTAAAGAAAGCATTGAAAAAGTTCTGCTGATTCACCAAAGTTGTAGATTTTTTTTTTTTTTAATTGCAATTAAGTCTGATGTCAGACCAGTCAGATTTATATTTACCTTTATTAATGCAGTATGAAGGAAGTTAGTTATGTTCACGTACTCTGCTGGTTAATTAGTAAGACTATGTGGATAAATAAATCTTTTCATGGTCATGTTTGATTTATAATAGAAGGTTAATGAATAATGAAGTACTGAATCACAATGTGTGCCAGGATTGTGTAACTCCAGTTCAATGAGAATAAAGATACCAAGGCAGTTTTAATAAAAAAATAAATGTAGATACAATGTCTTTTGAAGCTTGAATTAAAACAAAGAAAATACCTGTTTCATTTTTTATACTTCAAAATGGCATGTTTCTACAGCGTTTTTTTTTTTTTTTTTTTTTTGAGATTGAGCAATATGGATACTCTGCTTTTCCATCTGGATCCAGTTACTTTAGATAACATGCATTTGCTTATTTTTCATCCCTACTAATCTCAGTAACCTCAGGGTCTTCTCTGGAATTTGAGTAGTTGTAATTTTATGAGAAACACTGACAAAGTTTATGAAACATAACAGCACTAACACAGCGGTAATTGAGCAACCCAATGTTTTGGAAATCTACTGAACTGGGGCCAAAACCTACATCAACACTAACACAGGGAGGAATTGTGATCTGGAGTAAAAGATGTCTGGATAGACACACGAGTGTAGGTCAAAAGGGCAATATTTTTGAAGCATAATTTGAGCTAACTGGACTGCATGTCATTGACAAACTGCTGTAGTTTTGTCCTTCTTTTTCAAAAAAAAAAAAAAAAAGGCAGAAGACATAACATCTAACAAGCACTGCATTCATAAATTACTTTCTCATTATATAAGGAGTGAGTGGTCAAGATTAAAAAGATAAGCTGATTTATGTTAACAGTGAAGATACCTTGAGTTAAACAGAAGCTACGACAAAACATAAATTTTATAAACTAAACATTTTGATTTGACCAACAGGAACTTCCGAAAACAGGAAAGCAATTCTGTGATGTGAAGTAATTGGACTAGGATGAACTTATGGTTCAATGTATTTTACACTGAAATGGTGTATCTTTTTTATTTTGTTATTAGCCTTTAGTCTGTGTGGCCCGTAACCCATTTTTTTGCAACTAGCAGCAGTAAAAGTTATCTCTGTTCCTAGAGAAACTGAGGGCAAGTCGTATCATGCCCCTCTCAGCCTTCTCCTAATACATTTCTCAAGAGTTGGTGTTACATTTTTCTCATACACTCTTTGCCAACATGGCTTGGTCTAGACCTGTTTGTGTTTATTTTTCACTTCATTCTTCTCGTATGTAAGTTTGTGTTCTTTGCTGTAGTATTTGATCCCATCCATTTGATTCAGCAGTCGAAATGATGAATTTTAAAAAGGGAGAATAAATTGCAGTACCTAACGTGTATGTGTCAGTGTTGAAAGATATCATGTGTGTCAAACACCTGTGCTAAAGAAAGGAGCATGAAGAGCTTTGATTCATGTACAAACATGAATTTTCACAATTTAATTTTCATTTTTAAAACACAATATTACCTATCTAATAAAGTCCAATCACTGTCAGTCAAAAGTTTTTGAACAGTAAGATTTTTAATATTTTTTAAAGACGTCTCTTCTGCTCACCAGACCTGCATTTATTTGATCCAACGTACAGCAAAAACAGCAAAAATCAGAAATATTTTCACTATTAAAAATAACTGTTTTCTATTTGAATCTATGTTAAAATGTAATTTATTTTAAAAGCTGATTTGTTGGCATCATTACTCCAGGCACAAGATTCTTCAAGAAATCATTCTAATATTCTGATTTGCTGCTCAAAAAACATTTATTATTATTATTATGTTGAAAACAGCTGAGTAGAATTTTTTCAGGTTTCTTTGATGAATAGAATGTTCAGAAGAACAGTATTTATCTGAAATAGAAATCTTCTGTATCATTATAAATGTCTTTATTATCAGTTTTGATCAATTTAAAGCATCAGTGCTAAATATAAAATTATACTGACTCCAAGTTTTCAAATGGTGTAGTGTATAATGTTACAAAAGTTTTTTTATTTCACATAAATGCTGATCTTGGGTTCTTTCTATTTATCAAAGAATCCTGAAACAAATATACTCAGCTGTTTTAAATATTGATAATAACAGTATTAAAATGTTTCTTGAACACCAAATCAACATATTAGAATGATTTCTGATGGATCATATGACACTGAAGACTGGAGTAATGATGCTGAAAATTTAGCTTTGATCACAGGAATAAATTGCATTTTAAATATATATTCAAATAGAAAACAGTTATTTTAAATAACTGTATTTTTGCTGTACTTTGGATCAAATAAATTCAGGCTTGGTGAGCAGAAGAGACTTATTCAAAAACATTAAAAAAAAAAAACATTAAAATATTACTGTTCAAAAACTTTTGACTAGTAGTGTAGATTTAAATTCGTTATAACCCTATATAGAACAATCAGTTTGCAGAATGGATGGATGGATATATTTAAAACATGCAGTTTGCAGAATAGATGGACATACTGAAAACATGCAGAAACATTAAGAAACCTAAATCTCTAGAAACCTAAAATGTATGGGTCAAATTACCATGTTTTTCCTACATTTCAGTCCTGCTGGCAGTCTTGGAAGTTTCTCACGGCTGCTTGTCTATATAATTCATCAAGAGTTTTTTTTTTTTTCTATTTATTTTTTAAAACCAGAAAGTTGGGTTTTCTGCAGTTTTCCCAAGGAAATAGTAAAAGTGTGAGATGTCTAACTGCCATTTGATAGGAGGAGCTTGAAAATGTCTTTGTTTTTTTTAATCATGATTCTGTATCACTGGCATCCCTGCTGACAAATGAAGATTGTGTCTGGAAATTATTAATGAATTGGCACATGAACAGAATAACATTTACTGTTAATGTTTGCCAAAGATTTATCAAATAATCTACAAAGACATACAAACCGCGGTTGTGAAAGTGCTTACAATAAACAGTACATCTAGCTTAGTAATGAGTCTCCAATGCACACTTCTGCACGGACAGTAATCTGAGCAATTTAAGCAGGTATTTAACTTTGACATGTTTCTCTGCTTTCTCATCCTGCTCAGCCAAGTGCCAAATATTGACTCCCTCAAGCACACACTTTCCCTGTTTTTCCTTGACAGTCACACCTTGTACCTCCTTCTATCTCTCAACATTTGTGCAGACATGCCCTTGGATCCTGTTAGGCAGATTCAGCGGCACGTTAAAGGTAAGCAGAGGCATCTTGGCAGCACGATGTGTTCTGTGCAAAAATTTGTGGACAAAGGTAATGTTCACTCGGAAAAAAAAAAAAAAAACATTGAACGCAGATGTGAGTGTCTTGGTTTCACTCACTCTTAGTGCTCTTTATGGTTTGAAAACGCCCATTCACCTCTGAGGGTCGTGACCCCAAAACTATTTTATCTTCTGTCTTTCTGCTAGATTTAGTTTGTACTTTAAACACCTAAACTATGACCGGTGTAAATTATGTTCTGCTAGCATTAGAGCAGCAATTAATACCAGTAGTAGTAGCAACACCAAAGTTGTAGGTTCTATTCCCAGGGAATGCATGAACTGATAAATTATACGGTTTAAGTGCAATGTATGTCGCTTTCAATAAAAGCATCTCCCAAATGCATAAATGTGAATACAAAAGGAAATAAAGGGCTTGCATACATGTATAAAATGAGCCTAGTTTACCCAAATGCTCATTTACTCACCCTTATGCTGTTCCAAACCAAACCAGTCTTTCTTTCCTTTAGGTAGTATGTTTGCTGCTCTTTTTCATAGAATGAAAGTGAATGATGACCAGGATGTTCAGGCTCAAAAATCACAAAAAAAGCAGCATAAAAATAACATAATTGTAAATGGACATATTAATCCATTAGGGGTTGCTGTTTTGTATTTCTTGTTTTAACAGACTGGACACAGCCTTTACAAAAGCACACCTGGTTGGAAGCACTCATTTTAAAGGGTTATCCATTCCTAAGTAATTGTGTTTGGGTTAAATTAAACAAGGCTATTGCTGCTATAAGGGGTATTTTGAGCTTGTGTTTGGGAAAGACTTTGTATTATGTTGTAGCTTTTAGTTAGTTTCCTGTTTCTTTAACTGATTTTAAAACTATGGGAGACCACAGACATGAAGACAGTTTCAACCGATTTTCTGAACGCGCACACTAGACAAATCGACCAGACCGCGAGATTACACACTTGTTGACTGTAGAAACGATTTCACAGTGATGTGATCTCATGCATACTTCAAATGTGACTAGTGAAGAAAAACACATGGAGGACAACTGACGTTGTCAGCTGGCTCTGATGTGCATTCTGTTTCACAGTGAAAAACAACATCCATTTTTTATATTTACAAATTGAGTTCAGGGCTGCTCTGTCCCGATCGGGAGCAGTTAAAAGGGTCACGGATGCCCATCTTAATGAACAGTCTATAACATACTTGGGTTAAAAATTTTCTATGGTAGTGTAAAACACACCCATTTACCTTGTCAGTACCAGCTCTGTTCAGAGCAAGCCGTTTTGGTTCATATCTCTTTAAATGCTAATTAACTCTGTTCTCCCCACCCCTCTCTTTCAAGAGGTGATGAGCCATGCTCTAAAAGACTGCAAACTTCAGCCACATTTAGCCTGTGAAACATGCTAACTAGCTCATTATTAGAAAGGCGATTTGCGAAGATTTACAAAAGAACCAACCCAGTCTTATAAAAACGCGTACCTCTGGGTACTTTTCTACAGCACTTTTTTAAGGCACCTTACTGCACGTTTCACTGCAGTTTCAAACAGAAATATCCACTGAGTGGTGCTAAAACACAGGTTCAATATGTGAACACGTGGCATGTTTTTATTACTTTGATATAGATACGTATTGCTGTGTTTTTGTAATGTTACCTGACACTTCATATTCATATTGCGGCGATTCAGAGTTCAAATATCTGAGGACTCTCGCGAAAACCTAAACCTACCCGATAGTGTTAACAAATGCAAAACTAATATAAAATGCATTTGTTGATGCAAGTGCTATGTGAATCTTCCGTGTGTGCAGATTTGAACTGTTTTGTCGAACCGTAGTTACACAGGTTTTGTACCGGAGCTCTTCAACTCTCAAGTACATCTCCCTACTGCGTAAGCTACCGAACAAACCTACCGGCTATGAAAACCCATAGATATGAAGCTAGATATGTGATGATAACATTTAAAAGCATCAGTTTTCAAATCTCCCAGCATATTAAAATTGTTTTGAAGTCATAACATAATGTTCTTTAAGTAATTGTGAGAAAATTAGGTTTTATTAATCAAAACTCTGTAAATTATACTTAGTGTGAAAAGGAATAAAAGGTGTCTGAGTTTTACTGCCTCTAGTGTTAATTTCTTTTGGAAACTGTAGTGATATGTACTTATTGGTATGTATTTCACGTCTCGCAAAAAAGTGTCCCAGGTACGTTTTTGCCATAAGAATGTGTGTTGGCAGTGTGTGTACACAACCACACTATAATGATAAAAATCCACCCAGTGGTATATATAATTTTTTAATCTTTATAAGTAATTCCCTTTTTCAAATCAAGTCATTCTCAGCATTGTCTGTGTGACGTCACAAAAACCCAGGCCACTCCCACGATAGTTGATTGACACTGCCGTCTTACCTTAGACCCGATCTGAGTGAGCTGAGAACAGTCCGACCGCTATTGTGTTGACTCCGGTGCAGAGGAGGACAAGAATGTCTCCGATTGAGCGATTGAGGTGTTTTGTTGTTGAATGTAATAATGACCATAGCAGTCGTCATTTACTTCCAACATCTGAGCTGGTGAAGATGCAGAGGATTAACGTTACTTTCATTTTGAAGGAAATGTGCCCAGTGATCTGCATAAATGCGTCTATGTTCACGTGCATCATTTGTGATCCAACTTCACCTACAGCAGAAGTGAGTATAAGGGTTTTTAATGCATCCTTGCAATTCACTTTTCTTAATAATGTGCTAGTTAGCAAGTTTCGCAGCTAAACGCAGCTAAAGTAAACATTACGGCTCATCACCCCATTGAAGAGAGGGGCGGGGCGAGCAGAGCTCATTAGCATTTAAAGGCAAATGCAACAAACGGCTTGTTTTGAAAAGGGCTTATTTTGACAAGGTAAAAAGGGTGTTTTTTTACACTATAATACACTTACACTTAGTTTAACCAAAATATGTTATAGACTTTTTATTAAGACCCTAAAGAATCATATGAACTTTTTATGTGAACATTTATGTTAAAACAACATGTAAAAGTGAGTTTTGCATCTGATGACTTCTTTAAATAATCAAATTGAGACCACACAATAGAATGTTTTCACAACACGTCATCAATTGCCCGTATTGGTAGCACTGAACATAAACAATGCCACTGAACCAAACAAAACTTGCATATTTTGCTTATTATTCCTGCTGAAAATGGTCAATTGTTGTGTGTTGGGCTGTACTGATTGGTCAGACCAGGAAAAACATTTGGAAACTGCCAAAAGTTAAAACTGAAAAAACAAATTAAAGAGAAAAATGCAAAAAACTGGAACAAAAGGCGTTTGTGTGAACCAGGATTTCCTTTGGGCTGGGTATTTAAGTTCTGTTTTCCTCTGTTTATTATCTGCCTTCATTTGATATTGTTTGCTGGGTTGTTTTGTTTGTGTTTTCCCAGTTTTAGTCACCTAAGTGTCTTGATCTTTTAGCTTTGTTTTATTAAAAGATTTGCTGCAGTTAGATTCTTAGGCAAAGACTTATCATCTTTGCCTGTTGTTGAGATTTTGTGCTGAATTAGTGATTATTGGCAACACAGAGTGAACTTTTTTTTTTTAAATGGTTTGTGAAAGAAACACATGGAAGCAATTGAAAAAAATCAGTTACAGCCTCACACGCATACACGCAACCCCTGCTATCACAAAACCACATGCACTAAAACGCTTGCAAATGCACATTCGCTTTATTGTCATACCCGTTTGACTAGGATATGTCATGTACAGAAGCTCTAAAGAAGCAGATTTGATGGTAGAGCATGTGCAGAGCAGACCCTTATTCAAACATCTCATTAGGAAAGGTGTTAACTTGAGAGACAACTAAGCCTGCAGGTTAGGGACACGGGTAGATAAAATGATAACATCCACAGGGGATTTCTCCAACTTTCAGAAAACTTCTGGCTTTCTAACTCTAACTGACATTTTAATGAACTGTGAAGGAGGAAGAGCACTCCATAAATCCAGTCCAGCTAAAACTGACATTAATCTACACTGTAATTGTTTAGTGATATTATCATACAGCATAACAGAACAAAACTTGAACATGAGCTGAATAATGACACTATTGTCCTCTGTAGAGCTGCTTTATAGCTGAATCAAACTTAAATTTTACAACAGTGACACTAATTAAACTAAATCGTACGAACACTGAACTGATTAATAATTACAACACTATTGGTTTTGTAAGAGCTGCTTTACAGCATAATTTGGATTATATTTGATGTTTGCATAATTGATTCTGTTTCCCGATTAAAGGATTAGTTCACTTCCAGAATAAAATAAAAATCAAAAAAATCCTGATGATTTACTCGCCCCCATGTCATGCAAGATGTTCATGTCTTTCTTTCTTCAGTCGAAAAGAAATTTTTAAGGAAAACATTCCAGGATTTTTCTCCATATATTGGACTTCAGTGGGAGCCAACGGGTTAAAGGTCCAAAAGTGCAATTTCAATACAGCTTCAAAGGTGTGCTACGATCCCAGCCGAGGAATAAGTGTCTTCTGTAGCGAAACGATCTGTCATTTTCTAAACAAAATTGCAAATTGATATACTTTTTAATCACAAATGCTCGTCTTGCACTAGCTCTGCGATAATCACGTTGGAAAGATCACACGTGATTATTTTTTTATCTCTGTACTCTGGTACAAAAAAAGTAGGTTGAGGTGAAAAACTCCATCTCTTTTTTTCAACTTCAAAATCAGCCAACATCATTATTTTACTTTTTTTTTCTGTAAAGAGTGTTTGACTTTTCTTTGCACGTTCGCTTTGTAAACACTGGGTCGGTATGCCTACGTCATATAATGCCTGAAGTCTGTCTACGTCATATAATGCCTGAAGAAAAAGACATTGTTTCACCAGATAAGACCCTTATTCCTTGTCTGGGATCCTGTAAATCCCTTTGAAGCTGCACTGAATCTGGAGTTAAGCCACGTAGAGAAAAATTCTGGAATTTTCTACGTTTCTTTTTGACTGAAGAAAGAAAGACATGAACATCTTGGATGACACTGGGCTGAGTAAAATCTACTGTAAAGAACCTTTTGTAGGATATAAAGATTTAACGGATGTTAAAGGTTTTTCATGGAACCATAGCTGCCACAGTAAAGAACCTTTTTTTAAGAGTGTATTTCTTCACAGTAGTTTCCAGATTTGTTATACCTTCTAAATTAAATTTTTCATAAGAGCTGCCAAAATCCTATATTAAACACTCCACATCTGTATCACCCTAGCAAGTCCTACATATTAAGAAGCTGCACAAGAAGAGTGCTAATGCGAATATCTTAAATATCTTCTGAAAAAAGAGAGGAGTTGCAGATGTAGGGTTCTTTTTGGCCCTCATCTTCTTCCAGCAGTTTCTCAAGGGCCAGAGTGCCCTCAGGGGGCTGGGGAGTCTCCACCTGCTGAGGCTCAGGTTCTTGGGAGACTATTGGCAAGGTCAGAGGCACTGGGAAGAGCTGCGGGGCCGACAGCGCTGCTGGCATCGAGGGGGCCTGAACAACGGAGCCGGAGATGGTGGATAAAGGCTGAGCCCAAGGAATGTATGTAAAGGAGGAGTCCGGGACCTCCACCTGAGGCAGTGCTGAGCTGGAAGTGCTCATGGTCTAATAAGGAACCAGATAAGGAATGAGTTAACATCTTCAGACACTCAAATATTAGCTGTGACTTAGCGTCAGTCTGTGGCTCACCGCAAGGTTGGTGAAGAGAGGTGTGTGTGTGAACGTCAGCATAGGGGAAGGGCCCACCACAGTGTAACTGGGACAGATCGGCTGGACGTACATATCTGTGTGGGGCGGGATGGCAGGGTCGTGGTGTTGGTCTGGAGGAGTCCAGTGACCCAGAGGTTGAAGAGCAGTTGTGCTGGCGGTCTGGGCAATCCATCCTGTGCAAAGCCCACCAACATCCACTAATGAATCATTAAGGCTGCTCTGGTTGGCTTCTGCAAAGCTGGAAGTCCCTTTTAGAAAGCAAAATAAGCATGAAAAATATTCGCATTAACTAATGGGGAAGAAAGTTCATGTTACTTACCAGCATGTGTGTATGATGGCAGAGTGTTGCTGGGAAGCATTACCTAGAAAAAAGTACAAAGGTAATACATACAATTTAGTTTTTTCAGTTTTTTTTTTTTTTTTCTTGGTATTAAACTATGGGGTATATATGAAAGCCTGTTTCTGCCAGTGAATAAAAAATAAAAAAATAAAAAAGGCTATTGCAACTTTTTATCTCACAATTCTGACTTTTTTTTTTTTATCTCACTATTGCGATTTTACATTTGCAATTCAGATTTTTTTCCTTAGAACTGCCTCATATAAACTCGCAATTCAGATTTTTTTTCTCACAGTTGCGAGTTACAAAGCCAGAATTGCAGATAACTCCCAATTGTGAAAAATAAACTCGCAATTATGACTTTTATTCTTGCATTTGCGAGTTATAAAGTCCGCTTCTGATATGATGAGAAAAAAAGACTGTATTTTGACAGCATTGAGAGTTTATATCTCACAATTCTGACTTCCCTTACGAAAAAAAGTTTATTCAAGTGTGTTTTTAGTATACTTCTTTTAAATTAAAAATAGGAAAGTATACTTTCAGTCTACTTCTTATGTACTTCTCAGAAATGTGCTTTATATACTTATCAGAAATATACTTAAATTACATTTAGGTATACTTGATTTATACTTAGAAAAATCTAAATATATTTGAGCTATACTTGTGCTCTGAGAATCTGTTTTCATTGCTATACATGAGAGATGCTATTACACATCTTCTGTACAAAATGTCCAAAACACAAGTGAAGAAGAAACCAAAACAGATGCTTCCACACTGCAAAAAATACAAATACATATTTTCCATTTTACAAAACATTTTGAGTCTCAAATACTAAAAAATGCTTTTCTTGAAACTAAAAACCCTTGTCAGACCAACGAAATTACGCAAATGTTGTCCCAACTAGTCAAACACAGTTGTCTGAGCAAAGAATTTCATGTTGTTGAAATTTTAAGGCTTTGTAATTTCACAGCATGCATTGCAGCATGAATAAATTATCCAATTACTGTTATAGGATTATTATTTTGCTGTTTGCTGACCTCATTTAAACTTTTTTTGTTGTTGTTTTGTCATTATTGTTAGTTATTTGTTGTACTGTGACGTAAAGATATTTGCTGATTGCCACCGTTCTTGAGGTTTGTGTATCTAGTTTTGAGGCCTACATACTTTCAACCACTTTCATCCATTCCCTGCCTAAATTAATCTTGTAAAATGTTTTATAAAGACAACATTATCTATATATTAGACTAAGTTATTCATAATGTTTTGTATGTTCAGATATTCATATAACAAAATATATACAAATTAATACCTAAATAAGAACATAGTAGTATACTTAAAGTATGATATAAAGTTCACTTAAAGAAAACTTACAAGTATATTTAAAGTATAAAACTACTAAACTAGTGGTTTACTGAGACTATACTTGAAAGTGTACTAAAATGGATAAAAAAAGTATTTAATTAGCAAACTATCAGTATTCCTATTAGTTCACTTTTAGTATAGTTGCAGTACAAACTGAAAACATAGATGCAAACTAGTTGTGTACTCAAAGTTTACTACTGTTATACTTAAAGTATACTTAAAAGTATACTTTTATATACTAGACAGTGGGCCAATTTAGTCCCAAGGAGTATTAAAGTAGTACACTGAAGTATTACTAGTATGCTGATATTTGTATACTTACTACATAAAGTATACTTAAAAATAATATACTTGAACTTTACTTAAGTATACTTAATAAAACAAACTTGAAGTATACTTTTTGGTAAGGGATAACTCACAATTGCAAGTTTATATTACATAATTCTGCCTTTTTTTTCTCAGAACTGCCTCATAAACTCACAATTCCGACTTTCTCAAAATTGTGAGACATAAACTCACAATTGCAAGTTATAAAGCCGCTTCTGATATGAGGAGAAAAAAGGCTGATGTTTATATCACACAATTTTGACCTTTTTTCTCACAATTGCGAGTTTATATCACGCCATTCTGACTTTATCTCAGAATTGTGAATTTATGTCTCGCAGTTCTGACTTTATAACTCACATTTGCCAGTTTATTTCTCACATTTCAGAGGAAAAAGTCAGAATTGCGAGTTTGTATCACGCAATTCTGAAAAAAAAAGAGTCAAAATTGTGAGAAAAAAGTCACAATAACCTTTTTTAATTACTCAGTGGCGGAAGCGGGCTTCCATATTCTGGAAAAAATGATTATTCTAAGAATTATTTTGTCTTTTTGAATCAAGATATTTACTTGAGAAGCAAAATTATTTGAGATATTAGGTCTTGTTTTCTGAAAATATTTTTCTTAATATTTTTGCTTAAAATAAGAAAAAACTATCAGCCAGTGGGATAAAATAATCTTGATTCAATAGGACAACAAGATTATTTGTCTTTACCCACTGGCAGATATTCTTTCTTGTTTTAGCAAGAACAAGATTAGATTTTGGTTTATTATATATAATTAGCTTTCTTCTTATTATTATTTTGACAGGACAGCTTTAGGAGAGATGGGAAGTGATAGAAGAGAGAGGGCAACAGGATTAGGAAAGTGCCATGAGTCGAGACTCGATTTCGCTTTACCCGCAGCCATGTTGTTATATATATCGCGGCGCTGCGCACAATATGTCGCTGACTCGTTTGGATGTTTTACTGTTAATATTATTCATATGTGTCGACAAATGAAGTCCTGGAAAACAAAACATTAGGCGTCCTGGTTAAGCGGTAAATTGTCGACTCTAGTAAATAGAACACGCATCAATAGTAGACGACTCGCACGTTGTTATGAATTGCTCGTCACTTAAAATGTGCCAGGCATAATTTCGATGTACAGCATGAAATGTGACAGTTTATTGTTTTAGCGTTTATTGTTTGGAAAGTGTTCATTTTGTGCCCTGCTTATAGGCTAGGCCTATTAATGTTAACACTTTTCTTGTTGCTTTACAGAGACAAATACTTAAAGTATTCCACCCTGAGGCTTCAGTAACTGGATCTTATCTCGGGAAAATGTTTGGACATTTTACTATAATGAGGATTAAGATCTCAGTGAGTACTGTTCAGAAAACATTGCAACAACAAACACTTAGCCTTGTCCAGAAAGCTAAAAGCTTAAAGGGATAGTTCACCCAAAAATGAAAATTCTGTCATGAATTTCTTGCCCTCATGTCTTTCCAAACTGTAAGACGTTTGTTCGTCTTCGAAACACAAATTCAGATATTTTTGATGAAATCCAAGATCTTTCTAACCTTGCATAGACAGCAATGCAATAAATACGTTCAAGGCCCAGAAAGGTAGTAAGGACATTTTTAATTAGTCCACTTGAGATTAAAATGTATTCTCGTAGCTTCATAAAATTAAGGTTGAACCACTGATGTCCCATGGTCTATTTTAACAGTGTTCTTATTACCTTTCTGGGTCTTGAACGTGTCAGCTGCATTGCTGTCTATGCAGGGTCAGAAAGCTCTTGGATTTCATTAAAAATATTTTAATTTGTGGTCCAAAGATGAACAAAGTGTTTCATGAGTTTGGAATGACATGAGGATGATTTTTGGGTGGACTATCCCTTAGAGTATTAATTACATAGTGAGCACATTTGAATAGAAGAAACTCAGGAGTCTCCAAGAATGCAGTGGAGACAAGGCAACACTGAAACAGGAACAAACCAGTAAGAGACAAAAAGAGATTAGAAACAACTTCAAATAGACAAAGGTTACATTGTAGCTAATAGTTTAGTTAACTAGTCTACTAAAATTATAATATTATTGCAGCGTTTGTCTTGTTGCAAGTATGGTGATGAAATAATTTCATACTAAATCTATTTTTAATGTTCCACATATGTATTTATTTGATAAACAGTCATCTAGCAAGCAGTCAGTTGTCTTAACCACAGTTTATTTAACAATAACAATGACGGGCTGACTATACATTACTTTTGACACAACATATCAAAAACAATTAGGGTGTAGTACAATGTGATTCCTTTGTAAACTGATTTACATGTCAGGGCAAGTCATTCCACTTAAATTCCACTTAAACAGATGATATAGGGACTTTTGTTTAAGACCTACACCTGGTAGTTTGGATCAAAGCATTTCTTGCTGTGGCCTCCAGCCGAACAAAGGCAGATCTGTGACATCTCCAATCCGAGAGAGGTGTTGATTGCAATGTCAGAGAGCACGTGGAGGCCGGCTTACAGATAACCTAACTAGCCCTACAGTAGCAGAAACGGATAAGAGCAGCTCTAGTTCTTTTGTGTGGTTTCACTCAATGCCATAATATGTAATGCCACTTGGGAAGCAATTACTAACTCAAGTGTCATCAGCTTCTGCAGAATAGCTTAAAGAGCATCTGTAAACAATAAGGATGGCACTAGCCGTAAAGAGGCTTCAGAAGATTTTATGCTTTTCTACAGTTTGTTAAAGGCATTTAACAGAGTTCAACCCATTTTAATGTGATTTTAATGTGAGAAAGAGGCTGCTGAGTGTGTGTGTTTATGTTTTTATGTGTTGTTAAGCATAATTAGAAGGTTGGTAGGCAAGCCTTTTGGCAGATCCACAACCGGATTTGCATAGGCCCTATGCCCAACCCCTCTGGCTATGTGGGGGAATAGTTTAACTGTCACGGAAAAACACCTGGATTATATAAGGCCAAAATCCCCTTGGAGTTCGGAGGGACTGCCTTTCTGCAATCAGTAATGCCTAGTAAAATTCAAGCTGATATTGATTTTGAAACTTTGCAATCCTTTAATCAATTTGAGATGTTTCAAACCTCTGGATCTGTTTTCAGCCCATTTTTAGCAAGTGCCATTAACTGACATGATCTTGTGTTTGTCATATTAACAGTTTCAGTTAAGTGACACTAATTAAACAATTAGAGAAGTTTAAAGAAACCAAAAATGAAAATTATATTATATTAATTATATTATATTAATTACTTACCCTCATGTCGTTCCAAACCTGTAAGACAACTCGTTCATCTTTGGAACACAAATTAAGATATTTTAGATGAAATCTGAGAGCTTTCTGATGCTGCATAGACAGAAAACCACATTCAAGGTCCAGAAAGGTAGTAAGGACATTGATAAAAATATTTTTGTACTGTAGCTTAATAAAATTACGGTTGAACCACTGATGGCACATGGACTATTTTATCAATGTTCTTACTACCTTTCAGGGCCTTGAACGTATCAGTTGTGATGCTGTCTATGCAGGATCAGAAAGCTCTGAAAAAAAATCTTAATTTATGTTCTGAAGATGAACAAAGGCCTTACAGGTATGAAATGATTTATAGTTATTTCTATATATACACATTTTTAGCATTTAAAGATAAATAACATTAATATGTTCTGCACAAATATGCTTAACAGTGACCAATAGTTTAAAATAACATCATTGACCTAGATTAATAATTCTGTAAAGAAGCATTGTTCATGATTTCTATTGCACTACATAGGGTTAATCATTTGTAAAATGCTTTTAACAAGATTGACGATTAACGGTAATTTGTTGTGAAGTTTTAATCTTCTCTTCCATTAAAATTACATTTAAACAGTGTTGCTATGATTTTTGAAGTGAGCTCATCTCAACATGTCCATGCAATATTTTGTATATTTTGTAATGTTTTTGCAATGCTATGATCAATTCAAGAGTTTTCAGTCCTCCTGGGCTCCATTTTTCAGCCAGTTATTAGTAATCGACATGACCTGGCCTTACTTGTGTTTGACATAAATGACAACTAAATTACAGGGATAGTTCAGGCAGAAATGAAAATTATGTCATCATTTACTCAACCTCATATTGTTCCAAACCTGTGCTACATAGTATCTTTTCTGGAATGTAAAAGAAGATATTTGGAGAATTTGTGTATTATCTCTCTCCTTTTTTCGTACAATGGAGGTGAATGACAACCAAAACTGTTCATTCAACATTCTTCTGAATTAATTCTTTTGTGTTCCAGAAACTCCTACAGGTTTGAAGCAACATTTTTTGGGGTAAACTATTGCTTAAGTGACGATAACCAAACAATTAGCCTTCCTTAAAGCCAGAGGTCTTTTTCCTTTCATAAGTAATCTTTTCAGTCTCATATTTGGATACCACTATTGTAAATTGGATGGATTAGTTGAAGAACAAGGACAAGGACTTGAAAAACAAGCTAGGACTTGAATGAATAACAAATGAGATAATGTTAAGGGACAAGCATGTGCCTTATTGAGTGTGTGTGTGCACATGTGTGCTCTAGTTCCTACTGCAGCGGTGGGTGTCGTTCTGGCAGCATTTCCTCTTTTTCTTCGCAGTAGCTCCTTCACGGGGTCTTTGACTCTCACTCCCTGGTACGGCTTGGATGCGGTCGCCTCTGACAGTGCTGTACAAAAAACAGCAGGTCTGAGCACACCTCATGAAAGTGTACAATAAAAATGCATCTATTGCACTGTAAAGATTCTTTGAGACGTATGGATTTCTCATTTGTGCCAAGTTAAACAAGGTGTGGCTGAAAGTGTTGAAAGTTTCAGTCACTCGACAGATATTTTTTTTTGTATTGCATAATCTGAAGTACAAAGCTACTGTAAGAGAACAATCACTCAAAATCTTGATTTCTTGAACAATTTCAGCCATTAGACACTGAAATCGTCTTATTTGAAAATATAATCCCATTTCCTAATCTGGTCAGATTAACTACATTAAATGACCATTTTTCTTTAAATATACAGTCGCATGTGCCTTTACATGCCACTACATACATTATCGTGGTACATGGCCATAGCAGATTTTATTAGAACTACGGTGACAGCTGCAAAATCGATGTGTTGAATCCCCTGAGCAAATTTTTTACGCCTCACTAATGTTAAAACCCCATGTAAACATTTCCAAGGAACTACGACAGGAGTACCACTGTTTTACAGACAGCTGTATAATTCATTGTCAGAACTAAACCATCGATCATCTGCTTCAAGCCTCCACTTGCAGTAAATGGTTGTCATTAAGGTAAAACATTATGGTGTTTCAGGCATTCTGGGAGGTGGTACATTTTACGGTCTATAACAATAAATATCAGGGGTCAACAACAATGTTCCTGGAGAGCCACAGTCCTGCAGACTTCAGCTGTAACCCTAAATCACACCCGAAGAATTACTTGAAAGCAACAGGCATGTATGCATTATCAAGGTTGGAGCAAAATTCTGCAGGACTGACGTTGACCACCCCGGGCATATATCGTTAACTTGAATGTAAATATATTAATCTACTGGAACTACTTGGGTCTGCTTTGTACTGTATAATAGGATGATGACCACGTAATAAAAGAGAAGTCAAATAAAAGGCGGTCGTAAAAACTGAACTGTGAACCGTGTTTTATGAATGCGTGCCTGGTGCACATATTCACACAAAACACTAAAATAATGCTGTAAATAATTAAATGCTCACCAAGGCTGGGTTTATTTAATCAAAATACAGTAAAACAGTAATATTGTGCAATATTATTACAATTAAAAATAATTTTTTATATATAATTTAAAATGTGATGCAAAGCTGAATTTTTAGCACCATTACCTTCAGAAATTATTCTAATATGCTGATTTGCTCAAGAAACTTTTCAAAAGAAAAACATTTATTTTAAATAGAAAACGTTATAAATGTCTTTCCTGTCACTTTTGATCACATGAATGTGTCCTTGCTGAATAAATGTATTATTTCATTAAAAAAAAAAAACCACACAAACAAACAAACAAACAAACAAGCAAAAACAATTCTGACCCCACACATTTTTAATGGTACACTGTAAAAACCAATATGAGTCAATATAAAATAATTTGTCACCCCGCTGCCTTAAAATTTTAAGTTCAGTCAACTCAAACAAGTTTAGTCAACGTAAAATGTTAAGTTGTGCTAAGTGACAACTTGGATATTTGAGTTGATTCAACTTAATTTTTTTTAAGGCAGCTGGGTAACAAACCCAGCTTTTAAGTTTAACAAACCACATTTTTTTTGCATGCAAATAAGTATGTAAATAGAATATTATCAATTGTGATGTATTACACAAGGGCATGTGAGAAAGTTATTTTTTCATCAAAATATAGTATCAAATTATATCATTTTACATTACTTTTTTCTTAGTTTTTCTACTTACAATATCCATTAAAGTTTGATTTGTTAACATTAGTATAAAAGCTAACATGAACGAGCAATAATTTTTCTTACTTTTTAAAGCACCTATTCATTTTGATTGATGTTCATTTCTATATATACTGATACATTTCAAGTTAAAATAACATTAATGTATTATGCACAATTATGACTTAATAAACAAAAGTATATAAAATAACAGTGAAGGGATAGTTCACCCAAAAATTAAAATTCTGTTATTAATTGCTCACCCTTATGTCCAAACCCGTAAGACCTTCGTTCATCTTTAGAACACAAATTAATATATTTTTGATGAAATCCAAGAGCTTTCTGACCCTGCATAAACAGCAACACAGCTGACACGTTCAAGTCCTAGAAAGGTAGTAAGGACAACATTAAAATATTCCATGTGACATCAGTAGTTCAACGAGAATAATTTATGAACGCAAAGAAAACAAAAATAATGACTTTATTTAATAATTTCTTCTCTTCTGTGTCAGTCTTCCGCACGTTCATGGAAGTATAACAACACATGCGTGTGGTGCTGCCGATGCAGGAGCCGACATTATGATGCAGAATGTCCATCTCTTAGTTCTTTGTCTGAATATTTTGGTTCAAATAAGTTAGGCTGGGCAAAAAATTGCCAGTCATCCTCTCTGTCGAAATCTTCAGACATGTTTATGAAGACTGTTTTATGTACAGCGTGCACTCTTGTGGTATTCTTGTGAATGAGTGGCTGACACTGAAGAGAAGAAATTGTTAATTAAAGTAGTTATTTTTGTTTTCTTTATGCACAGAAGTATTCTCGTAGCTTCATAAAATTACAGTTGAACCACTGATGTCACATGGACTATTTTAACAATGTCCTTACTGCATTTCTGGGTCTTGAATGTGTCAGTTGCAGGGTCAGTAATCTCTCGAAATTTCATCAAAAATATCTTGATTTTTGTTCCGAAGATGAACGAAGGTCTGGTTTGGAACAACATGAGGGTGAGTAATTAATCCATTTACCTAGATTATAATAATGATTCCTAATGAAAGTTAATGAATTGAACTTTATTGTAATATGATAGTACACAGTTGACAGGATTGCAGAATTTTCACATTGTCTTCCATTAAAATGATGTTTAAACAGTGTTGCTGTGCTCATTTGAGCATGTCCATGAAGAGACAATAAAGTGATTGATTCTAACAGTACATCTCAAACATCTCATATTTGCTATGTACAGGAACAGGCAGGTTCTTTACAAGTGTGATAAGTTGAGCTGCATTTATCTACACAGACACAGCTGCTAGCCAGCAGTGAATTCTGAAGAAAGCCATCTGCAGTGCAAATTGTGTGCTTAAGAAGGTGTGATTGTTTGGTGATGTATGATTGCCTACACTTTTAAAAATAAAGGTGCTCTAACAGGTTCTTCACAGCGATGCCATAGAAGAATCATTTTTGGTGCCACAAAGAACCTTTCAGTCAAAGGTTCTTTAAAGAACCATCTCTTTCTTACCTTTTTATAATCTGAAGAATCTTCTTTCACCACAAAGAACCTTTTGTGAAACAGAAAGGTTCTTCAGATATTAAAAGTTCTTTTTGTAATCATTTAGACAAAAAAGGTTCTTCTATGGCATCGTGAAACACCTTTATTTTTAAAAGTGTAACTGTCCTCATTCATCATTAAAAAAAACTAAAAAAAAACTCCACAAAATATAATTGGAGGTTTATTAGAAAAATCCTCAACGAAACTCCAGCGGTTTTATTTCTACACACTGAGATGAAAGCAAATTGGTCAGTTTATAACTGATTCACGCAAGTCTCGATCTGTGACTCATCGTTCAATCATTTTGTGAGTCACACATGCTTGAACGTGGCCCTTTAATGTGAAAATCTGATATCGCTTAAGCTGTTTGCTGAACATTGTTTGCGTAAAAGTCTCTCACACTCTCCACACCCCATTCTCTCACAACTGTTACTTCTTAAGGCTAAAGTCTCAATGTTTAATCACCAAATAATGAATCAGTAATGTACCTGTTCTGTGGCATTCATCATAGATTCACGACACACGTTGGTCTCTGTTAGAACAGGCAACTAACCACCTGTAACTCTCCATAACCTTAACAAAACAACCATCAGGTCTTTTTTCTTTAATAAATGTCTACGGTATTGTCGTTCTGCAAACAATAAAAAAAACCCTTTCAGCAAGGCACTGTGCTCTTACAGAATGGCAATGCATTTCTTATTCAGGGTTCAACATTCACAATGAACAGTCACTGTGAAGATATAACAGCGAGGGCAAAGAGGCATCTACAGTTGTGCAATACAAGCACAGCATGATTTAAAAAGTTGAAAAAGAGGAAGCTATGCAGCTGTGAAGTCTTTTCTTTCAGGAGAAGGGCAATTGAAGGGTTTTGCATATCGAGATTAAGCCACTCAACAGGATGCCTGGTTTCTGAATTGATACACATACTTCCAAAGAGGTCTATCAGTGGTAATACCCATCCATCTATAGCAGGATTTACTGGCAGTAATGTGATGACCTCAAACATCACTTTTATCCACTTTCACTTCATTATGTTGTGGGATGTGGAAGGAACCAACATGAGCGAATTCTTACTTGAGCTGCTGTTTATACTGCTCCTTTGCATTTATGCTACTAGACAGTAGGGGTGTAACAGTACGCAAATGTCGCGGTTCGGTACGTACCTCGGTTCGGGGGGTCATGGTTCGATACAATTTCGGTGCAACAGGAAAAAAACAACAACAAATCAACTATGCTAGGTTTCTTTTCATTTATTCTGAACAGACAGTACCAATTACAATTTTTTTCCACCTAGATGTGAAAATATTAAATATTATATCAAATTATACACGTAGCCTATATATGCTGAGTTTCAGTTCATTTTGTGACAGCAAGGAAACTCTAATAGCAGAAAGCAACATCCTATTTGTTTTCTTTATTTTACAAAAGACCTTTTACAGTGATGCATTATTAAACAGACAGATAGTGTTTTTAGTGATTTTGCTGGTATAAAGAAACAGGTGAAGTAACACGCACACACAAAACAAATCAGTTCCAGCATTACTGACTTGAAAGCACAGTTGGTACTTTATCAAAATAAAATAAAATACAGTGAACCAAACATCAGCGCACCCGCCTCATTGTGTCACTGTTGTAACGCGACTGAAGTACAAAGTCTATCATTTACATAAATAATAGTTTAGCATTTGGATACATCGCAAATATGGAAATATTATGGAATATTTGGATTTGTGCCGAATGAGAGAGGTAGGATGCAAGAGCACAAAGCTCCATTTCGTAAACCATGGAGTGCACAAGCCTTAAAAGTATACTCCTTTGTCAGTGAAAGACGCTATCAGAATCAGCACATGATTCAAGTGTGCAACTCCTGGCATTCGCTGTTCTTCTGTTGGCGCTTATCAAACTGCATTGCATTACCTCTGGATTGAGGGTGAATTGCCTCATATTCGTTGTGGCCTCATGCACCGAACTGAGATGCCCGTACCATGACGGTTCAGTACGAATACATGTATCGTTTCACACCCCTACTAGATAAGCTTCCAGAAACCCCACTGATGTGTATGTGAAATTTTAAAAGATCATTAAAAAAGTTCCAGATTTATTTATTTATTAAATCCACCTAATATATTGTAACCCTTTTTAATTTTAATTTTAAAGTTTTAGGAAATGTTTAGTAAATATATATATTTTTATATATTTTTTTATTTTATTTCTTTTTATTTTGTTATTTTAGTACTTCAGCTTTAAATGAAAATGAGAAATTTTCCCTTGACACTATATATTACAAAATCTAACATTAAAAAGTGTCACTTCAGATATTGTCCAACAGCAACACCAGCAGGTAAATTTACAGCAGTCTTTGTCTCCCTCGCCTCCCCTGAGCCCATTGAGTTTTAACAGCCCCCTAAAGCATGCGGTGGGGGGGTAATTGAGAATGAATGGGGGAAAAGTCACACAAGAGGAGGCAATGCCTCCATTACGATGTGATTGGATATGACTGGTTATGAACGGTTGTGATTGGTTCATGCGATAAATCCCGCCTCTTGTGTTTGTGTGTGTTTGTGAATCAGTCTGAATGAACAATATAATGGCGTTAATGGGAAGACTAATTTAAAAAAGTAAGTAAACAACTCACACACTTAGATATAACCACTTTGTTACATCAAAATAAGACTGAAAACATGATCTGTGTGGAGTTTTTAGTGAGTAATCAGCATCTCTGTGTCTGTGACCAATATTTACTAAGGTTCAATGACTGATGATCTTAAAAATTCAAAAATAGTTAGAATAGCATAAGTTCTCAAGTAAAATATATTGTTTAAATTGTTACTGTCTTGAGTTATTATTTTGGAATTAATGTATGCTTAAAAACACTAACTTGGTGATATTCATACAAGGCTTTAATAGAATATTGATTACGTTATATATATATATATATATATATGTATATATATATATATATATATATATATATATATATATATATATATATATATATATATATATATATATATATATATATATAATGTGTATATAATACACAGTTGCAATCAAATTTATTTAACGCCCTTGACCTGCAAGACATTTGCTGCAGAGAACAAAATTTTGTAAAACCAATTCAACAAAGGCATCAGTACACTTTTAGAGAAAGTTTATTAATACACATTTGAGTAATTCTGAGAACGTAACTTGTTGAATAATGAATAAAAATCAAATTGGCTCTAAACGTTCATGTTCAAAATTATTCAACCCCCAAAAGTAAAATTTGGTGCAGATTCTTTTATTCTTTAAAACCACCAATAAATGCTTCTTGCAAGTGCTTAGAAGCTTCTGTCACCGCTCTACTGCAGTCTTGGCCCATTCCTCGCCTGAATAAGCTTTCAGATCACTGATAATCTTTGGTTTTCACATTGTCACTGCTTTCTTCAAATTCAACCAAATATTTTCAATAAGAATTAAATCTGGAGACTGAACAGGCCAATCAAGAACATTCTATGACTGATCCCTGAACCAAGCATAAGTAGATTTTGGATGTATACTTTGGGATGATTGTGAAAGTCTATTTAACATTAGCTTTAGTCTTTGCCCCAAAAGCATGATAATTCTTGCCAAAATGGCCTGATACTTCATAGTATCCACGATATCCTTCATACGGTCATGTTTTCTACTTCCTTCTACAACCCCATAACTGAACTAGCCCACCTCCATGTTTGACAATGAAGATGGTGTTCTTCTACTTATAAGCTTTGCCTTTTTTTGCACCAGACATACCGCTGATCCATAGGCCCAAAAAGTTTCAGTTTGGTCACATCATTCCATAAAACATTCTTCCAGAACTCCACAAGTCTATCCAAATAACTTTCAGCATGTTCGAGTCAGCCTTTTGGTTCTTCTTGGTCAAGGCCATACTTGTCTTTGTCTTATACTCTGCACTGAAATGTTGTTCCTTCTTTTGTCGGGTCATCTTGCAAGTCTTTGGCTGTACATTGCAGGTTTTTCTCAGTTTCTCTGATCAAACATTTTATGATATTGTGCTTTTTTTGTTCAACACCCTCAAAGGCTTTCTGGTACAACACACTTTAAACTAAGGAATAAGGCTGTCAGTCGTGTCTCTAGGAACTTTTAATGTCTTTGAGATCTTCTTGTAGCCTTAGATTTTCTAATACAATAAAACTATTTCCTCTCTCTACCGTCTTTACCATTTTTTGCTACTCAGCTTCAGCACATGCATGGGCTAAATGTATGTATTTGTAACACTTCAAGCTAATTCTGTTTTTTAAGAGTTTCTAAATGCTTATTTGTGTTTTAAAACAATTTTGTCCCCTACCATAAAAATAAGTGACTTAACAGCAATGTTGAATAGGGGTTAGATAATTGTGACATAGCTGTTTATGAAAAAATCCTATAACTCAAAAACATTACATTATATATTGCCAGTAAACTGTTGTAGATGCAGTTTTTAGTAATTTAAGTCCTGAATCTTCATAAAAGGTAGTATTTGTAAAATACTGCAGTCTCTGGGGGGTTGAATAATTTCGATCGCAACTGTATATATTCTTTTTCAGATAATGTAAGTAATGTTTATTTAATCTAGAAAATGTGACTGGGACATGAATTTACATTTGATTAAAGACAACAACAACAACTAATTTTAGACCGTCACCGCACAACACTGATAATTTCAGTTATAATTTTATTCCGTTTTATTTCAGTTAAGTTTATTTTAAGTAATGCCATTTTATAGTTTTAGTTTCAGTTTTAGTTAACAATAATAACCCTGATTCAATCTTTAACCATTAGTTTCAGCTAAAATAGACATGCACTTTTCTGAAATGTGACTGATATAAGTATCATATTTTTATTTTGGGGGTCCATTTGAAAAATAAAGTCATAAAAAAAGCAATAGCAAATGTATTTTTACTCCAGTCAGAGAACCATAATTCATTTCATGTAATTACATTTTATGTCTCCCCAGCAAGTATAGGAACTTTCATGAAGGATGTGAAAAACAGCGTTATAAAGTCTGAAAACATTCTATGTTTAAATGTGTAACACTGAAGTATGAAATTGGCACTTATATTGGCAATTATATATTTAATATATTTTTCCAGCTATTAAGATGACCCCAAATCTAACATTTAGAGTTTCTGTCAAATAGCCAAAAACCAGGCCTCTGTGTTAATGTAGCTGTGACTCTTCTTGATAGCAACCGCCACCTTCCTTACTGCATTGTAATAAAAAAATACAACAAAGCTGGCAATGTAGTATTATTGACTACTAAAGGATCTTGTAAAATTAATATTGACAAATCATAAAACATGCAAATATCAGCCTGTATTGTGCTGGTGATGAAGAGGCAAACACTAGACTATTAATTAATCACGCCTCTTATCAGAACAGATAATATGGCACAACAGCAATGATCAGTTGGTTCTGTCTGTATAATGTAATAGGTGCTTTTTTTTTTTTTTAAAGGTTTTCCATATTTGTGCTCCGTCCTAAATTTAATTAAAAAAACGTTATATTATATTGACATATTAAGCTTTTGCAGTGCATTTCGTAAGTAAATAAGTATCTTACATTTGCATATTGCAACATAATGCACATGAAATGTGCAAATCTAAATATTGCAATGATATTCAGAAGTTGTACTTACATTTTCCCATGTGCACAGTCTCTAAACGCGTATCGTCTCTAGCCAAAACCTTTTCTATTTACGTCCTGAGATCATCTCATAATTGTACAGTGGCCGCTTGAGTGGGCTGCCTTATAAAAGCAAGAGCATTGCAGTTTCAAGTGATGTCACCACAAAGGGAAGCTGAAGCTTTAACATTAATTAAGTACCACCAGTTTACCACCATGTGAAAGTTTCAGATGAACGTATTTTATGAAAGTTGCAAAGCTTATGTCCATAACTGCTCTATCAAATGAAATAAGCAGAAACTGGAGAATTTTCATATTTGTCCCAGTGGCACATCTGTACATCAGTTTCATCTAATAAGCAGGAACAAAATTACTGATATATAATTATTATAAACCTAAAACACATCAATAAAGTGTTTTGCATCCTGAAGATGACCAAAACTGAAATCTTTTTATTTTATTTTATTTTATTTTATTTTATTTTATTTTATTTTATTTTATTTTATTTTATTATTTTCACTTTTTTAGGTAATGCATGGCTGTGGAACAAGTAAAATCATTTAAAACCAAATTACTGTGGACAAAAACAAATAAACAATAATTTTACACCAAAACACGCCAATAAAGTGTTTTGCATCTTGGAGATCCCCACACTGAAATCTTTAAAAAAATAATTGTATTTTATTTTATTTATAATCAAATCAAATAAAAAAAATATTTCACCAAACTTAAATCCTATTTTATTATTTATAAAAAGTTATTTTATTTTAAACACTTTTTTAAATACATGAACAAATGTCTTTTTCTAATTTCTTTTGGTGTCTGCGGGCACCCATTATTTTGAAGATTACACGACATGTTCTATTTACGTGATTAAAATGCAGAGGCAGTTTAATTGCATTCCATATATGATATTTATCACTACTGCAATAAATAAATGTAGTTTCTTTCTGGGTGCAGCTGCTGAAATATCGGAGTTCAAAATTAGGCTGCTGAGAATTGCTGTAACCCTTGTGAAACTGCCACACTAGTCAATTTATTAGTGTATAAAGGAAACACCTGCACACACTTTGAGCTTCATTGACCGCTCAAGCCATGAAGCTCATCATGTTCCTTTTCTCAGCTTAGTTGTTTCTATTATTACACAAACAATCACACATCTCAGCAACAAAAACAAGGAACAGCTTTTTATAACAATGACAAAATACATCTGCTTGTAATTTACTACAATTGAATCACTTCTATGTCGCACATTTAAAAAAATACAGCTGACTCATTCGGGATTTCTTGAGGTGTCTTTAAAGTTCTCAACTCATCAGTATTTGAAACGGCCTCTGCAAAAAACATATTAATGAGGGAACAGACAAAAGGTTAAAAATACTTACTTCAGCCTTGTATGCGAACACAGATGTTCCTTCTAATTGCGAAAACAAAGCGTAAATGAGACACCACGCAGTGCCAATGGTTAATGCATGAAAGCATTCGCTAATGCAAACTACATTGTGGGCTCAATGCAAAGAAGTAATTTTCATTAGGCCTCGGTGAACAAGAGTTATTAAAAAAGTACTGTTTCTTTCTGCGAATGTTTAAGCACATGAAACGTTTTCTGAAGTACTGTGGGAAAAAGTGTTTTTGCCAGCACAAACTAGCCGTTGAAGTCTATCAAATGAGGAAATAACGACTTTGACCTTTATAAGTGTTGTCTGATCCCTCTTTCTGTACAATATGCAAGTTAAAATCACTTATTGCTATACCAAGCTTAGTTTATTTTGAAATTTGTGACTTGAAGAAAAGAGGAAGCGATTTAACAAGTACTGCTTTGCTTCAGGCAACTCGAACATCCTAATTTACAAGTTCAGTTAGTTTAGGTTTTAGTTTTAGGTGTTGAGTGTAACGGTGAAGGATGAAAGGAGTCTTATCCTCTGTCATCTTTGACCTGGAGCATCGCTGGAGAGCAGTAGCTTGAAGAGGGCAGAGGGGAGCCAGGTCACTGTCATACACTCATCTGCAGAGACATCGCGCTGCTCTGTGTGTTTTACTGGGAGGGCAAATACCACAAAACAGCCTCTGGGGTCGAGAGTTACAGACAAAGTGGGTTCATATTAGTGATCTATTGGCTGAAAATACAGTTTTAATAAGTGAGACAGAGCAAGAGTTTGGAAAAACAAATTCATCTTTTGTAGTCATGTTTAAAAATTCTGAGCTTTTGGCATGATTGTGATCATTTACAATTTAAAGTATTAAAACAGACAATGTAGGAAGTAAAACTGTAAAAACAATTCTCTGTTTTATTTTTCCATTTAAAAATGTAATCAATATTTAATTAGTAAATAATAATGTAATCAATAATTTATTAAAGCCATGTATGAATCTCATCAAGCTAGTGTTTTAAAGCATTTTACATTTATTGAAGAAATAATTCAAGGCAGTAACGATTTAAACAGTACACTGTAAAAGATAAAAAACACAATTTGTTGAGTCAGCTTAAAATAATTTGTTACCCTGCTGCCTTAAAATTTTAAGTTCAGTCAACTAATATAAGTTTAGTCAACTTAAAATGTTAAGTAATGTTAATGTTAAGTCTAAGTAACAACTTAGAAATTTGTGTTTGCTAAACTTAACAGATGGGTAAGTAACCCAGCTGCCTTAAAATTTTAAGTTGATTCAACTCATATATCTAAGTTGTCACTTAGTATAATTTAACATTTCAAGTTGAATAAACTCTTTTTGAGTTGACTGAACTTAAAATTTCAGATCATGTTTTAAGTCCATTTCAAGTCTTATTTTGATGTAACAAAGTATATATCATAAAGTGCTCTATCTAAGTGTGTGAGTTGTTTACTTACTCTTCTTAAATTAGTCTTTCCATTAATGCCATTATATTGTTTATTCAGAATGATGCTGAATGTGCACGAACAGGCGGGATTTACCGCATGAACCTATAACAACCGATCATAACCAGTCATATCCAGTCATATGATGATGGTCTTTTAATATTACCCATAAACAAATAAAGCTTTATGTAAATATTAGGGCTGTCAGTTTAATGTGTTAATGATTAAAATATTTTAACGCAGTTAAGGCACTGGCCCCACCCCCAGAGCTGTACGTCATCTTATATTTCATATAGTTGACTGTTGACAAATATGATGCAGAACAACAACTCCATTAATGCAGTTATGCCCTAAAATTCAAGATTTGGGGGCAAAAAAATACCCTCTGTATGAGATTTTGTCCCATATTTATATCATATGATAAGTGATATCACACGAGTGCTGTTTGTCCCGAATATAACGAATGCAAATATGCTACAGCAGAATTGTTGTGCATCTCCGAGCAACACAGCAGCGTTTAGTTTCTGAATGAATCCGCGTTTTGAACGAATCAGGTTAATCAATGATTCAAAGGCCGTTCATACCATTTATACTGAATATCTGAATGAATCAGCTGTTTGAACAAATTAAATGAATTAATGACTCATAAAGACTTTTACCACCACCTGCTGACAGTTTTAGTTGCTTATTTAGAGTGATATTTCATTAAAAAAATATGGGGAAAAATTTAAAAGGATAGTTCACCCCCAAAAATGTTAATTATGTAATCATTTACACAAACCTAAATGACTTACTTTCTTTTGTGGAACATAAAAGAAGGTATTTTGAAGACTGGTGGTAACAAAGCTGTTTTGGTTACCAATGACCACATGAACGTAAAAAATTATCTTCTTTTATGTTCCATGGTTTATGTTAGGCTGTTGTAGCCTAGGGTTTTATGTGTAATAAATTTTATATTGAATCAAATAAAATATTTCAGTTACACTTTATTTTGATAGTCCACTTTAAACATTCTACTAACTATAAGTCCATTGCAACTACATGTCTACTAACTCTCAGAGCAGACTGTTAGGTTAGGTTTAGGGTTAACAGAATAAGTTGAAATGTACTTGCAAAGTTTAGAAGAGTGTTAGAAGATATTAAGCAGACAGTCTATTAATACTCTGATGACTAATTGACATGCAGTTACTTACTGTTAGTAGAATGTCTAAAGTGGACTCAGCTACTATTTGTAATGTCTACTTCATACTTTCTCATTTAACACAAAAATAGCTTTTGGGGGTATTTTCATAGCCAAATGTAATTTGCGACTAATTAGATTAATTAATGGACACATCATGTAATTAATTAGAATAAAAATTTTCGACCGACAGCCCTAGAAAATTGTAATTTTAATACAGCAAATTTTTAATCACTTCTGTGAAATACACAAACTTTGGTAACACTCAGTCATATATCAGTTTCATCCCCTTCGAGGAAAAAAAGATACGTAACACAAACATCTGTTTTTTGCTCAAAAAAGTTAGTTTTTGGTTTCGCCTGCAGGACAAAATGAAACCTTAGCGTGTGTGCCAGGCAAGGTTACAGCCTGTGTGTACATGCCACTTCCCCAAGTGCCAGAGCAGGCAAGAGCCTGCTGAACAAACAAACCCGCACGAATCTATCAACAAACTCAACAGATACATGAAGAAACAGACACCAAACACGGCTCCTGCCTCACGTGCGTCTCCTCCCCCATGGTGGACACGGGCAGGGGACCCGAAGCTAATCCCCACAGCTTGACAAATGCATCTTATGTGTACGGAACTCAACTGAACTCAAGTACAGGCATGACCTGTTGTAAGGGAAAAAAATCGAGCCATTGATTACCTGTCTCATATTGCATATTGTTAGTATTGCAAAACAAAAGGGGCATGTAGTCGCACATGCTCGAGCTGCAGTAAAAGCTACAACTAAATAGATATGTAACAAAAGCATCCTGAAAAACTTTTAAAGGACTTAATACACAATACAACAATAGCAAAAAGCCTTTTATAACTACACAAAAGGTCAATAGATTCATCTGCAGCCACAAAGCCACACTGTAGATTCGCTAGTGTCATATGAGGGCTGGATGGGAGGGACAGGTTAAGAGAGAGTGAATGAGTGAGAGCAACTGAACAAAAGGAAGAAGACAGGAGCAGAGTGCAAGGCCTGAGGCGGCCGGACTAAATTCCTGTTGTCTTAAATGAGTCAGATAATAAGCTTGTTGACATGAACCAGCAATGACTCCACTACAGAGAAGTGACAATATTAGGCTGTTTTGTTAAACACGAAGACATACCAATACAATAAATACCATTTCGAAAGTCTAATTAAATGGCAATTATGAAAAGCTGGGTTTGCCTTGAACAGGATGTCACTCGATACCTCAGTATTATGGTTGGGCAGGGTTTTTTTTAACCACAATTGGTTGCAACATGCCAAGGTACAACACCTCAAGCTATCATGAAACTTGTTCATTCGGTTTATTCTGACAGTGCTGACAAGACAAATTTCCTGACTAAAAATCGGATCCTTAAAAAAAGCCTTTTAAACCCTTTACAATATTTCTGCATAAAAATGACCCAAACATTATTAGATTTTCATATTCAAGTCCTGAAAATAGACAAAGAATCCAATCAAACAAAGGATACAAAAATATATACTTTAGCATTTATTTACTGAGAAAAATTATCCAGTGTTACATATCTGCGAGTGGCTAAAGTATGTGAATCTTTGTTTTCATTATCTGGTGTTGTAGCAATAACTTCAGCTAAATGTTTCTTGTAATTGCAGACCAATCAAGCACAACGGCTTGTAGGAATTTTAGTCCCTTCCTCAGTACAGAACAGCTTCAACTCTGTGATGTTGGTGAGTTTCTTATGAACTTGTTTCAGGTCCTCCACAACATTTTAATTGGATTAAGGTCCAGACTTTGACTTGGCCATTCCAAAACATTAACTTTGTTCTTCTTTAATCGTTCTTTAGTAAAATGACTTGTGTGCTTGGGGTTGTTTTCGTGCTGCATGACCCACTTTCGCTTGAGTTCTCGGACAGATGTCCTGACATTTTTTCTTTAGAAATTGCTGGTGTAATTCAGAGTTCATTGTTCCATCAATGATGGCAAGCCATCCTGGACTAGATGCAGTAAAACAGGCCCAAACCATGATACCACCACCATGTTTCACAGATGGGATAAGATTCTTATGCTAAAATGCAGTTTTGTCATGACAACTCTCGGAGGGATTGACATGGTAATGTACATGTAAATGTAATTGATCTTGGCGGGATAGATGTGCTACGCTTCTGCTGCAGCAGAGCAAGTCCTGAGACTGGCCACTGCCAGTACACAACATGCTGCTGTAAGATATATTGCTGCTGCACATATAACATATATGAATAACCCCATAGCATACATGAATCACCTCATAGCAGATCTATACAGGTGGAGCTGGGGAAGGCGGAGGGCACTAGTCATATATTTGAATGTTGAGCAGTGAGCTCATTGGCTACTGCTACAGGAGAGAACCAATCAGCTGTGCCATGTGGCATTAGGTCAGATTGAGTTAGACCTATCAGGATTGCACCATCTAGAGTTTCATGCCAGAACTCTGTATTTTGTTCTTTTCTCCAAACATTTTGGTCTCATCCGTCCACAAAACATTTCTCCAATAGCCCTCTGGGTTGTCCAAATGACTTTTAGCAAACTGTAGACGGGCTTTCTTCTTGTTCAGCATTCTCTTGATGGTGGACTCTTGAACATTAACATTAGCCAATGTGAGAACGGTCATTAGTTGCTTAGACTATTACAAATCTTGCTTTTGGAGTTATCTTTGTTGGTCAACCACTCTTCTGGAGGGTAACAATGGTCTTGAATTTCCTCCATTTAAACTCTTTTTAGAGATGGTTTTGTAACCTTTTTCCCAGCCTGATGAGCAACAATAACCCTCAGAGATCTCCTTTGTTCACTTCCACAAACATGATTAAACTTCATGTTAGATCTAAATAAAACCGGGCATGCTCTGACTCTTGATAGTCTTCACATTGAAAACACCTCTGAACAGATAGACTCTAAGTTCACCTTCAAATTAACAGATAAACCTAGAAATTCACAGATATATAATATTAGATCATCATAGGTATCTTATTCCATTTTTCTTCCCTGCTTCACTTTTTTAAACTGGATATACATCTCAGAAATGGCAGACGGTTTGACATCATTGACTTCTGTGTCTTTACTGGACGTTCTGTAAGTTAATCATCTTTGTATCGCTAATGGAACATTGTCAATCATTGGTAAACATCCATCTTCATTAACGTGTCTCTGAACTAATGGTAAATTATGGCTCTTGCACACTTAAAAATAAAGTTTCCAAAAAGGGGGGTTGCCATTAGAAAGCCATTTTTGGTTCCAAAAGAACTTTTCAGTGAACAGTGTTCAATTTCTCAGTGTGAAGAACATTAAAGAACCTTTTACAGAATTCAATTCAATTAAAGAACCCTTATTTTTTTAACAGTGTGGGTGATTTGTGTAATACTGAAATTGTCTTGTAATCACAACAGTGAAAAAGAGATCAAGGGGGAAACATTAAAAAAGAAGTCGCAGTGAGTGTCGTGTTTGCAGCTGCTGTAAGTACTACAGAGAATCTCATCCTCATGGACTGCAGCAGATTTCCCAGTTCTTGCTGTGGGATGTTACTCTTCCACCAAGGCGATTGCATCTTTCTGGGGGACAGATGGTTACATGTGGTTCGCCACTGCAAAGATAATCAGCTGTCCTTCCTGTCTCCCTGTGGCATTGTCTTAGGCCTCTTACATTATTGACACTGCAGTTTGTTGCTCTGGCAACATCTGCAGTCTTCATGCCTCCCTGCATGTTCATGCAGGTGATCAGGAACTCAGCATCTTTCTTCTGCTGTTTTTCAAAGTTATTGCACACTGCCTATAAACTGTTAGTGTCTTAAGGACTGTTCCACAGGTGCATGTGCAATCATTTTTTATGGGTCATTAAACAAGCATGAAAGACAATTAAGTATACGTTTCATTAATCTACTAACTTTTAAGTGCAAGGTTTTTGGACCAAAACTCTGAAAGTTTATTGAATGTCTTGATCAGGTCGTTATTCCAAAATGTGAAAAATATTGTACTTTTAGTTTAGATTTGTAACATTTTCCCTAAATGAAGCACATGGATCAACTGTATTACATAAAGTTATGCCAAGCCCTAACAAATAGAGAAGTTACATATTGGGAAAATACATGCAGACCTGGTGACTGCATGACTTGTTAATAATCAATAGATAAATTAATAGAGCAGAACGTAGTCCTATGCCTGCCAAAGCTGGATCTGTTCAATGTAAGACCAACTGCATATATTCTCTCTCTCCTGATCAGGCACAGAAACGCATCTTAGTGATGTCTCTCTATCCAGAGCATCATCTCAACATGATGAAGTAAAGGCATTGTGGGTATGAGCACCCCTGCTGGGCAGTTATGAAAAATGTAGCACATTTTATTTGTGGGAAGAGATTTATATAGTTTAAATTCTTAGCTGTTTCCTGTTGGGAAAAGACTGAAAAATCTTAAGTTTGGCATAAAGTCAAGACACATGTTAGATAGCCTTGTTAAAGGAATAGTTTACTCAAAATGAAAATTTGCTTAAAATGAAAACCCAAGATGTAGATGAGTTTGTTTTTTCATTAAAAGAGATTTTTGGTAGAAATGCAGCATTACTTGTTCACCAATGGGTCTTCTGTAGTGAATGGGTGCCATCAAAATTAGAGTCCAAACAGCTGATAAAAACATAAAAACATCCACAAGTAATCCACATGACTCCATTCCATCAGTTAACATCTTGTGAAGAGAAAAGGTGCATGTTTGTAAGAAACAAATCCATTATTAAGGCATTTGAACATTTTAAGGTGTCAAAATCCACTGACATATTTGTTTTGGACTGTTTTCACTTGTATACAGTGTTTGATCTGTGCATATTTCTCTCTTGATTCAGATTAGATGAATTTTTCGCTGCAGAGGGCAATATTATCGATAGATGACTTATAAAAACTTTTTGATGGTGGGTTTGTTTATAACAAACATGCAGCTGTTCACTTGAACAAGATGTTAAATAATGCTGGAGGTGTTGTGGATTATTGTGATGTTTTTATCAGCTGTTCAGACATTCATTCTGACGGCACCCATTCATTGCATGGGGTCCATTGGTGAGCAAGTGATGTAATGCTTATTTTCTCCAAATCTGTTCCAAAGAAGAAACTAACTCATTTACATCTTGACCTGATGACCTGAGAATCATTATAAAATGACATCCCATTTACATGGAAACGTATCAAAGAGATACACAGAAACTTGGCCTTTTGCTGATATCTTTGCACCTGTTCTGGTGACAAATGATTTGTTGATGAAATAGACATGCATGGAGATAAGTATATAGTTATTTGTTTATGGGAAGGAGTCATCAATCTGATAAACCTCTTCTGATCTTTGCAGCTGCGTTAATGCCGTCTTACTTTCATCTTTCAGTCAACACGAGCTTAAGCGAAGAGAAAGTGTTCTTTCAAATGTATCCATTTTTTAAACCTCAACCAAACCAGTCATTTAAATCAAGGATTTATTGATGTAAATCTATGAATGCGGTGTAACACTGTGATTAAGCATTAACACAAAAAATGGTATTAAAACAGCTAATCATTCTAGGAATACATAAACTTTGCAGTTTTAATGACCCCAAACTGTGCCATACTTCCTCTTTTGTGAAAAAAGAACAACAAATGGTTTCTTGCCAGGGATTTTTTTTAAAGCTTATCTTGGTTAAACAACAGCTTTCAGTAAAAGGAGCGGTCCAGTTTTTCCATGGAACTTCCAAGTTATTGTGCCAGAACTCCTGTGACATTTAATAAGCTGTTGGGGGTAACATTTCTACACTTGATCTCATAAAATACCAAGATGATGAAAAATGCATACAAGCACAATTACTTACTAAAGTCCAAGACCCCAAACAATATTCAGATTTGTTGTCTCATGGCTTACCTCATACTACTGGTCCCCCTCCCAATCTTGGTCTTGTGGTTACAGTCTTGATTTAAAACACATTCTCTGGTAATATAGCTCAACTGAGTTCATTTATCTCTAAATGACAGTTTGTCAAATTAAGGTCAAGTTATTGCAGTATTTTCTGGCATAGACTGCAGCAAGTGTGGGCTTGTACTGCTAACAATGTATGCGAGATAAGATTAATTGTAACATCAACGTCACTGTTTCGTAGAGCTATATGTAGTCAGGAAAGTCACAAAGATCATCGAAACTCATCCAGCCTATTTAACCGCCTTTATCAGACACTTCTAGACTTCTAGAGAATGTATGACAATAAAAAGAAGAGCAAAAGACCCGCATCTGTCCCGCATCATTATGGATATCAGGGTTTAAATCTTGAAATATTAGGAAAGCATTCCCATATGAGAGATCAGGTTCACTGGTAGGTTATAGAAAGCAATGCACAAAACTATTAAGTGCAACATTGATTTGTAGACCATGTTATGCATCAACCTTTAATAAAGCACATAAATCAAATTATTCAGGCAGAATGACTGAAATCAGTCATAATAACCCATTTAACTCTTCAAGAAAAAGTAAAATATTTGTCAGTAAGGGAAAAAAACCTTAAAATGCCAACTCTAATGTCATGGTTTTGCATAGTAACAAAAAAGGTTTAGTTGAAAAGTAGATTAAAAAGAAAGAATACATATCAGATTCTCTTTCTAAGGAGCTCACCTCAGCTCCTGACCTTAAACACTAGGCTAAAATGTAACTAAGATATAAAACAGTAAATCAACAGTGTTATTTCACAACATTCATACTGATTAGGATTAAGGAATTTATGTGGAATTTATTAACACTGATTTTATCTGTCTGAATATTTTTAATTGTATGTCTCAGATTTCCAGATTATTGGAAACAAAGACAAATGTGACAATAACTGTGAGACGTTGATTATGCTGGGGCGCCTACAGTGCAGTGCAGCACTGCCACCTACTGTTAACACCTCGAAACAGCGCCTATAGTGTAAAATAATTTCGTTTGTGAATGTCTATCTAAACTGTGTGATGGTGTTCAAATAATATGATTGTGACACATGCATTAAAACAACACAATTACGTGTAAATAATATGAAAAAAACAAACAAACTTGTAGTATTCATACCCTTGATTACAGCTACCAGTATCGCAGGGACTAACCAAGAAAAAAGGAAACATACATTTATATACATATACAATTTTCTAAATTTCAAGGTCAGTGCTTAGTCCTGTTTGACAATATCCTAATAGGAGTAGAAGGACAGTATATTTCATAAATTAATTGTATTCTAAAGCACAGTATAAAAAATTAAATGAGATCTTCGAAAAATAACTCAAAATTAGAGAACACTTACAGATAAGTTATTGGTGTTAACCTATTAGCATTCCACTGTACTGCCTGTGGTACACTGCGTGCTTAGCCAAATTTTACAGGAATGATAAGGGGTTAATCTGGCACCTGGTGCTAATTTCTAGGGGTGTGACGAGACACTTATCCCACGAGAACGAGACGAGACTTTTAAACTATTCTTAAGAAATCCTCAATGATTAAATATATAGGGAAAATAGTATTTTATTCAACTGAAAAAGACAAAATGCAAAAAAAAAAAAAAAAAAAAAAAAAAAAAAAAAATGTAGGTGCATTTTGAACTTTATGAAATTAAACTTCCATTTTAATGAATTATATGCAGTAATAAACAAATTTTAAACAAGAGCTTCACGATTCTGGATAAACTGAGGATCCCAGTTATTTTAATAAATTGGAGATCACGATTTTCTCACGATTCTGGAGAAAAAAAGATTAGAAAACTAAACAAAATAACGTAATTTACTAGTGGTTCTGACAAACTGTTCATTGCTTAAGCCTTTTAAAAACATATATTCTTTCAAACAAAATAAAAAAAAAATAATAATAATAATTCAATGAAGGAGTCAGTGTGTCACTTCATTAAGACTTTGACAATTGAAATCTCCTGAATGAATGATTCAATGACATACTTTTTTTTAAACGGGCAGTTGTCGTCACCTCCTGTGGGAAGAGGTTAAGCGTTACTTCGTGCAGCTATAATGTAAACACTGCAAAATGTTTTACAAGGATTTCGTCACAAGATCTCGCGAGTGCTACGATTAATCATATGACAAATCCTATTTAACTGACAGCGTTCCTCCAATTGTCACTGAGATTTCAAGATGGCAGACTTCTCTAAAGTGACTGAAACCCTGCGACAGGAGGTTGTCCAGATGAAGGTGAAAGAGATGACTCTTTCAGCCACATTAAGAAAAGTTGGTCATTCCAAATTTGTGATTTACAATGACACTAATTCATTTAATTCAAATAATGTGAAGACTCTCAATGGGGAATTGGTTCAACACTGCAGCTGGAATTGCTAGCCAGTTCAGTGCTGAACAGGGGTAAGGATCTGTCTTGGCACTTTTAAGAGAAGTTGGACTGAAAGCACGCTCTGCAGTGAGCAAGCCTCTCATTACCAGCAAGAATCAAAAGGCTAAGCTCACCTTTGCTGAGGAGCATCTTGTGTTCCCAAGTTCACTTTAGTAATGAGAGAAAGTTTAATTTATTGTGGTCTGATGGGAAACATTTTGTTTAGCATCAAACTGGGGAAAGACTGAACCCCGAGTACGAAGTCAGAGAAAAGGGGAGGAGGAAGTGTCATGGTTTGGGGGATGCTTTCTGCAGCAGGAGTTGGGCTTCTTATACAATTACATGTTTATCAGAACCTCTTTCAGCAACATGCAGTTCCTTCCCTGCAAGCATCTCCCAATCAGCCTCCAATTTTCATGCAAGACAATGCTCCCGTCACACTACAAAATGGGTAAAGCAGTTCCTTGAAGGGGTCATCAGATGCAGAATTCACTCTTACATGTTGTTTTAACATAAATGTGTGTTGGCAGTTTGTGTACACATCCACCCTATAATAATAAAAACCTACCCAGTGGTTTTTATTTAATTTGTAAAGCTAATTTCCACTTTTTAAAATCAAGCCATTCTCAGCTTCTTGTCTGTGTGACATCGCACCAACAGAGGCTGCTCCCATGATAGTTGATTGACACTGGCGTCTTACCTTAGACCCGCCCTGATGAGCTGAGAACAGACTCTGGTGAAGGGGAAGACAAGAATGTCTCTGACTGAGCAATTGAAGTGTTCTGTTGCTGGATGTAATAATGAACATAACAGTCATCATTTACTCCTGACATCTGAGCCACTGAAAATGCAGACGATTAACGTTACTTTTGTTTGTGAAGGGAATGCGCTGCTGATCTAACTTAATGCGTCCATTTCACGCAAATCATTTGTGATCCAGCTTCACCTACAGCAGAAGTGAGTATAAGGGTTTATGCATCTTTGCAAATCCCCTTTGTTAATAATGTGCTAGTTTAGCTAGTTTCACGGCTAAATGAGGGTAAAGTAAACAGCCTCAAAGATCGGCTTGTCACTCCACAGAGAGAAGAGAGGGGCAGGGTGAGCAGAGCTCATTAGCATTTAAAGGAACATGCAACAGAATGGGCTGATTTCTGCAGAGCTGATTTTGACAAGGTAAAAAGGGTGTTTTTTACACTACCATTGAGAAATTTTCACCAAAGTATGTTATAGACTTTTCATTAAGACCCCAAAGAATCATATCAACTTGTGAAAATGGGCATCCGATGGCCCCTTTAAAACATAAAATTTAAAAATTAAATGGCTGGCCCAGAGTCCTGATCTAAACCTTACTGACAATCTCTGGAAAATCCTTAGCGACACGGTTACCCACTACAGTTACAGAACTGTGGAAGAAGAGTGGACCAAGATCACACCACCAAGATCACACCACCATTACAATAAATTCAAATAGTTTCCACTACAAATATCATCACAAGTACTACAAACCGTCAACTTTTAAGCATTAAAACCATTACAAATGGTTTCTGTAGTGTGTTTTGGGACATATTCCATTAGGATTTATTGGTTTTAAGAAGCCACCAAAAGAAGGTGACCAATTACCAGAAGAGACCAACAGGGTCCATTACAGTTTCCATTAAAACTAATACAAGTCCCCTTATAACCAGTAAAACCATTACAAGTTTTGTAATGGTGTCTACTGTTTTGTTTTTTGTTTTTTTCAGCAGGGAGCTCAGTGTGAGAAATTGATGTCTTGCGGCTGCTGAAATCATTCAAAGCAATGGCTTCTACATTTCCTACTAATTTCTGAATTGTTTTTTTCCTTTCGTGCTACAGTGGTTACTGTCCTCTAATTCTTATCACTGTGTTTTCCACAAATTAAAAGGTTTTTGTTTAAATGATTTGGATGTTTTGTCAAACATGTTATTAGAAGTGGTATACAGCTAATATTCGTTCAAATATTAAGTGAAGATTAAAAACATTACAGAAAAAAAATTATTTTGATCTCCATTGCATATTTTTTAAAGAGAGAGTGTGTATGTTTGCGTGTCGTCGGTAGATGTCAGTGTATGATCTCAGTTTAAAATGGCGCGAGAGAGAGAGAGAGAGAGAGAGAGAGAGAGAGAGAGAGAGAGAGAGAGAGAGAGAGAGAGAGAGAGAGAGAGAGGGGTGGATGATAATGCCAATCAAAATATTTTCAAACCAAGTGCAAACTCAGTTTGTCAGTATTCGTATGCATTTCTCTGGTTTATTAAGGCTTCATTTTGTTAATTCAAACCTTTAAGATTTCATGTTGTTGTAATTGATTATTCGTTTGCCCTGGAGAACAAAAGAAATGGTTCTGTAATTAAGCCTCAGAATAAATCCATCCAATAGGCCTAGCCTATATATAAAATAGGCCTGTATATAATAAATTGTTTTGTAATTACAATAAAGGGGAGACCACATTACTGTAACTTGTATACAATAATATATCAAAACAGTATAGATGTATTGGATGGGAAGAAATACATACAGAATATATGTTCTGTATTATAGTTTCACAACAATAATTAGAGTACTGTGATATTTAGAGACTTTTTTATTAAGATCGTTTATTTTATTGTGTTGTATTTTATTATAATATGTGAAAAAACGGACTAAGCAGCTTTGCTCCACATGGGTTCACTGTTATCGCATGTTGTGACTCAGGTGAGCTCTGCTGGAGTTCTAAATGTGCTGTCACTGTCCCGCCTTCTCAAATCAGGTAATGAAAACAAACCGCCGCTGACATGACACACCTGTTGAATAAGGACTAGCAGGTAAGCAGCCAATTCCCCGACCATTGTGCGTTTTGTTATCAAAACAATCCGAACCCGTGGCCCTTTTTTAGTCAGCTATAACCGGACATCAGGATGGTGAGCAGTAAGGTAAAGGCCACAGAGCGCGATAAAGATGCCGAACACCGCGACTATTCGTGCGACGGGTCACCGCTGCCAGCAGAACCTCTTTCAAATGCAAATAGACCGAATCCACCGATACCGACCCAGAAAACGTCACGGGGCAGTAAAGCCAAGAACAGCTGTCAAACAGGTGGGTAAAGATCTGCAAAACACTGTCCGAGAGAAGATGAATAAATGTGATATCCCTAAGGGGAAACATTTTAAGTCAGCCTGAGCTGGTGGGCTGGTCTTAGCTGGTTTAATACGGTATTATCTGGTTTAGGATTGTCTCTCTGCTTGGCCAAGCTAGTTGGTTTATCTGTAAAAAAAAACATTCTAAAAGCAATCCAACAGCTAAGACCATGAATCCATCTTAGATGGTTACGCATATTTTTAATAGTTTTTATATTTAGGATTAAGTTCTGAACCATGAATCAATGTAAATTTGAGCAAATTGTTGGCTGCGAATTGATGTTGATCCTATAAAAGCTGGTCTTGTAAACTACAGGTAGAATTTCACCATATGCTGTTATGCAAAATCTGGAGTCATTATAGAGGTTATGACCTGTACCGATGTGTTTTCTGTATGCATTTAGCGTGAGCATAAATATGATCGATTCTACTTGAATTTTTGGCTTGTTGTTTGATCTTGCTAGATTTATCCTGTTGCAGTGTGAGATGGAAAACATTAAAATGTTCATTTTGCATTGTGAAATTAGGGGTGTGCGATACATACCGTTTGCTATAATATAGTAATTTTTGTTTTAACAATGTGCGATTTGACATTAACGAGTATATTACGAATGCACACATTACCTGATTACATCTAGTAGATTTCAATAAACAAGAGATTAAGCTAATAAAGTTTTTGCTCTATTTCACCAACAAAAATCATTCCAAACACAGCCACAGCACTGTTTTTTCGTCTCTGAGCAACGTGACGGTGTTTCGTTTCTTAATGAATCAACTTATAAACTCATTAAAAGTCACTTGCTGCCACCAACTGGTGGTTTTAATTTCAAGTATCTTTTCATTTCTAAATCATTTCAAATACCAGTATTCCACGGAGCCCCTTAAGGGACATGGTGGTGAAAAAAATCTCGCAAAACATTTGCGTTCCCTCGCAAAACATTTCCGTTCCCTCGCAAAACTTTTGCGTTCTCTCGCAAAGATTTTTGCGTTCCCTCGCAAAACTTTGCGTTCCCTCGCAAAACTTTTGCGTTCTTTCGCAAAGATTTTTGCGTTCCCTCTCAAAACTTTTGCGTTCTTTCGCAAAACCAGTTAAGTTCGGACAAACACTTCCTGTTAACTTTACAGCTTGTAGTGGTTCAAATTTAGTACACACCTTATATACCAGAGTAGCTCAGTATATAAAACGTATCCAAATTTAGTACACACCTTAAATACCAGAGTAGCTCAGTATATAAACGTATCCCCACGTTAAGCGTATCCCCCATAGAAAGGAAACTTAACGGGCTAATAGAGTATAAAAGGCCGAATTCGGTATACAGTTTGTTAATAAATTTTAAATGTAGGAAAGCAGGTAAGCCCAGAATATGAACAGAAAGCTCTAAATTGCATGTTACGCCTTTTCCTCCCATATAAAAAATATATATTCTATGTACCTGCAAGCAGATGAGCCCAGAATATGAGCTCATAGAAAACCGCGCTTAACTTAGCTTAATATAAGAAGACAGTGATATAAAAAGCCAACATTTTATATTTTATTAAAAATAGGCAATTAATGAAGTAATCCATTAAGCCAGTGGTTCTCAGACGTTCCACAGTGGCGTACCCCCTACAGCATTTAACATTCTTCTGAGTACCCCCACCGCAGTCACCTTTTCAGTTACAATATTTGCCCCCTTAAATTGATTTACATGTGCATTTTTTTTACCGTTAGAGAGGTTAGAAGTTTTTCTAGCCTTATCAACTGTATGTCATGCATATCATATTCTTAACATTTCATTAAGTATATTAATATAATAAATAAAGCAATAAATAATGGAAAAACGAAGAGATACTTGTAGATTCAAACTCAGTCGCCAGTAGGTGGCGGCATGTCACTGTCTTAATGAGCAAGGCGTCGAGTCATTCATTTATTCATTCATTCAATAACTAAGCAAATGGTTGTAGTTATGAATGGGTTACTAATCACGGACTCTCCGAATGGTTCAAAGCTGCAGATTAATTCAGAAACGAAACACCGCTGTTGCTTGGAGACACGCCAGTTCTGTTGCGGATTTCCTTGGAACTATTATTATTTCGTAATATAACAAACATCATGTGTTTAAAATGTAGGCTACATTTAAAATGTCACTTAATTTTACCCTTTTTGTTGAACTGCTATATAAAATCAATGTTGCATTTGCAGTCGTTTGGATATTGCATTCTCGTATTTTAAACATGAAAAACAATAACTAGCACAGGGTATTTTTCTGTATGGAAGAGAGTTTTTATATTTCAGCTATTTGATCGCGCCGGCGCCTCGCAGCCTGTTCATTATTAAAATAATACACAGAATCACTCAAACAGATACAAAGTTACACTAGTCAATTTGAATAGTCTGTATTAGTCTGTGCCGTACAGCGTGAACACCGGTCCAATCCACTGCGGCAATTTTTGTTCACTATGATTTTTTCATGTCGATATTGGAACGTACAAAGCCCGGTTAATTTAATGGTTTAGCTGCAAATACATTGCGAATATGAAAACATTTGGATTTGTGCTGAAGGAGAGCGATACGTGAGCCCATACTTTCAGTTTCGCTTTAAATTATTTATTTTAGTTTATTTATAGCTAAATAAGCTTATACCTATTATTACATACTGCATTATATTACATTTATTCATTAAAAATGAATAAGTTATAGTTTTTTGGTTTTGGTTTTTGGTCTGTTCTGAATACGATTAAATTTAAAGGATTTGCTATGAAGTGCCGGGAACTAAAATAGCCTAGGCTATGTGTGTTTATAATGTTAGTATTATAACACGCTGTAGGCCTGCTGGTAGTATTATTTCTGAATAAAATGGGACTAATAGGCTACGTGACTTATGTTTTATTCTTCCTTTCAAAAACTTTTTTTTTTTAAACAAGCAGCAAACAAATTAACCATGGTTACTATACTTAAACCACTGTAACTACAAATACCGTAATACCGTCTTAATTCGTCCATTAGCTTCCCTTAAGTGTTTTCTGTATGCTAAAGGTTTTTTTCTTTTTTTTTTTTTTTTGTGGGGAGAAAAGGCATTAGCAAGTTGCATTTATGACTGCTTTATTGAGAGTAATGCTAAGGGTATTAATATTAAAATTTTTATTATTATTAATAGCATTTATTAATACCGAATTGGGCCTCTGCTGTCACTGTTTTAGTACATTAATCATTAAGCGTTTTAGAATGTTCCAAAATCAAACTATAAGCAATTAAATGACTGTATTTCTATAATAGGCCACTTGAGTTCAAGTTCAGTATAAAACTCTTATGAACCGCTCCATTGTGAACATACTGAGCTGAGTAAATAGGAAGTGTTTGTCCGAAGTCAACCGGTTTTGCGAGAAAATGCAAAAATCTTTGCAAGAGAATGCAAAAGTTTTGCGAGGGAACGCAAAAATCTTTGTAAGAGAATGCAAAAGTTTTGCGAGGGAACGCAAAAATCTTTGCAAGAGAATGCAAAAGTTTTGCGAGGGAACGCAAAAATCTTTGTAAGAGAATGCAAAGTTTTGCGAGGGAACGCAAAAATCTTTGCGAGAGAACGCAACAAAATCTGAAAAATATTTTTTTTTTTTCACTCACTCTGATTTTTTTCACCACCATGTCCCTTAAGGGGCTCCGTAGTATTCAGTAGGATCAAAACATTATTTATGTATTTGTAACTGCAAGTTAAAGCATTCCATGTCTCTCTGAGGTGCATTAAACAGTGTGTAAATACATCTAAATGCCACTTCAGATGTAGCTTTTGTGTTTCCTCTGAAATGCAAAGTTGAATTTTGTTGATACTAATTTAATTTAATTGGTAACAGCCTAAATGTAAGAATTTGACTCAAAAGATGATGCACACTTTTAGAGAAAAAAAATGGCTTTATAAAAGGAAAAATGCTTATAAAAGGTAAAAATCAATATAAACTTATTGGAAAAGATACATTTCTGTCACTGCTGTGAACTGATCACACAGCATATGAAGAATCTAAAAAAATCAGGAGTCAGCTGTATAACTGCACAGTAACATACTCAGCAAAATACTGTCTAATTATCGTTATTGATAAAATTCCAGAAAATATCGAAATATAATGTTTTAGTCAATATCACACACCCCTTTGTGGAATATTGAAGGATGCAGTTTTGTAGTTAGCTTGCTGCTTCACCAAGAGACCTGTGCTCTTTTAGGCTCAAAAAAACACAAGTCCACTTCTGAAAAGAAATACCTCGGAGTCCGAGTGAGAATGCCAGTACGGGACATGCTCAGAAATATACGGATAGCCAAGGGTATTGACCCTAAAGATCTGCAGGTATGATTCTTTGTCTTTCAGTCTTTTACGGTCATATTGAAGCAGGCTCGTCATGTCTGACTCAAAATTCTAAGGCATCTAAAGGTGAGAGATATTAAATGTTAGCATAATCATTTCAACCTTATTGTGTTTCTAATTAGCACTGTCTCCGGTCCAAAGGAGATAAAAAACGAGTTAACACAAGTGGAAAACGAAGACGTTTTCTGGTAAGTGAAGTCTTTTTTTGTTACTCTAGAACTAGCTTCTTGTTTGGTAACTTACAAAGACAGGTTGTGACACATTTCTCATGTTTGTTACAGAAGAAACATCAAACAAAAAGTCTTGAGGAGCTTGCGATTATTGTAGAAGTGTTGGAGGAGGATCTTAAGACCTGTCAGTCATACAGATTGGCAAACAAAAGCCCTTCAGGACAGGAAAATGAGATACCTTTGTCTCCAAGCTACTCGGTACCCTCCGAGACCTCCCCTGTCCACTCTGTATCCAGCTCCTACCCGTCCCCAACTTACAGCCAGGGTGCTGATGTTTCCTTGGGGAACCAGGAAGAACACAACAGTTATGAGCTAGCTAACTACAGGTATGATGATCTACATGGAATGAGCTGCTCTCCTGCCAACTCATGTGAATATCAGGTGCCCTCCCCACAAGAGTCATTCAACGCCAGTCCCAACTCAGAAGTCTGGGATGTTTCTTCTCAAAAGATGACCTATGCACCATGGCCACATTCTCACCAGGAAGAGTGGCGTGATATGACCTTCTTCTGGACTCAACTGGAAAGAGAAGAGAATCTGCTAAAAGAGATATCAGACCAAGAGCTTCTTGCTGTAGATGAAAACGGAAGGATGTAAGATCATTTTACTTTACTTCAAGAACTCACTGAAGCCATTGCAGATGGTTTCTTCATGCAGATCCTAATGAGTAATCTTTCAAAGGCGGCTGTAATTTATAAAAATGAAGAAAATGCACACAGTTTCCCAAAATAATCTTCAAGTACCAAGAATTGCAAGGGTACTTTTGCAGTGGCACCTTTATCATTTGAAACTTTTTATGAAATACAGAAAGAACGAAAGTGGGTCTGCCATCGTTGCTGTCGTGCTCAATAAGCAGCTGCATTAGTTTCCCACTCCCAACTTTATGACAAACCCCATTATTAAGTTCTCAAGCAGAGCAGAATAAAAGAGATTAATGGGAGCCCGGTTGAAATCTGAAGCAAAAAAAAATGGCACAGAGGGTCTTCAAACAAGCCCTCTTGCATGAACAATGGATAGTGATAATGGCCACACACATAAGCCTAACAAACATCCTGAAAGACTACACCAGTTGAAATGATGATGTTGTCAAACACATTAAAACGCAACGCAGGGTTTACCTTTCAGTGGAATACACCTATAGTACTCCACCCATTGAACACAAGGGAACGTATCATGCGATGGAAAGTAACTGCTTTTGTCCTCTCTCCACAGTCTTTTACACAGAGTTGTTGAGGAGGGAAAGAGATCCCTCGTGTATGTTATTGCCAGAAGGATGGCAGCTCTGAAGAAACTAGATATCAAAGATTCAGAGGGAAAGGTGACAAACAATCATACATGCATATTCTCTGAGTGTCAGTCACTCCACAAACACACATAAATGTTGCATGGCTGTTTTTCTTCCCAGACTCCCCTTCATCTTGCTGCACAGAAGAATCAACATTTCATGGTGGCTGATTTGGTGTCACTTGGTGCAAATATCAATGTGAAGGACCGATATGGGAAAACATGTCTTCATCTCAGTGCAGAGAATGGATATGTTCGAGTCTTGGAGGTAAATTTGCTGGAGTAATGTGGTTCTGGAGTATTAGCATACAGAACCTACTTCTACACGTTCACTCTTACTGTAATTATTTTTTATTTTTTTTGGCAGGTCCTGAAAGGTTTGATGAGAAATGGCAAATATATTAATTTGGAGGAAAGAGATGCAAACGGTACGAAATGGTTATTGCTATGTTGGTTTCTTTAAAAATCAGCTGGGCTGTTTGTGTGTTTTTTTTCAGAAGTCAGTTTGGTGTTTTGCAAATCTTTTTTAGTTTTGGCTTCATTGAGGGTGTGGCTGCATTCCTGCTGCCTAAACCTGAGAAGAATCCAGCTGTGCTAGTCACAAACTTGTTGTACCTTGTTTTGAAAAAGGTGTCTCATTTGACCATGTTTTGTAATCAGAACTTGCATTACAAAGGAGAGACTTAGAAGTGATATTGCTTAATGGTTAAAGATTCAAGCTAGTAGTTGAAAGTTTGTTGGCAGAGTATAAATTTGGTGCCAATGAATTAAGCAAGTGTACCAGTTATAAATATTTTTGGTTAACATTAGTTAATGCATAAACTAACATTAACCAACAATAAGCAATGCATTTGTTACAGTATTTATTCATTTTTGTTAACCTTAGTTACAAATGTTCATTGTTAGCTCTGGTTCATTTAATAATATTAACAAGTAGTAAATGTTCACTGTAATGGTAACACTTTACAATAAGGTGTCATTTGTTGACATTAATGTATTAACATGAACAAATATTTATTCATCTTGGTTAATATTAGTTAATTAAAGTATTCATTTGTTCATGTTAATTCACTGTGTGTTAACTAATATTAACAAACACAACTTGTGGTTTTATTAATGCATTAGTAAATACTGAAATTAATTAATAATTAATAAATGCTGTACACTCTAAAAATGCTTGGTTTAAAACAACCCAACTTGGGTTATTTGGTAACCCAGCACTGGGTAAATATTGTACAGAACACATGCTGGGTTATTCTGACCTAACTGGTTGGGTTAAATGGTTTTACCCAACATGCTGGGTTGTTTTAAGTTAACTATTGTTTAAAAAATTACTATATTGCTGGCCTAAAATAGGCAAGCAATTAAAAATCACACACATAATTACTTGAGGCACCGGCAGTAATCAAAAGATGAACATTTATTAATAAGCAAGAACACCCATAGACAAAAATATAAGACAAATGGAATTTTTTGGGGTAAATACAGCATAATTTACAATATTACATACATTTAAACTCATTTAACAAGCATTATAGAAATAAAAACTGTAACATCTAAAATAAGCATTTTCATTTAAGTGTATTCAACCTTTCTCTCTAATCCCTTTACCAAAATAGTGCTAAATCTTGTGCCAGTGTGTTGGTGAAATTTGAGCCAGTGAAGGGCTGCTATTCGCTGGGGTAACTGCGAACTTCAGACCACCACCTCTTGTTTCACTCATGGCTGAAAGATGCCATGACTGACTCCATAACCTGCCCATAAACAAACAGTACTGTGATTAGAGAACATATGTTAACATTAAATTAAATTCTATTCAGTTTTTATCGGATAAAATCAGTTTATAATATGCAAGGCAAAAGGCGTTTCCATCATGCAAAACGACCGCTGCTGACACATTTAGCTGACTGATATCTCGTCCTTGTATGTTGTGTTGAGTTTACGGCACAATAAAGACATTCATTTCATTTTATTATTTATTTCATTCTTTTAAAAGAAAAAGAAATGAAAAGGAGCAGAAAGAAGATAAACTTATAATATCTGCCCCTTATCAACATAAAACAAATTACAATTCCAATGAGGAGCTCATATTATAAAGGAAATAAAATGTATACAGACTTTTTGATAAAGAGGTGCTCCAAATTGGTGGCGCTGAGACCTGCTCTCCCCTGTAGAAGATGCAAAAAGTCTGTGCACGCACTGACTGTACCTTAGCAGCTGGGTTGATGTAACTTGTGCTGGGTTGTTTCATCGGAAGGAGGAAAGAGGTGTATAGCGTCAGCTGTCAGTAAGACCCAGCTGGCTGGGTAACACAAAAACTACTCAGCAGGCTCAACCCGGCGGTTGGGTGGAAAAATATCCCAGCATTTTTTAGAGTGTAGACTTACTATTGTTCATTCTTAGTTAACTAATGTAATAATCCAATGTTAACTATTAACCTTATTGTAAAGTGTTACCATTTTCATTTTTATTCTTTCTTTTTTTTTGAAAGAAATTAATACTTTTATTTAGCAAGGATGTGTTAAATTGATAAAAAGGAATAGCAATGACATATTTCACAATATTACTGTTTTTTCAGTATTTTTGATCCAGCAAATGCAGCCTTGATGAGCATAAGAGAATATATATATATATATATATATATATATATATAAAAAAAAAACATTAAAATTACTGATCCCAAACTTTTAAACAACAGTGCATATGGCCATTTTATTAGAGCACTTGTATGAAACAGCAATGGTCAGTACAGCAATTTAAATTTTACAACATGTTGTAACTCTTGGTAAAGTTAGCAGTCAAACTGTGCTAATTTTGGCCCTTGGCTTAATCCGTGAGCTTTCACATTCAACTTGTTTTTGATCAAAGCATCTGCTAAATGTCTAATTAAAAGCGTATTTCTGCCATGTGTTAAGAACATGGATTCATGGCATTTTCTTTGCAGGGCTCAGTGCGCTGCAGTGTGCAGCAGTAGCCCTTAACCACACGGTGCGGGAGCTGGAGCTGTGCGAGTCTGCGGGATGGGTCAGACTGCACACCCTTCGTAAGGAGCAGATGATGGAAACTCTAGAGTGCCTCCTTCAAATGGAGTGCTGTTTACACACTCCGGTAAGAATGAGAAACACTGCCCAACATGATTCACTTGAGTAGGTGTTTCATCTCTTTTGTTTTTGTTTTTTCTTCGTATAGGATCAAGGTCGCTTTAATGTGATGAAAAGAGCTGTTGATTCGAAGCGGTGTGAACAAACGGCCTTCTTTCAGTCAAATGAAATCAAGGTGTGTGGCGTGTTTCATCTTGATAGCGGATGTTCTGCAGAAAAGCATGTTTAAAATAGCATTTAACTCGTAGTTTAACCTGTTTTCGTAACACGTTTGTATAGACAAATATTATTCATGACGGGAATATTGAATTGTTTTTCTTGTTTTCAGGCCAGAAACAACGTGATTTAGAAGCGGGTTGGCTACATGCACAGCTGCTTCTAGCAAGAGTTGTTTTCTCTGTCAAGCCAGGCAGTGCTGTTAACTGACGGTAAATGTTTTTGAGTGCATACAAGCTTTTACCTGCCGTTCCAAAAAGGAGAACGAGTCTTTGTGTCATGGTAAAGCTATGTATTATGCAACTGTAGATTTTGTTCAGTGTTGATGTGAAAAGTGTATCGCTGAACAAAAACACAATGGTTGCCCATTAGCTGGTTTCTGTGAAACTTCCACTGTTAGTTACGTTTGAGTAGCAAAACGTTGAGTAGAAAAGTGTGGTAGGACTTACGAGTCTGTCAAATGCCACAGGTCCTATTTGCTCCAAGAGCAAATAGTTTGATATTGAGGAGACTGTAATGGTTATGTATATTGGCGTACAATGGCAAAATGCAGTAACTGTGCCAACAATGCTCTAAAAGAATGCTGGGTTAAAAACAACCCAGCGCTGGGTGAAATATGGACAAACCCAGCAACTGGGTTGTTTTGACCCAGCTATTGGGTTAAATGTTTAACCCAACCTTTCTTCTAGGTAGTCTATATTTTACCCAGTGCTGGGTTGTATTTAACCCAGCATTTTTTTTAAAGTGAAAGGAACTGATTTTTTTTAATATATTTGATGTGATTTCTTATCAAGCCATTTCTCTGAATCTAGAAGGTAAGATTTTGACAAAAAAGGCAGTTCTTGTATTTTGCTTTTGCCCAACAATATACTTGTATGTTTCCTTTTAAAAATAATGGCATTTACAACAATATACATATGCTGGTGTTATTTTCTCTTTTGCAAAGTTGCAAGTAAATTCCTAAAACATTTGGAGTCAGTAAGATTATTATTATTATTATTAGTTAAGAAATTAATAGATTTATTTAAAAGTGACATTAAAATGCATTTGTGATGCTACAAAAGATTTCTATGTCAAATAAAAGCTGTGCTTTTGAATTTGTATTCATCAAAGAATCCTGAAAAAAGGTTTCCACAAAAAATATTAAGCAGCGTAACAGTTTTTAACATTGATAATAATAATAAGAAGAAATCAGCAATTAGAATGATTTCTGAAGAATCATGTGACTGAAGACTGCAGGGCTCTATGTGTACTTTTCTGTTTAAAAGCACCTTCTAAACAGATCAAAAATAAGCCTTGCCATTACGAGGTGATATTTGACTCAAAGTGATTTACATCGGAATTTTGTTTTTACCTTTGTAATCGCATTTTTCTAACTTTATTAAAAGTATGTCATCTTTTATGTCAAATTTTTTTAAAATGTGGCTTGTAGGCATATTTTAATATGTTTAATGAGGCTCGGAGGTGGCATGAGTGCATTCAAATTCATAAATTTATGTTGAGATTAATGTTTTAAATCAAACATTTTGAATATAGAAATATTAAATGAATTAAATAACTGAAAAGATGCTTTAAAAATGAAACTAAAACTGCCAGTGGGTGACGGCAAGTCACTGATTTTATCACTGAATCATTCATTCATTCATTTGATTCGAAGGGCTGATTCATTCAGCAATAAAGCAAGTGACTGTCTTTATGAATGGATAATTGAATCATTGACTCACTAGAGTTTAAAAACACATTCATTCATATGAAACACTGCTGTGTTTGAATAGAGATGCACAGCGGCTCAGTTGTGACTTGTTTCAAACCAGTTTTGATGATGAATTAGAGCAAAATCAGGCAATAGTGTTATAGTCAGACAAAGTAAGTCACTTAATATTAACTTGTTTATTTAACTGTTGTATTAAATCAAAATCTCATTTACAAACTCCCTTAAAAACAATTAAAATCTGTCACTCAGTTTAGTTCATCTCTATCTCAGAAAGTTCAATTATAATCAGTGAAGATCCCTGCACTGCACAATGAATCTCTTATATATAAATATATAAGAATTGTGAAAGAATTTGTGAGATATGTCTGTGATACATTACTCAACATTGCAAAAACATGTCAACCTTTGAAGCTCCCCTCAGCGCAAACACAAATATGCTGATCGGGCCAGTTGCACTGGTGCTCCTAAATATTTTTTCATAGTCGCACACAGTAGTTTTCAGTAACACTGTAGAGCCCTGTACTAGAGTAATGATGCTGAAAATTCAGATTTTCAGATTCAGATTCAGAAATTTTAATAGAAAATGGTTATTTTAATTTGTAATAATATTTGAGTTTTTATTTTATTTTATTTTATTTTATTTTATTTTATTTTATTTTATTTTATTTTATTTTATTTAAGGAATAGTAGTCTTGGTCAGCATAAGAGAATTCTTCAAAAAACATTTTAAAATCCTTACTGACTCCAAACGTTTTAACGGTTGTGTATATCGATATCTTATTTACTAGAGTAGTATGAAACCCAAGAAACATATATGAAGATTTGTAGTACATATATGCTATAGTGTTTGAGGTCGGAAGCTTTAAAAATAGCCTTAAAAACAGGCAGACACGATAAAACCTATTAGTTTTGTGTACTGGGGACTATAAGGTGTTTCCAACAATATGGTGTTTAGCATATTTTTGTAATAGGTAACAGTAATATTCTTTAATATGTCTTAGAATTCATATTTTGTGATTGTTCTCTTTTCTGTTTTGCATTATTAAACCAATGTGCATGTAAAACTGTTAATGTTACACTGGCTCACCGAGGGTAAAGTATATATCTTGCATACTAAATATAATAGGGGTGCTGTATGTATATGACATATTTAGGGCTTCATTTATGTTTTATTATAAGACATCTTGTGTGGAATAGTTGTTTTTTCCAAATACTTGTTAACATGGTTTTAAAAATGAAATAGACACATGACGTGTTAAGGGGAGTGGGTGTGAATTAAAAATTATTGATGTAATTGGATACTTTGTGGTCAACTGTGAAAACTTGTTTTAATTATAAATACCTATATATGTGTACTCATATTAGTTAATACAGTATATTGTATAAGAATTATGGTAAATGGGTGTGTGTATCAAATACATTTACTTTTTTAATTAATGTGGAATACTTTATGGAGGATAAATGTATATTAAGGACAAACATGACTTCTTTTTTGTGTGTGTGTGTGTGTGTGTCAAAGTAAGCAGCATGTCAAACACTGCAGATTATTAAGCATCAGGTCACAAAATGTCAACGATTTCTGAAAACAAAACAAGGTGTTCAAACTCGCCACGTCTGTGATTATCTATGCGTATACAGAGGAGATTTTTTGTATTATTGGTATCGGGAGTTATATTTGCATTACTTTGGAAAGAGGAGTTTTCATAAACGTAAATTATGAGTTTTTGGACTCCCATCAGTCATATCGTGCGCAGGTCTGTGCCAGAGGCATTATGGGGCAGGTTTGTACAGATGAGATACCAGTGTAATTATCTGGTTGCGCTGTTGTTTTCATCTTGACCCTGTTCGAGAGAGAGAAAGAGAGAAAGAGAGAGAGAGAGAGGGAATCAGTCTTGCTATGGTTATAGACACAGTTTATGTCACATATATACCTGCTGTCGGGAAAATAATAAAGCTGTTATATTCAACAGTTGCTGTTGTGTTGTATGTACTGTATGTATGCAAGTCTGTAGTAGTAATTTCTATCTTCAAGAAAAATCTTACATTTGCTCACCTTTCATGTTGTTCTAAACCTGTATGATTTAGTTTTTCTTCTGTGGAACCTATATTTCACAGATTGTGACAATAAAAAGAGACTGTAGGACTAATAGAATGACATAACTATGACTGCTATTCACATGACTTCTTGACATGTCTTCAGAAGTCATACAAAAGCTCTGGTATTTAAGACATTACACACTTAAAATCTTGACATCCGCCCTCGCTCTACTTAGCAAGTTCTTAAGAGTAACATGAGAGAAGACTGATCCGGCTTCTCAAGTGACTCATGCACTCATTGATCGGGACACAGCTGGAGGGGAAGAGATTCAGTGATTGATGACTTTTTCTCCGTTCCTCATACAAAGCTGTTGTGTGATTTGGATTATAGTATATAGAGCAGTGTTTGTCAACTCCAGGCCTGGGGACCCACTGCTCTGCACATTTTGTATGTCTGCCTTATTTACACATACCAGATTCAAATCAGCAGCTTTTTAGGACAGAGATCCATGAACTGAACGATGTCAGAAAACAGAGACGTACAAAGCTTAGGACCTTAGGGACTTAAGTCCTTATACGACCGGAGTTGAGAACCACTGATATAGACCACATTAATATTGCTTTTATGTGTCGTATGTTTTTTTTTTTTTTTTTTTTTTCTACAATCTATTGTTGTGTGCCTTTGGTATTTTTACTGATTATTTTATATTATTATTCTGTTTAGCTTTACTTTTAAATTTTAGTCTATTTAGTGCTTCAGCATTACCCAGTTTCAGTACAAATTTCAAGGTACCATTACTAATGTTTATATTAATATTAATGTTTTTTTCTTTCTAATTTATTTATTTATTTATTTATTCTATTTAGCTTTACTTTGAAAATAGTTCTTTGAAATTTTAACTGAAATTAGTGAAAGCTGAAGTACCAAAAGAACTAAAATTTAAATGTTTATATTAATATTTATTTATTTGTTTATTTATTAATTATTATATTTAGCTTTACTTTTAAATTTTAGTCCTTTTAGTGCTTTAGCGTTACCTAACTTCAGTTAAAATTTCAAGGTACCATTTCTAATATGTATATATATCAGTATCAATTTATTTATTTATTGTTTGTTTGTTTGTTTGTTATTCAATTTAGCTTTACTTTTAAATGTGTGTCCTTTTTGTACTTCAGCTTTAACTAATTTCAGTTAAAATGTCAAGGTACCATTACTAATGTTTATATCAATAATAATGTTTTTTCTTATTTATTTATTTAGCTTTAATTTTCAAAGAACTATTTGTAATGTTTATATTAATATCAGTTATTTATTTGTTTATTTTTTAATTGTTATTATATTTAGCTTTACTTTTAAATTTTAGTCCTTTTAGTACTCCAGCTTTAATTAATTTTTATAATGTTTTTTTCTAATTTATTTATTTATTTATTTTTCTATTTAGATTTACTTTTAAATTTGAGTTCTTTTGGTACTTCAGCTTTAATTTCAGTTAAAATTTCAAAGTACTATTTCTAATGTTTATATTAATATCAATTATTTATTTATTTTTTGTTATTATATTTAGCTTTACTTTAACATTTTAGTATCCCAGCTTTAATTAATTTTAGTAAAAATGTCAAGGTACCATTTCTAATGTTTATATGAATATGAATGTTTTTTAAATTAATTAATTAATTTATTTATTTATTCTATTTAGCTCCACTTTTAAATTTGAGTTCTTCTACTATTTCAGCTTTACCTAAATTCAGTTCAAATTTTAAGGTACCATTTCTGATGTTTATATCAATATCTAATATTTTTATATTTTTTTATTTGATTTCATTTGTAACACTTTATAAGTTTCTTTATGTTAGTTAATGCATTAACCAACATTAAAAATAATCAGTGCATTTGTTATGGTACATTTTTTACATTGTGTTCTTACATTAATGCTAGTTTAGAAAAAAAATGAACTTTTTTACAACTTTTCTTTGTTAGTTCATGTTAAGTCCATTAAATAATATTAACAGATGCATCTTTTGATTTCAATAATGTATTAAATAATAAAATTAACTGGAAAAGAGCAAACAGCACATTCTTCAAAATTTCTCCTTTTGCGATCAACATTTGAAATAAAATCATACTGATCTATAAAGACATGAAAAAGAGTAAATGACAACAGAATTTTCATTTTATGCATTTTTAAGTTCTAAAATGAGGGTTTGTAGTGCCATAGAAGAACCATTTTGGGTTCCCCCCCGAAAAACGACCATTGTGTGAACATTTTAATAATCTAAAGAATCTTTTTTTCTGTTATACAGAACCTGGAAAAGGTTCCATGGATGTTAAAGGTTCTTCACGGAACCATGGATCCCAATACGGAACCTTAATTTTTAAGAATGAAAACTATCCCATGACAAATTCCACCAGCTACAGATAAGAATCACTTTTACTGTAGGCAATATCATACTTCTGTTGAAAGGTGCGTGGGGTGTGCCTAAACACGCATGTATTTTACCAACCCTGCGAACACGCATACACTTTGAAGTGATGCCAGTGCTGTCAGGCTGAGTTTCTTTTACTCCTTCAAGCATGATCAGCTGGAAGGTAAACAGACTGCTGAGTGAAATGCCCTTTGCCCTGAGGGCCACAAGGTAACGCCTCTAAGCTTCTCACGCACATCCTTCTCCGCTCTGCATTCCCCAGCTATGTGTCTTCTTCAGAAGTCACATCACACACTGCCTATTAAAAGGCTGAGTGACATTCCAGCACTGGAAATAAAGAGATTCCAGAAAGAAAATATTGATTTTAATTACACTATAGTGAAAGGTGTGCCTGGAATTAAACATGAAGAATGAGGCTAGGATTTAAAATATGAAAAAAATAATCCATCATGCTCTTCTTACTCTTCTGAAAAAGACATAATATTTAAAGATAATGTGAATATATTCCTCCACTAGTGTGTTACGGCTTGTACAATAATGTTTCAGAGTTAAAAAGCAATAGATAGTTTAAATATCCAACAAAAACAGAGATGTTTGCAATTATCTGCAATGAGTGCACCGCTATAATTCTCTCTTTTTTCTATGATTATGTACTAGACAGACTGTTATGGCTTAATAATAAGATTGCTTTAAACTAGCAAGGAAGGATGGGTGTTAAGACACCCCAAGAACTGATAAATAATATATTTAAAGTTAAACATGAGTTCGTCATGTACAAGATGAAGTTGCATCATTCAGGCGGAATAACTGAAAGGTAAAAGGGCCATCTTGTCCCAGATATCACAGTTTTAAAACATATTATTTTTTTAATGTAAAATGTTAAAATATATTTTACTATTTTAGAATATTATTCTTCATTTAAATCGTACAGTAGTTTTGAGAAACTGAAAAACCGCTAAACCAGAGTCAAAACAAGAATGCAATTTCGCCACATTAAAATGACTACATTTAGATTGAATTCTGCTCATTGCAGATTTCTCGTTTGGAGACTATCTAATCAGCTTTTTGAGGACTTTATCGATTTGTCACGTATAAAAAATAAACAAATGTGTTATTTGCGTGCGTGATATTTAAACTCTCTATGTGTATACGCTAAAAAAACATAATTTCATTTAGAAATTGCTAGTAAATAGTATTTTCTTGTAACACGTACTGGGAATATATAAGCTAATCCTTTTTATTTACAACTTCGAAATATATTTTTTGCATTAGTGTATTAGTATAAGACCAAATCAGATTTTAGGATCGATTTTTTTGTAGAAATCCGTTGTAAATTAGAGGTTCACATAATTTTTCCACTTGCATTTTTAATTTTTTTTCCATCAACATTTCATTGTAATACAGACTGAAATAAAGCGGCTGGGTTTCTCTCGCCAAACATAACAGGAGGAGCGCTGCCTGCCGTCTTATTTATTCCTTTGATGCCATCGTGAGGCCACATCACATATTACAGCCAGACACACGTTTAACGTGCTAGAAGTTTGATTGAGAAATCATAATTATAATTGGTCGTATAGTATGAATAAAAAAGAAGCAGTTTGACAGCGGTTCGCCGTCGATTGATCGAAAGATGTTATTGTAAGCACGTTAGTCGGAATATTGAAAATATAAATAATAATTATTATAACAATTCAAAATTAAAAAATATATATATACACTTATAATAAATACAATATACCCGAAGTGGAGAGATCGACTGGTGAATTATCAGATCTTTCAAAAGGTCTATCAAATGGAAAGGAAAAAAAGTTCTGTATGTTTTGATAGATTTTTACTATTTATAGTGGAATTTCATCAGTCAGATATTTCAGATATTTGCCTTTAAATGCCTTGGGGAAAAAAAAAAATCTCCCCATTGTGTCTATTTTGATATACTGTTATTTTTCTCTGAACTATTATCATTATGTGTATGTGTGTTTAAGCAAGTGCAAAAAAAATTCTTCATCACAATATTCATAAAATATTTAAGAATCATTTATTGACATTTTAATCACCCAAAAATAAGAATTACTGCACAATATAATTTGTATTTATTAATCAAGTGTTGGTAGATTCTGAAACACATTGGAACCTGCAGAATAAATGCATTCAGATTTGCTACGCTTGTCTGTTTTCAGAGGCACAGTATACTACTTTAGTAATGTGCACCTGTTTAAATAAGTTTAAGTCATTCAAATTCTTCTGAATTTTAAAGTCCTGTAGCAAATGACAGTGATTGTTTTCCGCAAACCTGCATAAAAACAATCTAATACTGATTACATACACTGATCCTAAATTAAAAAGAAAAAACAAAGCACATATATTTTTTTTAAAGCACTATGTTAATGAGATAAAACAAATGGGCAAAATGAAAATTCTACATATTGTCGTAATGCACAAAAGCATTCATTTCATATTTTGGGTCATGCAATAAATTGTAACCCAACATGCTTTTCAATGTATTAGACATGCATTCCATACCTGAGCCAAAAAAATCAGTCAATAATATGCTATAAACCTTCATGTAGAATATACTTTAAAGCAATTTAATTAGAACCGCAAAAGCTGTTTCTCCTGTATTCTAAATATAATATTACACAAATAGAAAGCAAAAAAAAAGACAGATAACAAAAAGGTAGTGACATTTTACATTGCAGTGCTTTGCAATATTACAATAAGAAGAATTTTGACCATGTCGCTACATTATTACAAATTCTCATTATGTTGTGCTGTTGATAAATAAAGAACGGAGCAAGCCTGTACAGAATATCCTTCAATAAAAGTAGCACAGAGATTGTGTTCACTAAAACAAACCAGTAGGGTTAAAGAAATGCAATGTCCCTTGTGAAATTCAGTCAAATCTTGACGTTCAGCTATATATCGCTGTAAATTGAATTACCAAGCTAGGTCATTAGAATGTATTCAAGGCTATCATCACAGTGCTTTAGATATTATGCTCTCAGTTTCATAAAACCATGCGGCTTTCGCTTTGGAAAAACACGACCGTTTTAATACATGAGCTCTTGTTTTTTTTTTTACTAACTATTTAGAGCATAAAAACATGCTGTCAGAGCCTGGTATAAGTGAAATGCTGGTAGAGACGGTTTAGGCACTGGAATCCTCTTTTAAGCGCTGACTGCGAGCCTTGTAGACTTCAATCAGGAGATCTTTCACATACTGAATCTCTCTCTCTACAGATTCTGCTTTGTCCCGAAGTTCTCTGTTCCGCCCTTCCAAACCATGAAGCTCCTCCTCCAAACAGTCCTGCTCCGCCCTCTTACGCTGACGGTACCTATTGTTTTTTAGGCAACATTTGTGGAATAAAATAACATGGTTCAGCTTTTCTGCTCGTTTTGAAGAACATGCTTACTTTTTATGAACTAACTGAGAACTAAAAAGTCAAAGAAAGTGGGTACGGTACCTGTGCGCGGCGGACTTGTTCTGATCCCTCTTCTTCTGCTTGCGTTCTCCATGGTTTCTCTCCAAGGTACCTACTTTAACATCTGGTTTAAACACACACTGACTTTCCCGTGACCTTTGTAGCGGTTTCTGGACAGGCAGCTCCAAAGAGGACCCGACACTGTCTCCGGACAGACATTCAAAGCTTTGATCCCCAAGGCATTCGTGGTGCAAGTAGTCATTGTTCTGGATATCAACAGCCCCAGTTCTGATTGGCTGATCGATTTCATTCATGAAGCCGTGATATGGCTCTAAGTTGGCAGTAATTTGATGAAAGTAGCACTCGGCTACTTCGGATTGTTTATACGGCGGACAGCTCTCGCTCTCGGCGCACTGCAAAATGGGCATGGAGATCCCGTCGTGGCTGAGCATCTTCATCCCGTGGCTCTGGCCCTCCCGCCTGTGGTGGGGCTCCAGGGAGCCACCGAGATCGTAACTTCTCATCATCTCGGCTCGGTAAAACACGTCTTCCGTGAAACAACTTTTCTCTTCTTCCTTCAACAGTATGGCACATTCTCGAACCTTCTTCGCGCTCGCGTGGCTCTTTCCGAAGGATTTGTCGACAGAGCACTGGTCGAAAGCCAGTTCTGTGTAACCTGAATGAGTCCCTTTGAAAGTCCACGTTTCCTTCTCAAACACCTCGACGTCCTTACATCCGTTCGCTGATATTCTTTGGCTATTGCAGTGTGTCCGAATGTAGCTGTAGGGGCCGGGGCGAGACATTTTCGGTCGGCTCACGGAGCCCCCGCAGAAGCCTCGGAGGTCGAGATCTCCAGTTGCCAGGGAAACCAGCCTGGGATTTGTTTCAGACTGGTTTACATTGTACGAAGCGCAGGGTAACTGATAGTATGACTGCGTAGCCATAGCTTGTAAGCTTTTGTCACATTTTTGCCATTTCTCCAATTTCATAGGTGTCGATTCATACAGGTAATAATCCTCCAGTTGAGCCAGTTCTTCTTTAAGAAGAGTGGTCATAACCTCCAAGTCGGAGGGCATTTGGACATCATGCTCCAGAGGTGAAGGTGGGATAGAGGAACCAGGAGAGGATTCCGTGGAAGTTGAGTTTGGGTAAGCGTCAAAAGTTTTTGTCATCCAATCTGCAGAGAAAAACAACCCAATTAGTTCAATAAAAGCATTATGCGAACATTCAGATGAAATATTTTCAACATGCATGGTTGCGCAAATGATCTATGAATAGCTATGTATTTTTCTGTTAAACTATGCAAGTGGCAATAGAAAAAAAAAAAGATGAAACGATGTGCATCACCAAAATATTTGCTTTACTTACTGTACGCCATTAACACATACGCTGCAGTGCGGTTCCCACCAACAATCGGACAAAATAAAAGTGTCGTACTGCTTACCAATTTAGTCCTACGTCTGTACAGACTCCTCCCTCCGCCTCTGATTGGCCTTCGTTAGCCAGTAGGAAAGAGCGAGCTCTTAAGCCGGCTGTGCAAATGAGGGGAGTCTTCCTGGGAATAATCTATGCCGCCACAATTTGCTGTATTTCGGTTGAAATGATGAATTGCGTACAACGCATGAGAATCGAAGAAATGCCTCATATAGGAAAGAGATGCGAAAAACTGAAACCTGTATGAAAATTAAAAAAAAAAAAAAATTAAATGCAATTGTTAATTCCGCTTACCATTAAAAATGTTAATAACACAAGCTCAAACATTTCATTTTAAGTAACTGCACTTTATTCCTGATAAAAACACAGGATCACAGACTATCATGAAAATGATTAATTACAAAAATCTATTATTTTAACCTAAACTGACTGAACTGATAGGATAGAGCACAATATGTTTTAATAATTTAAAAAATAAAGCTAAACTTCAAATGTGGATTTGACCTTTTGCTAGAGCTGATTTGTTATTCTGTAATATGACACCTCCAGTCATGTTGAGTGCCAAATGTGAAACAGAGGTTAAAGTAAAGCCTTAAAATACTGACTAAATAACTAAAATGTACATTTTTTTTTTTGTTAAAAATTCAAAAGCATGTTTATACTTTAGTTTACAAAGTGTATACTCTAATTAAATGTAATTAAAACTATAAAACGATATTGTTTTATAAACCAACTCAAAGGCATCAAAAGTGCCTGAAAATAGAGCATTATGCTATACTATTGAAAAATGCTGATAATCTTGTTAACAGTATAGAAAATATGTAGAAACTCAGTTTTAAGTGCCATTTCAAACAAAACGTCATGAGTAAACCTAATCTCTATACATTTCTGCAGGTTATTCTTAAAGTTCAGAAACTCTGAAAACTAGTTAAACTGAGATATACTTTGTCACAGGAAGTTGCAGCTCATATAAAAGTCTGAATGGAAGTTGACACTTACTCCATCGTGCTGAGGTGGTCCGGTCTGAAGAGCTTCTGTGAGCGCAGTAAACCGCAGTGGAGGAGCTCACGTTTTCAATTTAGCAGAACATTGTCTCACTCTTCTTCATTTGATGTCGAGACTGATCGGTTACACGATAAATCGTTCAAAAGTTTTGGAGAACAGAGGAGTATCACGTCAAACCAAACAGTAACCGCATCACATGAGCTCGTATCCATCCGCCGCCGCGCCCCTCAGCGCAGAGTCCAAACTAAAGGCACAAGTTCAATCCGAACTTCAACCTCGAGTCCGTGTATCAGCCAGCAAAACTCTGTGATGTCCCGCTCGATTTCGAACAAAGTTCACTGCATTCGCGATTTAGAAATGTATTTTCTTTTTAAACGTAGAGGATAAGCAAATTCGGATGATTATTAAAGTGGGTCCAGATTGCCAAAACCAGTCTGGGTGTCTATCGAAGCACAAATCTAAGCACCGAGACCCTTGTAAAGCACTATTTAACCACATGCGACGAGGAAGGACACTATATTACACTATGGAGATGTAACTCTTGTTGCAGCCCTGTTGCATCAGACCTGCTGGAATGTTGCCCGAGTTGAAACTTTGTTGCCACATTTGTCCTGATCCGTTTATGCTTTGGACATGTATAATGAGGTTTCATCTTTAAGACCATTGTTTGCAAAAGAAAAAAAAAGTCGAGACTTTTCCTGTACTGTAAAAACACTCATTAGCTTGTTTTGATTTGCACCACACTTCCACCTCTGTATAAGGGAGACCGGGGCTAGTTGTCACACTGGGAAGTTGTCACAAAGCCCGTGTCTCTGAAACAACAGGGTTTCGACTCACAAAACCAATTACACAAATGTATGTGTTGCTCTAGCTGTGGTTTTGTATGTTGGTTCTAGTTCAAAGATGTTTTATATTTTGTGTGTGGGGGTGAATTCTGTCCTTCAAACTAAAATTAGAATATCACCAGATTTATTCTGTAGCTGTTTGAAATCCAGCACACATTTGGACAGGTGTCAAGTAGCTATAGAACTAAGGATAATGGCTGAAGTGTGTGTCTTCTGGACCAGGGTGACACGTTGGGGCAAGCCAACACATTATTTTAAAGCATTAAATAATTTTAATGCAGTAAGATTTAATTTTGAAAAAAAGAATTTAATTTATTCAGCAAGGATGCATTAAATTGATCACTAAAGTGACACTAAAGACACTTTTACACTGATGCTAAAAATTTCCATGTCAAATAAATTCATTTGAACTTCATTAAAAAATCCTAAATATATAATGGTTTTCACAAAATATTGTTTTGGTAATTTTATCAAAATGTCTTGATAATAATTAATTGATAATAATAATAAATGTTTTTTGAGCTGCAATCAGCATACTTTCAGAAGGATCTGAAGACTGGACGTATGATTTATTATTATGATTTGTCATCATAATAATAAATTGTATTTTAAAATATATTCAAATAGAAAACGGTTATTTTAAATTATAATAATGTTTCACAATATTACTGCTTTTGCTGTATTTTTTTATTGAATGCAACTTTAATAAACATAAGTCCCCTCTTTAATCCTTAACCTAAAACTTTAGTGGTATGTGTTCTTCTACATTTCTGCTTTGTGTTTCATAATTTTTTTTTTTAATGTTTCTGTTTCATGAATTGTTTAATGGAGGTTTCGCTGACAACTTACATCATATAGTGTGACAACATGCCCCGCTATTGAAGGCATTTCAACATGTTTTCGATAAACTGGATTTTTTTTTCCTCCCTGGATTAACAGTTTTGCAACGAAAACTGTAAGGTTTCTGTCTATACATATAGAAGTTTCACTAGTAATTATGCCCTGTTCACCACTGCATTTTGCAATAGTGTTAAAACACAAAATAATACAATATGTAAATATAACAAAGTGATACTTATTGCATTTTAATGTAGTTATATACAGTAAGTTTAGTTTAGATAACACAGTGCCTAATTTAGAGAAATCTTGAAATATTAAAGCATGAACTTTTACATCACAAACCTGACATTTTAGTTTCATACTCTATTATATTAACACTCTGATTCGAGCTCATGCTTAGATCCATTGCACATCTCTTACTGTGTGAAACTAACTACAAATGATTGAACCACCTCTTGCCCTGTTGCCAAGTCAAAGTGAATACCTCTCTCTCGCTGATTTCCTCATCCTGTTACCGGGGGTCTTCGTTTTTTGATCTTCTTCAACTTAACATTTTTTCTTGCAATGGATGATCAATTTGCATGCACACATTATATCCAGAGTATGTCACGTTTCAACTAATTTCTGAATCAAGTTTATTGTTATGTCCCAAATGCACATGCTGAAGATGTGTAAAAAATACATTAATCTTGTGTTTTCTCAACAAGAATGAGGTCATTCTTAGATTGTGAGTGCCCTCTATCTATCAATGACACTCCACTGCAGTCTAGTGCCTTTCACATCTGTCAGAGGAAAATCATTTTATGTTTTATTTTTTAGCATCTTTTGCCATTTTTTTCATTTCATTCTTTGTGATTTGTCATCATAACAACATTTGCAGTAAGAATAGCTGTTTTGTGATATCCATCCTTGCTTCGCTGCCATGAAGACTCTGGTACATTGATAAAGGTTACACCATAATTTCATCACCAGCTTGCAAAGAATCCTGCCCCCATTAATGTTTTATGTTCTATCTGGGGTAACATTAGAAATGCACACATGGGTTGTAAGAAATTCTGTTGCTAAGGTGCCAGTTATACTCTTACATCTGTAATTAGCGGGGAATTATGATAATTTCTCCCTTTTTAAAATAGTGTTTAAATGAGAGAATATATCAAGGCTGAGTAATCAGTTTGTGAGATTTCGAGACGTGAAAGCGCTCTGGGAGTGCAGTCTGTTTTCTAAAGGAATTATGTATTTTGATGGGGTTTTGAGGGGAATAATGTGGGGTTTAAAAGGAAAATATTTAGCTTATCACTGCTCACAGTGATATCAGACACACACACACACAAATCACATATTTCTGCATGAGAAAGATGAATGATTTTATTTCATCAGATCAGACAACTGCCAACTTACTATTTTATTTAGTGTAGCCAGACACAAACTACAGAGTCTGTTTTTTACAGACAATGACTGAAAAAAAAAAGTCACAAGAGAGCTAATTGTTATTTTTATCTTTACCTTTATTATGATATTGACATTTGAAAAATACTTGATGCACTTTCTTATTTGCCGCTGGTAGAAGCCATTTTACAAATATGAAATGTAATGATTTCCTCTTTTTTAATTACAAAAGCACATATTGTACTCTAAGAGGTTTATTTAGGTACTTAAGCCTAATTATGGTGTATTAATTGCTGTAATCAGGGAAAGCTGGTGTGTCATAGGTTTTCCAAAACCTGGAGGTGGAGATACATTTTTTCTTCACTGCTCATACTTTTATTTTTATCATATTTAGATATATATGAATCAACAGTTTGTACTTTCAAACCCACTTCAGCTCACACTGTGAGTTTATACATTAAAAGCTATATTTTTTCATCTCATTTGTACTCATGTATTAATATATTTTGAATATTTATAATAAATATCTTTCTAATTTATTTTTGAAAACGGTAAACCCTCCTTTTTTGCATTCTAAGATGTGTAAATGCAAAGCAAACATGCAGCAAAGGCAGAGGGATTGTCACTGTTCTTTGACAGTGTTCAGGCATGTAACCTGCAAAACAAAGGTGAGGAAGGAGTGTGTTTGACAGCTCTTTGTTGTCACTTTTCAACAGATGACAGCTGACAGGTGTGAGATTTATATGAAGTACTCCACTTCAGCACTGCGCTGCTTGTTTTCCAGTGCGCATTATTTGCTGAATCCTTACGAATCTATTCAGAACGTCTAAATACCACACCTATTCACTGTGTGCTGTTAAGCTTGAGTAAATAAGCTTTCCTTCCAAACCATCAGAAAAATGTATGTTGTTTGAAATGGAAGTTTATAAAAAAACACATTGCTTCACATTTGACAGAGAGCCCTTTATTTATGCCTTAATTTTAAAAGCTTTCTGTGGAAGCTTGAAGAAAATAAGATCCTTTTGCTTCTGGCAAAGCCTTTTTTGTGTGTGTGTATGACACCCATGGTCAGAATACTGAATATATTGAATAATAAATTTTAATAAACACTCATATGATAAATAACATTTCTTAATTTTGTACTTTAACAGACTTGACGTCATGCTGTGTTCCAATCATTTTGACCCGGAGAGGATTTTCTGTTCCCCACAAATGCTAATTAACGTTTTCATATTGGTTAAAAACCTATACTGACTCTGCTCACGCAGGCTTCACAAAAAATAAAAAAATATACAAAATAATTAATTAATAAAATAAAAATAATATTTTTTGTATGTTTTTGTGGACCTTTCCCCCCACCTTGTTACTCTTGCAGTGTTAAAAATGACTGGCCTATATGAAAAAGTGATTATAAATGTGTTATTATGATATTATTACCACATGCTGGATTGAATCTTTTTATCAACTTGTTTTCAGTTAGCACAGGTTTTATATTTCTTTTTCGAACTGATTGCTCATAGGCATCAAAAACTGCTAAGTTAAAAAAAAAAACCAATCAGATCAGAACTTAAAAACTCAGATCTCAAATTTGATCTCAACTTAGAATTTGTTGAGATAATGTAAAAAGATGAGATAAGAAAAATATTCAATCCAAAATTTGGTGATAATACAGCATAATGAGAGATTTTTAAAGGGCTGGTTATTTTTTCCTGAAAACACCAAATTAGGTGAAGAATTTTCAACAGATCAGGGTTAAGTCATTGAGTCCTTTTTTCCTCTTATTTTAAATTCAGTTCAATTTGTACTCAAACTCTGTATCTTTAGTGTAAAATCTGATTGTTTATCTAGACAAGCAAAGGCTGTAACCAGTGAGCAAAATATATTAATATACTTGATACATTTAGAAAAAAATATATATTTTAAAAAGTAATAGAAGAGTAACCTGAGGTTTGCATGAAAAATATGTTTATGTTATTGTATTTGACAGTCCAGTTCAAATCCCTAATAAGGGAACCGTGGCACAGCTGCTTCTTGGTGATGCAACTGTTGCAAAACAAATTTAAAATTTAACAACATACGAAAATACCAAAGTCACCAAATATTCTGTTATTAAATGACCTAAAACTGTATCTGTGAATTATGAAATATTGCATGTATTATAGGCCTTTCTGTATTTTTATTTGTTTAGTCCTTTTTTAAATTTGCATTTGGTTAACAATGAACAGATTTGCTTAGATTATTCAAACACGTTTAAGAATAAGCATTTGACTCCTTGTCAATATTTGTGCGGTTGAGGTAAAAAAAGAACTTGTTTTATTTATCCAGTGGGTGGTAGTTGCTAGGAAAGCTGCTCCTTGTTGTGAAATGATCTGTGTGCGTCACCTTTCAAAAATCGAGAGTACATCTGGGAATTTTTTCCCACTTATTTGCACTTTGGTTGCTGGCACACATAAGCTTGTGACTAACAGACTGGGCACTGTCTTTGGCACGGCCATCAGTGAAAAACAACAGCAAGATTAGTACACCAAAGTCTCCGGATTACATAATCTCTAAAATAAAGAAATACAAATCATCTATAACTCGTTTAGCAGGAAGTGAAAATACACCTCACTAATTATCTAGTCCGTTATTGAATCACCAAGTTAGAGGTGTAGCGTTTCAAAAACAATAGCTTTCCTCAACCCATCCTAGTTTATTCCACCTGTGAGAATCCACACCCTCTCAAACATATATACTAAATGCCATATGTCTTTGTTCATGCGTGACACAATCCCAATATGTTTCAAAACTTGGTTTTAAGGCTCTTGATAATGTATGTATCAAAAATTCAAAAAGTGCAATGTTCCACTGCATGTAATTTAGGAAGTTTCTGGAGATTTCATTAATGGTTTCGTGTTCTGTCCCCTCAAATAGCAGGGTTTTTTCCTGCTTTGCATGTCAAGTCACACCTCTGCGCTATTAACAACTGAAAGTAATTAATTATTTTTATGACGTATCCACTACTTACTACAAATTATACTAACACAAATTATAATTTGATTATTTCTGAATGGAATACAAATGTTGAATAATATTCTGACTATTATATTACAGAATAAATATTTATTAAATAATATTTAATAAATATTTGACATGTAGATGAATGAGAGAAAATGTCCTTAGATCTTTTTCACATGCTCACCTATTTATTTACTTCTTAAGATTATAATGTCTTTCAGAATATAATATTTTTATAATGCATTTTAATAGTTTCAGAACAAGTCACAGAAATAAATCATGGCTGTCCGGTAAAAAAGATTTCAAGGTTTATAATTTCAATTTTAATTGAATTTAATAAGTGCTGTATATATTACTTTTTAAAGCTTATCATAAAGAAATTTTACAATGTGGATTTTAATAGCTTAAGATGTTTAAGATTTAAGATACAAAATGTTTTCTTTTTATTTTATTTCATTTTCAGTTTCACTTCCTAATAAAGTTTCCAGGACCTTTAATGTGACCTTTATGTATTTTTTTTATTGTTTGCCTTAATTTTCCCAAAGTCCCAAGTGTCACATAACTTTAACGATCAATACAGTTTGTCTGTCAAAGTAATCTTTGCAAACAACAAAAAAAGTGATTCATTCAGCCACTTTGACACTTCATTGACTTAAGTGAATCACTGTCTACTTATTACAACACAAGAGGAACACACAATATGTCGATCCCAAATTATAGTAGGCTACTCCTCACACCAGTTGCTCAACTTTCAGTACCTTGGTGTGGTAGGACAGGGAGGAGGCAGAGGTGTATAAAAGTGCGCTGTTGTATGATGGGATCAGTGCGCGAGTTTTCTGCGCATGTGCCGGACTAGCTGCTCAGGATGCTGCTGTTGCTACTGTCGCCGCTGCTGCTGCTGCTACAATGCTCGTTAACCAGTGGAGCCACCGATCCGTAAGAACCTTTATGATTATTATCTTCACAAACGCCAGATAACAGAAGGTAGAGTGATGAGGAAAACCGCAGGTCGAGGACCAGACGAATATCTTCCACAATAATAGAAGACACTGATGAAAAGTTTAGGGCAACTGCACTTTTGTGTTCTCACACGCAACAAACAGTAAACAGTTTATTTTTAGATTTACGGTAGAGACACAGTGACGATATGATTTTATATTAAATAATATTATAATATGCTATTAAATGTGTGAGTTAAAGCGATATTAACCTGTCCAACAACTCAGTAACAACATGAAGAGACAGTGTAACCCATACAAACACAAAGCACCATCAGTATCACACATTAAATTAATTAATGCCAAACTAATAACTGAAAGTTGTGCAGGGAATTCTGGCAATGCCCAATAAATGATAAAGCTTTACCATTTATTAGTTTACTATTTAATTATTTACAATATGGGTCTATAATATATAACTACACTACTGGTTAAAAGTTTTAAATAGTTAAAACATTTTGACGCTTTTTTTCTTTTATGCTCACCAAGGCTGTATAAAAAAAAATCAGTAAAAATGGCCATATGAAATATTATTACAATTGAATGGATCTGTTTTCTGTTTGAGTGTATTTTAAAATATAATTTATTCTTTTGATTGCAAAATGAATTATTAGCATCATTACTCCAGTCTTTAGTGTCACATGATCTTTCAGATACCATTCCAATATGCTGATTTGCCACTCAAGAAACATTTTTTTTTTTTTTGTGTTGATAGTGTGATATTGTGATGTACTGCTTAATATTTTTGTAAAATTATTGTGGAATAAAAAACTTTCAGGATTCATTTTTAAACAATTAATACTTCTATTAATATAATAGGACACATTACGTTTATCAAAAGTGTCATTTTGTTATGCCACAAAAAAAGTGAAACGTGTTATTTGTGAAGGATCATGTGACAGACAATTCAGGTTTGAACTAGAAAATAGTTATTTTAAATTGTAATACTATTTCATAATATTACTGTTTTTACTGTATTTTTAATCAAATAAATGCATCTTTCAAAAACATTAAAATTGTAGTTATTCCAAACTTTTTACTGGTAGTCAGAAAGTAAAATATAAATATTATTATTATGCTGTATTTATTTCAAGTATATTGAAACATAACACTATATGTATTGTCTGTTTTTTTTGTTTGTTTGTTTGTTTGTTTGTTTTCTTTTTAAGCTCATTTATTATAGTGCCACATTTATATTGAACCCCTTATATAGATTTCCTTTTTTTATTGCAAGTGAGTCATACCTAAATGAACATTCAAATCACAATTAAAGAAAGTCAGAGTCACTTCCTTAACTGTGCATTAACCCAAAACAACCCTAGGCTCATGCAGCACTAAAGTTATGCTAAAAAACATTTTATTGTCATTATATGGTTTATGCAAGTCTCTGAATGTATTTCTTTGTGTTTTGTCTTCTTTCAGCATATACCTGGTGACAGTCACATCCCAGGCGGTGGGTGGCAGCACAGAGACTCTCTGTGCACATGTCAATGAGCCCAAAGAACCACTGTCTATAGTGGTAACTTTGAGGACTGATGATCGCAACCTGACCATTCTACAGCAGGGCTCCATTAAAAAAAAGATTTCTACAAATGTGTCCGTTTTAAGGTCAGTATACTCAATCTTGTTATGTATGTTGTTATCTATGTTATGGAGGTCATGGCCCTTTCCTGCATCCTGTCTGCACAACTCTTATAAATTTAAAGAGCCTATCCATAATGAGGTATAAAACATAGTTAATATGCAAGTAAAACTTTAAAACTTGCAGCCTTGATGTTGCGTTCAAACCTATAGTCTATAGTCTGTAAGTGGAGTTATACGCTTAATATTTTTTTATTTGTATCTTCCAGGTCCCTGTAGTCACTGTGGAGTCTGTGGCATCCGTCGATGTTGTAATCCGTGGGGACAAATCACTGAACCTGAACAAAACCACTAAGATCCTCATAAATCCCCCTTTTCAAAATCTTCTTTTCATCCAATCAGACAGGCCTATCTACAAGCCTGGGCAAACAAGTAATACATCTCTTTGTAAATTAGTTGTCGGTACTCATTTGTTCATATTAATATGAGCCTGTGAGTCTTTCTGTATCGCATGCTGTATGTGTTAATATTCTGTCTCACGTTTTTTCTTCCCCAGTTAAAATTCGCATTGTGTCTTTGGATTCCAATTTATTGCCTCACAATCAAGTGGTAAATTTAATTTAATTTATGTAAAAATTATTTTATTTTATTCCTTTTTTTTTAACTGAAGTGCATGCAAAATATATGAATGTTCTTTTGATCCAAGTAAAATTATTTTCTTCTGTCTTTCTCTTGCAGTTTCGAACTGTAGAACTCCAGGTAAAATACTTCAAGCAGCCACGACCTGTTTATTGTTTGTTACTTTACTTAAATGAAATTTGATTCTGTATGCTTTTCATTATGTGCCACTGTTGTTTAGGACCCTTATTCAAATCGCATTGGTCAGTGGTTGAATCGGACCACAAGTGTTGGCATTTTGGATTTGTCCTACTCCATGTCTCCAGAAGCTGCTCAGGGTTACTACACGATCAATGCTTGGGATGATAAAAACCAACAAATATCACACGGCTTTGAAATTAAAGAATATGGTCAGAACCAGGATTCAACTTTTGTCAGTCCAATACTAATCAACTTTTAAGAATTTTTTTAAAGTATTTTGTTTCCACATGTATCTTTTAGTTCTTCCAAAATATGAAGTGAACATCGATTTTCCATCTGTTATAACCAACCAGGACAAAGAGGTCACTCTGAAAGTTTGTGCAAAGTAAGAATTTGTAACAAATAATGTTCATTTCCTTATAGAAAATTAAGGTGTATACCTGTGTTTTAATGATATGTTCAGCCTGATAAAATAGTTTTTTCAATATCTTTAGATACACTTATGGCAAGCCTGTGCTGGGGTCTGTGAATGCTGAAGTGTGTGGGCAGAGCTATGGTTACTATTGGAGGAGGAGACCTCTCCCTGAGATGGTTAACGTATGCAAGAAATATACAATGAAGGTGCGTTACTTTCTGCACACACAAAACTGTTTTTGGGCTTGTTATCCTAAAAACACAGTAAACATCTTTAAATATCATCAGGTCCCAATTACAAGAAATAACAAAGATCTGATATTACTGTATTGTATTATGTGTGTATATTTTAGATGCACTCATTATGTGCCACTGTTGTTTAGGACCCTTATTCAAATAGCATTGGCAACTTCCATAATGCTTGTTGCTGCTTTTGGCAGTACACTTCAAGTTAAGGTGTTATAGTAAAAGTTGAAGCCTTTAACCATATTTCAAAAACAATAGAAGTAATTAAAAAATGACATAAAACAATGTATTGCAGTCTTACTTAGTGGGTAAAAAACACTTATATATATATATATATATATATATATATATATATATATTTTTTTTTTTTTTTTTTAAATAATAATTTAAACTAGATTAAAAAAAAGGTTGTCAAGACAAACTTTAAGTTGGCTTGAGAAAGCCAGACCAGAAAGTTTGAAAAAGTTTGAAAAGTTTAAGTTTTAAAAAGTTTTAAGTTTGGATAGTTTTCAGTCTGAAATAGTTTGAAGTTTAAAGTAGTTTTAAAAGGTTAAAGTTTGAAACCTTTTAAATAGATAGAAAATTAACATGTTAGTATGATTCTAACATTAACAACATTAACATTAGCAAGTTACTAGCATGTTGTTAGCACATTTTAACATGATTAGCAAGTAGTTAGCATGTTGTTAGTCTGTTACTATCACGATTAGCATGCTACTAGCATGTTGTTACCATGATTAGCAAGTTGTTAGCATGTTTTTACATAATTATCAAGTTGTTAGCATGTTGGTAGCATGTTTCTAGCATGATTAGCAAGTTACTAACATATTGCTAGCATGATTCTAACATGATTAGCAAGTTGCTAGCATGTTTCTAGCATGATTACCAAGTTGTTAACATGTTGCTAGCATGTTTCTTGCATGATTAGCATGTTGTTAGCATGATTAGTAAGTTACTAGCATGTTTCTAGCATGATTAGCATGTTACTAGCATGTTGTTAGCATGATTAGCAAAGTTACTAGCAGGTTGCTAGCATAATTCTAACATGATAAGCAAGTTGCTAGCTGGTTCCTTGCATAATTAGCATGTTACTAGCATGTTGTTAGCATGACTAGCAGGTTACTAGCATGTTTCTAGCATTATTAGCATGTTACTAGCATGTTTCTAGCATGATTACCAAGTTGTTAACATGTTGCTAGCATGTTTCTTGCATGATTAGCATGTTGTTAGCATTATTAGTAAGTTACTAGCATGTTTCTAGCATGATTATCATGATACTAGCATGTTGTTAACATGATTAGCAAGTTACTAGCACGTTGCTAGCATAATTCTAACATGGTAAGCAAGTTGCTAGCTGGTTGCTTGCATAATTAGCATGTTACTAGCATTTGTTAGCATGATTATCAGGTTACTAGCATGTTTCTAGCATGATTAGCATGTTACTAGCATGTTGTTAGCATGATTAGCAGGTTACTAGCATGTTTCTAGCATGATTAACATGTTATTAGCATGTTGTTAGCATGATTAGCAGGTTACTAGCATGTTTCTAGCATGATTAGCATGTTACTAGCATGTCGTTAGCTTGATTAGCAAGTTACTAGCACATTGCTAGCATGATTCTCAAGCCAACTTAACTGTAAAACATTCAACATTTCATTTAATTGCGATTATTACACGGCTCTCTGGAATGCTTGATTCTGATTGGTCAGTTGAGACATTTGCAGGTTCGTTCTTTTCAAATAATAACCGCTCCAAAGTAATAACGCATAGCCGGTACTACTTGTATGTTTGAAATCCCTCCGCGCCAACAAAGATTACCGTTTGGCGCCATCTTGTGAGAAACACTGGACAACCACAATTAACAATGGAAAAATTCGACATTAATTTTAACATGTACGGTAAAAACAAAACGTTTGAACAGTGGATAGATTCGGACGAATCAAATGACTCCCCAATTAAGACGAAAAAACGAAAATTGAACTACGAAGAACAAACAACGACAAGACACAGAGAGCTTACTGAGACTGAACTTGACAAAATAGAGCATGACAGCTACGAAGCCAACACACAAAAAAATACAGAATGGGCAATAAAACTTCTCAAAGACTGGCTAAAAGAGAAAAAAATGGAGACAGACTACGACAAGTATGAAGCAGAGGATCTTAATAAGGTATTACGATCATTTTATGCATCTGTTCAAAGTGCGAAGGGTCAGATTTATTCAATAGCCAGCTATATGGCCATCAGGACTGGCATTGCCAGATATTTTAAAAAGTTTGATATCCTGAAAAGTCCAACCTTCAACTCCAGCAATGCAGTTTTTAAATCTACAATTAAAGCCATTCGTAAAGCTGGCAAAGACATTAGTCACCATCATCCACCGATCTCACCAGCAGACATGCATCTAATACGAAACTCCGATGTGCTGTCGCCCGACACAGCAACTGGTCTAGTTCGGAAAGTGTGGTTTGATGTACAACTACATCTAGCAAGACGAGGCAGAGAAGGGAACCGAGATTTAAGAAGGGATTCTTTTACCATGAAATGTGACGACAATGGCACCGAATACATTACTCTGTCCCACAATGCAGAGACTAAAAACCACAAAGACCCGAAAGATCCATGTAAAGAAAATTACAGAGGCTGCATCTTCGCTGAACCCAACAACCCTAAGTGTCCTGTTGCTACTTTCAAAAAATACCTGGCACTCTGTCCGTCAGACGCAGACGCATTTTATCTTCATCCACTACGACAAAACCAGGAAACACTGAACAAAAGAACAGTCTGGTACTCTAAAGAGCCGATGGGACATAACTACCTTGCCAAGATGATGCCCACAATCAGCGAAGCAGCTGGCCTCTCACGAAGATACACAAACCACAGTTTAAGAAGCACGGCTGTGCAACTTCTCTCGCGTGCCGGACTGGAAACGAGAGAGATTATGACTGTGACCGGACATAGATGTGAAAGCAGTCTTAAGACTTACTGGACTCCGACCACCGCTGACAGACAGAAATGGAGTAGTATACTCTCATCAAATCCTGACAACAGCTTGGCAAGCAGTAAGTGTTTGTATTAAATATAATATTTATCATAAAATTCAATCACCAACATAGTTTAATGATAAGTTTTTTTTTATTATTTCTATGTTTTTTAGGTGCCATCAACAAAAAGTCCATAGAGAAAACTTTAGCTGACTCTACCAAAAACATCAACTTCAACATCCCCGCTGGGACCACATTTACAATGTCACAGTTCACAATTAATGGAAACGTGCAATTTAATACTTGTAAATAAATAAAATACATCCGTTATTATATATTCATATGTAGATGTTATAAATTGTCTTACTAACATTTGAATGTTAGTCACTATATCGTTTCGCGGAAGGATAAAAATGTTAATTTAAAACAAATATGCCAATAAAATGTTTCAAATTCATATTCATGTCCAGTTTTTTTCCTTATGTGGCAAGTAGCCGTGTAATAAGCGGGATAATGTACAGGCAGCCGGTAGTTATCGCAGAAATAAGCCCCGACAGTGTGATCAGGACCCGACGCGAAGCGGAGCTTACTTAACAGGCAGTTACATTACATTGAGTTGGCACCAATCCCAAATAAGTTGGGAAAAATGTAAGTTAAAACAGAATGCTGTTTACATTTATTTATTTACTTTTTTAACAACATTCCAACTTTTTGGAATTAGGGTTATATAAAGTACATATAGGGGAGAGCAGGGGGGCATATTGCAACATATTTTAGAAGTCTAAATAACCATTGTCTTTTCATTCTTATTCATTCAGACTGACAAGACTGGCTGTGGGTCTCAGGTGATAAATGTGACAGAATTTGGCTTGTCTTCAGGAGGATCTTTCCAAGTGAATTGTAACGTGGAAGAATCTGGAACAGGTGAGAGTGTAAAACAAACGGCTGTTGTGCATTTTTATTCTCCAAAACAGAGTAATGAAACATGGTCTTTTGCTCCTCCAGGGCTGACTATGCAGGGATCTACCTCCGCTGTGTTTACCAGTGATTATGTCAGTGTTCACTTTGAGGACACACCAGATACATACAGGCCTGGCATGGCCTTTAAGGGAAAGGTAACAGCTAGCTTGAGGTCATTAGCTTTGCTATTAATTATTGAGCCATGTTGTGTAAAGGGAGTGTTACTTTTGTTTGTGAGCTAACCATTTAGCTTTTTCTACATGGTTTTTAAACAGGTTGTGGTCACTAATTCACAGTCCAGTGTGATGAAAAATGTGCCGGTGATTCTATATGCACAATATGGTGAAAAAAGTGTCAATATGACGTTGACGACAGACATCAATGGCACTGCCCGTTTCTCCTTTAACACTTCAAGTTGGTCAGAATTACCCGTGGAATTACGGGTTAGTGGTGTTTTGGTTTTCTAACATGATGTTTATGTATGTAATTCAGTATACTGATGATTTGCAAACTTTTTTAGGCCCATCATAAGGAGGGTAAAGAACCGATGGATTTTGAAGCTTATAGATATTATCCATCAGGCTATCACTACGTAAGACCCTTTCACTCCAATAGCAAAAGTTTCCTGATGTTGACGAAGGCTCCAGAGAAGCTCAGCTGTAACAGTGATGCAACAGTGACGGCCAGTTACATCATCAGCAGCAGTGCGCTGAAAACAGGCCAGAAAACGCTGGATTTCTTCTATATTGTATGTTTAACACTAACACTGTTTGTCCATCAATTGCTTGGTCATTTGTTTTGTTGCTCAACAAGGTCTTTTTAAAGAATTGTGATATACAGTACCAGTACCCATATTAGTTATTAGCCAATATTAAATATTTATTTGATTATCTGTGTAGGTTTACATTGGAACCCTAAATTATATATAACTTAGAAATGTAATTGTTTAAACTCATTTTCCCAATTGTTACATTTACATTAATACCCACCACTTACATTTAATTTTAAAAACAAATTGAAAAATAATTTAAATTAAAAAAAATAATTTGAATATCAGTTTATCATACTGTACTGTATATTATAATGTAGGACTGGGTAAAATATATTGATTTCTCGGTTTTAATCGATTCACATTTTGACTTAACAATATCGATTCTTAAATCCCAATTTTTAGTTAATGAATGTAACATTGTAGCGCACCTTCTATACAATAAATCGTTATAAGCTTTGTGCTTTGATACTTTTGATATGCTCAGCTTTCAAATTCAGTCCGTTTTATTACAATAGTGAGACAATTAATACTGTTTTGGTGCTGCTTAATGTGGAGTAACAGATCGCTGTAGCACCTCAGCTCAAGAGAAGCGGCAGCGTGAAGCGCACGTGAACTAATCATCTCCTCCACTTTAAAGGAAAAGTCCACTACCAGAACAACAATTTACAAATAATTTACTCACTCCCTTGTCATCCAAAATGTTCATGTCTTTCTGTCTTCAGTTGTAAAGAAATTATGGTTTTTGAGGAAAGCATTTCAGGATTTTTCTTCATATAGTGGACTTCATTGGTGCCCCTCTCTAAACAATCCCAGCCGAGGAAGAAGGGTCTTATCTAGCGAAACGATCGGTCATTTTTTTTGAAAAATTAAAATATGTATATTTTTTGAGCACAAAAGCTTGTGTAGCTCAGGCTCTGCGATGCACGTCCACGATGCTACGAATTAGTAATGGCTCGTTCTTGAACGATTGTTTCATTTTTTTTTTTTACATTCTTTAATGTGACTCGGGAGGAATGAGTCATCTCGGGGAGTGATTCGTTCAGGTGCGCATGCGTAACATCCTATTAGGTTCTGTACTGCAATTAGTTCACCTGTTTCGAGTCTCCGGGTTTCATTCAGCTTATAGGGCTGTCACATGATGAACGAACGATTCAAACCCGAAAACTTGTCAAATAAGAGGTGAGGTGAGCTAATCATAGATTAAAGTAAACAATCTTTTCCGTTTCTTATAGCGTTATAGTTTTGCCTTGTTTGTAGTGTGATCAACGTTTGTGTAAGCAGTAGATGTGTTAGGGAGTTAACACATAACGTTTTAATTATATTTTGCTAAAATGAACGAAATGACTCGAAAAAAGATTTGTTCATTTTGCTGAACAAGACTCAAGGTCAGAGTTGGTAAAATGACCCGAACTTCCCATCACTACTACGAATCACGTGTAAGTTCATTGTCTGTGTACGTCTTATTTTCTCCTACAACTTGAGAGGAGGACATCGTTGTACCTTTTTGTTTGTAAACTTTCTGAGTCTTTGCGCGTTCTCTTTGTAAACACTGGGTCTGTGGTTCTGCATAACCTTTCGACGTGATTCAATAGTACCTAGCGTCGTGAACGCGCATCCCAGAGCCTGTGCGACACAATCTTTTTGTGCTTAAAAAGTATAAAAAATGTATTTTCCAAAAAAAAATGACAGATCATTTGCTAGATAAGACCCTTCTTCCTCAGCTGGGATCATTTAGAGCCCTTTGAAGCTGCATTTAAACTACATTTTCGAAGTTCAAAATCGGGGTGCCAATGAGAAAAATGAAATGAATGAAAAGCTTTCCATAATTTCTTCACAACCGAAGACAGAAAGACATGAACATTTTGGATGACAAGGGGGTGAGTAAATTATCTGTGAATTGTTGTTCTGGAAGTGGACTTTAATAGCAGTTTCAGTCAGCAGGAAATAGACATGTAAAAACATCAGAATGGCTCAAAATTATTATAATTTTTTTTTTTATGCCAAAAATCATATTAAGTAAAGATCATGTTCCATGAAGATATACTTCCTACCGTAAATATATCAAAATGTAAGTTTTGATTAATAATGTGCATTGCTAAGAACTTCATTTGGAAAACTTTAAAGGCAATTTTCTCAATTTTTTTTTTTTTTTTTTGCACCCTCAGATTCCAAATTTTCAAATAGTTGTATCTTAGCCAAATATTGTCCTATCCTAACAAACCACACATCAATGGAAAGATGATGTAGGAATCTCAGTTTCAAAAAATTGACACTTATGACTGGTTTTGTGGTCCAGGCTCACATTTAAAAAAAAAAAAAATTGTTGGAGATGAAATATGATTGTATAGTTAGACAAAATAGTCATTATGTTGATCATTTATTGCTGCCATAATATGAAAATAATTAGCAAGACTGGACATAATTGTAATACCTGTGGTTTCCTATCTTTTTTAGTAGAGAAAACTTTTTCTTGAAGGTTTCCTAATTCTTGTAGCCATTATCATGAAGTAGAAAAGATTATGAAAAAATCACAATGATAGTGAAGCTGTAGAACTCCACAGCACTACATAAATTGTCATACAATAATTATCTACCTGCACTCCAGGTCTTGTCCAGAGGCAGCATGGTTCAAAATGGTCGTCTGTCTGTGAACACCAGAAAAGGTACACAACTCAACATTAGCAATCACTTTGTTGTCTTATTGTCTAAGTGTATTTTTAAGGTCTGTGTACATTGTGGTTTACCATGCACCTTTTTGTTTCTGCAAATGCTCTCTCTTTCATAAAAGAAAACAAAGGAGAACTGACATTCTTATTGAAGAATACAGCCGGTCTAACTCCATACGCTCAGGTGGTGGTTTACACAGTTCTTCCCAGTGGAGAAACAGTAGCAGACAGTATGGACTTCCCCATTGAAGAATGTTTGCCAAACAAGGTCAGAAAATCCCACATGAAATCTCATTTCAGAACTCAATGTGCCCTTCAAGCTTTTATGTGTGTGTATGTTTTTTTTTTGCCATTAATGTGTGATGAGAGTGTGTCTGTGCTTTTACAGGTGTCCTTAAAGTTCTTGTCTTCCACCGCACTGCCTGGAGAGAAGACATCTTTGAATCTGAAAGCCAGTCCTGGCTCCTTGTGCTCTGTGCGGGCCATTGATCAGAGCGTGCTGCTTTTGAGACCAGAGGCTGAGCTGGATGCAGCCACTGTATGTTAAAGCATAATGTACATTAACAACTTTTTTTTTTAAATTGCCTTGTCACTACTACAGCTCAACATCTGTTATTATTCTACAGGTCCTTGGAATGTTACCAGTCCAGATTTTGTCAGGTTACCCATACAATGTTGAGGAGTGGGAGCCTAACCACTGTCTAAAGCCCTGGGAGATCCCAGCTGAACTTGCGAGGCGCAAGCGCTCCATTCTTCCTATGTATTTCCCTTACTACGTCAACAAAAATGATGTCTACAACATCTTTAGAGTAAGATACAAAACTCTCCCATTTCTTATTTCAGAGGTCCTCCAGTGTCTCACTGTACACTATTCATCTTACACACAGTAACATTTGCTTTTTCCTAGGGAGTTGGAGTCAAAATCGCTACCAACACTGATGTGAAAGCACCTGTTGTTTGTCATCATTATAATACGTTAATGAAAGAATGTAAGTAATTTTAAAATAAAATAAAATAAAAAATTTGGAAATGGCCTTTTTATCTGTTTATATTCACAAACTATCAATTCAAACAGCTATTGTGGATGATAGTGGGCGCATAGACTTGGCTGGGCCAGAGATAGTCCAACCAGTGATGGGGTCTGGTTCAAATATGAAAGGACGTGCTCAGAAGATCCGTGAATCCTTTCCAGAAACCTGGATATGGGACCTTTTATCTGTAGGGTATGTATCTTATACCATGGTATTACTGTAAATACTGTAAACGTTAGAGTCCATTTAATTATGTAGAAAAAAAATAAATAAAATAAAAAAAATTAAGAACTGCTTCATTTAAAAACTTTTTTAAATAATACAAAATTCATATTTTTTTATTCACCAGGAAATCAGGATCTGTAGACGTTGCAAAGACTGTCCCGGACACCATCACTAAATTTGCAGCAGGGGCTTTCTGCACATCTAATTCTGGGTTTGGAGTGGCCCCCAAGACTCATCTCACTGTTTTCAAGCCCTTCTTTGTGAGCCTCGCCCTCCCTTACTCTGTTATCCGTGAGGAGACGTTCACTCTCAAAGCCACTGTATTCAACTACCTCCCCAAATGTATCATGGTAATCCCCCTTAATGTGTTTACTTGTTTGTACTGAAGCGGTTTCCTGTAGTTTGCCACTGTACAAATCTCTGTCTTGTCATAAAGGTGAAGGTCACACTGGCAAACTCACCGCAGTTCACAGCTCAGCCGTGCAGAGGCTGCACTTATACTCAGTGTGTTTGCTCTGAAGAAAGCCAAACCTTCCAGTGGATTGTTACACCCTCTGAACTGGGTAAGCCAGATACTTTTAATTTAGTTTGATTCCCTAAACTGAAAAGCTTATTTTACGTCTAATCATGTTTGTACCAGGGCATGGTATTACACTTATAATAGTAATGTCTTAAAGGGATTGTTTATCTAAACAACGTCATAATTTACTCTCTCAACTCATGTTGTTCCAAACCTGTATGAATTTCTTTCTTTCTTCTGATAAAAAAGACATTTTTAAGAATATTGATAACTAAACACATAACGGAACTCCATGGGAGCCAAAACTGTTTGGTTACCAGCATTCTTGAAAATATCTTAGGGATAGTTCACCCAAAAATGAAAATTCTGTCATTTATTACTCACCCTCATATCAAACCCGCAAGACCTTCATTCATCTTCAGAACACAAATTAAGATATTTCTGATGAAATCCGAGAGTTTTCTGACCCTGCATAGACAACAATGCAACTGACACGTTCAATGCCCAGAAAGGCAGTAAGGACATTGTTAAAGGGTTACTTCACCCCAAAATGAAAGTTTTGTCATTAATCACTTACCTCCATGTCGTTCCAACTCATAAAAGCTTTGTTTGTCTTCGGAACACAATTTAAGATATTTTATTAACCCTTCAGACCTTAATTAGCTTGTTCAGGTGCATTTGATTAGGGTTGAATGGAAACTATGCAGGGCTGCGGCTCTCCAGGACCGGAGTTCGCCACCCCTGTCCTACGTCATCCGATGGAAAGTTTTAAATATGGTTATTTTTCTTACACAAAAGCTTGGAAGAGCCAGGACATTTTTTAATATAACTCCAATTCTATTCTTCTGAAAGAAGAAAGTCATAAACACCTTGGATGGCTTGAGGGTGAGAAAATCATGGGGTAATTTTCATTTTTGGGTGAACTATCCCTTTAAATCCACTGACATTGTATAATGGTGTGTGTGTGTGGGGTTTTTTTACAGGAAAGGTGAACATTACAGTGCGTGCTGAGGCTGTGCAGAGCCGAGAACTGTGTGGCAATGAAGTGGTGACTTTGCCGGACAAAGGCAGAGTTGATGCTGTGATGCAGAGCGTTCTGGTGGAGGTATGTGCTATTCAAAAGCAAAATAAAACACTTGGTGCCAGATTTACTTAATAGGGCAAATTAGCAGTAGAGCACAATTCCATAAAAGTTCCAGTGGGAGGGGAAAATTCTGCGTGCGATTTACTAGCAATGCACACATTAAAGAACACAGACGCAGCCAGATCATTTCCATAATGGCCAGCGCAATCTACCAAGAGCAGCGCAAGTTACTGCCTGCTTTAAAACATGCTTTTATAATGGAGCAAATAGCAAAAACGTTAGTAAATCGTGATGCGTGATTCATTTTAATACTTTACAATAAATTTTGCGTCTGAAAGGGAAACTCCTACAAATGCATCTTATTTTTGTGCAAGGTGAGGCACAAAAATAAGGTGTGTCCACACCTTTTCAGTGTTATGTCTTAATTTTGAGTCTTTAGTAATTCTTGAATTCAGTACTATTTTAATGCTAAAAGACGATTTGTGCTGGCTCAAGCTTTAGTAAATCTGGCCCTTAGTATTTTTAGACAATAGCTATTTGGGTATTTGATTTGAAATTTGCTTCTTGTTTTGCTTTAAAATACAATTGACAGTTATTATTTTTATTTCTCAGGCAGAGGGAACAAAACAGTCAATCACTCAGAATGAACTCATCTGCTTAACAGGTTAGTGGCATTACAGTTGTGTTGTCTGGTAAAAGAAGCATAAATAATAAAGAAAGAATATGAATTATTTCAGCTTTAACAGAAGTTAACATGCTATCATTTACCTATAAAGATAGTAATTTTGACCTTCAATGTGTAAAAATAAGTAAAAATCCTGTTTACATTAATTAATTTACACTGGATATCTATGATGCAAGGTATTGCACTGGATAAATGTTAAAATACATTTCGAAAAAGCCTTTAACAAAAAAAGCTTCCAATTGCAGCTTTTAAACCCTGTGTAGATTCACAGATGAAGAAAATGATTGTCTGTGGTAAAGTACAGCTTGATTTGTACCTGACGTTTTTCCTATATTCCATTAGACCGTCCACAGGAGACATCCGTCTCTCTCACTCTACCCAAAGTGTTTGTCAAGGGTTCTGCCAAAAGCTTCGTCACTGTTCTGGGTAAGCCTAAAAATATGCTCCATAAAATTTCTCCATAAATATAAATATTTAAAATACTCCATAATCAGTAGAATTGCTCTTATTGAGTAGTTTTCAGTTTTTTTTTTAAACATACTGAGGGTTACATTGCTTTTTGGTGCGTAGGTGATCTGATGGGTCGTGCTCTGAAGAACATCGGTGATCTTTTGGCTATGCCGTACGGCTGTGGAGAGCAGAACATGCTGAATTTTGCCCCCAATATCTATATCCTTCAGTACCTGGAGAGCAGCGGGCAGCTCACTCCTGAGATTAAAAAACGAGCCATAACCTTCCTGGAGAGCGGTGAGGAAAACTGTTACAGAGCTATAAATAATATATAGAAATAAAATGTTTTCAATTTTTTTGATGGAAAACAGCAAACATATTAATCTCATATGTATTTATTTATTTTAGTTAAACTCATAAAAAAATATATTAATATATGGACAATTAGTTCAAGCTTTTTTTTGATCATTTGGATTTGACTGATGAATCAATTTGATTTAACTCAATGATAAATCTAGAAACGATGAAACATTGAACTGTGTGTATGTTGCAGGCTACCAGAGAGAGCTGACATACAAGCATGATGACGGATCTTACAGCGCTTTTGGTAGGACTGGTCCTTCTGGTAACACCTGGTGAGTCTGGTACAGAGACAATCAAATCATTTAGAAAAATTCAATAAATCCACAAGGACTTACTGAAAAGTATTAAGGCAGATTTACAGTAGTAAATTATGGGTATTTGAGAGAAATTTCTATTACTTGTGTGTTCAGGCTAACTGCATTTGTGATGAAGTCTTTCGGTGGGGCAAAGAAGTATATATTTATAGATCAGGCCAACATCGACCAGGCAAAGGATTGGCTGAAGCAACACCAGCAGGAGAACGGCTGCTTTGCCTCTGTAGGGACACTCTTCAACAACATGTTAAAGGTGAGGTTCCTCTTAGATCCTGATTTTATGTGGTTTCATCTGGTCTAGCTGGCCTCCCAGCCTGGCCAATCTGGTCTTCAGGTCTGGTCTGGTTTGCTGGTTTAAGGGGGTCAAACAGCTGAAGACTGGCTTGGTCAAGCTAGGAGACCAATTTAGGCAGTTTTTTTTTCTGTCCGTTAAATGAAACACACCCTTCCTCAAGGTTTTATTTGACAGGTGTTGACAGCGCTCATGGACTGAACATTCGTATCTGCTGGGCTTTTCTTTTGCATTCGTTTGCAGGAGGGGCTAATTATGGGATAATCATGTATTATACACTAGGAGTGTGTGTGTGTGTGTTGATTTGTGAGAGTTTGTTGTTTATAGATTTCACTGGTTCAGGCAGGCTACTTAATTCTTGAGGACTATTGGGAGCTCAGGTCCCAGTTTCTTAAATATTACACTGTAGCTTTTTCCTCTAACATAAAATAAGTAATATTAATAGTTGTCTGGTTTTGCAGTTGAAATATCATTGCATCCTTAAAACAAGAAACAAGATATAATATTTACCAAAAGTATGTAAATCAGAATATATGAAAAATATATATCTAAACATTTATTTACTTCATTGGCAAAATTGTTTCAAAGATTTAATGAGTGCTTAAAAATATACATAAGATAACGTTTTTAAAAGTGTGGGTTCATCACTTTTTTTAATAATGAATTTATACTTTTATTCAGCAAGGGTGCATTCAATTGAAAGTGACAGTAAAGACATTAGTAGTGTTTCAAAAACATTAAAATAATGAATAAATGCTGTTTTTTTTTAACTTTGTTACCTTAAAGAATCCTGAAAAAAGCGTCACAGTGTCCACAAAAATATTATGCAACTGTTTTCAGCATTATTTTTAATCATCTTGAGCAGCAAATCAGCATATTTCTGAAGAATTATGTGACACTGAAGTAGTGGACACGGGAGTAATGGCTGATGAAAATTCAGCTTTCCTATCACAGGAATAAATTACATTTTAAAATATATTAAAATAAGAAAAAAACAACATTAATTCACAATATTAATGTTTTGAATGAATACAGCCTTGGTAAGCATATATGACTTCTTTCAAAACAATTAACAACTCTTTAAAAAAAACATTTAATATATTATTTGAAAACTGAAAACTAAATTGATTTTCAAAAACAAAATCTTGTTTTTAGTATATTTAGATGTTAATAATAATCATTAAGAGTGCTGTACAATTAAGTACACTGTACAGTTAAATCTGTTTAACACAATAAAGTAATGCTTAGAGCTACATATAGAATAGAGAAATAAATAGCAAAAGGGGGTCCAAGGCAGTTCAAGGGACCCAGAAACCCTAGTCGTGCCACTGGAAAAAAACTGAGATGACACGAAATGAGACGAGCTCACATGAGAAGCTGTCACGGCGTTGAGTGGGATGAGAAGATGACTTGAGAAGAGCTAATGGAGCGGAGTCATTTATGGATAGGAAACTGCTCTTTAGTCTGGTGGTCCTGGATTTCACACTTTGGAAATGTCTGTTAGATGGCAATAAAGTGAGGAGATTGAAATTCTGAGGGTGGGAAGGATCTTTGATGATCCACTCTTGCATGTCTAAATGTGTTTTTGCCCCGCTTCTGCTTTCCCAGGGTGGTGTCAGTGATGAAGTCACTCTCTCTGCGTACATCACCGCAGCGCTGCTGGAGTTAGGCGTCCCGAAAACTGTGAGTAAAACCCTTTTTATGCCTCCAAAGTGATGAACTCTAGTCACAGATAAATCCAAGTCTAACTCAATACAGATAATGTGACTGATGGAGGATGCAGGCACTAATTAAGTTGTTGGTGTGATTTGTAAGGATGAAATGGTGGTGAACAGCCTTAGATGTCTGAAGGAATCTTCCCG